>NC_052065.1:32578964-33178964 GCF_903992535.2 Arvicola amphibius | reverse complement strand
GCCCTCTTCTGGTGGGCAGGTATACATGCAGACAGAACATTGTATACATAAAAAAATAAATAAATTTAAAAAAAAATCTTTTCTAATTTTGTAGATTTTAGCTTTGTCCAATTGATGGTGCCCTTTGCCTTAAAGAAGCTTTTAACTTTCATGAGGTCCCATTCATTAATTATTGATTTTGGTTCCTGCACTATTGGTGTTCTATTCATAAAATCTTTTCGTGAGCCAATGTGTTGAAGGCTATTACCCATTTTCTTTTCTATCAGGATTAATGTACCTGGTTTTATGTTGTGGTCTTTAATCCATTTAGACTTGAATTTTGTACAGTGTGATAGCTAAGGATCTATTTGCATTCTTTTACATATAGACATCCAGCTTGGCCAGTATCACTTTTTGATGACACTATTTTTTTGTCCAGTGTGTGTTTCTGCTTTCTTAAAAAAAAAAAAAACAGGTGTCTATATGTGTGGGGGTTTATGTCTGGGTCAATTAATTGATTCAATTGATCAACATATATGTTTTTATACAAATACCATATAGTTTTTGTTACTATAACTTTGTAGTACAACTTGAAATCTGGAATGGTGAGACCTCTAGCAGTTCTTTTATTGTGCAGGATTATTTTAGCTATCTGGAGTTATTGTCTGTCATATATGTAGATGGATATTCTTTTCCACCATCAGCCTCAAATAATGACACAGAGACTTTTTATTAATTATGAACACTTGACCTGTAGTTTGGGCTTGTTTCAACTAGCTCTTATAACATAAATTAACCCGTTTACATTAATCTACATTCTGTCATGTGGTACTATCCCTCTTTCATCCTGCACCTCCTGTTTCCTCCCTGTCTAGCTATAGACTCTGCCCTGTTTTTCCCAGAGACCTTGCTGTACCTGGAAACCTCAACTAACCTCTTCCTAGCTAGTGATCATTTAGCTTTTTATTACATCAATCACAGCTCTCACCCCCTAATATCTGACTCCAGGTTTTTATTATTAAAACCAATTAGAATTTATGCAACAATCACTCTTGGGTATGATTATTTCTTTTTGTTTTAGAGCTTTCATGTATGCTGTTAAATTGGCAGTATCAGATTTCTCCAGTTTTTTTCATGCAGGCACTTAGTGTTATGAACTTTCCTTTTAACACCACTTTCATTGTGTTCCACTGTGTCTTGTGTATTCATTTTTATTGAATTCGAGAAGTCTTTAATTTCTTTATTTCAGCCTCCCAGCTTTTATTCCATACAGAATTGTTCAGATTCCATGAGTTTGTAGACTTTCTGTTGTTGTTTTTGTTGTTGAAGTTTAATTTTAATCTCTGGTGATCTGATAGAATGCAGGGAGTTATTTCAATTTTCTTGTATCTGGTGAGACCTGCTTCGTGATTGAGTATGTGGTCAACTTTGGAGAAGATTCCATGAGGCGTCAAGAAGAAGGCATATTCTTTTGTGTTTTGGTTAAATGTCCTGTAGATTTCTGTTAGATCTATTTAGTTTATATTATCTGTTAGCTACAGTATTTCTCTGTTTAGTTTTTGTCTGGATGACCTGTCTATTGGAGAGGACAGGGTATTGAAGTCTCCTACTATCCAGGTGTGAGGGTCAATGTATGATTTAAGATTTAGTAACGTTTCTGTTACAAATGTGGGTACCCTTGCTTTTGGGTCAGAACTTTTAAGAATTGAAACATTATCTTGGTGGGTTTTTCCTTTGATGTGTATGAAATGCCTTTCCCTGTCTCTTTTGATTAATTTTGGTTTGAAGTCTACTTTGTTTCTTGGATCCATTTGTTTGAACTGTTTTTCCAACCTTTGAGCCTAAAGTAATGCCTTTCCTTGTTGTTGAGGTGTGTTTCTTGGATGCAGCAGGAAGATGAATCCAATCTATTAGTCTGTATCTTTTTATTGGATAATCGGGAGTCCATATATTGGGAGATATCACTGACCAATGATTGCTAATTCCTGTTATTTTTGCTGTTGTTGGTAGTGATTGTATGTGTGTGTACTTCCCTTCTTTTGGTATCTCGGTGTGAGATTATTTATTGTGCTTTCATGGGTGCAGTTAATCTCTTGGGTTGGAGTTTTCCTTCTAGTAACTTTTTGAAGGCTAGATTTGTAGGTAGATATTGTTTAAATTTGACTTTATCATCTGTATTTGTCTTTATATGGCATTTATTCCCCCTTGGTTGCTGTTTCCTCTTTGGTCTTCTGGCTGGTAGAGCAGGGGATCTTTGCCTGAATTGGGTCTGGGACAGGACTTTTGTTTCCCTATATTTCTTTAAGTTTTTTTTTCCCATTTCCTCTTCAAGGACCACTATCATCTTCATATAGTTGGCTTTAAGGTCTTTTCCTTTTGCTTCAGCTATGTTTGAATATTCAGGGTCTGCTGTGGTAGGATAACTGGGCTCTAGTGTTGACATATTGCCCTGGCTGTTTTTGAGTGTGTTATTATGCTGGATTCTAGGCATCTGGGTTTGAGATGGTTATAGGTGTAAGTGCTAATTTCTGGATTTGTCTTTTTAAATGGTTGTTTTGTTCCTTAGTTTCTGCTTCCTTCCTGTATTTTTTTGCTGAGGGTGATGGCTGTGTGTTTCCTGTTTTTCTGGCCTACTCAGCTAGTATAGTCACAAGGAATTCCTGTTGGTGTTGGAGTCAGCCAGATCTGGACACCACTTGCTCCCTGTTTGCTTAGGGCTTTCATACCTACAGCCAGTCCTCCTTGGCCCCAAGTTCAAGATAAGCACCAAGTTTTCAGCATCGGAGATTTCTCACGCCTTTCATATTGACATTTCCTTTGAGCCATTGTTCTGTCGCAATTAGAAATGCAAATCTGTGAGCCCTACCCTAGTTTGGCAGGATTATAGCTGCAGGAACATGGCTTTTCAGGAGCTGGCCTAAGAATGTGACACAAGGACTGTGAGAACCAAGGGTTTAATGAGTCTTTGGAGGGGCTCAAAGGAAAGAGAGAAATCTAAGTTTTTTCTTCTGGTGAACCATTATCTTTTCCTTTCTCTTTTCTTTCTGTATCTGGCAAGAAGGCAGAGGAGAGAAAGAGACAACCCTTGCTTCTCACTGATGAACAGATGCTAGAAAAATCCCTTATGTAACTTAAGGATTTTCTTTTCAAAAAATTTTCTTTTATGTGGATATGTTGAATGCTTATATGTATACCACTTTTGTGCCTGGTGCCCTCAAAGGCAAGAATTCATCAGATCCCTTGGAACTGGAGTACTGGTAGTTGTGAACTTCCATATGTATTCTTGGACCCAAACTCGGGTCCTCTGTAAAGGCAGAAAATGCTCTAAGCTGCAGAACCATCCTTTCAGCCCCCTCATAATGTTTTATGTTGCTAATAACACAATTATACAAACAGTGAAAGGGTTTTGTGACAAAAAGGTATCTCAGCAATCGGGGTGCAGGAATACCACAAAATCACAACACACAACACACCTCATGCAAGAGATTTATTGGGGACTGGCAGAGCACAAAATGACTGCCTCTGAGTGGAGCTGGAGATAGCAACAGACCAAGATGTAATGGCATAGAACATGCACATAGGGAAAATACATCAAAAACTGGCATAGGGAAAATGTGTCACATTGACTATTAGTGATGATGGTAGGGCTGTTGTTGTTAAGTCATTGAAGTTGGGGTAGGTGAGGGAGATTTGAGGAATCTGGTTCCAGACTGTGAGGGGCTCTTAGTTGACCAGTATACAGTGTTAAGTGTAATGGTAATCTTCACGGTCAATTTGAGTGGATTTGAAACAATCTAAGACAAACACCTCTGAGCATGTCTGTGAGAGTGTTTTCAGAAAGGTTTAACTGAAGAGGAAAGGTACCTTGGACCTAGCTGCCATAATCCCATGGATTAAAGTTCTGGGATGAATTGAAAATAGAAAGGAGAAAGCAAGATGAGCACCAGCATTTACATATCTAACTGCAGATATTCTGTATTTTTGGCTGCCCTCCCTTCCTAGCTATGACAGACTATATCCCCTTGCACCATGAGCCCAAATAAACTTTTCTTCCCTTAACTTGCTTTTGCAATATGTTTTGTCACAGCAAGGAGGACAATAAATACCATAAATTACAAAGGAAATAGATTTATTTTTGGCTCATAGCTCTGGTCCCAGGTAAAGGAACTGGATCTGGTATCAACCTTCTTACTGACAATGGCCCAGGACAACACAGAGAATCATATGACAAACAATTGAAAACACAAAGGGATCTCACAAAACAGTACTTTAAATATCCACTCTTAAAATAACCCATTAATTTGGTAATTGTACCAATGGATTAATCAATTCAAGAAGACAGTTCTAACCACTTCTTAACATAACAAGAATTACATTTCCATCTGAATTTCGAAAGGCAAGTGTGGTATGCCAGCCTAGCTCAGGCCTTCAATTCCCAATGCTCTCTTGACCTAGGCCTTGTGCTACAGCATTAGTGGATATCTTCACATATGCTCTGAACATCACAGACAACTGTAGATTTTATGCTTTAGACAGGAATAACTCTTTCTCTCATCTCCCTTCCCTTGTTTTTATCAGAGTCAAGTATATTCTTCTTCCAGGCTTAATGTCCTTCATCAACAGGTCTAGTCATCCTCTTTTTTTCTCAGGATCTCAGAGTCTTAGTCCCAAGGAAGTAGGGGAAATGGGATGAAATGGAAAAGGGAAAGGGGGGCTCACATTAGCTCTGGGGAAAACTTTGAGCTTTTAATGTTGCATAATGAATAATGATACTAATTCTAACTTCTTTCTTAGACTTTGATTCAGGGTATTTTTATCTTCCTTACCACTCCCTTATTATCAAATTCTAGGAGATGTTATTTCAGTGTAGGTATTCCCATCCCTTGCAGAGGAAATTAAATCACCAGCTATAAACCAATGTGTCTTCTAGGAGGGGAATAAAAAGGCTATGTACAATTTTTCCCCAAAAGAGAGGTTTCAGTCACATTTAAAAGCAAAGTAAAATAATAACTAAATCAAAAATGTAAAAACAAGAAGAAAAAGAAAAGACTCTGCCTTGTCTGAGACCACCTCTGTCTCTTCTCTCTCTCCAAACTCTGATGACTTACCACCTTTCTGAAGAGGGATTGAAGTTGAATCTGTGAAATGCAATTTTTAATTAATCTTTTTCTTTATTGGAAAAAGCTTTATTATGGATAATTTCAAACATTCAAAATGCAGATAGAATAGTACAGATACCCTGAGACTCAATATAGGCCCATAACCAGATGAACTTATAATCTACTGAAAACATTGAAAGTGGACAAGAATTTAACACACCTGTTATGGTTGAACTTTTAAATGTGTCCTACAAGCTCATGTATTCAATGTTTAGCCCCAACTAATTATCCTATTTGGGAAGGTTACAGAAACTTTAAGAGGTAAAACTTAATTGTGAGAAATAGGTCACAGGGAAATCCTGGGGGCATCTTGTACCTGGCCCTTTCCTATGTACATCTTTCTCTTAGTTTTCTGGCTACCATGACTTCCTTGGTATGATGGACGGAACCCTCTGAAACTGTGAACCAAAGTAAATCTTTTCTTCTTTGAGTTGACATGCCATGTGTTCTGTCACTAACACCTAACCTACTACTATATCATAGCTTGGTGATATAACACACTGTGGTATCAGTTATTGCTCCTTGTGATATCACATATGACTGGAAGCTGCCACTGGGCACTGTTACCAAACATCAACAAGGAGGTTCAAATGTCATATGGTAAGCCTAGAAGAGTCAAATTTAAATTTTGAAGTCCAGTTTTTACTGAATTTGCATTATTTTCACACCAGTGTAAAGTTTTAAAAAAAAGAGTCAAATCAACTTGGGGGCCATCTACATGGTGAAAATCTACCCATTTAGCTTCAACAGCTTCCAACTTATGACGAGTCTTGTTTCATTTATCCTCTTGTTTCTCTTATCATACTTTTGCTCTTGTTTGCTCATTTTTATATAGTGTCTTGTTACATAACCTAAGTGGGTTTCTACATACAACAATCTTTCTGCCTCTACTTCTCAAAGGCTGGGATCACAGGTTCAAGTTGTTATACTCATCATTTTCTTCTCATTCTTTTGAAAATTAAATCTCAGATGTCATTTGCTTATGCATCAGTATTTCTAAATGGAACTCTATAGTAGCTGGTGGTATAGTGCTTGCCTGTCGGTTCCATACCTAGCACAGGAGGTAGAGCTCAATGATATAGGAAGTAAATTATAATAAGTGTTATATATAAAAGTAGTGTATCTGTAATACTCATAACTAAAAACATCAAAACTTTTTAATATCATCATGTATTTTATCAAATTTTCAGAAATAGTATTTTATAAAGAACCATAGTTATTGCTTTGTTTGAATTATAATCAATAAAAAGTCCATATATTTTCATTGGTTAATACACTTTAGGTCTCTTTAAATCTAAAAATCTTGCAATAATTTGTCAATGACTACATACTCTTCTTCCTATATATACTTACATTGAAATGCTCCTTATACCATAAACTTGATCAAGTTCAGATCTGAATTTTTCTTTTGCTGTTTTTTTGTGAGAATGCTTCATTTGTAGATGATACAATACATTTCACAAACAAATAATAAGTATTATAATCTGAATAGTCATTGGAAGTATATGAATCACCATTCAGGCCTCATCATACAAATTCTTGAGAGTCCACATCCTTCAGTGTATTTGAAACCAGTTTTAATTCTTTGGAAATTAATGATTTTTTTCTAGCAGAAGAATTATATGAACGTGTTTGTAGCAGTGTAGTTTGGGAGGGCACTGAACTCTCAACCAGACCAGACAGCCATTCAATCAACAGTTCAGGCCTTTGCCTTTTGAGTTTTCAGCTTGCAGATGTTTCTGGAAAAGTTTTCCAGAAGTTAAATTTAACAGTACTTAAAAATAGGATTTTTCTGATTTCTTTCTCAATCTACTTATCATCTGTATAAAGGAGGGATACTGATTTTTTTCTTGTGTCCTGCCATATTACTAAAGGTGTTTATCAGCTGTAGACATTTCCTGGTAAAATTTTTGGGGTCATTTATGTATACTATCATATCATCTGCAAATAGTGAAAGTTTGACTTCTTCCCTTCCAATTTGTATTCCCTTGATCTTCTTTCATTGTTAAATTACTGTAACTAGTGCTTTGTGTACTATATTGAATAGATGCAGATAAATCAGAAAACATCACTCTTTACAAAACTCACAAATAACATAAAATATCTTGGGGTAACACTAACCAAACAAGTGAAAGATCTGTATGAAAAGCACTTTAAGTCTTTGAAAAAAGAAATTAAAGAAAATATCAGAAAATGGAAAAGTCACTCCAGTAGTAAAAATGGCAATTTTACCAAAAGCAACCTACAGATTCAATGCAATCTCCATCAAAACCTGTAGCATAATTAATAAAAACCCAGAGACAGATATTGGTGTTCAACCTGACTCTTACCTCTACCTCAAACTGAAATGGCAATCTTGCCTCCACAAACCCTCAGAATGAGACTGTGTCTAAGACCTGTCTCCTCCAGTCTTATATTCCTCTCTAGTGCTGGGATTAAAGGCATGCACCATCACTGCCCAGCCTCTGTGGTTAACTAGTGTCGCTACTGGCTGCTGTAATTAAAAGTGTGTGTAACCACGGCCTGGCAGTACGGCTGACTAGTGTGGCTGCTTTACACTGACCTTCAGACAAGCTTTATTTATTAAGACACAAATTAAATATCACTATAAAAATCTCAGTACAATTCTTCACAGACCTTGAAAGAATGATACTCAGCTTCATATGGAAAAACAAAAACCCAGGATAGATAAAACAGTAAGGGACCTTCTGGAGGCATCACTGTCCCTGACTTTAAGCTCTAGTATAGAGCTATAGTGATAAAAAACAACTTGTTACTGGCATAAAAACAAACACATAGATCAATCAAATTGATTGAAGACCCTGGTATTAATCTACACACCTATGAACACCTGATTTTTGACAAAAAAGGCCAAAATTATACAATAGAAAAAAGCAGGTTTAACAAATGGTGCTGGGATAACAGGATATCAACATGTAGAATAATGCAAATAGATCCATATCTATCCCCATGCACAAAAGACAAGTCTAAATGGATCAAAAAACCTCAACATAAATCCAGTTATACCGAACCTCATAGAAGAGAAACTGGGAAGTAGCCTTGAATGCATGGATACAGGAAACTACTTCCTAAATATAATACCAAAAGCACAGGCATTGAGAGTAAACAATTAATAAATGAAATTGAGAAGCTTCTGTAAGGCAAAGGACACTGTCAATAACACAAAATGGTAGCCTACAGAATGCAAAAAGATCTTCACCAACCCCATATCTGACAGAAGACTGATTTCCAAAATATATAAAGAACTCAAGAAACTAGATACCATAGCATCAAATAATCCAATTAAAAATATGGTACAGATCTAAACAGAGAATACTCAACAGAAGAATCTCAAATGGCCAAAAGACATTTAAGGAATTGCTCAACATACTTAGTTATCAGAGAAATGTAAATCAAAATGACTCTGAGATACCATCTTACACTTGTCAAAACAACTACAATCAAAAACACTGACGACAGCTTATGCTAGAGAGGATGTGGAGTAAAGGGAACACTCATCCATTGCTGGTGGAAATGCAAACTTGTACAGTCACTTTGGAAATCAGTACAGCAGTTTCTCAGAAAAGTGGGAATCAATCTACCTTAAAACCTAGCAATACTATTCGTGGGCATATACCCAAAGGATGCACAATCATACTACAAGGACATTTGGTCAACAGTGTTTATAACAGCATTTTTTTGACAATAGCCAGAACCTTGAAACAACATAGATGCCCCTCAACTGAAGAATGGATAAAGAAAATGTGGTGTACTTCCACAATGGAGTACTACACAGCAGTAAAAAATGACATCTTGAATTTTGCAGGCAAATGGATGGAGCTAGAAGATATTATTTTGAGTGAGGTAACCCAGGCCCAGAAAGACAAACACAGTGTGTACTCACTCATTAGTGTATATTAGATGTAAAACAAAGCATATCCAGGTTATAATCCACAACCCCAGAGAAGATAGGTAAAAAATAGGACCCTAAGAGGGACACACATGGAGGGCCCCAGGAAGGGGAAATAGTCAAGATCTTCTGGATGAACTGGGAAGTAGGTAGAAGTAAGGAGATGGAAGATGGAAACATGAAGGGTCAAGGAGGATTAGTTGAGAGGGGGATGGAGGGGAAGAACAATGAAAGAGATATCTTGATAGAGGGAGATAATATGGGGTGAGGGAGAAACCTGCTGTTAGGGAAATTCCCAGGAATCCACAAGGATGACGCCAGCTAAGACTCCTAACAATAGTGGAGAGGCTACCTAAACTGGCCTTCCCCGAAATCAGATTAGTGACTACCTTAATTGTCATCATAGAACCTACATCCAGAAACTGATGGAAGCAAATGCAGTGACCCACAGCTAAGCACTGAACTGAGCTCCTGCAGTTCAATTAAGAGAGGGAGGAGGAATCAAATGAGTAAGGAGGGGGGTGGTCATAATCCTGATGGGGAAAACCACAGAGACTGCTGACCTGAGTTAGTGAGAGCTCAAGGACCCTGGACTGATAGCTGGGGAACCTGCCTGGGACCAAACTAGACCCTCTGAATGTAGGTGACAGTTATGTGGCTTGATCTGTTGAGGGACACTAGCAATGAGACCAGGACTTATTCTGGGTATATGAACTGGCATTTTAAAGCCCATTCCCTATGATGGGATACCTTGCTCAGTCTTGATACAGGGGAGAGGGGCTTGGTTGTGCCTCACGTTGGTATACCAGACTTTGTTGACTCCTCATGGGAGGCCTTACCCCTTCTGGCAAGTGGATGGGGGTGGGGAGGGGAAAAGTAGGAGTGGTAGAAGGGGAGGAAAAGGAGTTCTGGGGTTGATAGACAAAATGAAAAAATAAGATTCTTATTGGGGTTTGAATTTGAAATGTCCAAAGATATTTCAAACAGCCATAAGATATCTATCAAGAACAATAATTTTATTTTCTTAATAATATCTACCATCTTAATTTTTATATATGAAATGAGATATCTTTAAGAATACTATCTAAGCTGGGCGGTGGTGGTGCACACCTTTAATCCCAGCACTTGGGAGGCAGAGGCAGGCGGATCTCTGTGAGTTCGAGGCCAGCCTGGTCTACAAGAGCTAGTTCCAGGACAGGCTCTAAAACTACAGTGAAACCCTGTCTCGAAAAACCAAAAAAAAAAAAAAAAGAATACTATCTAAATCTGCTGTTGATTCATTGTGAAAGAATGTTTCTTACAAGCTTTTTCCTTTCTCAAAATTTAACCTGAAGAAACAAGGATCCCAATTATTCATGGTAGTAAATGTTTACTCTTATTGTTGGGTCAAAGTAAAAAAAAATAAAATTTTCATAATGGTTGTTAGAAAGGGCAAATATCAGTCATTAAGTTTGACTTAGATGTCTGTTAATACTTGGAATAGTGTTTGTCCAACCAATTAGTTTCTATTGTTGTTTAAAGAAGCAACTGGCTTAGAAGAACACAAGTTCCATGTCTTTTAGGTATGGAGATCAGCATCCACTATGTGTCACAGTGGGATGAAAACCAATGCTTCTGTTTATGCTGGGTAGAACATTTCTTTGCTTTTTTATTTTCTAGGCTTCCCTCATTCCTTACATTATGGTTCCTTTCTTCCATCATAAAAGTGAGTAACATTAGATTAACTCCTTCTCTACCAGTATCACTCTGATATCTTCTGTAAGATCTTTCCAGATTTAATGATTTAATATAATTAAAATAGTTAAATATTTAGCTGATAGTTTTTTGATTGGTCTCAGATTTTTTCGAGAAATATAAAGAAATACATTTATTTTAAGTGCTGTTTTCTACTTTCTTTTTACATTTCTAGTTATGATTTCCTCACATATTATGATAGTTTTGAAATACAAATCAAAATATATTTTCATTACATATCAATAAGTATAACATTTGTTTCAATACAAGATAAGTATATTCAGATATTCATTTTTTTAAAGTGCCAGGTTTCAAGAGAAAAATAGCCCATTAAAAAGACACATGGTTGTCAGGCGGTGGTGGCGCACACCTTTAATCCTAGCACTTGGGAGGCAGAGGCAGGCGGGTCTGTGTGAGTCTGAGGCCAGCTTGGTCTACAAGAGCAAATTTCAGGACAGGTTCCAAAGCTACAGAGAAAACCTGTCTCAAAAACCAAAGCAAAACAAACAAAAACAAAACCAAAAGCAAATTAATAAACAAACAAAAGACACATGGATACATGGGCACAGAGTTTCTCATTATTTCAAAATACACTCTTACATTTAAAGTTGAATTCATTAAATTATGTGTTTATTCCTTACATAATGAAAGTAATTTCCTGGTTGAAAATGTAGAAAGCTTTGGCATTAACTTGATACCAGGTAGGCAAGGAGTTAAATTTGAGGTAACCAAGGAAACTGCAGTGGCATTTTGGTAGTTGAATTTGTTGATGGTCAGAATGTTCCTTTGTGCTTAATTGTCTTTTTAATTGAGGTTATAAATAGCTTGTTCCTGTTATATCATAAATTACAGAGTTAGGGTATTATCCAACACCTGCATGCTGTTCTAGTGCTGTGAAAAGACACAGTGAGCAAGGCAACTCTTGCAGAAGAAAACATTTAATTGTTTATAGTTTCAGAGATTTAGTTCATCGTGGTGGGGAAAAATTTCAGAGATTTAGTTCATCATGGTGGGGAGGAAGAGGATATACATGGTATTAGAGCAGTAGCTGAGAGCTGAGAGCTACATCCTGATCTGCAGGCAGAGAGACAGAGGGGTGGAGAGAGAGAGGCGGGGAGAGGGGGAGACAGAAATGTTGGGCTTGGCATAGACTTTTGAAACTTCAAAGACTACTTCCAGCTATGTATTTCCTCCAAAAGGCCATACCTCCTAATCCTTCCAATTCTTCACAAATAGTGCCACTCCCTGGTGACCAGTAACTCAAATATATGAACCCATGGGGCCACTCTCATTCAAATCATCATGTTACACTCCCTGAACCCCATAGGCTTGTGGCCATTTATAATGGAAAATGCATTTAGTCCAACTTCAAAAATTCTCAGTCTTTCACAGTCTCAACACTGTTTAAAAGTACAAAGACTCTTCTGAGACCCAAGACAATCTCTTAACTGTAACCCCTTGTAAAATCAAAATCAATAAGCAGATCATATACTTCCAAAATACAATGAATGACACAAAATATATACTACCTTTCCAAAAGGGAGGAAAGGGAACATAGTGAGGAAATATTGGACCAAACAAGACTAAAAACCAGCAGGGCAAACCCCAAACATTCACTTCTATGTCTGATGTCAAAGTACTCTTCAGACCTCTGATTCCTTTCATCTTTGTTGACTGCAACACACTTATATCTCTTGGGTTGGTTCTACACTCTGTTAGCAGCTTTGTTCAGCAAGTATCCCAAAGTTCTGGCATCTCCAACATCTTGGGGTCTCTAAGGTAATCCAGGCTCCACTTTCTCAGGTTCACACAATGGCCTCTCTGGACTTTCCATTTAGGGACACTCTTCCTTATCCATGAAGAAAGATTCTATAACCCCTGACTTGTATCCTTGATTCTGTGGCCAAAGCAGCTTGATGGGTCTGAAACTTAGTCCCCTCATTCAGTTACATTTACATCAACTTTCTGTTGTTGATGGTAAAGGGAATATGGCCAGCTTGAGTGTGGCAGGCATGACGCTGGCAGGACTTGCCTTTCTCTTTCACTCCCTCTGTCTTGCCAAAGCTATCTACCAAGGTCTATATAAGCCCGGGTCTTTGGCTTCCATCTTTGGAGGCCCAGTCCCTGTGCCCACCAAATCTTGACTCCTCCCCAGAGGAGGGTCAAGACAAGCCTGCCAAAGTCTTGACCACGCCCTCGGTCTATTTAAACTGCATCCTTGGAAAGTTTCCTCATTGTCTCTTTTGCTTCCTCCTGGTGGTAGCATTAGCAGCCTCCTGCTTCCCCCTCGGGGCAACCCTAGAGTGCAGGGTTATCCCATTAAACCTGGATAATTTTTAATTTGGCTTGTTGTGATTTAGCTTGATTGGGATTTTTGTGTTGACCTAGTCTACAATCTGAGCTCTCCACACCACACTAAAACTGGCTCCTGGGCTACAGTGGCTGCGTCTTGGTGAGTCCCTTTTTCTTATCTATGCTATAGGGTTGGGGGGACCCATTCGTACTTACTTTTGTCAATTATTGGGCTCTTGAAGCCGCGAGCTTGCACCAAGAGTTTGATTTCAGCAGCAGCTAGACTGGCAAGACTGGGAATAGCTGAGGTGGTCTTTGTTTGCTCCAGGGATGCCTAGCATTCAATTTCCACAACCCCGTTAGGCCTAAGAGCTATTTTAGTGGGCACGCTGTAATAGACTTAGGCCACATGGTTGGGCATAGACTTTAAAATAGGCACTTGCAGTTCAAAGCTAGATCTGATGTCGCCCCTGGGATGCATCTTACAAAATCTTTATAAATTGGGCCTGTCCGATACAATCTGTCCCGAACAGCTAATTTCCCTACTAGAAGGAAGCCTTGAGCTTACCATGTTCCAGGATCTAGAAAATATTTTGTCACCATAAGGACAAATGGGCAGAGCTTACATATGTCCATGTTTTTGGCGGCTCTGTGCTCTGGCCCTTTCCTTAGTAGCCAGTGTCTCGCAGCACCAGTCTTGGTCACTAAGGCTACAACACCTCCAAATTCCTGGTCATCTGGGAATTGGGACCCCGACAATTCCAGCTGGACCATGCAGCCAGAGGCACTGGCCTCTCCCCCACTCCCTCAAGCCCACACTACTCAACCCCCTCCTGTGGAGCAACATTCTCCACATTTCTCTTCTTCCCTGTCTACCCCCTCCCTTCCCAATCTGGAGGTTCAAAGTCAACTTCCACCTTACCTACCTTCCACCTCCCCTCCCTCTCCTACCTCATTTCCCCACCCTTGGACCCCCCTCTTCGCACTGGGCTAGCCCCTCCCAATCTTCCCCAGTCTCCTCCCATACCAGATCTCACCATAGCTCTGCCCTTCTTCTCTGTCTTCTCCGGAGGTGGTGGGTGTCAATGGAATTATGAAAGTTCATGTTTCCTTTTCTCTTCCAGATCTCTCTCAGATAGAAAAGCAGCTAGGTTCCTTTTCTACTAATCCTTCTGCTTAAAGTTAAGAAAGGTTGAGAGGGTCTGCAAACCCCTATACGGGAATTGGTGAAAATGGTCTTTAAAGTTTTTAATGCCCGAAAAAATCAGCGGAGTCTTCCCGACAGACAAAGCTACAACAATCTACAGGCCCAGGCCTTACCAGCTGCCCTAAGGTCACAGGAAGGGGGATAAAGGAAGCCAACCACAAGGCTCTACTTTGGTGGAGCCCAGCCTAAGTCAACCTCACAGGGAAACTATTTCAAGTATGGCCTAAATGGTCATGTGGTACCATATTGCACTACACCTCCTCCAAGGTTATGCCCTATCTGCCAGCAACCTGGACACTGGAAATCACAATGGTCCCACAATGCAGGCTTGTCCTCTATGCCATGCCATGGAGGTCTGGCCTCACCAACATCAGCAAGTGAAACTGTGCCAGCCTTCGGACTTCTCAGCCTTACAGAAGATTGACGCTGCCCAGACATGGTATATCCCATAACAGACTTGGTATATCCTGTAACCCTATTCAAGCCTAGGGTAAAGCTGCAGGTAGCAGGTAAGTCCATTACTTTTATTTTGGACACGGGAGCCACCTATTCTGTTCTAACATCTCACTCAGGCCTTATGTTCCCCTCACCAATTTCACTTATGGGGATAGATGGGACCTGTTTCTCCCCACTTAAAACTTTGCCACTGTCCTGCATTCTTACAGAACAATTTTTCTCTCATTCTTTCTTAGTGATACTTGCTTGCCCAGCACCTTTACTACTCGGTTGAGAAATCCTAGCCACTTTCCTAAAGATTTGTTCTTCTTCTTGGAGCCCCCTTTTTACTCCCATCCTCTCTGAGATCATATTTTATAGGTTCCTCCTCCTGCCAGATGTGTGCCCGACCACCCCACAAGGTGTTCTCTCCACATATGGTCAGGTCCTCTACACCAGCTTTGCAGACACCAACTGGAGAAGATTGACAGGTTGATTTTACTCATATGCCTACTCATAAAAAAACTCCATTATCTTTACCACTTGTTGACCCTTTTACAGGATGGATAGAAACATTTCTGGTCCCAGGGAAACAATAGATGTGGTGGCTCAGGTACTTCTGAACCACATCATTCCTCGGTTTGATGTTCCATGAACCCTCCAGATGGACATGGGGGCCAGCCCCCCACTTCTAGGGGTCATGAGTTCATGTCAAGAAGCTCTCAACATCTCCTGGTAATGTCCACACTCCTTGCCATCCATAATCCTCAGGAAGATGGAGAGGGCCAATGGACTCATCAAGCAACAACTAACCAAGCTCTTCTTCTCCCCATTGCCCTTACTTGCCTCAGGGCCACCCCATGTTCCCCTATGGGGCCTGAGCCCTTTTGAACTGCTTTATGGCAGGCCCTTTCTCCTTAACCATCACCTCCCAGGTCCAAACTCCTTCCACTGGAGGGATACCTAACCTATCTCCTCCCTTTTAAGGTCCATTCTCATCCACATGTTGACAGTTGTCTTCCCGACACCCACACCAGTGGACCTAATGCCCCTAACCTCCCTGCTCTCCTCCCTGGAGGACAGATACTCCTCAAAACACTAACTCCTAGGTCTCTTGAACCTCAATGGACAGGGCCTGACACGATAATCCTCACCACCCCCCTTGGCTGCCAAGCTCTTGGGACACCCATGCTGGTACCATCCCTCCAGGCTCAAGCGGGCACCTACTCAGGATGCTTGGTTTGTCCAGCAGACGGGACCTTCCACTCTCCGTTTTCCAGGATGCCACAGATGAGGGCCTACCTGCTCCTCATCCTGGAACACTCATACTTTGGTTATAACATTTTTTCCCTAGACACCTGCCTTCTCACCTCCCCCCAAGGAACAGATGCCTGATATCTCTGGGATGAGAGTACATGGGATGCCTTTCCAGCCACACCTCTTGCTGAGTGTGGACCCACCAATACCTAGCTCTCCCCCTTCCCCATGTTTGCCCTATGCCTGCAGGAAGTAGTCCAGACTTGAGTCAACACCCCTTTTTCCTAAGACAAGCCTAAATGTTAGTCAAAATATCACCTCAGCTTCCTGTTACCCCTTATAAAACAGTCTGGAATGTAAGCCCAGTGTCTCTGGCCTCCCTCTTTGGAGGCCCAGATCCTGTGCCCACCAAAATCTTGACCTCTCTCCAGAGGAGGGTCAAGACAAGCCTGCCAAAATCTTGACCATGCCCTCAGTCTATCTAAACTGCTTCACTGGAAAGTTTCCTCATGGTCCTCTTTTCTTTCCTCCTGGTGGTCACATTAGCAGCCTCCCAGTTCCTCCTCATGGCTACACTAGAGTGCAGGAATCCCCATTAAACCTGGATAACTGGATAATTTGGCTTGTTGTGATTTGACTTGAGTGGGATTTTTGCAATCGGCAGAGAGCTTGCATTAGGAAAAAATTCCTAAGTAGTCTATTCCCTTATTTGGCCTATCCCTCCTCCTAAAGTTGACTAGGCAAAGTCCAGCAATCAAAGTATTGAATCCAGCAATCAACAGCCCCCTTTGGCATACATAATTAATATGCCCATTAAAATTAAACACCTCATTCTAACACAGGATTTTCCCCTTTTCATTTAGAAACAGTGATTTACTTATGGGTCACATTTGTCTCCTCATTATGCAGAGGTAGTTACTTTGTCTCTCTGGGACAAATACCTCTTACCTCTCTCTTGTTCATCATCTCCATATCTCCTGTCTTGGTCTCTTATTTCCTAACCCTCTGCCACTCTGGAACAGAAGAAATTTCCTTTATTCTGAGACTTGGTTTGGGGTCTGTGCCCATAATTTCTCTTTCAGATGTTTCCTTAACTGTTTAAACTCTTTAATTGTTTGTTCACAAAGGGGAAGCTTGGCTGGTGGAGCCGTGCCCTAAGGTTACCACTCCCTTTAATTCCATTTATCATCAGGCTTTTCTTTAAACATGTTTTCTCCTTGAGCACAAGTTAGCTTCATTACACTTCCTGGTACTCCTTTTCTCCTCAAACTGAACATTTTGATTTTCTCTTTGTTCAGCTTGCTCCTTCTCATAATAGATCTGTATATGATGATTGCTGTGAGAGCTAAAGTTATGTTTTCATAAAATAAAAATGCCTCTAACCTGTAAGCCCCTTGCGGAAGGACAGATACTTCCTAAAATTCAGAGGCTATTGTTTGTGTTTTTACTTCCCTAAACAAGTTTGTTTGACTCAACTGCACCAAATGTGCTTGATCACATGTAGGTGGGAGGTACACAGGCAGAAAATACATCAGAGTGTATGCTTGCCATTGATTGGACATGATGGGAAAATGGTGGCCTTATTGGTTTGACTTTTAAAGCCTCTGCAAAATGTAATTGATTGTCATTTCCTGAGAACCCAGGAATGGACCTACCCAGAGTCCATCATCCATTTATTAAAATGTGGCTTCATGTTGGCTCAAAATTGTTGTATTGGTCTTATTCTCTCCTGATGGGATTAACATTACTAATAACCACATGATCAATACTACTCTGTCTTAAAATCTTCTCTGTCTGTGATGGGGCAAGGCAGTGCAAAGATTTCTCCATATTGTATTCTTACAGAGGCCATTCCAAGTTTAACTAGAATCTGATCTCCTTGATGGAGAATCTAGTGGAAAACTATCCAACTCTATTCTAGGAGTCAAAGGTTTAGATGTCTTAACTTATCTTAGCCTTTGCTAAAACTGCTTATTTGTGTGGCCCCCTCCTCCAACTAATTGTTCATTTTAGCTGCCTGTTTTTGTTGAAACTCCCTGTCTGTTTAACCACTTAGCTTTTTAAAAAACTGCTTACTCTGTAAAGACTCAGCTGCAGTTGCCAAGGGAAATGCCTTGACAAGATCTCTGCCCTTTAAAATCTCATGTTAAGGACACTTGCGGCCACATCTAGGTGTTTGGTTAGAGTTTCTGGCTCACCTCTGAAGGGTGAAGAGTTCTCTCCAAACACCAGCTACTCAGAGAATCTTTAAACAAAGGAAAGGTTCCAGAAAGTCCACATTTTTGGTGGTTATTGTAGCTTCCTCCCCTGAAGTTGCCAGCCACCTAAGTCCCTAGCTAAATGCTCACCTTTTGACCATACTTGAGCACAAACCCAGCTTATGGTGGAAGCATCATCATCTCTTGCCTATAGTCTGTAAAACTTTCCTTCCCTAGCTCAGTCAAATCACAACAAGCCAAATTAAAAATTATCCAGGTTTAATGGGATTCCTGCACTCTAGTGTCACCCTGAGGAGGAACCGGGAGGCTGCTAATGTGACCACCAGGAGGAAGGAAAAGAGACCAGTGAACCCAACTGTGAGTTGCTTTGCTTAATATGGCTGTTGTTACACTTTTTCAATTTGGCTTCATCAGGCTTACTGTATCAGCGGAGTAACTTCTTATGGGAGGTAGCAGAAAAACATATAAATAGATCTCCTGAATATTTGAGTGGTGGTCCCAGCTGGCTGAAAGAAAGATTTTCAATTGAACTATAAACTGAATGGTCATCTCTAGAATGTTACACATTACATGCCAATGCTATTAATTCAAACTGCTTAATTTAGCCCGAGGGCAGATATTTTTAGGACAAAGAGCAGAAAACAACTACATTTTTGCCAAAATATCACAAGAATGCTTTCTAGGCCACATACTAGTATCCTTCCCATCTGAAATCTCCTGAGCCAGACTGTCATAATCTACATTGCTTTCAGCATGCCTGTCTTATGTGATCCTATTACTATGGTTCATGAAGCCCCACTTAAAGTATTCAAGTGCTTTCCTAATCTAAAGTTCCAAAGTCCACATTCAGATAACAAGAAGCATAATCAGGCCTGTCATATCAATATCCAACTTCCTGGAAGCAACTTTTTTCTTAGTCACTGTTCTATTGCTGTCATGATACAACTCCCATCCATATCAAGGGATACTCTAACTCTCTGTTTCTTCTTTTTTCATCTCTGAGGGTGGTACTGAGATTGACTGAGGGCTGTGGATACTTCAAGAAGGTTAGTAACTTGTGGTGGTTTGAATAGATATGGCCCCCATAGACTCCTGCGTTTGAATGCTTGGCTTCTAGGGAGTAACATTAGGAGATATGGCCTTGTTGGAGTGGGTGTGGCTTGATTGGAGGAAGTATGCCAGTGTAGGGCAGTCTTTGAGTCTCATATGATCAAGTCACACCCAATGTGGTACATAGTCTCCTGCTGCCTGCAGATCAAGATTAAAGAACCTCTAGCACTATGTTTGCCTGCAGGCGCCATGCTTTTTGCATGACAATAATGGACTAAACCTTTGGAATGAACTGTAAGACATCCCCAATAAATGTTTTGTAAGAGTTTCTGTGGGTTGTGCTGTCCTCTTCACAGCAATGGAAACCCTAAGAAAGTGCCTTAATAGGAAGTGTAATTTATGGTTCCTAAGAAACTAAATGAGATTGTACCATCTCTCCTCTAGATCACTATCCTTTATGGGACCAACAAGGGGTGGCACCGCTGTAAGGGTTAGAGCTTATTTCCTTCCTTCCTGTCACACTGGGACCCCCGGGACCATGTGGTCCATTGCAAATATCTTTTATCCTTCCATGGGTAAATATAAAGGCACTCCTGGGACACTCTCACCACCTTTGTTTGGCATTTGTTCTGCATGTGGATGACTCCCATTTTGCCTTCCACAATCCAACATCTAGGTTAGTAAACCTTTAAAGTCTGTAGAAATTAACTGCCACTTGCTGGTCCCCATGTGTCCGTTATAGCAGGATGAATTTTTCTGAACACCTATCTCAGCAAGGATCACAAAGTGATTCGAAGCAGAGATGAAAGGTCTAGGTAAAGTAAAGACATGGAAAGTCCAGATGTACCAAAATTCTTGGATGTGATAAGGATGTTCTAGGTCTCTACCAGGAATCTCACAGAGCACCTCTGCTTCCAGGCTATCTTTCTTCTCTTTTATAATGAAAAGGAAAAGCCAAGTTCCATCACAATGACACTTCCTTGGATCTGTCCTAAAGAACAATTTGATCTAAGACCCTAAAAGAGAAGGCTAAGGTTTCTTTGATACCATGGTCTGGCTATAGCTAACAATTGAGAATCAATGACAAAGATGGCACTTACCTACAAACCAGATATATCTTAAATACAGAAAAATAGATGGGGAAGAGTTCCCTATGTCTAGGTTTTACATTTCCTGGAGGGATAAGCCCAACTTCTATAAACGCTGTACATTGGTTCCAGTTCAGGTGATTTATTTCTGTGGGACAAATCTCTTGGCCACTTGTAGTGAGAGGCGGGCAGGGCCCACTTTTCATTTCGCCCCACTCCCACACAGCTAGCTTTAACACCGGAAATAGCAACACACAAATTGTATTCATTTAAATACGCCTGGCCCATTAGCTCTAGCCTCTTACTGGCTAACTCTCACATCTTGATTAACCCATATTTCGTAATTTGTGTAGCACCACAATGTGGTGGCTTACCGGGAAAGATTCAGCATGTCTGACCTGGTGGCTGGCTTCATGGCGACTAACTAACTTCCCTTTTTCCCAGCATTCTGTTCTGTCTACTCCCACCTATCTAAATCCTGCCCTATCAAAAGCCAAGCGAGTTTCTTTATTAAACCAATCAGAGTCCTCATTCCTCATTTCCCCTTTTTCTGTTTAAAAACAAAAAGAAAGGCTTTAACTTTAACATAGTAAAATTTCATATAACAAACAGTTATCAAGCAAGAATTACAGTTACAATATTTAGATATTTTTATCTTTTATCAATCTAAGGAAAACCATAACTACCTATTTTATTCTTCAACTTCATCAAAGACTCCAGAAGGATATATACTACCAAAGTAAACAGGAAGTGCAATTGTAAGCAACTTCCAAAACTCTCGAATTGACAGAGATATCTCACTGCTGACAGTCACCCAATGTTTCTTCTGGACCATTGGGCATCCCATCTTCAGCCTCAGGCCCATAGTATCCAGCAGACATTTCCATGAAGCAGGAAATTTCAAAGGCAGTTCAGTCAGTTTTCTGCTGTGTCCTGCAGAATGTCTTGCAGACTCTTCATGAGTCAGGAAACCCCAAAAGACTATCTCACTTTAGGCAAGTTCAGCAGGTCCTCTTTCTGCGGGTTCTTTGTGTCCAGTTTATGCAAAAGTCCAGGCAAGAGCAGTTTCTTGCCCAGATGTCTATCAAAGTCCATAAGGAGCCTCTTCGATGCCCATCTTCCTCTTGAAGTAGATTGGTGCTGCCAGAGCAGACATGTTTCATTGTCATGAAAAGCCTAAGTTATTAAAACATTAAATGACATATTCTGCAGTCTTTGAAAGATATGAAAAGTCTATGTAACTGAAATAATCTCTATATATCTAGGAATAAATTCTATCATGATTTCAAGTCTAACTGTTATCGGTGATTGTCCATTAACAACCTATATACATTAAATTTTAAATGAACTACATAATCACAAATACCTTTAATCAGTATCAGAAATACATTATATGTATAATATAATAAAATTTACCTTAAATTTTAATCACTAAAAGCAAAATCCATATGAATGCAAATATTCATATCTATATCATATCCCCCTTTAAATGTAAAAGAACATTTATAAGCAATATTGGGAATATGGATGTAGTTATTTCTCTCCAAACTGATTCCTGATATATAGGAGCGCTGTTAATTAGGTCTTTCATGGTGTAACCTGTGTGCCAAGTTCATCTCAGTCATCAGTTGGGTGAAGTAATTTTTTGAGGATGTTCACAGCAACCTTTCAGGAGGGTGTGGTCTATCATACCATATGGTATAGAAGCAATCCACAGGTCTCATCTCTGTGAAAACAAAAGAAGAATCTCTTTTCACAAAGTATCATATCCTTAGATCCAAATTCTGGAAGTCAAGGTATTTTCAAAATATCTATGTTGGATTAGTTCAGCAGCATTATAAACAAATATCTTTTAGCAGCTGTTGCTCCTTCCTCAGCATCTGAACAATTCAAAAAGAGCGTTGTAGTATACAGCATCAAGATTCTCTGTGTATTTTCCATCTTTATGTGGCTTTACTTAACCTCTATTTCTTTTATTTTTACTTTACTTTTTGAGGACAGGTTCTCTGTAATATCTTTGCCCTGGAATAACTCTGTTGACCAGGCTGTCCTTGAACTCACAGAGATCCATCTGTCTCTGCCTCCCCAGTGCTGGGATTAAAGGTGTGTGCTACAATACCTTGAACTCACAGAGATCTTTCTGTCTCTGCCTCCCCAGGCACTGGGATTAACAGGTGGTGTACCACCACACCCAACTTCTTTTTTCTTTTTCTTTGTTTTTTTTTTTTTTACTTTTAAGAACTTTAACCTTAGCCTGCATATATTTTTTAACACACTGTAAACCACTTAGACATTTCTTTCGACTTGAATCTTACTGTATATCTCTCTTTTTGTGGACACATGAGTCTTTAATTTTACAAAACAAATATAGGTAGGACTTAAAGCCTGGACTTTGACAGCTGGATCCCAGCCCATTCATTAGCTTTCCAGCCTCATGGCAGAGGTACCGGCTGTAGCCATTTTATTGCCAGCTAGCTTCTATGGCATTTCAAGGTCCCTGCCAGCAGCAAGCTGCAGCATTCTGCTCACAGACCACACTCAGTCAGAGTGCCTACCTGAAAGAGTCAGAGTCCTGGTCAGGACGGCCCAGAAAGCTGGGCATTTTAAAATGGCAACAGCTTTTTTCCTGCTATGGCTTTGAAAACTGAAAAGCATGCATTCAGCTTTTCATCAACACCGTTTAAGTGTTTCGTGGCAGGACCTCTTAAAAGAGCTGAAGGGTTTTGCAGCTAAAGCTGAGTCAGGAAGCCTCTCTTAGATGAGAGTGTTTGCTTGCCTCTAGAAAGCAGAGCAGACCCGAGAAATTGCTGCCACCAAGAAGCCATGCTTTACTCTATTCTTTCCCAAGCTTTCTCAAGCTTTCTGTGGATTCAGTTCTCCACATGGGCACCATTCTGTAGTGATGAGGCGAGCAGGTCTGCTTTTCATCCTGCCCGGCTCCCACATAGTTAACTTTACACTCGAAATAGCAACACACAAATTGTAATCATTTAAATACTGCCTGGCCCATTAGTTTCAGCCTCTTATTGGCTAATTCTTACATTTTGATTAACCCATTTCTAATAATCTGTGTAGCACCACAAGGTGGTGGCTTACCAGGAAAGATTCAGCATGTCTGACCTGGTGGCTGGCTTCATGGCAACTGACTAATTTCCCCTTTTCCCAGCATTCTGTTCTGTCTACTCCACCTATCTAAATCCTGCCCTATCAAAAAGCCAAGGCAGTTTTTTTATTAATCAATGAGAGTCTTCCATCAGTACCACACTATACTGTCTCTCCCTCTCTGTCTTACCTTGGTCTTCTAAGAAAAAAGCAGCTATTTACTAGATTCCCAGCTTTCCTTTGGGGCAGATGACTTTTATATCCTAAATTGCAATCACAGGGTTAAGAGATAAACATTTTGGGCCCTCTGTGTATTTTATCTTACCATTTTGTCATCCAAGGTCACAGAAAGCCTTTTTTCTCTTGGTCAGTTTTTTTCTGGGAATGTAACATACTGTAACTCTCAGAAAAGAGATAGAGACAGAAAGAGAATGAGAGCAATAACAAAATCTAAGCAACAATAATGTAAGCAAACAATAATTTTATAGTTTAACAATGTGTAATCTTAGTTTATTACAAATATTTGGATTCAACTATTAAATAAGTTGTTAAATTTGATTGTTATATTGCTATGTCTTGATACTAAGGAAAAAGTAAGGTAGAAATGAATCAGTAAGTTGAAGAAAGAAAACAGTATATAAATATGAATATATATATATATATATAATATTGAAAAAAGAATATTTTGGGATAAGAAATGAGTTTTATATGGTAAAATATGATTATTGTACCAAGAAAAGATAACTAGATTTCACCAAATAAAAATGAGACATGGGAGCAAAACTAGAAAATTAAGCATACCACAAGATGATGGAAGGTAAAGTTTAAGCCTGTTCAGCTGGGTAGATGGCTCAGTTGGTAAAGTGCTTGCCATGCAACTGTGAGAACTTGAGTTCTGACCTCCAGAATTCATGGAACCCCAGTACATGCTGGTAGCAGAGAGGCAGGCAGATCACTGGAGATCTTTGGTCACCCAGTCTAAGCAAACTGATAAGCTCCAGGTTCAGTGAGAGTCTCTGTCTCAAAAAATAAGGTGGAGAGAACTCAAAGAAGAGACCTGATGTCAACCTCTATGCTACACACACAAAAGCACATGTGCATATTTACTCACATGCACTCACACAATGAACACATAACACATACACACACAGACACCTGACTTAAAGAAGTTGTGTGTATGGTGATTAAAAGCTCTCAAAATTCCTAAAGTCAAAATTCAGTATGCTGATAGAAAGCTAAAATTTGTTAAAAAGGAAAAAAAGGATTCTCTTCAGATTGGTGTGCTTCAAAGAATACATATTTTTGTGTTTTAGAAGAGAATTATATTTCCTCTTTCATTTCTTGCTTTTTTAACTGTTTAGTAAAACTAGTCTTAACAGAATTAATATTATTTGAAGATCTATTCGTTTTCTTCCAAGCTTTATCTCAATGTATACAAAAGGTAAAATGAAAATCCATGGCTTCCTCTTCTAACCTTCTAACCTAATGAAATTGTCCTAGATATTCAACAACTAAGTCTTGATGAAATTTGGAAGCCTGAGCCAATGAAAGTGAGAGAGCTAAAAGGATAGCCATTATTGTGATCATTGGCCTCTGAGGTTAGCCAAATTCTAGGGAATGATATTCTCTGAAATGGTCCTGACATTCTAGTTCTTTACCAAGTCACCTATCTCTGGATCAGAGGCCATGGAGTCCCCTGAGATTGGTCTCCAGTTATTGCTTATCCCTGCAAAGAAAATTCATGAAGTGGGGAGAATACCACCTATGCTATCAAGGGAAGCCATGTTGTCAGCAAGACCCTGAGCCATCCCTGCAGATTGTTCGGCTGGTAAAAACATAAAGGAGCTAAGGATTCTTCATAAGCACAAGAGTAACAACCTCTGTGGAGCTAAATCTCAACCACTTTTGATATTCACCTATTTTTTTGGTCACCTATGTGGTCTTTGATACAGAACAGGAAAATACAAAAATCAAATAATCACTAATAGTATAAAAATAAAATCCTACCATTTCTAACCAGGTGTCTCTGTTGCTCTTAGAAACACACAGAAACATTCAGGGTGACCAAATTTACACAATTTCAAAGGATGTTATCAGGTCTTCCCAAGAACTTCAATAGCTATCAAACTCTAAAGAATTCCTAACTAGGTTTACTTGTCCAAAATAACCTTATTTTCCAAACAGTACTGGAGATATGAGAAAGCCTTATTGGAATAGCAAGTAAAGCAAGGATTTGCATTTCTTCAAAGGGGCCTCAAGGGGCAACTAAATCTGTGGATTCATGATCCTTAGCTACTGGTTTGGATGTTATCTAAATGGGAGGCATCTTGATACTTATAATCACCTTGACCTGTTCCTTACCCAACAAATCTTTATTGCTCCTGCCATGACATCTTTTTAAATATGTTCTATTCATCTGTCCAAACTTCTTTGTCTGGCTTTCATGAAATCAAAATCCCATAGAAGGGATCAGGTAGGGATTTGAGGGAGGGATGGAGGGAGCTAGTACTGGGAGAGATAACTGGAGAATGGGGGGGGGTTGAAAGAAAGGAGTGGCACTATTAGGCAGTATGGCCTTGATGGAGGAAGTGTGTCACTGTGGGGATGGGCTTTGAGGTCTCTTTTGATCAAGTTTCCTTCAGTGCAACTATCAGTTGACTTACTACTGCCTTCTGGTCAAGATGTAGCATTCTCAGTTCCAGCACCATATCTGCCTGCTTGCTGTCATGCCCCCTGTCATGATGATAATGGACAAAACTTCTGAAACTGTAAGCCACCATCCCTATTAAATATTTGCTTTTAAGAGTTACTGTGGTCATGGTACCTTTCCACAACAACAGAAACTCTAACTAAGACAGAGTCATTTAGGGAGTAATGTGGAAACTCCCTGGAATCTACAAAAGCAAGCCTAGCAAGGACTCCTAGTAACTGGGGATACAGAATTTGAACAGGTCATCTTCTATAAGCAAATAAGTCTTTCAGCAGTGGGACTGGGACACCAACCCAGCCACAAAACCTTTGGCCTTCAATCTGTCCTGTCTGCAAGGTCTGAATGAGCCTATGATCAAACCGGACTCTCTGTGGCTGACAATGAGGGCTGACTGAGAAACCAAGGACAATGGCACTGGGTTTTGATTCTACTGCATGGACTGGCTTTGTGGGAGCCTAGTCTGTTTGGATGCTCACCTTCCTAGACCTGGATGGAGGGGGAGGACCTTGGACTTCCCACAGGGCAGGGAACCTTGACTGCTCTTAGGAATGGAGAGGGAGGGGGAGGGGTATGGAGGGAGTGGGAGGGAAATGGGAGGAGGTGGAAATTTTTAATAAAAATTCAGTGAAATGATTTCTAATGATATTCTGCTATATTCATAGATGTGTGCCTAGTCCAATTGTCATCAGAGAAGCTTCCTCCAGGAGCTGATGGGAGCAGATGCAGAGACCCACAGCCAAACACTAGGCAGAACCAGAGGAACCCACAGAAGAGGTGGAGGAAGGATTCTAGGAATCAGAGGCATCAAAAGATATCGTGAGAACACAGCCCACAGAATCAACTTAGCAGGGCTCATAGGGACTCACAGAGACTGAAGGGGACAATCATGGACCCTGCATGGGTTTGAGCTAGGCCCTCTGTATATATGCTATGGTTGTGCAGGAGTGCAGTTCCAGTGGGGATCAGATCCCAAAGAGGAGGTGTGGAGTCCCTGAAGGGAAGGAGGAGACTGACATGATCTGAGGGTGAATGGGAATGGTGTTCTCATTTTATTAAAAAAAAAAGGACTACACCTTTCATACTCTATAATTGTGCCATAGTTTAGCCACAGGCAAAAATTGAAAGCCAGCTCAATGGTTCAGGGATTTAAGCAGCCATTATCTTCATCATAGCATTTTTCTAAGACAAAAATGGTAAGTTCAGCAAGTATCTGAATGCCTATTGTTCTTAAAGGTTCAGTAAGTCCACCAGACACCCTCTTATACCACAAGTTCCTCCTGCCAGAGATAAGGAGAATAAAGAGATAAGGAGAATGCCCTGCCTGCTTTTAGCAAACAGGAACTTTCTTCAAGCCCCCAGGGAGAGGAGGGCCTTATCAAAATGCCTACCTTGAGAAAAAAAATTTCTAGGGACTGAGCATTTCACCATGATTTTAAAGAAATTTTCATTCCTCAAAGGCCATGATTGGTAATAAGCACTGAGCTGTTCCCTAATTGTGTTCCTTTGGGTCTTAATAATTACTATATGGGCCTTTTCCATCATATGATTCCAAAAGGGAAGGGTTCTGATATCTTACATTTTTTCCTATTATACTTGTACCATTCTGATTTTCTATACTTATTAATTGAACTCTTGCCCTTACTACCCTCAGACTATGGGATATGGATTATAACCTTTTCATCCTTAGGGTCAGGTGTGTCCACTTAGTAAATCTTAATTTCCTTGGTTGTTGATGTAATCAGGAGGGCATAATGGGGATTTCTGTGTGCAAAATCATCACTTTTATGGTTCCATAGTGGGACTTTTTTTCCAAAGAATTATTTTGCTTAAAGAGGTGTAGGCCCATATTTTTTACATGGTGTGACAACCAATTTCTCGGACCATGGTTGGTTTTCAAGGCAGTTACTATCCTGACAGAAAACCTGTGGCTACCTAACAAAAGGCTCAGGAGGTACTGCTCCTTCTCTTTTTATTATGTAGATCACCTGGGAAGAGGTGTGGATTCCAAGCCGGTGATAGAGCTAGAGACTTGACTGCAGTCCTGCTACCCCCCAGAAAGAGAATATTAATGAGTGTCTGCCTTGGTTTACCTGGGGGAATAAAAGGTATTTGAATAATAAATGAGGGTGATCTTCCTGAGACTCCCTTCCCATTTTGCTGTGTTTACTGTGTCTCGTTTTTTCCCACGCCTCCGCACTGGTCCAGAGAGGGAAAAGTAGTTTATGTTGGGGCATCGGACCCCGACAAAGAAGCTGTCATTTTATACATTTTCATCTTTCACCAAAGCCCTCACAAAATTTTCTGCAAGAAAAGGCATAATAAAATGCCCATAAACAAATAGTGAAGAATCATTAAAAATGAAAGTAAAAGGTTTCTGGACAATTGGTGATCCACAAATCAAAATGCTGGAACTTTGCAAGCAGGCAATAGTCGACATACATTCCAAGCCATGGTTTGTAGTTTGGGTGTGTTTTTGTGGGGACTCCTAACAATGGGAGTAGGACCCAATTCAGAGTAGGACTCTGACTCATTTGCCTACCCTGTTGACCCTTTTTCTCTGACTGGCATTGCCCTTCTGTCCCAGCCTTGATATGAGTGTTTGTGTCTAGTACTTATTGTAACCTTGTTATGCCAGCATGCTTGATTGATATCCTTGGGAGGCCTGCTTGTTTCTTGAAAGGAAAATGGAGGGATGAATGGATCTGGGGAAATGGAGTAAGTGGGAAGTTGGGTGGAATGGAAGGAGTGGAAAGTGGTGTTTGGATGTAATTTATGAGAGAAGAACAAAAACAAAACAAAACAAAAGCCCACTCCTCTGGTTCATTCCACTATTATTGCTGAAGAAAACTATCACAGAAGGGCCCTATCACCTTCATCCTTCAGCTTGACCTGTGGGAAATTTTACCTCAGTTTGTTTCAAAACATATCCCTTAACTCTTCCTACAGTCTCATACTCCAAATTAATTTCCAGGACATCACTGGAGACCTGATGGATTCTAATCTTTCTTGAACTCATAATATCCTAGTACAATTAAACCACAAATCATCTGTTGCAGATCCCAAGTGGCTGCAGTGGGCCATGAGACCATGCAGTAGGGTCCCTGAGCCGGGGCAGGCATCAGGCAAGGGGCAGGTAGCAGGGTGTGGTGCAGGCAGTGGGCCAGAGCAGCAAGTCCCAGGCAGGTCCTCCAAAGGTGGCTGGTTCCGGGCAGCAGGTGAGAGACAGAGACATGGATAGGCACACCATGCAGAGTGAGGTTGGATGTTTATTTAGTGGGTTTATGGAGGGGAAAGGAAGAAAGGGAGAACAGAGAGAGGCAGAGAGAGGGGGGAGGCAGAAGGGGGAAGCAGAAAGGGGGAGAGACCAGAAGCTTGCCTCTTTGAGAGGAAAGACCCATAGCCACAAGCAGGAGGGAGATCTGCCCTACTTCAGCGGGGAGGGAATGAGTGTGGCTTGTCTCTTAGACAGGACAGGACCATTATATTATTCCAGCCTAAGTATAAGGAGTGTTGCTCTGATTGCTTTGGCTATTTGTTGAGTGCTTTATACATGGAAGGACAGGGAACATGTTCAGATTACCCTCATTTCTTTCCTGGTACATCTGTATTAACACTACCTTCTAGAAACATAACTAAAAACCTCATGCTTGTTTTGAAGCTAGGTAATGTGGTGGAGTATGACATTTTTGATTGACAGCAAAAATTTGTCCACGTTCGCCTCAGAAGGACCTTTCACATCTACAACCCCAGTGACACGGAGAGGAGACCACCTGTGCATCTTTATCATTCACTAGTCCTTATAAATTGCATCAACGATTGAACAGTTTCTCTACAACTGGCTGAACAGTGAAAGCAGTTTTGCTGTCATGGTCAGACCTAGTAACTAGGGACCAATGAGCCAAGGTACTCTCCTTCGTTACTTTCAGAAGCACACCTCGATCTTAATTTCCCTTGATCTCTGAGAAACATAAACAACACCAACCTCATCAAAATGCTGTTGTGATATTGAAGAAAAATCTATTTGGTTTACACAAAATAAGAATTAGCATGCATCTTTGTCGTCCATCTTTTTTTTCAGTTTATTTCCTCGTATTCTCCAAGGAGCTGAAAATTAAGTAGATCTCCCTTATTTTCCAATTTAGGACACATTCTTTCTCCTTTTTAATGTGCATGAGAGTTTGTCTGCATATTTGTCTGTACACTCCTTGAGTAGAGTATCTGGTGCCCATTGATTTCCCTAGAACTGGAGTTACAGATGAGTGTGGAATTGCAATGTGGGTTATTTAGTTTGAAATATTTTTTTAAAGATTTAATTTTAAATTTCTCTCTCTCTCTCTCTCCTCTCCTCCTCCTCTCCGCCTCCTTCCTCTCTCCAGTCATCTCCCTCTCTCTCGTCTCTCTCGGTGTGGGTGGGTGTGTGGGGTGTGTGGTGTGTGTGTGTGTGCATATGAGTTCAGGTACCCTCAGAAGCCAGAGAAGACATGGAGCTGGAGTCACAAGCAGTCTTGAGTTGTGTGATATGGTTGCTAAGAACCAAATTTGGATCTTCTACTTGAAATGTTTTTAACTTTTCCTTTTAACTTTTTAATTATTGTTTTCTATTGAGCTACTTATTTTTCTCTGCTCCTCTCACTTCCTCTCCCTTCCTCTTCTATATACCCTTCCCATAATCCCCAAGCTCCCCAATTTACTCAAGAGATCTCATCTTTTTCTACTTCCCCATGTTGATTAGATCCATTCAGGTCTCTTTTGGGGTCCTTATTATTGTCTAGGTTCTCTGGGATTGTGATTTGAAAGCTAGTTTTCTTTGCTTTATGTTTAAAAACCACATATGAGTGAGTACATATGATTAAATGTCTTTCAGGTCTGGGGTTACCTCACTCAATGTGATATTTTCTAGATCTGTCCATTTGCCTGCAAATTTCAAGATATCATTATTTTTTCCATTGTGTAGTACTTATTATACAAATGTACCACATTTTCTTTATCCATTTTTTAGCCTAGTGGCAATTAGGTTGTTTCTAGGTTCTGGCTATTTACAAAGAACATGGCCAACAAGACAAAATGGCAGCCAACAGAATGGGAAAAGATCTTCACCAACCCCACATCAGAGGGTGATCTCCAAAATATAAAAAGAACTAAAGAAATTGGTCATCAAAGAACAAATAATGCAATAAAAATGGGTTACAGACATAAACAGAGAACTCTCAACAAATGAACCTAAAATGGCTGGAGGACACTTAAGGAAATGCTCAACATCCTTAGCCATCAGAGAAAAGCAAATCAAAATAAATCTGAGATTCTAATCTTACACACCTGTCAGAATGGCCAAGATAAAAAACACTGAATGACAAATTATGCTGGAGAGGCTGTGGGGTAAATGGAACACTCCCGAATTGCTGGTGGGATTGCAGACTGATACAGCCCACTTTGGAAATCAGTATGGCAATTTCTCAGAAAATTATGAACCAACCTTCTCAGACCCACTTTTGGGTATATATCCAAAGAATACTCAATCATACCACAAGGACATGTGCTCAACTATTTGTAATACTTTGAATATTTTTTACTTTATAACTATTTGGTGGTTTTCCAGATATATTGTTATTGATTTCTCATTTAATTTTATCATAGTTTATGAGTATGCTTTGTGTTGTCTTTATTATATTTTTAAATGTGATGCAGTTTCTGCCTATTTTGTTGTAGTACCTCTTTCCTACCACAAATTAGTCTATCTAAAAATCAACAAAACAGAAATGATAAACCTAGATATAGTAGTGCATGCATGTAATCAGGAGACTGAAGGACGAGGATAGTAAATTTGAGTCAAGGCCTAAGCTGAATAGTGAGACTCTATTTTAAAGCACAGAAATAAAATAATAAGTGAAACAAAAACAATCAGAAAATACAGCATAGAACATATTTTATTTTCTGTCATGCCTGTCATAACTCCCTATTCAATATATTTATTTTTGCATCATTAGATATCTTAGTTCAATAAAAAGCAACCAGAAAACTACAACAAGATACTATTTAGAATCCTGAACTCTGGATCCTTTTTAATGAATCTAATAGTTGTTATGGATAATGGTCAGGAAAAAAAGCTAAACAACAGAGATTAGATGCAGGGTTCTTATTTTGAAAAGAAAAAAAGAGAAATGCTGTGATGTGGGATTTACTTCTGTATGCTGTGATTACCATTGGTTAATAAAGGAACTGCTTTGGGTCTATAGCAAAGCTATAGGGAAACAAAGCTAGGTGGGGAAAACTAAAATGAATGCTGGGAAAATGAAGGGCAGAGTCAGAGAGAAGCCATAGAGCCTTCACTAGAGACAGACATGCTGAAATTTTAGCTGGTAAGCCACAGCCATGTGGAAATACACAGATTAATGGAGATGGGTTAAATTAATATGTGAGAGTTAGCCAATAAGAAGCTAGAGATAATGGGCCAACCAGTGTTTTAAATAATACAGTTTCTGTGTGATTATTTTGGGAGTCTAAGCTTTCAGGTGGCCAGGAAATAAGCAGCCTCCCAACTACAATGCTGTGGGATCATGCTCTTACATACTGTAAAGATTTGCCACTAGTCCTAGTTTAATAAAATGCTGATTGGCTAATAGCCAGGCAGGAAGTATAGGTGGGGCAACAAGACTAGAAGAATGCTGGGAAGAGGAAAGGCAGTGACATAGTCTCCATCCAGAAACAGAAGAAGCAAGATAAGACTGCCTTACTGAGAAAAGGTACCAAGTCACATGGATAAACACAGATAAGAATTATGGGTTAATTTAAGTTGTATGAGGCAGTTAGTAATAAGCCTGAGCAAATAGGCCAAACAGTTTATAATTAATATAAGCCTCTGTGTGTTTCTTTGGTACTGAATGACTGTGGTACCAGGCAGAACAGAAACATCTGCCCTACAGCCTGATTACTGATTACATCATGAGTTCAAGGACAAAACAAGAGTATAAGCTCAAGACTAAGAAGCTTTAAAGGAAACTCCTTAAATTCAGGAAGTAAAAAACCCACAAATCTTAGGAAGACTCTAGAAGTCACCAGATTCACAAGACACCCTCATTGCCCAAGATTAGAGAAAGAATAAGGATTGCTGAGGGGAGGAGACTCCTCTACCTGTTGAGCTGCTTCCAAATTGTATAGAGACCTCCAGAGTTCCCAGCCTTCAAGCATTGGCACCCATGCTAAAGTTGACTTTTGGTGATGCCTTTGTGTTATCCAATCTCAGGTAAGTAACCCCAATAAACTCACTGATTCAGCAAGTTGAATTTTGCTATCATTGTTTCATCATTGGTTCCCCAATTGGTGTAAATAGATGTTTGATATGTTTTTCCAGTATCATAGAGCACAGAGCTTGTCATGTAGCCAAGGTTGACCTGTACCTTGTGTTCTTGCTGTTTCTCAGTTTCCCAGGTGCTGAGATAGTAGATGTTCATCAAAATACCTTGCTTCTTAGTCCATTTTGATAATTTCTATCAAAATGATCCTAGCACTTTGTAACTGGTCCACTAGGCTTCAACCTCACCCTTGCAACTCAGATAATAGAAAGTAAAAGGGTTTCCAAAGCTTTACTGTGCTGTGCTGTGACTTCCTCCTCCTCCTCTTCGTCTTCCTCTTCTTCTTCCTCTTCCTCTTCCTCTTCCTCTTCCTCTTCCTCTTCTTCTTCTTCTTCTTCTCTTCTTCTTCTTCTGTTCTTTCTTTCTTCTTCTTCTTCTTCTTCTTCTTTCTCCTCTTCTCCTTCTTCTCCTTCTTCTTCTCCAGTTGCTATCTTTTTATTAACTCAAACATAGCTACTTGACTTCTGGTTTATTGCCACAGTAAGGTCTATCAAGTGGCTGGACAAAAAAGCTTCAGTACCATATTCATCAGAAGGACACTCTTCGACGAAAGTAACTAAGTTTGCCATTTTCATCACTTTACAGTATTTCAGTACAGACTACTTAACCTTTCTCTTCTGCTTGTTCTTCTTAGGGGTGGTGTAAGACTTTTTTCTTTGTTAGCACCACCACAAAGTCTCGACACAGGATGAAGGGTAGACTAATTTAAATGTTGTAGTCGGACAATGCACAGCCATCTGCAGCTGCTTACCAGCACAGGTCAACAATTACTGATTGGGAAGAATTCCTTCATTATTCCGGATCCTGGCCTTTATATTTTCTAACTTGAGACACTATAGAAGGGTCTTCTTATAAAGGTTTATATGATTATGTGCATCTTGGCAGTAGTTTCACCATAGATGGCTGATAAGAAAGGTGAACCTTCTTAAAGATAATGAAACTGGGTATGGTAGTGCATGTTTGTGGTCTCAGAATTCAAGAGACTGAGACAACCAGTTAGAAAAAAAGTGCTGATTCCACAGGGTCATATCTAGTATACTGCTTTGATACCATTTATAAAATGTTCGTTGTCTTTGGGGTTGTGGTGGAGAGACAGCCCAGCACTTAAAAGCACATACTGCTCTTTCAGAGGATCAGAGCTTCGTTCTTAGTACCCATGTTGGGCAGCTAATAATTGTATGTAATTACAGGTTTTGGAGGTCTGACACCATTTTCTGGCCTCTGTGGGAACTATACTCATATGCACAACATTAAAAATAAAATTAAAAGACCTTTTTATAAAATTTCTTGTCTTTCTAGATTTTATAAAGTGCTAGGCACCCATTAAAATTATGTGTATCCTGTCATGCTTCAATAATTTTGAGTACCTGTCAGTTTCTAATATAATGGACTGAAAGAAGATCAAAAGTAGAAGCTATTTTGGAGATGGGAGTTCTGAGCCAATAATTGTTTGTGATAGGATAAGCATCAAAAGCAAAGAACAATAGCTTAAATAAAGGTTAAATAAATGAGCACTTAAAAGTCTGTATCAAAGAAACGGTTGAACTAGAGCTTGAAAGCTATTAGATCCCTGTGAACATGGGTGTAAGAGGCATCTATAATAAGTGAATATGTCAAATAGAACAGGATTGAAAGGCATTTTGTCAGCCTTAAAAAAATTCACTGAAACAAACAGGAAGCAATTTCCAAAAGTAAATAAAGCTACTCACAGACTCCAAAAACAACCAGATTTTTTTTTTATGTTAGGGGATTTTTTTTCCAGTTTATTTATTTTTTATTAAAAATTGCCATCTCCTCCCCTCCTCCTCCCCCTTCCCTCCCCTCCCCTCCACCCATACCCCCACTCCCCCCTCTCCAGGCCAAAGAGCCATCAGAACCATGAGGGATGCGTTCACCCACTGAGACGGCAGGACAGAACTAATGGGAGACCACCAAGTCCACTTGGAATGGGACTGATGGAACATGCGACCAAATCGGACTCTCTGAAAGTGGCTGATGGTGGAGGCTGACCGAGGAGCCAAGGACAATGGCGATGGGCTTGGTCTCTACGACATGGAAGGGCTCTGTGTGAGCCTTGTCAGTTTGGTTGCTCACCTTCCTGGACCTGGAGGGAGTTGGGAGGACCTTGGACTCAACATAGTGTAAAAAACCACCAGATTTAACAGAAATTTTGTATTACACTTAGGTTTCAGTTTCCAGGAGTGTCACAATAAATTAATCATATGACATCATTTTGTATAATGTGAATGCAGTCCTAGGACATATAACTTAATTCCAGAACAAAGGAGGTATTGGTCCTATTTTGTTCCACCTGAACTCTATGTGAATTTCATTCTATTCTCAATCACATATTTCAAGTTATGTAGTTAAATAAGACTATGCTTAGTCAAGGAAGTAGGATAAGATGTTCAGACAACCTCTTATATGACTGGAAGCTAATTTGGACAGTCTGTAGGTAAGAGAAGATAGTGGGAACACATAAGGTGATCTCAAGAATTTAGGATTTTGTCTTATGAAGGAAGAATTATATTTATTTTTATGACACTCTGGATTAGAATTTTGATGATGTAATGGAAACCCTAAAAATCGAAGTTGTACTCAGTGAAGATGAGAACTGTAGGAAGGGCTAGAAAAACTCATTAGGGAACTGTCCAAAACAGCCTGAATGGCCACAGAGTAGAAACTCTGGAAAGTGGATTTCTGTACTGTGGGGAAGTTGAACCATATGGTGTTCAATAAATCTGTCATCTCTCAAGTATCATGATTCTATGATCTCCTAGGAGGAGACATCCCAGACACAAATTGCTGATGCTCAAACTCTCTCATTTGGCAAACAGCAGGAATTTATTTCCTTATAGTTTAAGGGTCCTGAAATCTGAACTCAAGGTTTTGGAAACATCACCTTGCTTTTAAAGTTCTAGAGGAGAATATGCCTCTTGCCTCTTCTAGCTTCTGGTGACTCCAAGACTTTTTTAGATTGTGGCTGCTCCAGTTTTCTGCCTCCTGGATCATGTTGCCTTTCCTTCTGTCTTCTTCTTCTACATGTTGGACTTGACAAACTTAACATTGGACTTGAGCTTCTTGGATAAAGTAAAGTCATCTCCACATCTTAAAAGCTTTAAGTACATCTGCAAAAATCATTTTTTTCAAAGAGGGTAACATTCATAGATTGTGGTTATCAAGTCATTGGGGTATTGTTTTGGAAACCACCATTCAAACCCATTATGCTCGTTTTAAGTACATAATAATTTTATAAATGATAAATAAGATATACATATCTCCAGCCATCATAGATTTTAGAATGAGATGGTATCATTAGCTAATAAAGCATAAAATTATAAGATATCTTTGCCATTATGATAGTTGGGGAATTTATAAAAACTAGAAAACCATTGAGATGTGGCATACAACCCAAGAAAAATTCTGAAAGAGAAAGGTCCTCTGTATATGGGAACATAGTCCTAATTTCACTGAGGAACTAGTAGGGCTGTGTTGGACTGAAAGCCCTGGCTATATCTGAGAAACTGACTTAGGTTGAGCATTTCTCATGTGAAAATGATCCAAAATTGGAAACCTCTTGAGTACCAATCTGCTGACCTAAGGAGAAAATTCAATGCCTAACCTTATATGATATGTTGCAGTCAAAATACAAGTGCCTTAAAATGTATAAAGTTATCTTCAGGCTCTATGTATAAGGTGTATATGAAGCATAAGTGAATTTGATCATTAGGCTTGGGTCTGTGAGAAATAAGATAATAAAAATTTCAAGAAACTAATGAAAATAAAGCAGTTTTTAATATACAGTTCTGCAGAAAAGGATACCAACACAGAGAAAAGCCAAAAATGGCTGTTTCAGGACAATAGTTTTTCAAGTCCTCTGATTATGAGAAATTCCTATTCTTTTTCCATGAGCCAGGACTTGCTCCCTTCTCAAATTTCCCATCTTGTTGGTGAAGGACACAGAGCCTTAGCTAATCAATAACTTGGAGTTTCGTACTGTTCCCTTTTCTGATCATAGGTCCAGTGTTAAAAAGGAGACTACCTTTTTAACTTTTCAACTCAGAGTTCTGAGGCAAGGAGACTCTATCCAACTATAGGAGAAAGAGACCTAGCACTCCCTGTTATCTGTAACTTTGATGAACTTTAAGTGAACCTCATACTGAAAATGGACTGTAACAATTTATTTTTATAGATTCCATAACTAAGATAACTCATTAGACTTATGCAAATATTCCAAAATCAGAAAACATTCAAAAACTATCTTCATGTATTAGTTTTGCCTGGGGAGTAGGGATCTGTTGAAAGATATGTGTCCTTTGTTCTTCAACAAAACCTTAGAGATGAGAAGGCTTTCTAGTTATGTTATCCAAGAAATAGAACACAAGACCATAATTTTAGTATAAACTGTTTCTTTGGAAGATAATCCTAAGAAACACCAATGATGGTTTGCGACAGTCAGATAGGTAAGAAAAGAACACATGAGTCCTCGGTTACCACTGTGCTTGAAGTGGAGCTTCATTGTATAGAAGAACTATAGAATGGGATGTTGAATACAGCAGTCAAATTATCTATGTAAACTCTTTGTGGGTCATTTGTTAGGAATTGTGTCTAAGAAGCTTTCCCAACAGCAGTACAGGCACGGTGTAGAAGAAGGAATAGGCAGATGCCAATGATGGCTGTTAATTAGGGTCAAAGAGACACAGGTAGGTTGTATACAGTATGTGATACAGGAAAAAAAAAATGGCATGCTCTCAAGCTTATTTCAGACAAATGTTCTGGCTGCTTAAATCCAGAAACAGATTTTAAATTAATAATAGTCTTTCAGAAGTTGAAATGATAACCATTTCTTAAGAGCTAAAGAGGTCCTGGAGAGATGACTGGTAGTTAAGAACTCTTCTATTTTTGCAGAAGTTCTGTGTTCATTTTCCAGCACCTACATGGCCTATCACAATGCTCTGTAACTCCAGTTCCAGCATCAATGTCTGGGTCTTTGTGGGTTCCTCAGACATGTGGCATACACAAACTCACACAAACACCTGTGTACACATAGAAAATTTTTAAAATAAAAAAGTTATATGAGATGCTTGTGTAAAGTAAAAGCTTTAAAGAAGAGTTTCATCCAATGGGATTCAAAACAAAGTTAGAGAACTAAAGATGAAGAGAGTAAGCATCATTATTCCAGTTGGTATTGAAAAAGGTAACAAATGAAAGAATGGCACACCTTTGTCATTCTTTTAAGGTGCATAATGTCTATTTGATTCATACATTTTTTACAATCTGTCTCAATGTATGAAAGGACCATCTTTCTGCCTGAGATGCAGGGTATTGTTTCAGAGCCCAAACTTCTTGCTTTAAAATGGATAGCCAAATCCACACTGATATCAGAGACCAAGTGCTGTCAGCACTATGTCATGATTTTACTTAAAGCTCTGACAGTGTCTTTCTGGATGTTCTAATATCATTCCAAAAGTAGCTTTATTTATTAAATTCAATATAAATGTCAGTCTACTTTGCCTTTGCAAAGAAGCAGGGTTGGAAGTTAGGAATGGGGACTGGGATGCTGGAGTGAAGACTCAGACTCCCAAGTACCAAGTACCTAGAATGAGCAAAACCCAAGTGCACCCTCAGTCATTTACAGAAATTGCTGGGCTCCTATATCAGCCTTAGTTTTGGCAAGAAAGATATCAAAGGTACAAACTAATAATGAACAAGTAAGTATTTAGAGACAATACGTGCCCCAATCTCCTTCCATAATGCCGGGAGAACAAGGAACTGAAAAAATATTTGAATATTACCTCAAATAATCCATGGCTTGTAAAATTAGAGGCATTTATTCTGTTTTGAGAACTATGCTTTTCCATGTACCATTTTATCAGTCTCAAGGTCACTACCAAGTTGAGGAAAATGAGGCTTAAAGTCTTTCCCCTACTCAGGGTCTTTCCTTTACTCAGGTAAAGCTGGCGTCTAAACTAAAGTAATTCAAGTTTAGAACTTGCTCTTTAAGGTGCATATGACTGCTTCCCTGTGTGATAAAATAAGAATGTAGACCTGGGTAGGAGATAGTGGTTTTATCTATATGTCTGTCTGTCTGTCTATCTATCTATCTGTCTGTCTGTCTGTCTGTCTGTCTAATCTCTCTATTTTAGAAATGTAGTGTAGCATAAATTATCTCAGGACTGTATTTTCTTTTTTAGAATTCATTACCCTTGGAATACATTTTTGAAACATTTATTTTATTTATGCCTTTCTGCTAAGTTTGGAGTTTAGGAATGCTGGGCTCTGTTTTTTGTGTGCCTCTGCATTCCCATTTCCAGCACAGCTGGCTGGTGAAAGGTTGATGGAATAAATGATCGCATTTCTATATTTCCTTTTGTTAATGGGAAAAAACACAAGTTGTTGAGGAAAGTAATACAATTTTATTGTTTGCTTTTTAAAAGCATGGTGCCCTGTACTGACAGCTCTTAGTACTTGCAATATCTAATTATTTGGGAGGCAACATTTGTCAGTTGTCTTATTTTAGGCAGAATATCACAAATAATGTTTTCGTGCTAATAGGATTCAGAAATGTACCTTTCAAACTGTTTGTGGGAGTGGTATTAAATATGCTTTTTAAATATTGTACTTAAAGGTCTAATTTGGACTTTTCTTTTGTCTGACAAGCTTTTCCTAGCTGTGGCCAAGGCTTTACTAAGAGTACCCCCTGGCAGTAGTGGATGTGTGGCAGAGTATCATATTTGGAAATGCCTCTGTGTGTACCTTCTATTCCTCTGCTGCCTTAGAAAAGAAGCCCTACTTTAGGTTCTCTCACTCTCTGCATTTGTGAGAAGTACAAAATATTTAGCTGGCTATCTAGTCAACTAAATGAATGAGCATGTGAAGGCATGGTTTGAATCAACTTGATACCATTTGAAGAGACCATAATATGTTCCTTGTTTGCTTAAAAATGACAAAAACTCCCATATGCATCAATTTAAGGGGACCTTAGCCTTGAGCTTTGGATCTAGATAGAATATAGATACAGATGTGCCCCCAGTAACATAGTAGTTGTCTTATTTTAGGCAGAATATTACAAATAATGTTTTCATGCTTATAGGATTCAGATATCATATCAGATATGAATTGCTCCTGTGAAGTAGAATTTAAAAGTTAACCAGAGAGCAATTGATTTACCCCATAGCAGTCATGTTATTATTCCTCCAGTGGTCAGTTTTGATGTAATATATATTTCTTTAAATGCACTGAAACCAACAAGTCTCTTGACATTTGCTAAGGTGTTCTACATACACATAGGGGTATGTTAGAATGAAAAGGTAGGCAAAACTGCACCTTTGACTTATCTTTTTGTGCCCTGTCCCAAGATCAGATGGATGTGAAAGTTCCATATCATCTGAGATCCTTTGGCATGCACCCACATAGCGCAGCACACCAGGATGTGATCAATCCAGCTGCAATTTTCAGGACCTTGATGGCGGTGTGACTTTAAGATTTACACAAAAAAGTGATGATTGAGGGCATTTTCATTCCATGGCCAAAATTTAGGGCTGTGATCTGGGCTCCTTCAATCTTCCTGGTGGTTGTCATGTCCAAAGAATGAGCATGTGATCAAACTGGACTCTCTGAATGTGGCTGACAATGGGGGCTGACTGAGAAGCCAATGATAATGGCACTGGGATTTGATCCTACTGCATGTACTGGCTTTTTGGGATCCTCGTCTCTTTGGATGCACACCTTCCTAGGCCTGGATGGAGGTGGGGAGGGGCCTTGGACTTCCCACAGGGCAGTTCTCCCACAGGGCAGTCTCTTAGGACTGGAGGAGGAGTGGGGGAGGGTGAGTGGGGGTAGTAGAAGGGGAAATGGGAGGAGGGGAGAAAGGTGGAAATTTTTGAATGGTATTATTTATAAAGCAATAAAAAATGGCATGTGGCAAAAAATAAACAATAAACTCTTAAAGAACAAACCTCTGTTCCCCCAAAATTCCAAAAGGCAGAAGGGACAAACAGCTATCTGTGGTTCCTACTGGTATATCAAACTCATGCTGGCCTCCAGGCTCCTCCAGTATCACAAATACCTGTTACACATTTCAAAGTCCATTGCTAGCTTCCTAAATCTCTCACCTTCCCCTTACTCCTAAACATCCCTCCAGCCCACAGCCCCCTCCCCCCCCCAGCTACTCATTCTTTTTATAACCCCTGGTATTTATTGATCTCTCTCCCCCTTCCTGCTTCTCTCATGACCATGTTCCGACTACTTTTTTCTCTGGCTGTTCTTTCTCTCGTATCTATAATATAAACCTTCCTCTAACCATACTATGGAGCAGTCATGTCTTCAGTTTTATACAGTGGTGAGGTCACCAGTTGCTTATCATGTCTGAGGGCAAAGGAGTCTCAGGGGGGACTATAATACTCAGGCACCCCCTCCCTCCACCAGGTGATCTGTCAGATAAATGAAAGGGAGGCTTGTCTCACTATGACAAGTTTTATAATTCCTTCAAAATAATGGCAATGTTCACGTATGTTCATTATTTCTGACATTTTGTATTTTGTTTCAGCTTATTTTTTACAGTAATTTATTTTGTCTGTTTTTTTATGTGCAATGCATATACTGAAGAATAAAATGAATCTTTTCTCCAAAAAAAAAGTTAAGAACATATATAGTAGACGGTTCTTTCCAAAAGATTTTGCCTTTAATCAAGGAGGGAAAAAGTCATTGGACCAGTTTTGTGAAGTTTCCTTAAGGCAATCTACAAAGTGGGGGTTTTCATTAGGTCCTAGGGCAACAGTTGCCAGTTACTAGTCATGCTTCTCTACCGTTCAACTTAAATTGTCTGGTAACGTTGTCTTTTAAGGTCAAGTTAACCTCTTGGATTTCAAAATTAAACTTGTGTCAATTATGAAGGATCATACAAGACTTGAGTTTAAAAATATTTGTTATGATGAAGATTTTAAGAAATCTAATCACAGTTGTGCAGAAACACCAAGAGATACTGCTGATATCTCAAGCTGTACCCCCTCTCTCCATCACTGTGATTCATTGAAAGAATTTTAGAAGAAAAAATGGATATAGAAGTATAGAATGTAGGATATACAATGTATTAAAAGTGTAATGTGGGATATCCCTTCAAGGGATGACAGAGGTCAACAGCCAAAAATTATCACTGCAGAGGAAACACACTCTAATGCGTGAGATTAGACAATGGCTAGAGATACCATTGTCTGAAAAGGATGAATAGTCGCAATTTTTGCTAGAGCTCTTCTTACTTCTGTGAAAAGCAAGTTTTTGCTTTTCCCTTTTCTTTTTGTGGTGGCAGGGTGTTGCCAATGTATCCTATAACTATCTAGATAGCCAAGGTGTTGCCAATGTGTCCTGTAACTAGATAGCCAAGGTTATTCTCAAACTTATGGTTTGCTTCTCTCACTCTTCTAAGTGCCAGGATTATGGGCATACACACCATGCTTGATTTAGGAATGAGTTTTCTCCACTGTTCCAGAAGAAAAAAAGGAAACATTTCAGGAAAAAAGAAATCCTTTATATTTTTCTTTGCCTCCTTATGTTTATATTTTGTGCTTTTAAGGAAATAAAATGGATTCTCAGACACTTTCTTATGAACCACAAATTTATTGCACTTCGTATTGGGAGTGGAGAAACCAATACTGTGGTGTTGTTCCCCCAGGAGTCCTTCTAAACAGTTGTACACTCTTCTGAATGTCCCTAGGGTCACAGTTATTTATTCAGGCACATGTTTGTGATAGTTTCAATTTTATTCTTCTATGAAACAGATGATATTTACCACACTCTTATGAACATACTCAAGGTGACAAATGCCACCTGTGCATTGGCTTTCCCAGAAAACATATCAGAAAGAAGTAGCTATTTTTAACTTATATCTCCCAAGGACAAAGATTAGAGTGCTAGTAATTAATCCTGGAAAGAATACCAGTATTTACTGCAGATCAGGATAGAAGACAATGAAGGGAAGGAAGTCAACAAAGATGGTATTCAAGAAAGTTATCCCTGTGGGCAGCTGCAATGCTGTTCCACTTGGAAATTCTAAGATAAACTATAAAAGATACCCTCAGGATTCTGTCATCTGAGGTGAAAGGAAATCCAGGGTGCTGGGTTTCTGTCATTCCCACACTCACAAATTGAGGGCTAGAGATCTCTACCTAATTGATATGTACAGGGGAGAGACAAGAGAATTGGGTAGGGCACTAACAGTGTCTACCACAATGTTTGAAAATATTGTTGGGTTGGTTCTGGTTTCTGTGTAACAAGAAGTAAATGATTTATACATCTTTGTATCCAACTCTTACTAGTTGTGATGGCTGCTTTTTTTTTTTTTTTTTTTTTTTTTTTTTGGTTTTTCGAGACAGGGTTTCTCTGCAGCTTTAGGAGCCTGTCCTGGAGCTAGCTCTTATAGACCAGGCTGGTCTCGATGGGCTGCTTTTAATGTCAAGTTGCACAAAGTTAAAATCATCTGAGAAGGGAGCCACAGCTGAGGGGTTGGCCTCATTGTTTTAGTATGTATGGCAAGACCAATCTCAAATGTGGACAGCATCTTCTGGTCACATATAAGATAGAAAGGTCATGACCCAAGGAAGATTATTCTCCTTTTTCTTGCTTGGCCTTCCCTCTTGCCACAAAAGTTGATTTACACTGTTGGTGCTGTTGCTGTCGCTGTTGTTGCTGTTGCTTCCTTCACTGACACCAGACAATTTCCATCCTAGATGGAGAAGAACCAGTAGCTCTCCAGACACCTTCAATTTTTCTGTACCAGATTGGGAGTGCTGAGGCCAACCAGCCTTCGTGGATTGATCAGCCATTGGGTTTTCAGCCTTTCCCATGAAAGGCAACCATTGTGAAACTACTCTGACTCCTGATACACCCAGCCGCAAGACATTGAGCAACTAACAGATTGCTTAGGCCTCTTCCCTGTGAGACAGTTGTCATTACCATTTTAATGTAAGCTGCTTTAATATATTCATTCTATTGGTTCTTGTCCTCCATAGAACCCTGACCAACACATTAGTCACAAATAACTATAATGTACCTTGCGAGAAAGGATAAAGCTTACTGCTTACAAAAAGCATCTATAAGAAGTAAAACTAAATGCCTTACATTAGGGACTTTGGTGATAATAGCATGGAGCTACTAATAATAACAACCACAAGATTGATGTAGTATGTCAACAGGCTCTTAGAAGCACACTGACTCACTTGCTGTACATACCACACAGTAAGTAAATTCATTTGTGTCTTTCCACTGACTGGGTTTCATTATCTTCACAGACTTTACCAGAGATTTCCTGGCCTTCTGGATAGAAACACAAAGTAGTAAACTCTTTTGCTTGGTTATACACAAACATGTTTTTTGCTTTCTGCCTTTATCTGTAAGTTCCAGTGTCTCAATATAAGACGCCATCTGCAGCCCTTTAAGATCAAGTGTAGGTACGGGAAGGTGTCCACATTCATTTTCCCAGGGATAGAAAGGAGAGCTTGTCAAGGTTTTCTTCACATACTATAGCATCTTTTTCAGACACAGCCATTCATCTCCTTTCCTAAGGCACCATGATTGGGAAATGTTGTCATTTATTTATGGATCCAGAGTTCACAGGACTGGGTATTTGCTGTACTCAAATTGGAAATGCTTCCCTAACTGACTTGGTATCTCCACATATACCTCACTAAGTGAAAACTTTGCCACCTCTTTTTAGCAACCTTCTGATGACGTCTCCCATATGTTCCCCTTTCCAATAGACTCTTTCAGAAAACTCCACCACTACATTTTTTCTCTTTCTACCAATCCTTTGGGGCATTTTCCTTCATTCCTTTAAGCTTAGCATAAACTTTGATTCCAATTTCCTTACCAGTTCCTTGTGACACATTCAGCTAACTTTTCAAGAACCCAATTGTTTGCTGTCAGGCCCAAAGGAAACACCTGTTCCCCAAACTCCAAAAGGCAGTCCAAATATCCAGAAATGAACTCAACCTGGACTCCAGTAGGATTTGTGGCATTAGATAAAAGCCAGCAATTCCCTCAGGAACTTGTGAAAGTGGTTCCCCAGTTTTTAAAAGAAGTAGTTTCCCTTACCTCTGGCAGAAAAAGTAAATGGCTTACCTGTGGTGCCTATTAGCTATCAAAGCAACATGTGGCCTCCAGGCTCCTTCAGTAGCACAAGTACCTGTTACCCCCATTCAAAAGTCCTAGCCTTCTCACCTCTGCCCTATCCTAATCTCTCTCTAGCTCATGGATTTCCCTTCCCTCTGCTATTCATTCTCATTATAATCATGGTATTCTCCCTCCCCATATGTTTCTGGCTCCTGCTTTCTCACTATGTTTCTCTTTTGTTCATCCCATTCTATTCCCCCTCTCTCACAGATAGCTCAGGTCAGGTTCAGTCTGCTAGGCATGGTTAGTCTACTTCCTTCTCTCTTTGCTCTGGACTCATTCAGATGCCTCTGACTGTTTGCTTTCTCATATCAACAATAAAAACCTTCTGCTTAACTGTACCATGGAGTGGTCATGTTGTCAGTTTATGCACACACAAAGCTTCCCAGTCCCACATCTTCTCTTCTTAATTCATCTTTATAATCTTCACTTATTTATGGTGGATGCTGCAGGTAGGCCTAGAGAAGGAGCATTAGGAGAACCAATTTGGCCTTGGTGGCTGATTCAAAGGGACATTATGGTGATATTCATTGCCTGCTCAAGAGAGCATTCTATTTAATTTAATTGGACTAGTACTAACCCAACTTATGTAACATGTCATACATAGGCTAAACCTCAATTTCCATATCTTTCAGATAGGGAAAAGCAATGGATTTACAGATTACAGGAGACTCAGCACATAATAAAAGCTCAAAAGTATCAACCATACAATAGGTAGAACTTCTGTAGGAAATATGTAGAAATAGTAAACTGAGACAGAACCATGGGATTTGAACTGTTATCATATGTAGGGAGAGAGTAGTAAAGTCCAGAGTGAATGTGTATTGTTGACATGGGCATAACCATATCAAGGACTCCAATGCATCATCCCCATGGGAGTGACCATGCTTTGCCTTCAGTGAGGTTCAGGAAGATGGCAAAGCCTTCCATTGTGTCTGAGTGCAGATGTTGACACTATATGAAGAAAATGTTCACTGTATCTTTCTTCCTCCAGATGTTTTATAGCCTGAAGAACCTACCCTGTGGTCATGGTATCTCTTCACAGCAATATAAAAACCCTAATTAAGACAGAAGTTTGGTACCAGGAGTGGGGTATTGTGTGATAGGCTTGACATGTTCTGTTGGAGTAATATAGACTTTTGTACTTTGGGTTATGAGAGCAGTGGAATGTTTTAAGCACTAATCAATGGGCCATAATAGTAGGAGAATAATGAGTTATTTTAACTATGGGGGACCTCACTCAAGAGATTTCAGAGGTTAAGAATTTTAGTATGCTGCCTAGAGGCATTCTTTGATATTTTGTTGAAGAAGTGGCTGCTTTTTGCTCTTGTTTGAAAAAGTCTGCTTGCAGCTAAAGTGAAGAATTTTGGGACAGTTGGGATGGAGGAAGAGTAATATGGAATCAGGGAAGTATATATCTTAATTAAGGGAGCCCATTTGAAGGTAGGCAAGAGATTGGACTCTAGAGGGGTTCCCAGGTATCCAAGGAGATGTCCCCAGCTTGCTCCTTGAGCAGCTGAGGAGAGGAGGCCTGAACTGGCCCTTTACTATAGCCACACTGATGAATATCTTGCATATCACCATAGAACCTTCATCTGACGTTGGATGGAGATGGAGACAGGAGACCCGCATTGGAGCATTGGACTGAGCTCCAAGGTCAAATGAGGAGCAGAAGGAGGGAGGGAGAACAGGAGCACGGAAGTCAGGACTGTGAGGGGTGTGTCCATTTACCGAGACAATGGGACTGATCTAATGGGAGCTCACCAAAGCCAACTGGACTGGGAATGGATGGAGCATGTAATCAAACCAGACTTCTCTGAACATGGCTGACAAGGAGGGCTGACTGAGAAGCAAGGACAATGGCATTGGGTTTTGATTTCCTACTGCATGTACTGGCTTTGTGGGAACCTAGTCTGTTGGATCCTCACCTTCCTAGACCTGGATGGATGGGGGGAGGAACTTGGACTTCCCACAGGGCAGGGAACCCTGACTACTCCTTGGACTGGAGAGGGCAGGAGGAGGGAGGATGGGGGAGGGGAAGGGAAATGGGAGGAGGGGAGGAGGTGAAAAATTGTAAAATTATATAATTAATAAATAAATAAATAAAAAGAATTTTGGAGTAATTTCATTGGCAGAGGAAATCTCAAAACGGCCTAGTATAGACTATATCATGTGGTTGCTAGTGTTAACTCTAATGAAGATATATAATGAAAAGGAGCAAGGAGAAATATTTGAGGAGAAAATGAACACTAGAAAGTGGGATGGAGCTAAGTCCTGTGTTCAAGGAGATAAATAGATTAACAAATGAAATAAATGGAGTGGGGCCCGCAGGACAAGATCCTACCCAGCTAAGTTTCCAAACTTGCGAAAAAAAATTAAAGTTTAGAGTGGAGTGTGGTGGTGCATGCCTTTAATCCCAGCACTGGAAAGGCAGAAGCTGGCAGACCTCTGAGTTCAAGGTCAGCCTGCTCTAGAGATCCAGTTTCAGGACAACCAAATTTAGGCAAGTAAAGGACAGAAAGCTGGTGTAGATGTAATTGAGTGAGTCAGTCATGTTTCAGCCCTAGTAAGCAGAAGAACTTGGTATCCTCAGCCTTGTGGTTTAGGCTTTAGAGTTAAGAACAGAATAAATGGGTTACCGAATTTGCCTCTATGCTTACAGAAAGCTGCTGAGGCCAGTCACGTGTCACGGGTGTCTCTGAATGGTGGACTATTGGAGAGGCCATTGCCTGAATTGTGAAGTTGAAGCCTGGATTGCCTTGGAACCTAAAATGTGAGAGATACCAGAGTTGTGAAATACTGCCAAGGAGAGCTGCTAACAGGGAGTGGAACCAGCCCACAAGAAAGAAGTGTGCTGCAGTCAACAAGGCTGAATGGTCCTGGAGACCTGAAGAGCATTTTGACGTCAGGTACGGAGATGTAGAGTTTGGAGTTTGCCCAGCTGGTTTTCAGTTTTGCTTTGGCCCACTATTTCTCACTATACTCCCTTGGCGAGGGAGATATATATCTCCTGTGCTATTGTATACTGCAAGTATGTGATGTGCTTTTTGATTCTGATTTTTACAGGTGATTATAGTTTAAGAGATTGTATGAATCTCAGAAGAGACTTTGAACTTTGGACTTTTAAACATTATTTGAGACTATTATAGACCCCATGGACTTTGAAGTTAGACTAAATGAATTTTGCAGTATGATATTGTATAACCTTTTGGGGACCAGGAGTGGAATGTGGTAGTTTGAGTGTAATGGCCCCCATAATCTCATAGGGCAGTGGCAATAGTAGGAAGTATGACTTTGTTGGAGTGGTTATTAGCCTTGTTGGAGGAAGCGTTTCACTGTTGGGATGGGCTTTGAGGTTTCCTATGCTCAGGATATTGCCCAGTGGTTTCAGTTGACTTCCTGTTGCCTGCAAGTTGTAGAAACTCTCACATCTAGCACCACATCTGCCTGCATGCTGCTATGCTCCCCACCATGATGATAATGGATTGAACTTCCATTCAGCGAGCCATGACATTTAATTGTTTTCCTTTATAAGAGTTTGCTATAGTTATGGTGTCTCTTCACAGCAATATAAAAATGCTAAGTCACACCCTACAGAGATTGTTCCTGCTTCTTTTTAAAAAATCTGTTTGAGTTTTTTTTTTTTTCACAAATCCACTTTTATTTATTTACTTTCACTGGTTTAAATCCGGATGGGTACAGCATCACACGGATTCTGTGTCCAATGGCCTTTGCAGGAAGGTTGCTTCGGAATTTGGCACGGACCATGCCACTGTTTCCATGGGCCCCGAGTCACCTTCTCCAGATCACTCTGGTTTTGTTTGGTTTGCCTCCAGGTGTCACTGGTTGTTCTTTGCTTTATACACATAAGCGCATCTATTGCCCAAGTAGAATTCAGTTTCATCTCGGGCATCAACGCCTTCAATTTTAAGGAGAGCCGTTTGCTCTCTCTGGTTCCGGAGACCTCGCTTGTAGCCAGCAAACGTGGGCCTTGCACCACAGCCTTCCCAGACATAGTGTCTTTTAGAAGTCCTGTTCCAAGCAGGCCTCCACAGGCGCCAAGATGGCCGAAAAGAGGCTGTTTGAGTTTTTGAGACAGGATTTCTCTGTGTAGTCTTGGCCAACCTGGAACTTGTTTTGCAGAATAAGCTGGCCTTGAACACAGAGATCCACCAGGTCTCTGCCTCGTGAGCGCTGGGATTAAAGGTGTGTGCCACCACCACTCTGCTGCCTCCATTGTTTATCTGTGTGTAGTAATCCTACCCCCTTTGTTCAGTTGATGCAGTCACACCACTTCCCTATTCAACAGCATATAATAAATATACCATGCTTCTAGGATGTTTGCAGTTTCTACATCTAAGGCATTCAAGGCATCCAGATCCCAGTATAATATGTGTGTGTGTGTGTGTGTATAAAATCTGCCCTTTTGTCATTGCCTCTTAGCCCCCAAGTTGGTGGTTCTGGGATCCAAGCTACGTAAGAATGTAGCAATTGTACATTGCAGCAGAAGTTAGAACACTAATGTATTGGAGAAACATGAGTATCTTCGTTCCACCAGGTAGTAGAGGTGGGTATCTGTGTGACCCTTTATAGTGCAGGCTAGATACCTCAGAATTGGTGGAACTGAGTTTTATCATTAATCCTGTTGAAAAGGTGAGGTTGCACAGAAAGACTCTTTTAAAATGGCATTATTGCTAATTTTTATGTATTTTCCCCCAATAGGGTAATGGTCTAGTATAATATTTCATTTATATAATGGGATTACAGAATTTTAGAGGGAAGGAACCCCAAGATTGTATGCTTCCCTACATCAACCTGAATACTTTCCAGGAGGGGGTAAGTCTACTTTATTTTAACTCATCAAGGTCAGCATTGTATGAGTAGGATACGACTAATAAAAAATAATGATGATCTCATAAAATTGAGGATTCAGTGTGAAATTCCACAGCATAAGGTGTTCAACAGTGTAATTATTTAGATGTCAGTACCTGTACCAAAATACTTTAATGCCTCCAATGTGGATAGACCATCGTCTCTGAGCTTTCTGTCTTTTTCTATATTGCTATGCTGAATAAGTATGTTTATCACATATGACTGTCATGCTTTCTTCATAATTCTTTCCCCAGTCCTGTTGTGCTGTAGTAAGGTACAGTCTATGCACAATAGAGCTCTCATTTGCTTAGGTGTGGTCTACTTGGTACCGAGCTCTGATGTGGGCACATTTACATCAAAATGCATTGCTTTCATCCATCATATTGAATTTTATCTTTTGATATTGGCATAAAATACCTTTTTGAAACAGTTTTGGTAGGCTAACACACAAAGTAATATTTTTCATTATGGGAGCTTTATAAATATGGATGTGTATTCCATCACTCTGCTCCCCCATTGCCCCCCATGTGCCTCCTGCCCTCTCTGCATAGTTCCCTTCCCTCTCATTAAAATACCCTCCTTTCCTTCTTGTCACCTGTATTCCATTTCTTTCTCTTTCTCCTCTCCTTTAAGATCACTTCCTCCCCACATATGATACCCTTCTCTAGTTCATGAGCAACATACTATACCTTCCACCTTCACACATACATTAAAATCTAGGGTTCTGAATATTAGAGAAAGATGGTGGGCCATTTATGTTTCTGAACTTTGGCTTATTTAGCTTAACATAATAATTTGGCTTCTAATCCATTTTCCTGCAAATAACATGATTTAAGTTTTCTTTATGGGTGTATAGTATTCTGTTGTATAATCTTAGTCAGGGTGTTTTTATTTTTATTGTTTTTTTTTGTTTTGTTTGAAGAGACACCATGACCATGGCAACTCTTACAAGAAAACATTGAATTGAGGGTGATGACTTTAATTTCATAGTTCATTATCATTATGGTGGGGAGCATGGCAACATGCAAGCAGACATGGTGCTGCCTACATCTTGACCAGAAGGCAGCAGGAAGTCAACTGACTGTCACTGAGTGAAGCCTGGAGACTTCAAAGACCCAATCCCCACAGTGATATACTTCCTCCATACCTCCTAATAGTGCCACTTCTTTTGGGGCCATTTTCTTTCAAAACCACATGTATGTGTACAGCATTTTCCTTATGCATTCATTGTTGATGGATATCTAGCTCAGTTGAATTTCCTGGTTATTGTGAATAATGCAGCTATAAACATGGATGCCCAAATTTCTCTGTGGTAGGATATAGAATTCTTTGAGTATATGCTCAGTTGTGCTATAGTTGGATCACATGACAGTTGTAGTTTTAGTTTTTTTTGAGGAACCTTTACACTAATTTCCATAATGGCTACACTAGTTTACATTGCCAGGAGCAGTCAATAAGGGCTCTTCTTTCCCTACATCCTCACCAGCATATGTTATATGCAGTGATATTTCATTTGTATTTTAATAAATAAAGCTTGCCTGAAGATCAGAGAGTAAAACATCCCTACTGGTCAGGCAGTGGTGGCACACACCTCTAATCCCAGTAGCCACACTAGTTTGCCACAGAAACTGGAAGGCAGTAGTGCACTCCTTTAATTCCAGTCTTAGAGAGGAATATAAGATGGGAGGAGATGGCTCTCACACTCAGTCTCATTCTGAGATTCCTGGAGGCAGGATCATTATTTCAGACAGAGGTAGAGGTAAGAACCAATGGCTGGCTGTTTTGCTTTTCTGTCCTTCAGGTTGAACCCCAATATCTGTCTCTGGGTTTTTATTAGATGTGCTACAGTTATTCCTTGTTTTCTTTTTAAAACTAATGAAATTATGTGTATAAGTATGTGTGTGTCTACGTGTGTGTGTACGTTCATATCTATGACAGTGCCCATGGAGGCCAGTGGTATCAGATTCCCTAGAGTTGGAATTTCAGTGAGTTGTGAACTGCCTAATGTGGATGCTGGGAACTGAACCTGGGTCTTCTGCAAGAGCAGTATGGTCTCTGTTGCTGAGCCATCTCTCCAGGCCTACATTTTTGTTTGTTTTGTTTTTGTTTTGTTTGGTTTTGTTTGGTATTTTTTGGAGAGAGGGAGAGAGAGAGACAGAGACAGAGAGACAGACAGAGAGAGACATACATACATACATACAGACATACATACATACATACATACAGACAGGCAGGCAGACAGACCAACAGACAGGTTTTCTCTATGTAGCTCTGGCTGTCCTGGAACTCGTTTTGTAGATGAGTCTGGTCCTGAATTCAGATATGTGCCTATTTATGCCTCCCAAGTACTGGGATTAAATTTATGTGACACCATGCCTGACCCTGTACTTGAGACAGTGTCTCTTTGGCTATCCTGGCATTCATTATGTAGATCAGGCTAGTCTTGTACTTAGAGAAATCTGCCTTGGCCTTTTTTTTTTTGATAGCCATCTGGATGGCATGAGATGATCGAAACTCCAAGCAATTTTAATTTTGATTTCTTTGTTGGGTAAGGATGTTGAATTATTTTATACTGTTTATTTGTCATTTATAGTTCTTTTTCTAATAACTGTCTCATTAACCTATTTATTGACTGGAAGATTTTGTATGTGTGTGGTACATAAATTCATTTGGGTGGGTTCCCATGCATATGCAGGTAAATGTTTGTGTACACGTATAGAGGCCAGATGTTGATATTGGGTGTCTTCTATTACCACTCTCCACCTTATGTTTTGATATAAGAGGCTTGCTCACCAATAAGTTAGAAGATTTGTCTGTCCACTTTTCTAGCTCTGGAATTATAGAATTTGTGCACTACAGTCCTCATGCTTATGTAAGTGCTGATCATTGAAACTGAGTCTTCCCACTTATGCAGCAATTGCTTAACTGACTGAGACATCTTCCTGGCATCTGGATTTGCCTTTTGGGTGTTTAAATTTTGCAAATATTTGCACACCCAAGATATTGATCCCCTGTCTGATGTGCAGTTAACAAAGGCATTTTTTCCTCCTTCTGTGTGCTGTTTCATTATTCTGATGGTTGTTTTCTTTGCTGTGCAGATTACCAATTGTTAATTCTTGGGATTATTCTGGGGTAGTAGAGTCCTCAGAAAGTTCTTTGTCTATGCTTATTTCTTAAATGCTTTCCCCATGGTTTTCCTCTATCAATTTCAAATTTTCACATCTTACCTTAAAGCTTTGATCCATTTTGGATTATTTAGTGCAGGATGAGAGACAGGGATCTAGTTTCATTCTTCTATATATGGAAACCCAGGACCCAGTATATATTGCTAATACTGTGATTTTTAGCCTTAATATAAACTTGACAGATCTATAATCACTTTGTGCTTCCATGTAAATTTTACGCTTGTTTTTTTCATAGTTTTTTTAAAGATAACATATATATATTAATTTATTAGATTTTTTAAAAATAAAAATTCAAGTTCCCACTCCCTCCCCTCCTCTACTATTTCCCTCTACACACTCCCTCCCACCCCCCCATCCAATCCTCAGAGAGGGTAGGGCACATTGCATTGTGGAAGGTCCAAGGCCCCTCCCTACTATATCTAGGCTGAGCAAGTATCCTCAAAAGAGAATGGGATCCTCAAAAGCCAGTACATACAGTAGGATAAATCCTGGTGGGCACTGCCTGTGGCCCCTCAGTCTGTCCCAGCCATACACCTGTCAACCACATTCAGGGGGACTAATTTGGTCCTATGCTTCTTCCTTCCCCGTCTGGTTGTTGGTGCTGAGCTCCAATTAGCTCAGGTTGACTGTTTCAAGTGGGGTGTCCCCATCATGGTCTTGACCACTTTGCTCATATTCTCACACCTCTCACTCTTCAACTGGACTTTGAGAGCTCAGTCCAGTGCTCTGATGCAGGCCTCTGCCTCTGTTTCCATCAGTGCAGGATGAAGGTTTTGTGGTGATATTTAAGATATTCATCAGTCTGACTACAGGGCAAGACCAGTTTGGGCACCCTCTTCTCTACTACTTAGGGCTTAGCTGGGGTCATCCTGGTGGATCCTGGGAATTTCTCTAGAGCCAGATTTTTTTGCTAGCCCCATAATGGCTCCCTCAATCAAGATATCTCTTTCCTTGCTCTCATCTTCGTCCTTCCTCCATCTCCACTATCCAATTCCCTCAAGTTTCATTCCTCAACTTTCCCCTTCTCCCCTCCTCTCACCCCTTCCCCATAGTTTTGTGAAGAATGTCATTGAGACTTAATGGGGATCCATTGAATCTGTTGATCACTTTAGTAATATGGCCAGTTTTACAGAATTAATTCTGTCAATCATGTGCATGGGAGGCCTTTGCATTGTTTAAAGTATTTTTCAATTTCTTTTTTCAGAATCTTATAATTTCCTTTTGTAGACATCTTTCATCCTCTTGTTAGGCTTATTTACTTATTCAGTGGACTTGATTGGCTAGTAGCTAGAAAGTAGGCTTTTAGAGAGAGACCCACCACTGAATGTGTTCTTTAAACAATTGGTTGTGGACAATGAAAAGGTAGTTTGCCCTCTTCATGTCTATTTCCCTTCCAGGCAGTTGCATCCAGAAGAAAACTCTTTTGTCCCAATCTCTACTTTACTCCTGTTAAAATAAAAACAGGGGTTGACTTATGTCCCATTCCTGAATACATGTAAAGTTACTACAAAATATCTTTCATGAAAATGATTGGTAATCTGTAGGCATTATTACTTGGGAGATGTCTTAAGATATAAAATCCCATCCTTTGGGTTGAGGGTTTTTTCCTCCAATAAATCCAGTCTTTACATTGAATGAATGAATGAATGAATGAATAACTAAATAACTAAATAACTAAATAACTAAATAAATAAATGGAACCTCCTGAAAACTGAATAGCTCCTGACGTAGGCAAAGGATACAGTAAATAAGACAAAACACCAATCTACAGACTGGGAAAGGCTCTTCACTAACCCCACATTGGACAGAGGTTTAATCTCCAAATTATACAAAGAACTCAAGAAACTAGAGATTAAAATACCAAATAACCCCAATTAAAAATGGAGTTCAGATCTAAACAGAAAAATTCTCCACAGAGAAATCACAAATGACCAAAGACACTTAAGGAATTGCTCAACATCCTTAGTCATCAGGGAAATGCAAATCCAAATGACTCTGATATATCATCATACACCAGTCAGAATGGCTAAAATCAAAAGCACCAAAGCCGGGCGGTGGTGGCACATGCCTTTAATCCCAGCACTTGGGAGGCAGAGGCAGGTGGATCTCTGTGTGTTCGAGGCCAGCCTGGTCACAAGAGCTAGTTCCAGGACAGGCTCCAAGCCACAGAGAAACCCTGTCTTGAAAAATCAAAAAAAAAAAAAATCAAAAACCAAAAGCACCAATGATATCTTATGCTGGAGGGAATGTGGAGTAAGGGGGAACCTCCTCCATTGCTGATAGGAGAACAAATTTGTAGATCCACTTTGGAAAATCAGCATTGTGGTTTTCTCAGAAAATTGGGATCAACCTATCTCAAGACCCAGCAATACCACTCCTTGGCATATACCCAAAGGATACAGACCCAAAACCACAAGGACATCTACACAACTATGTTCATAGTAGCATTATTCATAATAGCCAGAAACCTAAAAAACAACTCAGATGCCCTTCAACTAAGAAAGGCTAAAGAAAATGTGGTACATGTACACAATGAAGTACTAATCAGCGGTAAAAAGCCATGGCATCTTGAAATTTGCATACAATTGGATGATACTAGAAAAAAAAATCATCCTGAGTGAGGTAACCTAGACCCAGAAAGACAAAAATGGTATATAGTCACTTATAAGTGGGATAGTATAATATATATATATCCTTCATCCAGGATGTAGAGATTCACAGTTAAACACTGGGCTGAGGTTCCAGAGACCTAGTCCTAGAGAAGCAGGAGTGATAATATGTTAAAGGGGGTCAAGACCATGATGGGGATACCCACACAAAGAGCTGACCAGAACTAGTGGAAGCTCACTGACTCTGGACTGACATCAGAGGAACCTGCATAGAACCAAACTAGGCCCTCTGAATGTGGCTGACAGATGTGTGGTTGGGGCAGTCTTTGTGGCCACTAGCAGTGGGACCAGAATTTACCTCTACTGTTTGAACTGACTTATTGGAGCCCATTCTTTTTGGATGGATACCTTGCTCAGCCTAATTATAGGGGGAGGCTTGTTCATGCAATGCAAATTTATTAGTCCTTGAAAATTATTACCAACTGTTTAGGATAATAAGGAAATGGAGGTTAGTAGTTAATTACCTATTATAATCAAACTTGTAGTCATATTGGGTATGTTTTCACAGTCAAACAAAGATATATTTTAGTTACGTCAGATATCTACAGAACATGGTATTTAAGATGTTTTAATAACATAGGCTCTTTATTATGACAATGAAACATGTCTGCTCCTGGCAGCACCAATCTTCTTCAGAGAAGACAATGGGCATTGAAGAAACTCCATATAGAGTTTGTTTTCTTTGTTGCAAAAGTAAGCCATTGGACAAGAAATTGTCTTTGCTTCAACTGTTAAAAGTATGCTGTCCTAATTGAACAAGCAGGACACAAAAGAAGGTGACTGCCAAACATTGTCAAGACAAGGTTTGGCAGCCCTTCAGAATATTCTGCTTCACAGAAAAGTCTGTAAGATATGCTAGGCCTGTAGGCCAAAAATGGATGCCCCAGTGTTGCAAAGGAACTTTGGGTAACTGTCCAGGCAGCCAACTGTTTCTGTTATTTCTCACATTTTTTGGAAGTCGCTTGCTTGCATTTCCTGTTTACTTAGCTAATATTATTTCCTTCTTGGGTTTCTGAGGTAGTTGAAGACTAGATAGTTATATTTTCTTTGTATACCTGACACAGAAAGCAAGAGAAAGTAAATTAGATACAAGACTTTGGACTCACCAAGATAGGATACATATGGAGTATTTTCTCTGAATTTATCAATGCGAATGGACTAGACATTGTTTATGTATCTATTGTCTGCATATATTGTATTGTATTGTTATTGTACTTACTGTATATTTTCCCTATATTAGTTATAGCCTTCTTTTTATTTTAGACAAAAGAGGGGAAATATAGTGAATATATTATTGTGGTTTTAATAAATAAAGTTGCCTGAAGATCAGTGCAAAGCAGCCATACTAGTCAGCCATACAGGCCAGGTGGTGATTGCACACATCTTTAATCCCAGAAGCCACGCTAGTTAGTCATAGAAGCTGGTTGGTGGTGGTGCATGCCTTTAATCCCAGCACTAGTGTGGAATATGAAATGGGAGGAGACAGATCTTACTCTTAGTCTCAATCTGAGGATTCATGGAGGCAGGATCACCCATTTTCAGAGTTAGAGGTAAGTGCCAGTGACTGGCTACTTTGTTTCTCTGATCTTCAGGTTGAACACCAATATTTGTCTCTGGGTTTTTATTATTCATGCTACACCTATTTCCCCTCCCCTCCCTACCTGATCCTTCTGTTCCCTCAATCTACATATAAACTCTCTGTATTTCTCTCTCCCTTGCCCTCAATTCACACATAAAATCTATTGTATTTCCCTCTTCCAGGAAGATCAATGTGTCTCCACTAGTCCATTTCTCTATACCTAACCTTTTTGGGTCTATTAATTTTAGATTGCTTATCATTTATTTAATGACTAATATTCACTTATAAGTGAATACATACCATATTTATCTTTCTTAATCTGGGTTACCTCAGAATGATTTTTTCCTAGTTCTACCCATTTGCCTGTAAATTTCATAATGTTATTTTTAACAACAGAGTAATACTCCATTGTGTAAATTAGTCCATTTTCTTTATCCATTAATCAGTTGAGGGATATTTAGATTGTTTACAATTTCTAAATATTATGAACAGAGCATCAGTGAACATGATTGAGCAAGTGACTCTGTGGTAGGATGAAGTGTCTTGGGTATATACCCAAGAATGGTATAGCTGGATCCTGAGGTAGACTGAATGTCATCTTTCTTAGGAATTGCCTTGTTTACCCATCATAACTACATAGCAGTACCCTATTTGTATTGATGTCACACATTTTGTCTGTAGGACATCTTATCTTGAGCTTTGATTCTCATAATATTGGGGTAAAAGTTTGGGGCTGATGTATCTGGGTTTTGCAAAGTTAACTTGCAGAAGTTAACTGAAGGTAAAGACAACTTGACTTCTTCATTTTTATCTACAGTACCTAAAGCATTATGTGGTATGTAGCATGCAAAAGTTGAGCATGTGCTATGTCTTAATATGTCTTTCTCATATTGATGTTTTTTTTCTGGCTGAAGGGGCTTGAGAAGTTACAGATGCAGACAGTGTGGTTTGGACTAATCCCCCTTTTACCTATAACAAACCATAAAAATTCCTGTGAAAAAGAAACCGTTTGTATACTAAGTGGAATAGATAACTCTTATCAGCAGTGACTGAGAATTGATGCTATAATGAGTTTGTGTAAATAAAATCTTTCATCCACTAGTTTTGTATGCTTCCTCTATAGGCCATCCTTAGAATTTGCTGTCCCAGGTCACATTCATCCTCTTAACAAATTCATTGTTCTTTGTGTAAAAGATAGAAAAAGTATTCTGCCTTGACCATTTATTTGTGTCTTACTATCTTGTGAGAATCATCATGCCTATGTAAAATAAAACTTATGCTTTTCTGCCCTTGATCTGTTTTGTGTTAATTTAATTCCTATACCCAACTAAATAAAATAAGCATAAACAGAGACAGACAGACAGACAGACAGACACACACACACACATACACACACAGAGGGGGGGTAGATCTTCAGCCACCCCATTACTAGAGTTTTGGGAAGTCTTTTTGAAGTCTCTGGATGATACCTGAAAAACTGTTCCCCTCTTAGTGTTCCTATTCTCCTTAATAAAGCAACTGAAGAATGGACTCAAATGGAAACTTGGTAACAACTTCATTTTTTGAGATAAGGGTCTCACTATGTAGCCCTATCCGGCCTTGAATTTGCTATTTGACTAGGTTAGCCTTGACCTCACAAAACTCCATCTGTTGCTGACTTTTTATTGCTGGGATTAAAGATATGTGGCACTATGCCAACCCAATAACAACTTTATTGGCGCTTTGAATAAAAGACTTTAGGGCACAAGCTGTAAATATCAGTATCTGAGAAGAGTAGAATGGAGGAAAGAAGGAAAAACCATACTGGTTGAATTCTAGGTGTGGCAGTCTACCGTACAGCAGCAGGCAGCAAGATAGTGGAGGGGATGATTTTAGAGAAAGAACAAGGAAGCCCAATGTATCAGAAAGAGCATACTTAGGTCCTGGATAGCATCTGGAAGAAAGAGCCGGAGAAAAAGAAAAAAGAAAAGTTTTACCTTTGTGGACTCAGAAAGGTGGGCAGGCCCTGCTGAACTTAATTGTTGCTAAGATTGTAAGGATTTTTTGCTGGGCACAGAAATTCAGAAAGAAAAATTACCATATCTATTGAAGGAATCATTATTCTACCTGTCTCTATAGATTGGTGTGGTGGTTTGAATAAAAGCGGTCCCCATAGGCCTATAGGGAGTGGCACTATTAGGAGGTGTGGCCTTGTGGTAGTAGGTTTGGCCTTGTGGGAGAAAGTGTGTCTCAGGAGGTAGAGACTAGGAGATCTCTAAAGTCCAGCCTGCTCTACAGAGCAAGTTTCAGGACAGTCAGGGCTACACAGAGAAAACATATCTTGAAAAAAAAAAGTAATGGAGAGTTCCTCAATGTGGTCTGATACAAAGATATTCTAAAGTGACACTTATGTCTCTCAATCTGACTATCAAATTATTAAAACAGTGGATCTCAAAGAAATGGGAATTTCCCCCCAGGAACCTCATGTTAAGAGAAGATGCCACAGAGGGAAAAGAGATTCTCTCAGTTTTAGCAACTTCTCAGAACATGTTTTACAGGATGAGGCTGTAGCCCAGATAATGATAGGTCAATTGTGGGTGGAATATATCTTAACAGGACTCCTTAGATGTGCATATCCTTGACCTTCTCTTTAAAGAGGATAGGTACAATCTTCCTGCTCTTATAAATACAGTTTTATTGGAATGCAGCCTTTTGGACTCCTGATAATTTGTCCATGGCTGCTTTTGTGTTACAACAAGGACTGAAGGGCTTTAATGGAGACCATTTGGCCTGAAAAAGTGGAAACTATTTATTATCTGGCTCTTTACATGCCCATGCATGATATTCAGAAGAAAAGATCTTAGCTAATGAGGTGGGTGTTGGTTGCCATTTATGCCCTATTTGGATTCCTTTTACCTGCTTTTGCCAGCTGCTGGAATTACTGGCCCAAAACTTAGAAGCTCCTTCTCTAACTGACCATTTCTCCTGAGAAAACTGTCCACAACTTTTATGCTCCACCATTCCTACCACAGACCTTGACCAATGATTGATCAGTTTGTGCTTCACAGCTTTTGTATAGGATCAGGTTGACTGTGGTCTCCTGCTTGAATAGCAGATTATATTTTCAGCTAGCATCTACTCCCCGACCTGCAGTCTTTCCTGCATAAGTCACTTCTACAAAAGTTCTCTGCTAAAACTTCTTTTAGAAACCCCACTACTGGTAGAAGACAAGGTTCTTATCAGACGTGGCCTAGTCTTTGAGGTATACCTCATGGAAGTTGGTCATGATAGCTTCAAAACCTGACTGGGATAGCTGAACCAGGGAAGTCACTCCATACATGTGTTCTAATGAACTCTTTTTTTCTTTTATTTCCCTCTGAACCAAAGTTCTATTTGAGCTAATATATTTCAAAATTAAATATGAAAATAAAGAGATCTTTTTATAGCATTGGAATCAAAAAAAAGAGTAAAGAGAACAAGATATGTGGTTGGGGATACAAGTGGTTTCTATAAGAAGACATGGAACATTGACAGAGGTCATTGATCCATCAGGAGGTAAGAAGACCTTCAGGATCCAGGTTTCCTACTGACCTTTGAAATTCCTACTCTGAACTTAATGACCAGATATTCAGATGTAATGTTGGGGCGAGCAGGCCTGCTTTTCATCCCGCCCGTATCCCTCGCGGCTAGCTTTACACCCAAAATAACAACACACAAACTGTATTCATTTAAACACTGCCTGGCCCATTAGTTTCAGCCTCTTATTGTCTAATTCTCACATCTTGCTTTAACCCATATTTAATAATCTGTGTAACACCATGAAGTGGTGTCTTACCGGGAAAGATTCAGCATGTCTGACTTGGTAGCTGGCTTCATGGCGACTGTCTCAGAGAGGAGAGGCATGACGATTGCCTGAGGCATCTGCCTCACTTCCCTCTTCCCAGCATTCTGTTCTGTCTACTCCACCCACCTATGTTCTAACCTATCAGGCCAAGAAGTTTCTTTATTAATTAACCAATGAAATCATCAGATAGATAGAAGACACACCTACATTATTCAGATAGTAAAAATACTTGACTCAGCTATTTCTGGAAGAACACATTGCTGGCTCAATGAATGCAGAAGTAAAACTAAGTTCATCAGCTCTTTAATCATAGCTTGTTGTTGTTCACTTTCATATTCACCGAGGCTGCTTAATGCTTGCAAGTGAGTGTTCCTATGCTGCTGGGCAGGACATGGAACCTGTAAGTAGCTCATGTTTGAAGCCTCAGGAAGAGAACAAATCTGCTCAGTACCATACTTCAGAGCAACATCCAGGTACTCCTAAGCTCTGAAATATGTTGCTGGCATAACTATCTGCATGAATCCCTTGCTTAGGAGTTACCAGTGGGTAGGAGTGTGTCCCGGCACAGCTCAGGAGTGCATTGTTCCAGAAAAGCTATCATAACAGTTTTCTGCCTCACTCTCCATGACTGACTGTCATTTTAAGAACAGAAATTCTGCCCTTGGAAGTTTGCTTTATCTACTACTTTAGTAGCCAGAGGACTTTTGGGGGAAAGCCCACATCATTTTGTTTTCTGGATATATTTGGGAAGGCTATTGCCAAGGGCCTACTATATATACAACATACATTACTGTGCTGTTCATTATTTCTTATTATAAAAATGAGAGAGATGGGGAGAGAGAGAGGTTGATTCAAGGTTATTTTGATAATATTTTTGATTGTACTTAAAAATGTATTATTTTATTTTGTGAGTGTGTGTGTGTATATCAGTCTATGTCTGTGTACACATGAGTTCAGATACACACAGAGGCTAAAAAGGGCAATTGGATTCCCTGAACTGGAGTTACAGATGGTTGTGAGCCACTATGTAGGTGCTGGGAACTGAACTTGGGTCATTTGGAAGAGCAACCAGGGCTCTTAACCTCTGAGCCAACTCTCCAGCACCACATAGACTTTCCCCTCCTTTTCTAATCCTTATACTTGTCTCCTATCTCCCAGGAGCTCCTTTATACCTTGACTGACAGACAACTAACAGATCGCTTCTCAAGGCTTACAAAGATAGCTATTCCCTCAGCTTCCAAAATGAGGCTGCACACTAATGATCCCAAAAAGAGACATGGAAGGAGTCCTAGTTTGGGTTTCTATTGCTGTGATGAAAATGGGTTATTTGGCTTACACTTCCATATCACTGTTCATCATTGAAGGAAGTCAGGACAGGAAATCAAACAGGGCAGAAACCTGGAGGCAGGAGCTGATGCAGATGCCACGGAGGGGAGCTGCTTGCTGTTTTGCTCTTCATGGCTTGTTCAGGCTGCTTTCTTATAGAATCCAGGACCACCAGCCCAGGGATGGCACCACTCACAATGACTTGGGCTGTCCACCATTAATCACCAAGAAAATAACCTAATTCTGGGTCTGAGGGAGAAATTTTCTCAATTGAAGTTCCCTCCTTTCAGATGACTCTAGCTTGTGTCTCTTTTTCTCACTGACTTTTTATTACCAGTTAGGAAATGATGGAGGACTCTCATTGGTTAATAAGAAACTGCCTTGGCTTTTTGATAGGGCAGGATTAGATAGGTGGAGTAGACAGAACAGAATGCTGGGAGTGAGGCAGATGCCTCGGGCAATCGTCATGCCTCTCCTCTCTGGGCAGTTGCCATGATTCTCCGACCTGAGACAGACGCAATGGAGCCAGCCACCAGGTCAGACATGCTGAATCTTTCCCGGTAAGACACCACTCGTGGTGTTACACAGATTATTAGATATGTGGTTACTCAAGATGTGAGTAAGAGGCTGAAACTAATGGGCCAGGCAGTGTTTAAAAGAATACAGTTTCCATGTAATTATTTTGGGTAAAGCTAGCTGAGTGGGAGCCGGGCAGGATGAAAAGCAGGCCTGCTTGCCTGCAGCTCCTCACTACAAGGAAAGTCATTCAACTTAGATATTTTAACTTCTTTTATTTTAAAGCACAATGCAAATATTGAAGCTTTGACTAATTTGTCCCCAAAACTTCCCCCACCCCAAACTGTTAGAGTTCATTATTACTCTTCTTAAAGTCCCAAAACTTGCAGAGGGATTTAACAGTGAGAATCACAGTGACAGAGCCTATGCCTAGCAGAAGAGCATCATTTGAGAAAGAAACTGGGTAAAATCTGTTTACCAGAGTAAAAGAGGACCTAGATAGAAAAATGGTGAAGCACTTTGTCTAACCTGTGGAGATCAGACTGTGCTATGATCTCATTAACTTTATATTATGCAGAACATTGGCTTACAGGCTATACCTTGCAGAAATAACTCCCTTTTATACAAGAACTTTTTGCTCTATATCTTGTTTATGCAAGTAAACAACTACCATCTGTTCAGCATGAGCCATGAAGCACAGACTGATAAATATCTTATTTTCACAGATAAACATTGCCATGTATAAGCGCATCAATATAAATCAGGACCACACGACAGGTGGAAATATCAAATGGTATCAAAGAAAACAAGCCTGGAAATTTACAGAACACACTATACCAATGAATGATGCAACCTACCACCTGGATTGAGCATTGTGGTACCCACTGACAGTTAGGTCATCAGACTTTCAGGTGTAGGCCATGATGTCCATCTCCAGGACTTCAGCTCAGTATAATCTTCTGTTTGATTGAACTCACTCAAACTGCTGTTAATTTGGTCTTAGTAAGCCTGGGACTAATTCCAAATATCTTTTAAGTAATCTCTGTGTATTGTTCATTAGGATAGAGGTAAATTTCTTTTTTTCTGGGTTGATATCTGAACCAGCATTTTATTGACAAAGGATCAGAAATTCTCCAGGAACCCTCCAAGTTTTTGTCTCCATTTGGGGAGTTCTGAGGCACCCAGCCTTTAAGATGGAGCAGCTACTAGTTTCTCAACTTTTCATGTGTGCGATAGCTGTTGTTGGACTATTTCAACTGTATTGTGTTAGCTTGTTTAAAATATCCTTTAATTGAATATATTTTATGTACATGTTTATTATGTTTATATATGTTCATTCTATCAGTTGTATTCCCCTAGACACTCCTGACTAGTACAATGTCCTCCTTAAAGATACTTCAGAAAGCTCCTTTGTCCTCTTTTACTATGTTATAGTGGAATGCATAAGCACCATCTATGAGAAAATACCTCTCTGTAGATATGAAATCTGCTTGTGTCTTGACTTTTGACTTCCTGGTCTCCAGACTGAGACACAAATGTGTGCTGTGCCTGTGGTGTTTTGTTCCAGCTGTGTGAATGGATTTGTACTATGCTTCTCTTCAATGAAGGGTAGGCAAAGACACCCTTCCTCCTCAGCAACCTCACGCTCTTCTCGGTTCTGCTGAGAGCAGCACTGAAAGCAGAAGAAAGGCAGAAATTCTCTGTCCAGTAGTTGAGACCTTTGATCTTATCTATTATGTGGGATGAGCCCAGCATTCCTAGATACTGAAATTACCCATAGGATGTAGGAAGCCACTGGCTTTCTTAGGTTAAATGTGTGGCTTAACATGTGGTCAGTAGTTCAGGATCATGAAAGGGAATCTAGAAAACTTGTTGTGTGTCTCTGAATGGGTTTTTTCTCCTCTTTGAATAATAGTTTTATCGATTAACTCATTCTTGAGAATTCTCAAACGGCTCCTGATCTGTCTCTGGAGCATGCCCATGCTCTTCTCTATGACTTCTGGTTGATGAGTGGCTTCAGCAGCACAGAAGAAGCAAGACTGGCAGGGAGAGGATTTAGGAGGGAGGAGGAGTAACTGAGGTTGCCAGTACTGTTCTCTGCCCAGGAAAGAACTGGATAAACCATGTGACTCTAAAACCAACCAGAGAAAAGACAAGGTCGTGCCAAAGCTTCTTGTTCAACAACTATATACATCAGGCAGAGCGAACTTATGAAGTTCTTTAAAAAGCTTAGTGTTCATTGTATGTGTATGATGTGAGTACAGTAGGTATACAAGTGCCATGACATACATGTCGGGGTCAGAAGACACCTTTGTGGAGTCAATTCTCTCCATGAGTTCTAGGGATAAAACTCCTGCTGTCAGACCTCTACAGTAAGCTCTTTACCCACTGAGCCATCTCACTGATCTTGAAGTTGTCTCATCTCATATCTGCTTCCTCACCCAGAGTTTATTCCTAAATAGCCACACTCCAACCTTGTCTCTTCTTTTGTCCAAATGCTCTGCTCCAGCTGGCTCCTGCTTTCTAACCCTTCACATACCACCTGCTGTTTTCTGCCCCTTCTCCTTTGCACATGTTGCTTCCCTTTCCTAGAATGTGTGCCCCTCTCATATCTGGCTCTCCTAGTCATCACAAAACTGACACTGAATCCTAGGTCTTCTTAATGCCTGCACAGTCTTCACCCAATGTTTAAAATATCCTTGTTGAATATTTCTAGTGCTTTCTGTCTGGGTCTTTCCCTTGAGATCCTAATCTCTTACATGCAGCCCTGCATTGAATTTGCTTGTAGTAGACTTTCTATGTGGTCAAAAATACTGTACAAATAATTTGATCTAACTTTACCCAAAGTTGACCACTTCTCAAGACATCTTTGCTCCTTTTGCCAAGGTAGTTCTTGGCTTCCCTTCATCTTTGGATGCTTTTGTTTGCTTCTTAGAGATGGAGTTTTTGGGAAAAGCTATGATAAATAGCGAAAAAAAACCCAGAAATCAATATGAAATAAGAAATTCTGGTGGTAATATTCAGTCCAATTTTCTAGTTTGAGTTGTGGTGCAGTACCTGAGAGGGGCATACAGCAATTAGCAAGTAATTATGACTATCTAAGAATAAAATAAAAATATTATTTCCCATTGTTTTTCTTTTAATTTATGCATATTACCTTTTCCAAATAACTATTATGTTGCTAGGATACACATTTATTTATTAAATTGCCTAGAGTGAGCTACTTAGCAAATAGAATTATTAAATATTTCTTTTGGCATAGAGCTCCATGGGAAATTATCGAGACAGTAGGAATATAGTGAATGCCAGTGACCCAAAGATATGACCTCATCAAGAGATAGAGCACAGGCCAAAGTCAGAGCTATGAACTATGTAAAGTTAATTGTGTGATGCTTGAGATGTTAAACATCATATCACACCTTTTTTTCAGTTAAAAATTTCCCAGATATCTCTGGAAGCTCATTAAGACATTCTGCTGGACAGTTTTAAAAGCACAGACCTTAAGAAGTACATGTTTACAAAAAGCAGAAAAGATATAAGAACTTACAACATTACTCTTTTAAAAAATAGTATTTTTATTAACTCTTTGAAAATTTCATACAAGCTGGGTATGTTGGTACATGCCTTTAATCCCATCACTTGGGAAGCAGAGGCAGGCAGAGTTTTGAGTTCTAAGACAGCCTGGTATACGAAGTGAGTTCCAGGACAACCACAGCTACAGAGAGAAACCCTGTCTCAAAAAACCAAAAAGCAAAAGAAATCATGGCAGAGGTGACTGGAGAAACAACAAGGCAGCTCAGAATAGCAGAAAAAGTGTACTTAAGTTCTGATAGCATCCAAAACAAAAGAAAAAAAGACAGTCATACCTTTTGGAGTTAGAAAGGTGATCAGATCCAGCCAAATGACATTGCAGCTCTGCTGGTAGAGACTGCTCTAGGGGGTAGAAATTTTGGGAAGGAAAAGTACGTTATCTCATTCAAAGACTATTTAATTCTCCTATCTGTTTAGTATAGCTTAGGGTAGTCCCAGCTTCCTGAGGGTAGTCCCTTAACCATACCAATGACCCTGTCCATCTGAAATGTTAGATCTCCATTTAGTCTAGAGATCTCATTGTCTTCACTAGGCCTTGTTTTGCCATATTCCTGTAGCTTTTAGGAACCACAACAGTGATGTGCTCACTTTTCCCAAGAAGACGTTAATGAATGCCCAATCAGATGGGCATCAACCAGAGACCAAATTATGGTATGACCAAAATTCAATTTGATGAGACCAATGAGTTTATTAGGCTTACAGAGCACTGGTTAGAGATTATTTATAGTAACATGGTGACAACCAAACTCAGCATCACCATGAAGTCCCACCATATCATGAAACTGCATCATGGAGTCCTGCTCTTAATCAGCTTTTAGTTGTATATATACTCTAGCATCTCCTAAGATCACTTGCAGCCAAGGGCAGGGAGCGATAGTTGAAATACCAGGCAATGATCTCTTAATTCTGTCTAGTGAGTGCCAATAGTTCCATTATTATTAACATTATCATAGATCTGGTTACCATTGTATTTTTCTGCTCCAGTGGTCATGGCTATAGGGCAAAGTCCAAGATTGCATCTTGTTATAACTGGGGGAAAAAGTACCATGTGACAGCTACCCAAATATTACTTTTTACTCATCGCTATTAATTATTTAAAGAGTTGCTTTTTTCCTTGCCTTGGGATTAAAGGAAGAAATAAAGCTACTTAGGATGCAATAAATTAACTATACAAATACAGTGAATGTATAATTAAAACCAATTCTGACTTTTCACTACTGAGTTAAAACTCACAGATGGGTTCATGGACACAGGGAAGGTTCTATAGACTTAAAGGGTAGATGAGAAATGCTATAAAGCTTTTCCCAGAGTTGAGTGTTCAATACCATCCTCCTTTCTGTTCTATTGTTTCATATCAGGCCAATTTAAGCCATTGTTTGTATATCATTCGCATAGACCAGCAACACTCCATAACCTTTAGTAGAATACATTCTTTTCTATGAAGATTGTTAAGGATTCCTTTGGACCATCTTCATGAGGGAATCCTAGTTTCAATATAGGAATATAGATAGTTTTTGAGAATGTCATTTCCAATGGAATTCTCATACATTTCAGTGGGTTGAAAATTAGTACAGCTAGTACCGAGTTTCTTTAAAATACTAAGAGTAGGACTATCATATAATCCAGCTATACTACTCAGTCTACCTCCCCAACGATATGTAGCCAAAATAGTCAAAGTCGTTTTAGTATAGAGATCCCTGCACATTCAGTATTACTATGTCACTAGTCACAATAGCCTAGGTATAAAATCAGCCTAGGTGCCCATCAGCAAAGGAATGGATAAAGAAATGTTGTATATAGGCAAGGTGGAGTATTATTCAGCTACAAAGAAGAATAAAATCATTTCATTTCTAGGAAAATGGGTGGAAGCAAAAAACATCATGTTAAACAATAATCTAGACTCAGAAAGATGGCAGTTATCACATTTTTGCTTACTTAGAAAACTTAAAAATTCTGACAGTGATGTGGGAAGTTCTTCTGTATATGTGTTGGTTTTACTGGTTAATGAATAAAGCTGTTTTGGCCAGTGGCTTAGCAGAATAAAGCTAGGCAGAAAATCCAAACATAGCTATAGAGAGTAGGCGAAGGAGAAAGATGCTGGAACACAGGAACCTTACTGGTAGGCAACAGCCTCATGTCAATACACAGATTAATAGATACAGGTTAATTTAAGAGAAAGGAATTAGCTAGAAATATGCCTAAGCTATTGATCGGGCAGTGTTGTAATTAATATAGTTTTGTGTGATCATTCGGTTCTGAGTGGCTGGGAAGCAAACAAGCAGTCTCCTTCTACATGACAGGAAAGTAGAAGGGGGACTAATAGCGATGAGGAAGGGGATTGAGGCTGGGGCAACAGAAGACAATGAGAGAGTGGGGGTGGGCATTTATAAAAATATGTTGTATTCTTGTATCAAAGTGTTACAATAAAACTCATTGCTCTGTATAAGTAATAGATGCTAATTAAAAAGTCATTCTCAACTCTGCCTCCAAGCCCTCCTGTCACCCCAACAACCTCAGTGGAATTCTGAAACACAGCCTGCTACTACACAGAGAGGACCAAGAGGTGAGTGACCAGCCACCCAGAGGGACACCCCACTCTCTGGAGCCTCCATATGGGGGCAAAACCCTGGGCCCCTCCCCCACTGCCTTGGCTTCTCTAGTCAGCCAGCAGGTGAGTTTCTATCAGATAGGCTGCTCCAGTTCCCCTATTCCATCCATTGGAACCCTCTGCCCCCAAACCCTCCTATCCACCACCTTCCCCCACAATCTCAGTGGAACTGTGAAACACAGCCTGCTACTACTACACAGAGAGGACCAAGAGGTGAGTAACCAGCCATCTGGTAGGACACCCCACTCTCTAGGTCCTCCATACCTGGGGCAAAACTCCAGGCTCCTCTTCCACCTGCCTCAGCTTCTCTAGCCAGACAGCAGGAGAGTTTCTTGCAGGTAGGCTGCTCCAACACACCCATCCCATCCATCAGACCCTGCAAGCTACAAGTTCCACTCTTCCCCCAAACCCTCCTATCACCCAGAAACCTCAGTAGAACTCTGAAACACAGCCTATCACTGCACAAAGAGGACCAAGAGGTGAATGACAAGCCATCTGGCAGGACACCCCATTCTCTAGACCCTCCATTCCAGGGCAAAAACTTGGACCCCTCCCCTACCTGCCTCAGCTTCTCTAGCCAGCCAGCAGGTGAGTTTCCTGCAGGTAGGCTGCTCTAATGCTCCCATCTCATCCATTGGACCCGAAAGCCACAAGTCACCCCAAAGCGCTCCAACCTCAGAGAAATGCTGAAACACAAGCTGTAACTACATAGAGAGGACAAAGAGAGAGGACCAAAAGAGGAACTCTGAAGCACAAGCTGTGACTGCACAGAGTGGGTCAAGAGAGCAAACCAAGAAAGCAGACCAAGCAGGCCAAGAGAGGGGGCCAAGAAAGACTTCAGTGGCTCCTTGACATACAGATAGTGACAGTACAGAGCAGACCAAAAACAGTTCTCAAGGACACAGACAGCCATGGCAAGGATTGGACCAAGAGGCAAAGACACTGCTGGTACCAACTGAAGGAAGAGATGGGTAGGCGCCAATGCAAGAAATCATCCCACAACCTAAAAAGCAAAATGGTAACCTCAGAACCCAGTGGTCATACAACAAGAAGATTTGATCATCCTAACTTAGAAGAAACAGAAGAAAATAATTTTAAATGTAACTTTATAAAGATGATGGAGACATCGAAAGAGAAAATGAAAAATTCTCTTCAAGAAATGGTGGAAAAGATAATTAATAAATCTCTCAAACCAAAGAAAACCAAGAACAAAACAATCAAACAGATGAAGCAAACAGTTCAAGACTTGAAGACTGAAATAGAGACAACAAAGGAAACATAAACTGAGGGAAATCTGGATATGGAAAATCTGGGTAAAGAAATGGGAACTACAGAGGCAAGCATAGCCAACAGAATACCAAAGATAGAAAAGAGAATTTTGGTGCTGAAGATACCATAAAGGAAATAGATTCATTGGCCAAAGGACATTAAATCCAACAAATTCTTAAAACAAAACATCCATGAAATCTGGGACACCATAAAATGACCAAACCCCAAAATAATAGGAATAGAAAAAGAACTCCAGCTCAAAATCACAGAAAAATATATTCAACAAAATCATAGAAGAAAACTTTCCCAACATAAAGAAGGTACAAAAAAGTACCCTTGACACATAATAATCAAAACACAAAACATACAGAATAAAGAAAGAATATTGGAGCTGCAAAGGAAAAAAAGTCAACTAACATATAAAGGTAAATCTATCAGAATTACACCTGACTTCTCAATGGAAACCATGAAAGCCATTAAATCCTGGGCAGCTGTGCTGCAAACACTAAGAGACAACAGATGCAAGATGGAAGTACTATATCCAGCAAAGTTTTCAACTACCATCAAGAGAGAAAACAGCATATATATTCCATGACAAAACCAGAATTATACAATACCTATCCATAAATCCAGCCATATAGAAAGTACTGGCAGCAAAACTCCAACCCGAGGAAGCTAACTGCACCAACAAAAACACAGACAACAGATAACCTCACACCAGAAAAACCCCCAAAAGGGAAACACACACATACTACCAATGAAAAATAACAGGAAATAACAATCACTGGTCATTAATATCTCTTAATGTCAATAGACTCAATTTACCTATAAAAAGACACATGCTAGCCAGGCGGTGGTGGCATACGCCTTTAATCCCAGCACTCGGGAGGCAGAGGCAGGCGGATCTCTGTGAGCTCAAGACCAGCCTGGTCTACAAGAGCTAGCTCCAGGACAGGTTCTAAAAGCTGCAGAGAAACCCTGTCTCGAAAAACCAAAAAAAGGACACACACTAAGAGAATGGTACAAAAGCAGGATCCATCCTTCTGCTGTGCACAAGAAACACACCTAAACCTCAAAAACAGACATTACCTTAGAGTAAAGGGTTGGGAAAAAAATTTTCCAATTAAATGGACCAAAGAAACAAGCTGGTGTAGCTATCCTAATATCTAACAAAATGGACTTCAAACTAAAATAAATCAGAAGAGATGGAGAACTAATCCTTATAGTCATAACAGGAGCAATCCATCAAGAGGATGTCTCACATTAAACATCTATGCCTCCAAATATGAGAGCACCCATATATGTAAAAGAAACATTACTAAAACTTAAATCACACATCAAACCCCACACACTAATAGTAGGAGACTTCAACACCCCACTCTCCCTAATGGACAAGTCAACCAGACAGAAACCTAACAGAGAAATAAGAGAACTAACAGATGTCATGACTCAAATAGACTTAACAGACATCAACAGAACATTCTACCAAAACACAAAAGAATATACCTTCTCAGCACCTCATGGAACCTTCTCTAAAACTAATCACATACTTGGTAACAAAGCAAACCTCAAAAGATACAAAAATTTGGAGTAACCCCCCATATCTTATTGGATCATCATGGTTTAAAGTTAGAATTTAACAACAATACTAATGGCAGAAAGCCTACAAATTCACTGAAATTGCACAGTGATCAATTGAATCACTCCTGGGTCAAGGAAGAAATAAGGAATTTAAAGACTTCCTAGAATTCAATGAAAATGAAGGAACAATGTACCCAAACCTGTGGGACACTACAAAAGCAGCGGTAAGAGGAAAGACATAACCCTAAGTGCCTACATAAAGAAAGTGGAGAAAGCTCACACTAGAGACTTAACAGCACATCTGAAAGCTCTAGAACAAAAAGGATCAGACTAGCGCAGGAGGAGTAGAAGACAGGAAATAATCAAATTGAGGGCTGAAATCAATAAAATAGAAACAAAGATAACAATAAAGAATCAATTAAACAAATCTGGTTCTTTGAGAAAATCAACAAAGTAGACAAACCCTTATCCAAACTAATCAGAAGGCAGATAGAGAATATCTAAATTAACAAAATCAGAAATTAAAAGGGGGGCAAAACAACAGACACCGAGGAAATTCATAGAATCATTAAGTCATACTACAAAAACCTATACTCCACAAAATTGGAAAATATAAAAGAAATGGACAATATTCTGGATAGGTACCACATACTGAAATTAAATCAAGACCAGGTGAACAATTTAAATAAACCTATAACCTTAAAGGAAATAGAAGCAGTCATCAAAAGTCTTCCACCAAAAAAAAAAAAAAGCACAGGGTCAGATTATTTCAGCACATACTTCTATCAGAACTTCAAAGAAAAGCTAATACCTATATTTCTCAAAGTGTTTGACATAATAGAAACAGAAGGCATATTGTCAAACTCTTTTTATGAGGCATCAGTTACCCTGATAATGAAATCACACAAAGACTCACCAAGAAAAAGAATTATAGACCAATCTCACCTATGAACGTTGATACTCAATAAAATGCTGGCAAACTAAATCCAAGAACACATTGAAAAATTCACCATGATCAAGTTGGTTGCATCTCAGAGATGCTAGGGTGGTTCAACATACAACCATCTATCAATGTAATCAACCATATAAATAAACTGAAAGAAAAAATAGGTGATCATCTAATTAGATGCTGAAAAAGCCTTTGACAATATACAGCATTCCTTCATGATAAATGTCTTGTAGATATTGGGGATACAAGGAACATATCAAAACCTAATAAAAACAATATATGACAAGCTGACAGCCAACATCATATAACATGGAAAGAAACCCAAAACAATCCCACTAAATTCAGGAACAAGAAAAGGCTGTCCACTCTCTCCATATATATTCAACATAGTTCTTGAAGTTCTGGCAATAGCAATAAAACAATGACAGTAAATCAAAGAAATTCAAGTTGGAAAGGAAAAAGTCAAACTTTCAATTATTTACAGATGATATAATAGTATACATAAGTGACACCAAAAACTCTACTAGGAAGCTTCTACAGCTCATCAATACCTTCCATCACGTGGCAGGATACAGAATCAACTCAAAAAAATCAGTAGCCCTCCTATATACAAATGATAAAAAGCTGAGAAAGAGATCAGAAAAACATCACCCTTCACAATAGCCAAAAATAACATAAAATATCTTGGGATAACACTAACCAAGGAAGTTAAAGAACTGTTTAATAAGAACTTTACTTCTTTGAAGAAAAAAAATTGAAGGAGATACTAGAAAATAGAAAGATCTCCCATGCTCTTGGATAGGTAGGGTGAACATAATAAAAATGGCAATCCTACCAAAAGCAATCTGTAGATTCAATGCAATCCCCATCAAAATCCAAACAAAATTCTTCACAGACTTTGAAAGAAAAATAATCAACTTTATATGGAAAAACACAAAAACCTAGGATAGCCAAAACAATCCTGTACAGGAAAGGAACTTCCAGAGACATCACCATCCCTGACTTCAAGTTCTACTGTAGAGCTACAGTAACGAAAGCAGCTTGGTATTGGCATAAAAACAGAGATGTTGACCAATGGAATCAAATGAAAGACATGGATATTAATCCACATACCTATGAACACCTGATCTTTAACAAAGAAGCTATAATTATATAAGGGACAAAAGAAAGCATCTTCAACAAATGGTACAAGCATAACTGGTTGTCAACATGTAGAAGAATGAAAATAATCCATATTTATCCCCATGCACAAAAATCAAATCCAAATGGATTAAAGACCTCAATATTAATCTGACCACACTGAACATGATAAAAGAGAAAGTGGGAGGTAGCCTTCAATGCATGGGCAGAAGAGACTACTTCCTAAATATAACACCAGTAGCACAGACACTGAGAGCAACAATAAATAAATAGGACCTCCTGAAACTGAGACGCTTCTGTAAAGCAAAGGACACAGTCAATAAGACAAAAAGGCATCCTCCTGAGTGGGAAAGATCTTTGCCAATCCCACATCAGACAGAGGACTGATCTCTAAAATATAAAGAACTCAGGAAATTAGACATCAAAATTATAAATAATCTAATTAAAAATGGGGTATAGAACTAAACAGAATTCTCAACAGGAGAATCTTAAATCCCCAAAAGACACTTAAGGAAATGTTCAACATCCTTAGTCATCAGGGAAATGCAAATCATAACAACTCTGAGATACCATCTTATACCAATCAGAATGGCTAAGATCAAAAACACCAATGATAGTTTATGTTAGAGATGATGTGAAGTAAGGGGAATATTCCTCCATTGCTGGTGGGAATGCAAACTTGTACAACCACTCTGGAAATGAGTATGGCGGTGTCTCAGAAAATTGGGAATCAGCCTTCCTCAGGACCCAGCAATACCATACTTGGGTATATACCTAAAAGATGCGTAATCATACTACAATGACATTTGCTCAACTATGTTCATAGCAGCATTATTTGTAACAGCCAGAATCTAGAAACAACCTAGATGCCCCTCAACTGAAGAATGGACAAAGAAAATGTGGCACATTTACACATTAGAGTACTACTCAGAGGTAAAAAACAAACCTTGAAATTTGCATGCAAATATGGAACCCAGACCCACAAAGATGAGCATGGTATGTACTCACTCATAAGTGGATACTAGCTGTAAAGAAAAGGATATTGAGCCTAGACTTCATTATCCTAGAGAAGCTAAGTAATAAGGTAAACCCTAACAAAAACATACATAGATCCACCTGGAAAGGGGACATAGATAAGATCGCCTGACAAAATTGGGAGCATGGAGATGGGGGAAGAAGAGAGGGTAGAAGGGAATAAGAGAGGAGAAGAGGATGGGAGAGAAGAACTTGAGGGAAGGGGATAGTCAAGATGAAGGAAGGACAGACATGAGAGCAAGGAAAGAGATATCTTAATTGAAGGAGCCATTATGGGGCTAGCAAGAAACCTGGCACTAGAGAAATTCCCAGGAATCAACAAGGATGTCCCCAACTAAGACCTCAAGCAATAGAGAGGGTATCTGAACTGTCCTCGCCCTGTAGTCAGACTGATGAATATCTTAAATATCATCATAGAGCCTTCATCCAGCAACTGATGGAAACAGGGGCAGAGACCCACAGTGGCGCACTGAACTGAGCTTCCAATGTCCAGTTGAAGAGTGGGAGGAGTGAGAATATGAGCAAAAAGATCAAGACCATGACGGGCACACCCACTGAAACAGTTTACCTGAGCTAATGGGAGCTCACCAACTCTCGGCAGACAAGGAAGGAACCAGCATAGGCCCAAACTTGCCCCTCTAAATGTGGGTGACAGTTGTATGGCTAGAGAAGACTGCTGGGACACTGGCAGTGGCACCGGGACTTATCCCCACTGCTTGTACTGGCTTTTTGGGAACCTGTTCTCTTTGGATGGATACCTTGCTCAGCCTAGATATAGTAGGGAGGGCCTTGGACCTTCCTCAAAGGACATCCTTACCCTCTCTGAGGAGTGGATAGGGAGTGGAGTCTGGGGGAGGCAGAGGGAATGGGAGGAGTGAAGGGGTGGGAACTGGGATTGGTATGTAAAATGAAAAAAGATAAGTTTGTTTTCTTATTAAAATAAAATAAAACAAACTAAACTAAAAAGCTATTCTCAATTACACAAGTGGAGTAGGGAAATATGTGAAGAAATAGTGGCTTACAGTTATCTTTCAGGAGTTAGTGACATATTAAACCATAGCCAAGAATGTTAAGACCAATAAATACAAAAGTAAAAAAATAAAATTAAGTAACTACCACCCTCCTGAAATATCTACTGACACTTCAAATCTAGGCAAGATAGTATCAGCTATGCTTGGTTTCTTAAGCTCTCATGAATTTAAGGGCCAGCTTGCTAATTTATGAAAAGAATCCAGCTGGAATTTGGGTGGAAACTGAACTGTTGAACTTGCTGTAAACAAAATACACTGAGAAAAAATATTGCAGTGTCCAAGGAAAAATGACACATAACAAACAGGAAAAGTCAAGAACTATATAGCACACATCTTGTCAGAAACCTTGCAAACCAGAAGACAATGAGTGACACTTTTAAAATACTTCAAGGCAAAAAAAAAAAACCTTTTAACACAGTATTCTTGAAGTTAGAAATCATACCTTTCAAAAATCAAGGAGAAATAAGCACCTTCTCAGAAATATATATATATATATATATATATATATATATATATATATATTATAAGCTATTCTATAAGATAGGTTAAAGGAACTGCTTCAGGCAGGAAAATAATGCCATAACAGATTAAGAAGAAAATTTGAATTGGCACAAAAAAATAAAAAACATTTCAAATAGACCAAACTGAGACCAATTTTTGTTACTGAAGGTAAGACTTCTTATATATTCTATATACAAGTCTTTATTAAATAAATGGTTCATCATATTTTCTTCAAATCAATCTCTTCTTTTTTTGGTTTTTCAAGACAGAGTTTCTGTGTATTGTTTTGGAGCCTGTCCTGGAACTTGCTCTGTAGACAAGGCTTTCCTCGAACTCATGGAGATCCACTTGCCTCTGCCCCCCTGAATGTTGTGATTAAATGCATGTGCCACAACTGCCCAGTTCCAAATCAGTCTAAATGGTGCAGGGGAGATAGCTCCACAAGTCAGATCACTTGCTATATATGTATGATAGCTTGAGGTCAACCCCCCAGTACCCACATAAAAAGTGGGGTGATGGTCATGCATCTGCCCATGACTCAGTGCTTCTGGGATAGAGACGGGATCACCGTGGTTTTCTGGCTGTCAGTCTAGCTCCAAGTTCACTGAAAGGGAATGTGGAGGCCCAAAAATGTGAGTCTATTTCAATTTTGTCGGAAGGTCAGAGTGTTTGACATTGCTTGAAATTGTTGACAACAACTAGTGGTTACTTGGTTCTTTTGACATTATGATGACCCAGACAGGTAGATCCACTCCACCCTACCAATGGTCAGGAAATTCAAGCATACTTCGGCTCCTTCTTTTGAGACAGGAGGTTTGACCTTGGGAGTGGCTGCCTTCAGAAAATTAGTGGTACGAGGGAAATTTTTGTTATGGAACTACTCAGTATTATGAGCCACATGACTCTATAAACTTTTCAAAACCTAAAGACTTGAATGATAATCAGAGTGAATTTTGTCACATATAATTACAAAAACTCAACAAGGATGTGATGGCAGCCTGAAATAAAATACAAATAAAACAGATGAACATAGCTGGGGTGAAAAAGAACAGCATAACCATGCTGAAAGGGATAAGGAAGAAGAGAATTAACCAAATGTACTTTGGAAAACAGCATTTTGTCTAGACACTGTAAGGGCAGGGGCAAAAATAACTTATACAATACTGTATTCTTCACCTGATCTTAGCCATGAGACAGGGAAGGAGTTGAATAGTATACTCTAGCTTGCAAATCTAGCTTTCACATGAAACAAATTGACAATATTGAAGCTATTTGATATATAAATTTTAGGATTAAACCTGTAAGTATATATTTTATAGATAAGGAAATGAAGGTTTCACTGTTGAGGAAAGAAATAAATAGATAAGAAAAGAGGAAAGATTAGAATAAACTCCATAGTGCTGAATTAGATCCATATCTATCAATGTGAGCTTATAAATTTTAAATACCACTGGTCCACTGTTTATGGATCTATGAGTTTTGCATTTGTGTATTCAATCAATTGCAGATTGAAAATATTTATCTGATCACCTGTAGAGGCCATTTTCATCATTCCCTAAATAATGTGGTATAATAACTATCTACATAACATTTATATTGTGCCATGTCTTATGCTATCTAAAGATGGTTTTAAGTCTATGGGAAGATGTATGTAGTTTCTTGCAAATGATATGCCATTTTGTATAAGTCATGTGAGCATCAAGTTTTGCTATCTGTGATGATCATGAGAACAAATTCTCCATGAATGTTAAAGGACTGGTGTGTGTGTGTGTGTGTGTGTGTGTGTGTGTGTGTGTGTAGGCTAGGAATGCTAGATAAATAGACATTGTGTGTATATGTTGTACAATGTTTAATACTCATGAACAGATTGAGAATCACCTGTAAAACACCTCTAAGGATGTGTGTGATGGCATTTCCAGAGAGGATTAACTGAGGATGAAAGTTCAAACTGAAAGAAATGGAGAACCTTCCTATAGGTTGGGATCCTGGACTGAATAAAAGGAAAAGAGTAGAAACTCAGCTGAGTGTAAACTTCTTGATCTGTTGATATGTGAGAAGGCACAGCTATACGATTCACCACTCCTCCCCACCATATTGGATTTTACCCTCTTAATTTGTTAGCCAATAATAAGCGCTTCTTTCTCTTCCTGGCTTGTATCAAGAATTTTGTCAGAGTAACCCCCCCCCAAAAATCCCTACACACATGGAACACACATACAAACACACCCATACATACTTCCTGTTAAGCACACTGAGATGATCTAGAATTGCCAAAATTTGTTATGTACCTTAATGTCTAGATCTTGGTTTGCAAAACATTCTTCTCCAATAAAAACAACCAGAAATCTTTGAAGAATTGAAAATTTTTTAGGGCCAGGCTAAGAAATCATAAGATTTGTTTGGGCATCATGTGGCACAACAACATACAGATTTTTTTTAAAAAATTAGGACTTCTGGAAGCAGCACAGGAACCCCCCACTCCAAAAAAAACTCTCAATGACCACAGTGGAAGCAATTTGAGAAACAAAGTGAATAACAGTAATATTAAATCATAAGCCCCAGGATAAAGTATTTATGAATCTAGACTGATATAAATGAATGTAGTGAATAAATAAATAGAAGAGGAAAGTTTTTCCTTTGAGAAGAATTTCCAATTAATAAATGTAGGAGTGGGGGTTAGAAAAATATCACCATTAGAACATAATTGAAGACAAGACAGCAATGCTGCCTATTTGCTTGTGACAACTAGAGAAGAAATGGGATATTTTTATAGCTTAGAAGTATTCTTGTCAAGTTATTGTCAAAACCACAAGGAGAAAAAGAGTAACTGAAGAGTAAGTAAAGAAAGATCAACTCAGTAGACACAACCTGAGTCAAATAATCTAGGCTTCCACTGTCAGGAATAAAGCCTACTGATGTCATGTAGCCTTTGCTGTGGGGTACTGAAGGGCATGTCACCACTTCTGGGGCATTCATGCCAAAATGAATGTTTTTCAAAACAGTACAGATAACCTCAGATAAACTACAACTAGAAGACATTATACAAAATATCAGTTGCTATCAATATGAAGTATAAAAGACAAAGACAAAGAAATACTGAGGATATGTCAGACTAGAGGAGGCTAAGGACACAGGAGTAGTAAAATGAAATTTGGGACACCCATTTGGATGGAACATAAATGTATGTTAAAAAACTTGTGAAATGAAAATAAAAGAATATTAAATTTAACATCAATGTGCCAACATCAACTTCTTGATTTTGACAATTGCTCCATATTTATGTAAGCTGTGAACATTAGTAGAAGCTTGGTGAAGAACACACAGAAATTCTTTCTACTGTTTTTGCAACATATATACATAACATCATATCATTTCTACACACTTAAAGTTAAAATGCAGCCTTTTAAAAAGCTGCTGAAGGGGCAAAGATACAAAATTAACTAACCACAGATAAAACTTCAGTCCTTCAATTTCGGGAGGGTAAGAACAAAGAATTCCAGAGAGGTAAGCTTCTCCAATTCCTGGATGGCTGTCTTCCACATCTGAGGTTACTTTAGTCAAAGAATTCTGCTATTAAACAGCAAGCATAAATCAATATTGCCTCATAAGCTCATGAACAGGTTTGTACAGTTTGGGGCAGGTATATGCATTCTTATTTCCTGCCCTAGAACAAACTAGTTATCAAGTTATTGATATAATATATTTTGCTAAATTATAATAGAAGATGAAAGTGAGAACTCCTTGTATTAATTAAATAAAAATTTAGTTTTACTCCTAAGTAATCTAGGAACCTATGGAATTCATATGTAAAAGGGAAGAAACGAAAACAAGCTCAACAACAAGCTGCAGTTCAGCCACACAGGAAAGTGTCCAGTGAACTCTGAATTTGATGTATGATGACAGAAAAGTAGCAGGAAGACAAAGGAAACAATTAGAATTCATGTTAATATGCAGAGAAACCATTTGTTAAAGTGTGATCTGTGTGTACGACATCAAAGAATTGATTTGCAAAGCAGTTTGTTAGCCACAGGGTTGTATAACACAAATTATTTCATCTTTTCATCACAAAATGCAGGTGCAGTGTATAAGATATGGTTGGGTTTTACCAACTGAAAAACTTCCAGTGTTAGTTTTATTTCTCATTGCATCCTAAGGGAGGAGGGTTTGTTTTGGCTCATGGCTTGATAGGATCCAGTTCATCATGGTAGGGAAGGCATGATGGTGAGAGTCTAAGACATTTACTTGGTCACATTGCATCTGCATTCAGGAAGCAGAAAGAAATGACTGCTGGTGTTCACTCTGCTTTTCTGCTTCTTTTCCTCTCTTCTTTAGTCTGGACACCAGCCCATATTTAAAGGTAGGTCTTTCTCCAGTTAAACTTCCCTGGAATTGCCTTCACAGACACAACAAAAGGTATGTCTCCAGATAATTTTAATTATGCTCAATGTAAAAATAAAAACCAACCAATATACAGGTGTAAGTAGCTTTGCCAAGGTCACACCATAAAGGGTCAGGTGAATATCTTGCATACTAGCCCTCCAATTTTAGGCTCCTTTTGAGAATTAATTTTTTAAAATAAAGATAACCTTCTGCCTATACCTCTCTAGGAGGACAAAGTGGGTACACTAGAGGTCTGGATTCATCTACTTCTCGAAATTTTGTTTTAAATGTTCTGAACAAAATCTGGGATATATTTTAAAGGGTACATTTTATCCTTATTGTTTAAACACATTTCCTTGAGAATACAGCAAATCCATGTTTCTGATCAATTTGCATTTGCTGTAATTCATTAAAGTGCTGTTATGGAAGTTATTGAGTATTTGAACACATTGTGAGCTCATTCCAAGCACTGAAAAGCAACTCTACTGATAGTCTTAAGAACAGTGTAACACCCTTGACTCAAGTACAGGCTTTGTTCATCCATTTTAAGAGGGTAAGTGAGGGTAACATGTTTGAACCTTGTTTGGCTTTTTAGCCTTCTCAGCCTTCAAGGTGTGGTATTTTCTTTGGATCTGCTCAGGCAGGAAGCCAAGAGTATAGTAAGAATGGGCTTGAAAGCTGGTCTTGTTCTAGGTTACAGTCCCATCTCCATCACGTTTTAATAGCTAGAATCAGTGAGGGTCCCAGAAGGAAAAACAGATGGCACACTCAAATTACTATACTTCTAGGAAGGGTTTCTAAATGAATACTTTACAGAAGCATGGGGAGGGTGTCAGGGAAGAAAACTAATGATGTGGCTGTTATTACTTCTGGATCTGAAAGAATAAGAGGAGAGAGGGAGTGGTTTGAAAGAACCCAGAAAGGAATTCAGTCATGGAATTCCAAACCTTGGAAGGCTGAGACAGAAGAATGGTGGGTTCAAGGACAGCCTAATTACATAGTGAGACACAGTCTAAGGGATAAAAAAAGAATCATAGTGGTACACGTGACAGAAACCAGAAATACCTTTTGAGGGTATGCATGCAGTCTTAAAGAATACTATAAGGAGGAAAGTAAGGGATAAATACTCAACCTTGTTTTCTTCCTGCCTGCTCATATTCTACTGGGATGATCCATTAGCTGAATCCAAACTGGCAAGGGGACCAGTGATGTGGTCAAGTACAACACATAAAAGATGAAAGAGGATCTGTAGAAGCAAATGGAAAGCATCTGGTGTCACATAGGCTGCTGGGAAATTATTTTACTTCCTTTACCTGTGAACATGCAAGTCTCCAGTGGATCAATGAAACTCAGAGAACAACTTGCAAGAGTAATCTCTTTCCCTCCACCATGGCTTTTAGGGATAGAACTCAGGTAATTGGGCTTGTGTGCAAGTGATTTTACCTGTAGAACCATCTCCATGGGTTCCTCTTCCACTTTGAAATGGATGTAATGAAACATGTATTGGGATTGAAGTAGGTTAAATAGAATTTTAGGTTTACATACCTGAGCACAGCACCTGGTATCAGAGCTCACTTGATTTGTGTATTTTCTTGGCTTTGGGGCCTAAACATGATGGTTCAAAAGCTCAAAACATCATTAAATAATCAAATAATACCTAAAATCTAAATTAGAAGTATGGCTCTGAGATACTATTTTTTAATTAGTAAACTCAGAAAAAGTGCTGTCTTTATTTGCAGCTTTATAAGGTTGATCCTTATCATGCTTGATTTTCCCACCCCTCAGTAGTATCTGACTATGTAGCTCAGGCTGGTTTTGAACTCACTATCACTATCTGTTGACCGCGGTTTCTATCCCACCTTGTCCCACAGTCGTTCAGTTCCAAATAAACACACAGAGAGCTACATTAACCATAAACTGGTTGGTCTAGTAGCTCAAACTTCTTATTAATTAATTCTTACATCTTACATTAACCCATTATTCTTGTCTGTGTTAGCCACATGGCTTGGGACCTTTTTTGGTGAGGCAATCACATCTTGCTCCGTGTCTGGCTTCCTCTTAGTCTGGGTGATGACTGCAGACTGAAACTTCCCTCTTCCCAGAATTCTTGTTGCCCTGGCACTACTTCCTGCCTGGTTGCCATCACCCTGCCTATACATCCTGCCTGGCTCTTAACAAATCAGCATTTTATTAAAAATAATACAAGTAAAAGGATAAAAGACATTGTACAATAGCACTTCCCCCTTTTTTCAAACCAAGAACTCTGAATCTAATATCCATTGTTTAGCTTTTCTCCTCACCATTATCCATAACAACTTGTAACCAACATTTTATACAAAGGCAAATATCCATAATCCATTTTTTGAGAATGTGGGCATAGTTTTCCAGGATACTTCCTGCTGATTGGGGGTGCTGATAACCTTTTGTGGACCTAAAGAAAATTTAAAATTATGATCAAGTCCTGACTGGAGTATCAAGTGAGGCTTGATCATCTCAGGCAGCAGTCTTTGAACTGTTCTGGATGTAGAACTCAGACATCTGTGCCATTCCTCTTATCAGAGATTTCTCAGGGGGATCTTCCTTGGTCAAACCTGATTTTTCTTAATGCAGAATGAATCCATATTCCCCCATTTCCTGTAGAAACAAAAGCAAAACCTCTCCTCCAAATTAACATAGCTTTTGACTTAAATTTTAAAGTCAAAGCATTTTCAAAATATATATATTAGATTAATCTAGCAGCATTTATAATCAAATGTCTTTTAGCAGCTTTTGCTCCTTCCTCAGTCATCAATTTAAAGACAACACACAGTATCCAGACTTTTTGCATATTTTCATCTTTATGTGGCTTTATTTTAACCTCTATTTCTTTTATTTTTATTTTTAATCTTTGGCTTTTTGAGATAGAGTTTCTCTGTGTATCTTTGGCTGGCCTGGAACTCAATCTGAGGACCAGGCTTTCCTTGAACACACAGAGATCTATCTGCCTCTGCTTCCCAAGTGTTGGGATTAAAGGTGTGTGTCACCACACTCAACTACTCTTTTTTTATTTTAAGGACTTTATCCTTTTCCCCCCAAGCCTACATATATTTTTAAACACACAGTAAACTCTTTAGAGATTTTCTTCATTTTTGAATCTATCTTTACAGTATATCTCTCTTTTTTTTCTGGCCACATGAGTCTTTAATTTGCTAAGCCATATGGTTAGGATTAAAGCTGTGGCTTTGATGGCTGGATCCAGTCCATCCGTTAGCATTTTTTTCTAAGAGGCTAGCCTCATGGCAAAGAACTGGCTAGAGCCATATTTATTGCTGCAACTCTATGGTGTTTCAAGATCCCTTCCACCACTAAAAAGTATGCAGTCAGCTTTTCATCAATACCATTTAAGTGCTTCATGGCAGGACCTCTTAAAATAACTGCAAGGTTTTGCAGCTAAAACTGAGTCAGGAAGCCTCTGTTAAATGGGAGTGCTTGCCTCTAGAAAGCAGAGCAAACCCAAGAAATTGCTGCTACAAAGAAGCCAAGCTTAATGCTTTTATGCTGTGTCTAGAATTATTTCCCAAGCTCTCTCAGGTTTTCTGTGGATATAGTTGTCCACACATTGGGCATTATTTGTTGACCGATGTTTCTGTCCCACCTGGTCCCACAGTCGTTCAGTCCCAAATAAACACACAGAGGTCTACATTAACCATAAACTAGTTGGCCAAGTAGCTCAAACTTCTTATTAATTAATTCTTACATCTTACATTAACCCATTATTCTTGTCTGTGTTGGCCACATGGCTTGATACCTTTTTCGGTGAGGCAGTCACATCTTGTTTGCTCTGTGTCTAGGTGACAACTGCAGACTGAAACTTCTTCCTTCCCAGAATTCTCATTGCGCTGCCTCTACTTCCTGCCTGTTCACCATCACCCTATTTATACGTCCTGCCTGGCTATTGGCCAATCAACATTTTATTAAAAATAATACAAGTGATAGGATAAAAGAACATTGTCCCACAGCAATTATCTTGCTTCAGCCTCCTGAATGGTGGCATTAGAAGCATGTATCAACAAGTTCTGCCCATTTTGTTTACAATGATCAACAAAACTGAAACTGAGGAACTTTATTCTTGCCTCAACATCCTTCTCAGCTAAGGAGACCTTTATAAATGCAGCATCTTTGAATGTTACAAATTCTCATTGCTAACCAGAGAGTTCAATATTTTTGAGAAAAATGTTTTGATATTTCAATTGAAGAAATGATAAAGCATTTTGTGATTTTTTTCTGTTTAAGGAATTTACATTTCTTCTTTGTATGAGCAAACATTTAGTAAAATCAAAAGACTGGAATTTCTGCATCCATATAATTTTTTCCTGGTGTAATATTGTGTGAATACCAACTAGAGATACTTAGTTTCTAGGATATAATGTAGTTTTGTGGCAAAGGAGTGAGAGGAAAAAACAAAGCTTAGGCAGTCACTGAATGATCTCTATGAATCTGTTAGAACATGGCCAGAAAATGTCACTATTCCCAAGAAATAGAAGATTTTTACTACAGAAGAGTACAGTATATGCTCCACAAATTCCTGGGTTCCTGCCAGCACAGGGAAAAAACAACAGAGAATAACTTTAAGGGTCTGGAATAGAAACAAGAGTCATGAAAAGCTAAGCGCTTTGTTGTTTATTCTGGCACATTGTGTCTGGGCTCTGGATGTAGGCCCCACATTTTTCTTGCTATCTCTCTGGTTCTCATCTTTTTTGCTTCTAAAATTCATGTCTGTCTAGGCTTACTTATGGTGTTATCATCTTTGAAATCCATTGCTAGCTCCTCAGGGACTCATGAGAAATGTCCAGTTTCTAGTTTATGCTTCCCATTCATAAGCCAGTTGTGATAAAAAAAAATCTCCTTATCATGATTCACTATAACAACATAGGTAAAAGGCCACAGCAGGGCAGAGCCCCTTTTGAGTTTGTGTGGCTATTCTTCACTTTCTAATCTAGCTGTCTATCTCAGAGAACACAGGTGTTGTGACTGGGCCAGAGGAAGTGGGTACTCCCATGCTTCAGTGTTTTCATCCCAAACCATGGATATTAATAATCTTAACATAAAGCTTACCTGCTCACAATATAGGTTGTGCTTCCCTCTAGTTTAGTTTGAGAGTCTATCTTTGAAGGAAGAACTATAAATTCCAGATCTCCCCCAAGAGCATTTCAGGGGAGGTGATCGTGGAAGTTCCCAGTGTGCCCCATGGCTCCTTGTTTGGCCCGAATCCAGTTTGTTTGTACTGAAACAGTCTCTGAATGGAAGAACTGTTAAGCTGAGGTGTCAGGCAGGCATAAAAGAGTCTCGGTGCAGTGAAATGGACATAGCAAGAAACATTAAAAAGAGCAGTGCCTATGTAGGGTACATAACTACTTAACTCCAACTTAGCAGGTAGAATACTCCACGTCTATTATCTGACACGTCTATTACCTGACACTTTCTGGTGGTCAGAGGTCTAAGTATAGCTGGATATGCTTCATGGTTGCTTATGAGGCTGCCATTATGGCATATCATCAGCTAATGTTAAAGCCTCATCTGGAGATTTGAGTGGAGCAGGAACTACTTCTAAACTCAGTGGTTGTTGGTAGGGTTCATTTCTTCAAGAGCCAGTGGACTCAGCTTTTGACATCTTTGCTCACAGGTTTTCAGAATCAACTTTTAGTTGGTGTCCATCTTGTTCTTTCCATTGTATAGTTTATCATGTCACAGTTTCTTTTTACTAAAGCAAACAAAATAGGTAGTAAGGGACAGCTGATAATCTGTAATTCATCACAGAAGGAATACCCTCTCCTACCAGCTTTTCTATATCCTATTTTTATAGAAGTGGCCACATGCATACTCAGAGGAAACGGTTATAAAAAAACAAGATAAATGCCAGGATATTGGGGTTACCGAAGGGTATCTTAAACTCTATCCTTCACACTGTACTTTTATAGATGATGCTTTTATAAATAGACTCCTTTTCTTCCTTCGATCTCTCCTTTCCCTTTCTTTCTCTCCTCCCTCCCTCTCATTCTTTCTCATAAGTCTACCATACCCTTTAAAGCAGAAAATAGCTGATTGTGTAGAAAACTAAAGTCCTAGTAACATAGTAAAACTGTTTCTGACAAACAAAGGAAATGTTCTTGTCTTTTTTTAGAGGCAGCACATCACAAAGATGATTTTTATTTGAGTATAATGATAATGTCTATACTATTGACACCAAACATGTAAGAATAATTACCATATTTTAAAATAATTTTTGATAAGGAAGACTTATGATTTAACTGCCTTAGTCTGACTAACCTAAAATAGAAATGGATATTATTTAACCTTCACCCCAAGGTGATCTCTTTACCTTTAGAAAATAAGTATCCCAGCAAAAATGAAATAGTCTTATTTAAATTGCTTTCACTTTATTTTGCTAAACAAGCAAGCATTAGGTTATCTACTCTAAGACATACCTCATACTAGATATAAGCAAAAATTTCCTGAATAAGAGTCTAGTCTTCTCAGCTGGAATCTGGGGGAATCTCTGGGATGAGCTAGAAACCTAGTGCAATAGAAGCTCCCAGGAATCTATGAGGGTGTCCATAACTAAGACTTCTAGCAATAGGAGATACAGAGCCTGAACCTGACATCTTCTGCAACTAGGTAAACTTCCAGTGGAGGGATCGGGACACCAACCCAGTCAAAACCCTTCAAAATACAATTAGTCCTGCCTACAAGATGTACTGGGGTAAAGATGGTACAGAAACTGTAGAAGCGACTAACTAATGACTGACACGTCTGGAGACCCATATCCTGAGAGGGAGCTCCCCCTGAGGTCCAGGATCCAGAGGTGGGATACCCCGGAAACCTAGGACAGAACCAAACAACCAACAACAAAAAATAGTTTTAAGAGGTCAATGAAGTGACTCCCAACGGTGTTCGGCTTTATTCAGACTCGTGCCTAGCCCAGCTATCATCAGTGAGTCTTCAACAGCAACTTATGGAAACAGATGCAGAGATCCACAGCCAAACATTAGGCCACGTTCAGAAGATCCTGCAGAAGAGGAGGGAGGAAGGATTGTAGGAACAGTGGTGTCAAGGGGACCACAAGAAAATCCCCCAGAAAACTCCAACTAACCTGGGACTCTGTAAAACACAGGCACTCACAGAGACTGAACTGATACCAGGGAGCCTGCATGGGACTGACCTAGACCCTCTGCATATGTTACAGTTATGTAGCTTTAGTCTTCATGTGAGACTTCTAACAGTGAGGGAAGGGATGACTCTGACTCTGTTGCCTGCTTTGGGGACCCATTCCTCCTTCCAGATTGCTGCATCCAGCCTCAACAGAAGAGAATGTGTCTAGTCTCGCTGCAGCTTGATATATCGTGGCTGGCTGATGTCCATGCGATGCTTGCCCGTAGCTGAAGAGAAACAGTGGAGGAGGAGTGGGAGTGGGGAAAAGGGGGAAAGAACTGGGAAGAGGAGAGGGAAAGGAAACTTTGGTTGGAGTGTAAAAACAATAAACAACAATAGCAGCAGCAAAATGTCTTATCTCCTGAAAAAACTAGAGCATTAAGCATTCAGTCAAGTGGCAAATGACACTAAATGAGATCCCCAAAGTGTCTTGATGGTTTATAAGCAGTATAATCTGTCATATAGGTATTGAGTCTCAATCAATGCCTAAAATTTCTCAGTTGACATATGTTGCTTCATGAGCCCTTTCCCTGAGACCAATACTGCACTGGCTTCTGATATTACCTCCATGTTCCTAGAGCTGAGGTCCATGTAGGGTACTTAGTAGGCCCTCAAAGAACATTTGCAAACAGAATGACTGGAACAAGAAGGTTGAGAATTAAAATGTATGCTGAGCAATGCTTAAAACAGCATTAAGAAACAGGCTCAGAAGGTATGTTGGCTGCTTCTAATGGTTTCCATAGACAGGACTGATTCCTCTAAATATACAAAACCTGTCCTTGTATTTTACTTTCTAAAAGTGTTTGCCTGTAGAAGCTCTTTATGAGTCAGTTTAAAACAGTAGCTTCCACAGAAGCAAAATGACCTTGCAGAGAATTGGTAAATACTAAGGTGTTCTACTCATGTTTGCTTTTAGTTCTGGAGGGTTATCTTTTTCTTGACAATATACAATTGTGTTTTCCCTTCAAATTTCATCACTTCCTTCAGAATGGCACGAGATGACTGTGATCATGACTCAGGATTTTGTAAAATCTTTTTCTTGAAAAGTCCCAAATCTCACATTTGTGATCTTCCGACCCTCTGTCAAATGAATTGACATAAAGGATCTAACTCCTATCTAAGTTTAAAACCTCAAAGTTACTTGTCTTAGGCTATTTTCATTTTAAGTTACATCTTCTTTTGAAATAAATTATATTAGCAACAATCATTTATGCCTGAATCAAGCATAATTAGACTTTCATAGTATTTTTGAGCTTAGAAAGATAAATACAAAAATTAAAAAATCATAACTTTTTCTTTCACACATGTCCATGCTTTTCATTAGGGAGAGCTGTGTAAGTACTTCTTTGAACAATGACATTCAAATAAGGTGACTGACTCATGCCTGAAGAAGATATTGTATGAGCTAACAGCTGTTCTAGGTCTCATCTCCATAAAATAGAAGATCTTAAAGGGAGGGATATAAAATTTAAAGCCCACGAACAACAAATCATGTTATTCATGTACTTTGGCATTTAGGGGGAGTGACCTTATCTGCTCTTTATAGTGTATGAAGTGCAAAATGTTTAAAGCCATTCAAAGAACTTCTTTAGTCACTTTGGATGTTCTAAAGGAGATGGGGCACAAATAATTTGTAGACTGGTTAACCAATGGAATAGGAAAAACTGTAGACACTGGAAATAAAGTTATGCTATGTGTTTTATTGTCCATCCTATAATAATATACAAAGTAGATAAATGCTAGGCTTACTAGTTACCCATAGCTGTTTCTAGTCCAATTTTATCTGGTAACTTGAAGCTATGTTTTAGGGAGAAGCATAATTTGAATCATGCCCACAGTCATGCAATAGGGTATATAGAGGAAGGATTTTGAATTAGCTATTTCTGCATTTACATCCCAGGTTCAGAAAATGTTCATTGTGAGATTGTAGGCAAAGAACTTGAGAGTTTCAGCCTTCTTAAATATAAAATGAAATTATATTATAACATATTGTAAATTAGCTTTTACTGTTTAATGCAATAAAGTCTGCTAAATGTGTGCTTAAATTAGTAAATGGCAATAGTCATTATTTCTTAAATTGGCAATAACTATTATTTCTTAAATGAACTCAATAGTCAATTTACTAACTCTAAAAATACTAAAGAATTTAATAATATTTAAATGTCAGCTACAAAAATGAAAAAATTCTATCTCAAGACCTAAAGCCTTTATACTGTCTCATTTACTTAAAAATTTGAACTTTGGTGAGGTTTATAGAAGGGCTATTTAGCTTCCAAATTATCTTTCTAAAAGGTTGTGATAAAGCAGGACAAAGTTATTGAATTGTCATTTAAACTCTTTGAAAAATCAGTAGCAGCATGCAATAAATTCAAGTATTTATCATGGAAATTTAAGAACTATCTATAAAAACAGGCTTTCTGGGGCTTTTCCAAATCTTTCACCGTAGTGTCATAGTCCTCTTCTGGTAGGATGGGCTGTGAGAAATGGCTTCTTGGAGCCCTGCTGGAAAGTAGTGACCTTACTTGGGGCAGAACTCAGAAAATTTCATGCCTGGATAATGATCAAAAACCATGCCAGTTTCAGTGCAAACAATCAAGAAAAAACATCAAGCTAGCCTGAGGTCACAATACTGGCTAGGAAAAGCATTAGAATGACATACAGCCAAAACATATGTAGAGCTACAGTCAAAATGGAATCAAGTTATGAAGCAACGAGTGAAAGCAATGTAAGAAATCCACAAATATCCTGACAGCCACACAATCTGTCCACTTTAGTCAAGAAAGAGTCCCTTTGAGACATGGGAAAACACATTTTACCAGAATAGAAACTTAACATATATGTGATATAGCTAAGGCGTGTCTGAGAGAAGGACTTAAAGCTGGAGGCACCTACACTATAACAGACCAAAAACTGTGGATAAATAAGCTAGCCTCTGCCTTACAGAAATAGCAAAACAGGGCTGGAGGTATAGCTCAGGGTTATAGCTTTTGTACAGCATACAAGAGACTCTATGTTTCATTATTACACAGAGAGAGGGGGGAGGGAGAGAGAGAGGGAGAGAGAGCACAGATGGTAGGGTGGAGGAAAGCAATTAAAATAGAAAATCAAAGCAAAGTAAACAATAATGCAGCAGAAAAAATAAAATAATAAATGTTACGGCAGAAATCAATGGAACAAAAAACAGACAAAATACGGAGAAAATCAGTGGAACCAAAAGTTGGTTTTTTGAGAAGATCAACAAAGTTGACACAATGCCAAACTCAAGAATGAAAGAAAGCAAGTTGGGTGGTAGCTCAGCCTGTTAAGTGCGTGGTGCTCTTTTGTGCGAGGTCCCGAGTTCGAATCCCAGGTCTGGGTGATTCCGTATCCCGTGTGTGTTGCATTTTTCCCATGCTTTCTTGTGGGGGGAGGGTTGAAAACTTTAGCCAGGCAGCGGTGGCGCATGCCTTTAATCCCAGCACTCGGGAGGCAGAGGCAGGCGGATCTCTGTGAGTTTGAGACCAGCCTGGTCTACAAGAGCTAGTTCCAGGACAGGCTCCAAAGCTACAGAGAAACCATGTCTCGAAAAAACAAACAAACAAACAAAAAAAAAAAAACAAAAAAAAAAGAATGAAAGAAGAGGCCCAATCACTGAACTGCAGGATTAAAAGAATCATACACAAAATCTATGAGGAAATTTATGCCAAGAAACAGAGTTTAGATGGAATGAACACACTCCTAGAGGGACATCAATTTTTAAGTTACCAGAAGAAAGATAGGAAATACATTAAGAACCAGAACCAGACTTGAACTGTTAAATGATATCTTCCCACAAAATATGCTATGCTAGTAGACATGAAAAATATTAATCCTCCACAGATTTTCCTATAAAACACAAGATCAAGAAACATTATTAATTTCTTCAACAGAACCAGTATTAACCTATATGATTGTTAAGGAGAGTCAATTTAACTGGGATAAGAAACACATACCAAGGGCATTAATGATGTATTGCTGAGGGTGTTTCCAAAGCAAAATGGAAACCTACTCTAAATGTGGTGGCCACTATCCTGTGAACTGGGGTATTAGCCTAAATAAAAAGGGACAAAAGAAGAATCAAGCTAAGTAAGCATCAGCACTCATCTTTCTCTGTTTGTTTTAATCTATAGTGTGTGTGTGTGTGTGTGTGTGTGTGTGTGTTGACTTGTGGCAGTCATCTCTTTTCACTATATGGGTTCCTGCAATCAAACTCAGGCCATCAGCCTTGAAGGCAAGTACCTTTGTCCACTGAGCTTCTTGGTTCCAGATGTGACATGAGACACAGAAGTATCATGCCATCTCAGGTACCTGCAGAAGACCCAGTCATCCTGAAAAAAGGCTCTCTGAACCCTGTCCTTCTGGGAGTTTTAGAAACTTCATTATGTAATTACAAATAATTACATTCTTGGTCACTGGTGATCAACTCAATCTTCAGCTCCTCTAACTTCCATAGAGGTTGGGGATGGGGTGGGACTGTAAGGGTTCCAAGTCTTTAGTCACATGGTTGGTTACCCTGGCAACCAACCCCTATCCCGAGGCTATCCAGGATAGAGCCCAAGCATTGCCTCAATAGAACAAAAGAGGTTATCACCCTGGAGATTCCAAGGGATTTAGGAGCTCTGTGTCAGGCTCTCCAATCACTCAGTAAATTAAAAATATTTTAGGAAGTCAATGCCAGGAACTAGGGGTAGTAGAGGTCAGTGTGTGTGTGTGTGTGTGTGTGTGTGTGTGTGTGTGTGTGTGTGTATTGTTGCTGCTGCTGCTGCTTATTCTTAATATACCACAAAATTTCAGCAGAGAAATTCTTTGACTTGATAAAATACATCCATGGAAAATCTGGAACCAATATGCTTAGTGGTGAAAGTCAGCATGCTTTTCCTCAAAGTCACAAACAGGGCAGTTATGACTAACCATCCCAGTTATGTTCCATATTGCACCGGAAGTCTAATTATTACAATCAAGCAGAAGAAGTGAAAGGCATTCTGATTGGAAAGGAAGAAGAAAACCTGCCTCCTTTCACAGATCACATAACAAAAGAAAACCCTGAGAAACCTCAACACACCAAAAACCTAGTAGAACTAACAAAGGAATCTGAGGAGGTTTTACAGCATTTTAAAAATACACAGACATTGGTTGAGGTGATGATTCAGTGGATAAAGTGTTTACCGTACAATCATGGGGACCTGAATTCAGATCCCAGTTTCATGTAAAAAGCTAGGCATCCAACATGCACCTGTAATCTTAGTACTGGAGAGGTGGAGACAGAAAGATTTTGAGGATTTACTTTTGAGCTGGTCAATTTCTGAATATACCAGGTTCAGTGAGAAACCCCCATTTTAAAAAAGTAAGGTGGAAAGTGATAGATAACATAATACATGCACCTCTGGTCTCCGTAGATACACATACAAGTGCATATGTTTGCACACATAGATCATATATACTTGTGCAAATATACTTCCACACATGCACATCAAAAATGTGTGGAAGTATATTTATCTATGATAGTAATGGACAGTCCAAAACAAAGAACTTTTCATTAGTAATAGCATACATGAGAATAAAAGCATAGGGGGCAGGAAGATCAGCGGGTAAAAGTGCTTGCCAGGCCAAGCTTGATCCCTGGAACCCATGAAGATGTGGAAGGAGAGAAAACACCACACAGAAGCATTCTCTGGCCTCCATACCCATGCAATGACACATATGTTATGGTTCATGTGTGCCCCCACATATATCACACATGCTAATAATAATGATAGTAAGTAGCATAAATGTAAAGAATAAAAACTTAGAAATAAATTTATAAGAGTAGAGTAAGATTTTTACTAAAATTTACAAAACATGGATGAGAAATTTTAAAGATCTAAATATATTCTACATTCATTGACAGGAAGACATTATTAACATGGTATTGGTATTATGGGTTGAAAGAAATGTACCTTCCCCACCACACACATAAGATCATGTGTTAAATGTTTGGTTCTCTGCTGGTCACATTATTTGGATGGGTGGTTGAAACAGAAAGGGGCGAGCCCCAGCCAGAAGAAGTAGATCACCAGAAACAGGTCACTGCAGGTCTCTTGTCCTCAATTCATTCCTATATTTCTCAGCCATTTCCAACCCTGATAGGAATGGCTTTTTCTCTCCTATGCCCCCTCACAGTGATGGGCTGACAGCTCTGCAATAGTGACCCCAAAGAAAGTTTTCTTCCTTTAAGCCATTTCTGTCACAGCAACAGGAACGCTAACACAGAAGGGTTATCTCTATATTATCTGTGAATTCTATCTGTAGCAAATGTCTAACAGAATCTTTGCTAGAAATTGACAAATTGATCCAAACATTTGGGTAGAAATGAAATGGCTGTAGAACAACAAAGCAATTGTGAAAAGAGTGACAAAGATGGAAGACCTCAAAACCACCACAAAGCCAGGACAATCAAGATAGTGTAGTGCTGGCAAAATGGTTGGGCAGACAGACAGACCAACCAAAACATAATTGATGTTCAGATATAAGCCTTTATAGTTATGTTTAGTTGATTTTCAGTAAAAATAGCAGTATGTTTCAATGGGGATAAAAACAGTCTTTTCAGTTGGGTGTGATGGACAATGCCTTTACTCTTAGCACTCGGGAGGCATAGGAAGGTGAATCTCTGGGAGTTCAAGGCCAGCCTGGTCTACAAAGTGAGTTATAGTTCTGTGACAGTTAAGGCTGCTACACGGAGAAACTCTGTCTCAAAAGACCAAAACCAAACCAAACCAACCAACCAACCAAACAAACAAAAACCAGAGTTTTCGACTCAAGGTGCTAGAACAATGATATATATGGATGAAAAAAATCACATAAAACAAAAGAAAAATGACTTCCAGACAGCAAAACAACAAAAAACAAAAACAAACAAAAACTCAAAATGGATCATAGATATATGCATAAGAGTTAAAAATAAAACTCCATTCCCCAAAATTCCAGGTAGCCCCTCACCTGAAGATCTCACCAACTCTATACCCTGCTTCTCTTTGTTGTGTCCCAGCCCAAACCTCAGGCAGGTCACAGCAGCCACCAGAAGTCCAGCTCTAACTCAGGTATAGATTCTCTGCTCAACCACAGGCCACACAGGCCAGAAGACCAGAGAGGAAACAGAAACCAAGGAATAAAAGACACCCATCCATCAAAGACGAACTCAGCATTGGCACTTAGACCTTAAATCACTCAAACCTAGATACCTAGGCACCAGTGTAAGAACAAAATCAAAACATCCAGGGAAATATGTCACCCTCAGAATCCAGTTATCCCATGACAGAAAACCTTGAAAATTCAACATAGCTGAAGCACACACACACACACACACACACACACACACACACGCATACAAATGAACTTCAAACCAACTTTATAAAGATGTTAGAAGTCCTTAAACAGACTATGGATAAACTCTTAAAAGAAATTGAGGAAAAGACAAGCATAGATTTTGAGGAAATAAGTAAATCCATTAAAGAAACCCAAGAAAGATCCTTCCCCCCCACCCCGCCTCATCCTCCAGTCTTTGGGGCCACAAAATCCCACAGCTCAGCCTGTTTGGGCTCTGGGGACCTGGAATTGAGTGCACCCAGGCCGGTGGGAGGTCCCCTCCTTCATTAGACTGCCTGTAGCAAGGTAGGCCCTTTGTCAGTGAGCTGTTTGGCCTGCAAGGAGACCTGACAGTCTGCCAGAGGATCCATCATTCATTGGGGTGAGTGAATTGAATTCATTGGGGTGAATTGAACTTCTAAAAGAAGACCCAAAGGGGATTATTCAGAGGAACAAATGGCAGAGGCGCCAATGCAAGAATTCCTCCAACAATTTGAAAAACAACATGAAAGCACCAGAACCCAGCAAACTTATAACAGGAGGACTTGAACACACTAATCAAGAAGAAGTAGAAAATATTGACTTTATGAAAGTAATAGAGTCCCTTAAACAGGAGGTGAAAAACTCCCTTAAAGAAATGGACGAGAATAACAAAAAGTTTGAAGAATTGAGTAAATCCGTAAACGATATCCTAGGAAACCAAGAAAAAACAATCAAACAGATAATGGAAACAGTGCAAGACTTGAAAACTGAAATGGAGGCAAGGAAGAAAACACAACCCGAGGGCCAACTGGATTTGGAAAATCTATGTAAACGAACAGAGACTACAGAAACAAGCATAACCAACAGAATACAAGAGATAGAAGAAAGAATCTCAGATTCTGAAGATACCATAGAGAAAATAAACGCACTGATCAAAGAAAACAGCAAATCCAACAAATCCTCATCACAAAACATTCAGGAAATCTGGGACACAATAAAAAGACCAAACCTAAGAATAATAGGCATAGAAGGAGAAGAAATACAGCTCAATGGTTCAGAAAATATATTTAATAAAATTATAGAAGAAAACTTCCCAAACCTAAAAAAAAGATATTCCTATTAAGGTTCAAGAAGCTTACAAAACACCAAATAGACTGGATCAAAAAAAAAAAATCCCCTCGCCATATTATAATCAAAACACAAAACATACAGAATAAAGAAAGAATATTAAGAGCTGCAAAGGAAAAAGGTCAAGTAACATATAAAGGTAAACCTATCAGACTAACACCTGACTTCTCAATGGAAACCATGAAAGCCAGAAGGTCCTGGATAGATGTTTTGCAGAAACTAAGAGACCATGGATGCAAGTCCAGATGACTATACCCAGCCAAGCTTTCATTCACTATAAATGGAGAAAACAAAATATTCCAGGATAAAAACAAATTTAAACAATAAATAGCCACAAATCCAGCCTTACAGAAAGTAATAGAAGGAAATTCACAAACAAAGGAGTCCAGCATTGCACAAAATAACTCAGACATCTAGCGACCCTTCACCAGCACATCGCAAAGAAAGGAAATACAAAATCTCTACTACCAAATAAAAAATGACAACCGGAGTTAACATCCACTGGTCATTAATATCACTCAATATCAATGGACTCAATTCACCTATAAAAAGGCACAGGCTAAGAGATTGGATACAAAAACAGGATCCAATATTCTGCTGTTTACAAGAAACACACCTCAACCACAAAAACAGACATCTACTCAGAGTAAAGGGTTGGGAAAAGGTTTATCAAGCAAATGGACCTAAGAAACAAGCCGGTGTGGCCATACTAATTTCTAACAAAGTTGACTTCAAACTAAAATCAATAAGAAGAGATGGAAAGGGACACTTTATACTCATTACAGGAAAAATCTATCAGAATGAAGTCTCAATCCTGAATATCTGTGCCCCTAATACAAAAGCACCCACTTATATAAAAGAAACATTACTAGACCTCAAGACAGCCATCAAACCAAACACACTGATAGTGGGAGACTTCAACACTCCTCTTTCACCAATGAACAGGTCAATTCGACAGAAACCTAACAGAGAATTAAGAGACTTAATAGAGGTAATGAACCAAATTAACAGACATCTATAGAACATTCCACCCAAACAGGAAAGAATATACCTTCTTCTCTGCGGCTCATGGAACCTTTTCGAAAATTGACCACATACTCGGTAACAAAGCAAACTTTCACAGTTACAAAAACATATTACTAACCACCTGCATCTTATCGGATCACCATGGATTAAAATTAGAATTCAACAACAATGCTACCTCCAGAAAGCCTACAAACTCATGGAAACTGAACAGTCAACTACTGAACCACAGCTGGGTCAAGGAAGAAATAAAGAAAGAAATTAAAGTCTTTCTTGAATTTAATGAAAATAAAGACACAACATACTCAAACTTATGGGACACTTATGAAAGCAGTGCTAAGAGGAAAATTCATAGCACTAAGTGCCCACTTAAAAAAAACGGAGAAAGCACACATTGGAGACTTAACAGCACACCTGAAAACTTTAGAAAAGAAAGAAACAGACTCACCTAGGAGGAGTAGAAGATTGGAAATTATCAAACTGAGGGCAGAAATCAACAAAATAGAAACACAGAAAACAATCCAAAGAATCAATGAAACAAAAACCTGGTTCTTGGAGAAAATCAACAAGATTGACAAACCATTAGCCAAACTAATCAAACGGCAGAGAGAGAACACACAAATTAATAAGATCAGAAATGAAAAAGGGGACATAACCACAGACACAGAAGAAATTCAAAGAATCATTAGATCTTACTACAAAAGCCTGTATGCCACAAAATTGGAAAATGTAAAAGAAATGGACACTTTTTAGATAAGTACCGTGTACCAAAGTTAAACCAGGACCAGGTAAATGCTCTAATAGTCCTGTTAGTCATGAAGAATTGGGAACTGTTATCAGAAACCTCCCCTACCAAAAAGAGCCCAGGAACTGATGGGTTCAATGCAGATTCTACCAGAACTTCCAAGAAGACCTAATACCTATACTTCCGTAAGGTATTTCATAATATAGAAACAGAACAGTCCATTGCCAAATTCCTTTATGAAGCTACAATTACCCTGATACCTAAACCACACAAAGACTCAACCAAGAAAGAGAATTACAGGCCAATCTCACTCATGAACATCGATGCAAAATTCTCAATAAATACTGGCAAAACAGAATCCAAGAACACATAAGAAAAAATTATCCACTATGATCAAGTAGGCTTCATCCCAGAGATGCAGGGCTGGTTCAACATATGAAAATCTATCAATGTAATCCATAATATAAATAAACTGAAGGATAAAAACCATATGATCATCTCATTAGATGCAGAAAATGCATTTGACAAATTCAGCACCCCTTTATGATAAAGGTCTTGGAGAGATTAGGGATACAGGGGTCATTCCTAAATATAATAAAAGGCTATTTACAGCAAGCCGACAGCTAACATCAAATTAAATGGAGAGAAAACTCAAGGCCATCTCACTAAATTCGAGGAACGCGACAAGGCTGTCCACTCTCTCCTTATCTCTTCAATGTCGTGCTTGAAGTTCTAACAATAGCAATAAGACAACATAAGGGAATCAAGGGGATTCGATTTGGAAAGGAAGAAGTTAAACTTTTCGTATTTGCAGATGATATGATAGTGTACATAAGCGAGACCCGAAAAACTCCACCAAAGAACTCCTACAGCTGATAAACTCCTTAGTATCGTGGCAGGTTACAAGATCAACTCCAAAAAATCAGTCGCCCTCACTATATACAAGGGTTAAGGAAGCAGAGAAAGAAATCAGAGAAGCTTCACCTTTCACGATAGCCACAAATAGCATAAAATATCTTGGAGTAACTCTAACCAAGGAAGTGAAAGACCTATTTGACAAGAACTTTAAGTCTTTGAAGAAAGAAATTGAAGAGGATACCAGAAAATGGAAGGATCTCCCTTGCTCTTGGATTGGGAGGATCAACATAGTAAAAATGGCAATACTACCAAAGGCAATCTATAGATTTAATGCAATCCCCTTAAAGATCCCATCAAAATTCTTCACAGATCTTGAGAGGACAATATTCAACTTTATATGGAAGATCAAGAAACCCAGGACAGCCAAAACAATCTTATACAATAAAGGAACTTCTGGAGGCATTACCATCCCTGACTTCAAACTATTACAGAGCTACAGTATTGAAAACAGCTTGGTATTGGCATAAAAATAGATAAGTCGACCAATGGAATCGAATAGAAGACCCAGATCTTAACCCACAAACCTATGAACACCTGATTTTTGATAAAGGAGCTAAAAGCCCACAATGGAAGAAAGAAAGCATCTTCAACAAATAGTGCTGGCATAACTGGATGTCAACCTGTAGAAGAATGAAAGTAGATCCGTGTCTATCACCATGCACAAAACTCAAGTCCAAATGGATTAAAGACCCCAATATCAATCTGAACACACTGAGCTTGATAGAGGAGAAAGTGGAAAGTACTCTACAACATTTGAGCACAGGAGACCGCTTCCTACGTATAGACCCAGCAACACAGACATTAAGGGCAACATTGAATAAATGGGACCTCCTGAAGCTGAGCAGCTTCTGTAAAGCAAAGGACACTGTCACTAAGACAAAAAGGCAGCCTACTGTCTGGGAAAAGATCTTCACCAACCCCACAACAGACAAAGATCTGATCTCCAAAATATATAAGGAACTCAAGAGACTAGACTTTAAAATGCTAATGAACCCAATTAAAAAAAAAATGGGGCACTGAACTGAACAGAGAATTCTCAACAGAAGAAGTTCAAATGGCAAAAGACACTTAAGGGCATGCTCAACCTCCTTAGCAATCAGGGAAATGCAAATCAAAACAACGTTAAGATACCATCTTACACCTGTCAGAATGGCTAAAATCAAAAACACCAATGATAGCCTTTGCTGGAGAGGATGTGGAGTAAGGGGTACACTCATCCATTGCTGGTGGGAATGCAAACTTGTGCAACCCCTTTGGAAAGCAGTGTGGAGGTTTCTCAGGAAATTTGGGATCCACCTACCCCAGGACCCAGCAATCCCACTCTTGGGAATTTACCCAAGAGATGCCCAATCATATTACAAAAGCATCTGTTCAACTATGTTTATAGCAGCATTATTTGTAACAGCCAGAACCTGGAAACAACCTAGATGACCTTCAGTGGAAGAATGGATGAAGAAAGTGTGGAATATATACATATTAGAGTACTACTCGGCGGTAAAAAACAATGACATCTTGAATTTTGCATGCAAATGGAGGGAAATAGAAAACACCATCCTGAGTGAGTTAACCCAGGCTCAAAAAGATGAACATGGGATGTACTCACTCATAATTGGGTTCTAGCCATAAATAAAGGACATCGAGCCTATAATTCGTAAAAATCCTAGAGAAGCTATATACGAAGGTGAACCCAAAGAAAAACATATGGTTATCCTCCTGGATACTGGAAGTAGACAAGATTGCCGGACAAAAAATGGGAACATAGGGGTGGGGTGGGATGGGGGGAAGGGGGATGGGGCGAGAAAAGTGTGAAGTGGAGGATGGGAAGAGCTTGGGGGAATAGGATGGTTGGGATATAGGAAGGGTGGATATGGGAACAAGGAATTATATATCTTACTTAAGGGAGCCATTCTAGGGTTGGCAGAGACTTGACTCTAGAGGGGTTTCCAGGTGTCCAGAGGACGCCCCCAGCTAGGTCCTTGGGCAGCTGAGGAGAGGGTGCCAGAAATGTCCAGATCCTATTGTCATACTCATGAATATCTTGCATATCACCATAGAACCTTCACCCTGGCATTGGATGGAGAAAATGACAGAGCCCCACATAGGAGCACCAGACTGAGCTCCCAAGGTCCCGATGAGGAGCAAAAGGAGGGAGATCATGAGCAAGGAAGTCAGGACCGTGAGGAGTGCGTTTACCCATTGAGATGGTGGGACAGATCTACCGGGAGACCACCAAGTCCAGTTGGAATGGAACTGATGGAACAGGGGACCAAACCGGGCTCTCTGAATGTGGCTGACGGTGGAGGAGGACTGAGAAAACCAAGGACAACGGCAAATGAATGTGAACTCTACAGCATGGATGGGCTCACTGTGAGCCTTAACCTTCACCTGGCAATGGATGGAGATAGAGACAGAGCCCACATTGGAGCACCGGACTGAGCTCCCAAAGTTCTTGATGAGGAGCAGAAGGAGAGAGATCATGAGAAAGAAAGTCAGAACCATGAGGGATGCGTTCACCCACTGAGACGGCAGGACAGAACTAATGGGAGACCACCAAGTCCACTTGGAATGGGACTGATGGAACATGCGACCAAATCGGACTCTCTGAGGGTGGGCTGATGGTGGAGGCTGACCGAGGAGCCAAGGACAATGGTGATGGCTTTGGTCTCTACGACATGGACGGGCTCTGTGTGAGCCTTGTCAGTTTTGGTTGCTCACCTTCTTGACCTGGAGGGAGTTGGGAGGACCTTGGACTCAACATAGTCTAGAGACCCTGATGGCTCTTTGGCCTGGAGAGGGAGGGAGTGGGGGTATGGGTGAAGGGGAGGGGAGGGAAGGGGGAGGAGGAGGGGAGGAGATGGCAATTTTTAATAAAAAATAAATAAACTGGGAAAAAAAAGAAAGCCAAGAAAACATGAACAGTTGAAGGAAATGAATAAAACCATTCAAAACCTGAAAATTGAAATAAAAGCATATAGAAAATACAAATTGAGGGAATTCTGAAGATGAAAATTTAGGTAAGTAAACAGGAGCTACAGAGACAAGCTTCACCAACAGAACAGATTGAAGAGAGAATCTCATGTGTCATAGATATGATAGATAAATAGATACATCAGTCAAAAAATGTTAAATCTAAAAAATTCCCAACACAAAACATCCAGGAAATCAGGGACGCTATGAAAAAGATGAAACCTAAGAATAATAGGGGTAGAAGACAGAGAAGAATACCTGCTCAGAGGCCCAGAAAACGTATTTTCAATATATATTCAACAAAATCATAGACGAAAAGTTTCCCAAAGTAAATAAGAACATACCTATAAAGGTATAAGAAGCATAATGAACATCACATATATTGTACAGAAAAGAAAGTCCCCTTACCACATACTCAAAATGCGAAACATAAAGAAAAAGGAATGAATATTAAAAACTGCAAGGGAAAAAGAGTAAGTAATATATAAAGTCAGACCTAGTAGAATTACACTCAAATTCTCAATGGAGTCTCTAAATACCAGAAGGGCCTGAACACATGTCCTACAGACACAAAGAAACCACAGATGTGAGTCCAGACTACTATACCCAGCAAAAATTTCAATCACCATAGGTGAAGAAAACAAGATATTCCATAATAAAGTTAAATTTAAGCAATATCTACCTACAAATTCAGCCCTACAGAAGGGACTGGAAGGAAAATTCCAACCCAAGGAAGGTAACAACAGCCATGAAAACCAGGAGATAATAAATCCATACCAGCAAAACTATAAAAGGAGAACATATAATGCCAACAAATACTACCACTACTCTCACCATCAACACCACCATCCTCACCACCACCAACAACAAAAAATAACAGGAATAAACAATTGTTGGTTATTGATATCTCTGAATATCAATGGGCTCAATTTCCCAATAAAAAGGTAAGGACTAACAGAATGGATTCAAAAAAAGGATCCATCCTTCTGCTATATACAAGAGACACATCTCAACATCAAAGATAGACATTATCCCAGAGTAAAGGGTTGCAAAAAAAAAGATTTTAAAAGCAAATGAACTTAAGAAGAAAGCTAGTGTAGCCAGTCTAATGTTTAACAAAATAGACTTCAAACCTAAATTCATCAAAAAGATATGGAAAGGAGACTTCATACTCATCAAAGGAAAAATAAACCAAGGTAATATTTCAATCTTAACATATATTCCCCCAAACACAAGGGCACCCCTGTTTGTAAAAGAAACATTATTAAAGCTTAAATCAAACACTGCCATCACACTTGATAGTGGGAGATTCAATACCCCACTCTGACCATAAAACAGGTCATGTTTGCCAAAAACTAAAGAGAAAATGTCACAATTTACAAGGGTTATAATCCTAAGGAACCAAACAGATATATGGAGAACATTTACCCAACACAAAAGAATATACCCTTTTCTCAGTATCTCATGGAATATTCGCTAAAATTGACCACACACATATAATAGATTTTAACAGATACAAGAAAATTGAAATAACTCCTTGCATCCTACCAGACCACTACTGATTATAGCTGGATTTCAATAACAACAGAAAGTCAATGAATTCACTGAGAACTGAACAACTCTTATAATGAATGAAAATGCCCTGGGTCAAGATAGAAATAAAGAAAGAAATCAAAGACATTCTATATTCAATAAAAATGACTACACAACATACTAAAACTTATGGACACAATGAAAGCAGTTAAGAGGAAAGTTTATTGCACTAAGTGCCTACATGAATAAATTGGAGAGATCTCATACCAGAAATTTAACAGCACATTGAAAGCTCTAGAGCAAAAAGAAGTAAGAACACCCAAGAGAAGTAGACAACAAGAAATAATCAAGCTCAGGACTGAAATCATTAGAAACAAAGGGAACAATGCAACGAATCAATGAATCAAAGAGTTGGTTTGTTGAGAAAATGTACAACATAGACAAACCCTTAACCAAGCTCACTAAAAGACAGAAATGAGAATAACAAATTAACAAAATCAGAAACAAAAGGGAAACATAACAGCAGATACTGAGAGGAAATCCAAGGAACCACTAGGTCATACTTTAAAAACCTGTACTTCACAAAATTGGAAAATCTAAATGAAATGGATAATTTTTGTCAATAGATATCACTATGCAAAGTTGAATCAAGGCCAAATAAACAATTTAAATAGGCTGATAAGCCCTAAGGAAATAGAAGTAGTTATTAAAAGTCTTCCAAACAGAAAAGGTGCAGGGCCAGGCAGTTTTAGTGTAGAATTTTAGCATACTTTAAAAGAAGAGCTAATGCCAATACTCCTCAAATTATTTTTTAGAATAGAAACAGAAGAAACATTGCATAATCCATTTTATGAGGTTATAGTCATCTTGATACCCAAATGACACAAAGATTCAAAAAGAAGCAGAATTTCAGACCAACTTCCCTCATGAACATAGATGCAAAAATACTCAATAAAATACCCACAAACCAAATCCAAGAGCATATCAAAAACAACAATACAAACAAAACAAAACAAAAGCAAAAACCAAGTGGCTTCATCCCAGAGAATGCATATGGTTCAACATATGAAAATTAGCCAATCTAGCACATAAAGAAACTGAAAGAAAAACCACATGATCATCTCCTTAGTAATGAAAACGCCTTTAATAAAAATCCAACACACCTTCATAATAAAAGTCTTGGAGAGATTAGGGATACAAGGAACATACCTGAACATAGTAAACACAATTTACAGAAAGCCTATAGCCAACATCAAAACAAATAGAAACTCAATGCATTTTTGCTACAATCAGTAATAAGACAAGACTGTCCACTCTCTCCATATCTATTGAAGTGATAGCTAGAGTAATAACGCAACTGAAGGAAATCAGAGGGCTACAGATTAGAAAGAAAGAAATTAAAGTATCATTGTTTGAAGATGATATGATAGTATACATATGCAACCCAAAAAAATCTGCCAGGGAACTTCTAAAGTCAATAAACACCTTTCAGCAAAGTGGCTGGATATAAGATTAACTAAAAAAAAAATCAGTAACTTACCTACATATTAATGACAAATGGACCAAGAAAGAAATAAGGGAAATAATACCCTTCACAATAGCCACAAATTGTAGAAGGAGCTGCGGGCTGCGTTCTGCCCAACTTCCGCACAGCTAGCTTTACACCAGACATAACAACACACGAATTGTATTCATTTAAAGACTGCCTGGCCCATTAGTTTCAGCCTCTTATTGGCTGACTCTCACATCTTGACTAACCCATATTTAGTAATCTGTGTAGCACCAGGAGGTAGTGGCTTACCAGGAGAGATCTTAACCTACATCCGACTCAGAGAGGAGAGGCATGGCAACTGCCTGAGGCATCTGCCTGACTCTGCTTTCTTTCTCCCACAATTCTGTTCTGTCTACTCTGCCTTACCTAATTTTCTGACCATTAAAGGGCCAATGCAGTTTCTTTATTAACCAATGAAAGTAACACATAGACAGATGACCCTCCTCCATCAACAAATAATATAAAATATCTGGTAATAACTCTAACCAAGCAAATAAAAGTCTTGCATGACAAAAACTTCAAATATTTGAAACTGAAGAAGATAACAGATACTCCATGCCCATAGGTCAGTAGGATCAACATAATAAAAATGATCATCTTACCAAAAGCAATCTATGATTCAATGCAATTCCCACCTAAATTCTAACACAGTTCTTTTCAGACATTGAAAGGACAAAACTGAACTTCATATGGAAAAAAAACAAATATTCTAGGATAGCTAAAGATATCCTGAACAATAATCGAACTTCTAGAGGTATCACCATCCCACCCAAACTGTACCTCAGAGCTATAGTAATAAAACTGCATGGTATTAGCATAAAAACAAGCAGGTTGGTTGATGTGGTTGATGGAGTTGAATTGAAGACATAGACACAAATCCATATACCTATGGACACCTGATTTTTGATAAAGAAGTCAGAAATACAAAATGAAAAAAGAATCTTCAACAAATGGTGCTGGTCTAACTGGACATCAGCATGTAGAGGATTGCAAACAGATCCATATCTATCACCCTGCACAAAACTCAAGTCCAAGTGGATAAAAGACCTTAACATAAAATCAGACACACTGAACATGACAGTAGAGAAAGTTGAGAATAGCCTTGGACATGTTGACAGAAGAGATAATTTTCTGACCACTTCCTGAACAGAACACTGATAATGCGGCACTAAGACTGACAATTAATAAAAGGGACTTCATGAAATCGAAAAGCTTCTATAAGGTGAATGATACCATCGATAGGACAGAATGACAGCCTACAGAATGGGAAAAGATTTTCACCAACTCCACATATGACAGAGGGCTAATAACCAAAATATATAAAGAACTCAAGAAATTAGATATCAACAAACCAAACAATCCAATTAAAAATTGGGGGTTCAGATCTCAAAAGAGTGTTATGGATTATTTAGCTGTGTAAAGGTGTGCTACATTTACGTATTTACATTATATTTGTTTAATTATGTAAAGATGTGTGGCATTTGTTTCACTTTGCCTGGCTAAATCACCTAATTGGTCTAATAAAAATATAAACAGCCAATAGCTAGGCCTGAGAGGAATAAGTGAGGCTGATAGGCAAGAGAATAAGTAGGAAAAGAAATCTAGGTTCAATGAAAAGGAGGAGAGAACAAGGGAGAGAGAGAGGGACATGCCCAGGCCAGAAGACAGGCGGCTTTCAGTCAGCCAGACACTGAAGGAAGCAGGAAAGTAAGACATAAAGAAAGGTTAAAAGTACTAAGGCAAAAGGTGGATAAAAAGAAACAGTTAATTTAAGTTAAAGAGAGAGAAATGAGCCTAAACTAGGCTGGATATTGAAAGCTAATAAGTCTCTGAGTCTTGATTTGGGAGCTGGTTGGTAGCTCTAAAGAAAAGTCTGGTAAAAAGAGAATTCCCAATAGAGAAATCTCAAATGTTTTGAGAAACACTTAGAGGAATGTTCACCATCCTTAGCAATCAGGGAAATGAAAATCAAGACTATTTAAGATTCAATCTTACATCTGTCAGAATGGCTAAAATCAATAACACAAGTGACAGCTCATGCTGTTGAGAATGTGTAGCAAGGGGGAACACTCCTCCATGCCTGGCAGGAGAGAAACCTCCAATTACAAGTATGTTCTAACTTATAAATTGATATTAGTTGTTAAGTAAATGCTACAATCCACAGACCCAGAGAGGCTAAGTAACTAGGAAGGCTCTAGCAGGGACTCATGGATCTACTAGGGAAGGAGAAATAGAATAGATTTTATGGGTAGACTTGGTGTGGGTAGGGGTGGAAATAAGAGGTATCCGGTTGGGGCAAGGTATGGAGAGAGAGAGTACAGAGAGAGATGACTAGAACTGGAGGGCATTTGTGGGGCAATGTGGAAACCTAGAGCAGTAGGAACTTCCTGAATTTTGTGCTGTTGGTCCTGGCCTCAAATTAACTAGAAAACATTTGAGACGCAGCCTGGTCTACAGAGCTAATTCCAGGACAACAAGGGCTACATAGAGAAACATTGTCTTGAGAAACAAACAAGACAAAACAAAACAAACAAGAAGATTCCTAATGGTATTTTGCTATACTGGTAGGTTGGTACCTTATCCAGTTTTATCAGAGAGTTTGCCTCCAGTAGCTGATTGGAGATGATGCAGAAATCCACAGCCAAACATTAGGTAAAGAGGGAACCCAGGTTGGAGGTCTCCATCAGGTCCCTCTCCCAGAGATCAGGGAACCTCACAGAACAGAGAGAGGAGGAACTGTGTAAAATAGAGGTGTCAAGGGCATTGGGAAAGCATGTCCTGCAGAATCAAGTAAGCAGGGCTCATGGGGGCTCAAAGAGACTGAAGAGGCAATCATGGACGAGGCCCTTTGAATATGTCATGGGTCGTGTAGCTTGGTGTTTTTGGTGGGACTCCTGACAGAGGAAGTGGGGTTGTCTCAGACTCTTTTGCCTCCTTTTGGGACCCCTTTTCTCTCTATTGGGTTACCTCACCCAGCCTTGATGTGAGAGTTTGTGCCTAGTCCTATGTTATCTTGTTGTGCTATGTAAGGTTGATGTTCTTAGGAGGCCTCTTTTCTGGGGGAAGATGGGGTGGAGACGGATAGAGGGGTGAGGATGGGGGTGTGGATCTGCAGTAGAGTGAAAGTGAGGAGGGAACTGGTAGGAGTGGAGGGAGAGGAACCTGCTATTGCCATGTATTGTATGAAAGAAGAATAAATTTGAAAAAATTAAAAAGAAAAATATTAATATTCATGCAAAAGAGAGTTAAGACAAAAAAAAAGAGAAGAGAAAGGTTATTTTGAGGCAGGCTAAAATATGGGAGACTAAAAGAAAAAAATGATGAATTCCATGTCATAAAAATGTGAAAATCTTGGGCTGGTGTGGACAGTGGTGGTGCACGCCTTTCATCCAGGCAGGTCAGCTGATCTAACAAAATGAGTTCCAGGGCAGTCAGAGCTGTTACAACAGAGAAAACTTGTCTCAGAAAAAAAGGAATTTGTTTTCCAATTTGAGTTTTGGAGGAAGAAAGGGAAGAGGGGAATTATGTGTTGAATAAAAGGGCTGAAACAGACATTTCACCAGAGGATATACGCTAGTTAAATATATTATTTTAAAAAAAATTCTCAGTCTCATTTGTCATCAGAAAACTCAGATCAAAATAAAAATGAAAAATATAAAATATATTAAAAATAAATTAACAATGAAATACTATTTTAGACCTAGAAGAATTGCTATAATTAGAAAGACAGACAATAAGTGCTGGAAAGGATTGTGGAGAACTGGGATGTCCATATATTTCTGATGGGACTGTAAAATGGTGTATCTAGTTGAGAAAACAGCTTGAGAGCTCCTTAACAAGTTAAACACAAACCTACCATAGTTATATACTAGTTTCCCTCTTATAAACCTACACAAGAGCAATGAAGACCATGTCTGCAGAAAGATTGCACACAGATGTCTATAACAGCATCATGTCATCATCACCAAAATAAATATCTATCAATATCTTTGTTCTGTTGAGGTAGGAATGGAACTCATAGCTCTATGCACTACTGAGCCATATGTATCCTAGGCTGCTACCAACTTTTTGATTGTTGGATACAGTATGTCAAATGTAACACTGAATGATATTCAACTATCAAAAGAAAACACAGTACTGGTACATGCCAAAACATGAATGAAACTAAAAACCACCGTGTTAAGTGAAAGGACTGTATGGTATTGAGAGTCTAGTGTAGCTACATAGCTATATTACAGCAGAATACCATACAATTGTTCAAACAGAAAAGAAAGAATAGCACTTCATGTAACTGCTCAAATAGAAAACAAAAAACAAAAATCAAAATTCATACAAAATTAGCTAGAATAATAAAAAAGCAACTAAGATGAACACTATCACTTCATTTTAGAAACACCTCTATATTACTAGCCCATTCCTACCAGGCATTGGATACCACAGCTCATCTTAAAAGACAAAAAGGCAAAAAGGTAAGTAAATTCTATCCTCGCAATCCACCTCCAGTCTTAACATCATGAATAATATTCTGGCCTATTAATGTTCCCATAAAATTAGCTGTTCAGAACCCTCTTGAGAAGCCCATCCCGAACCTTGAGTGTGTTTGTTTATCCTGTAATAAAACCTCCTAACTCTTTGTTTCTAAGGTCAATCTCTGCCAGTGACAAGAGTTTAGAAACAATGGATTAGAGATCTCCACCTGATCTATTTTTGAGATGTCCCAAATTTCACATGCTGGTAACAAATCTGGAAAAATAAAAGAGCAAGAAAAAAAGGAGCAAGTCTATAATACAAAATATATTGATAAATTGTGATGTACTATTTAAGCTTACCGAGAGCGATATCTGGAATTAGGGTAGAGTAGAAACTCCTACACCCATCCCGGCCACCAGAACTTCAGATCCAAGTATATTTGTCTTGAAATGTCTTCCAGGTCCCATTTTCTGGACTCTTGATCATGTGATAAGAAGAAATGTAAGAGCAAACAGCTGAAGGTACTAAAACATTGTGTTCTTGAGACCAGCCTGGAAGTAAACTGTTTCCAACACAGGTTACTATTGTTTATCCCATGGTACAAAAATTCTTGCAGTGGGAACAGGAAGCTGGAAGCTTATCTAGGAGAGCCTTTTTTTTAAATTTTTTATTATTAAAAATTTCCGCCTCCTCCCCACCTCCCATTTCCCTCCTCTTACTCCCCTCCCCATCCCTCTCCAGTCCAAAGAGCAGTCAGGGTTCCCTGCCCTGTGGGAAGTCCAAGGTCCTCCCCTCTCCATCCAGGTCCAGGAAGGTGAGCATCTAAACAGACTAGGCTCCCTCAAAGCCAGTACATGCAGTAGGATTAAAACCCAGTGCCATTGTCCTTGGCTTCTCAGTCGGCCCTCATTGTCGGCCACATCCCATGCTTTTTCAGTCCCAATCCAGCTTTAGATCAGCCCCACGGTCTCAGTGTGTGGGCGCAGCCCTCTTGCAGTCCTGACTTCCTTGCTCATGTTCTCCCTCCTTCAGCTCCTCATTTGGGCCTTGGGAGTTCAGTCCAGTGCTCCAATGTGGGTCTCTGTCCTCTATCTCTCCATCCATCGCCAGATTTTTTTGTCTATGTTTAAATTTTTTTTCTCTTTTATTTTATTTAAAAAATTTCCATCTCCTCCCCTCTTCCTCCTCCCCTTCCCTCCCACTCCCCTCCCCCCATACCCTCCCTCCATCCCTTTTCAGGCCAAGGAGCCATCAGGATTCCTACTCTATGTTAAGACCAAGGTCCTCCCAACTCCCCCCCTGGTCCAGGAAGGTGAGCAACCAAGCTGAGAAGGCTTCCACAGAGCCTGTCCATGCAGAATAGTCAAAGATCAGCGCCTTTGTCCTTGGCTTCTCCGTCAGCCTCCACCATCGGCCACATTCAGAGAGTCTGGTTTGGTCTCATGTTCCATCAGTCCCAATCCAACTGGAGTTGGTGATCTCCCGTTAGTTCTGTCCCACCGTCTCCATGGGTGAACGCACCCCTCACGGTCCGGATTTTCTTCTCATGTTCTCTCTCCTTCTGCTCCTCATCAGGACCTTGGGAGCTCAGTCCGGTGCTCCAATGTGGGGCTCTGTAATTTTCTTCATCTATCGCCAGGTGGAGGTTCTATGGTGATATGCAAGAAATTCATCAGTATGGCTATAGGAACTGGCTTTTTCAGGCTCCCTCTCCTCAGCTGCCCAAGGAACTAACTCGGGGCGTCTCCCTGGAAACCTGGGAACCCCTCTAGGGTCAAGTCTCTTGACAACCCTCAGATGGCTCCCTAAATTAAGATATATGCTTCCCTGCTCCCATATCCACCCTTCCTATATCCCAAGCATCCCATTCCTCCGACCTCCCCCCATTCTCCCCTTCACGCTTTTCTCTCCCCATCTTCTCTTGGCACCGTCTCGCCCCACCCTCAAGTTCCCAATTTTTGCCTGGCGATCGTGTCTACATCCAATATCCAGGAGGATTACTATATGTTTTTTTGGGGGGGTTCACCTTCTTATTATCTTCTCAAGGATCCCGAATTATAGGCTCGATGTCCTTTAATTATGGCTAGAAACCGATTATGAGTGAGTACATCCCATGTTCATCTTTTTGGGTCTGGGTTACCTCACTCAGAATAGTGTTTTCTATTTCCATCCATTTGCATGCAAAATTCAAGATGTCATTGTTTTTTTACCACTGAGTAGTTTCTAACATGTATATATTCCACAGTTTCTTCATCCATTCTTCCACTGAAGGGCATCTAGGTTGTTTCCAGGATCTGGCTATTACAAATAATGCTGCAATGAACATAGATGAGCAAATGCTTTTGTAGTATGATTGGGCATCACTTGGGTAAATTCCCAAGAGTGGAATTGCTGGGTCCTGGGGTAGGTTGATACCGAATTTCCTGAGAAACTGCCACACTACTTTCCAAAGTGGTTGCACAAGTTTGCATTCCCACCAGCAATGGATGAGTGTACCCCTTACCCCACAACCTCTCCAGCAAAGGTTATTATTGGTGTTTTGGATTTTAGCCAATCTGACAGGTGTAAGATTATATCTCAAAGTTGTTTTGATTTGCATTTCCCTGATAGCTAAGGAGGTTGAGCATGACCTTAAGTGTCTTTTGGCCATTTGAACTTCTTCTGTTGAGAATTCTCTGTTCAGTTCAGCGCCCCATTTTTTTAATTGGGTTAATTGGCATTTTACAGTCTAGTCTCTTGAGTTCATTATATATTTTAGATATCAGACCCTTGTCAGTTGCAGGGTTGGTGAAGATCTTTTCCCAGTCAGTAGGCTGCCTTTGTGTCTTAGTGACAATGTCCTTTGCTTTACAGAAGCTGCTCAGCTTCAGGAGGTCCCATTTATTCAATGTTGCCCTTAATGTCTGTGCAGCTGGGGTTATGCATAGGGAAACGTCCCCTGTGCCCATTTGTTGTAGAGTACTTCCCACTTTCTCCTCTATCAAGCTCAGTGTGTTCAGATAATATTGAGGGTCCTTTAATCATTTGGACTTGAGTTTTGTGCATGGTGATAGTAATGGATCTACTTTCATTCTTCTACAGGTTGACATCCAGTTATGCAGCACCATTTTGTTGAAGATGCCCTCTTTCTTTCTTCCATTGTGTACTTTTGGCTCCTTTTATCAAAAATCAGGGTATATTCATAGGTTTGTGGTTTAAGATTCCATTGGTCAACTTCTCTGTTTTATCCAATTACCAAGCTGTTTTCAATACTGTAGCTCTGTAACAGAGTTTGAAGTCAGGGAGGGTAATTGCCTCCAGAAGTACCTTTATTGTATAAGAGTGTTTTGGCTATCCTGGGTTTCTTTGTTTTTTTCCATATAAAGTTGATTATTGTCCTCTCAATCTCTGTGAAGAATTTTGATGGACCTTGATTGTGGATTGCATTGAATCTATAGATTGCTTGAGGTAGAATTGCCATTTTTACTATGTTGATCCTCCCAATCCACGAGCAGGGGAGATCCTGCCATTTTCTGGTATCCTCTTCAATTTCTTTCTTCAAAGACTTAAAGTTCTTGTCAAATAAATCCTTCACTTCCTTGGTTAGAGTTACTCCCAGATATCTTATGCTATTTGTGGCTATTGTGAAAGGTGATACTTCTCTGATTTCCCTCTCTGCTTCCTTATCCTTCGTGTATAGGAAGGCGACTGATTTTTTGGAGTTGATCTTGTATCCTGCCACGTTACTGAAGAAGTTTATCACCTGTAGGAGTTCTTTGGTGGAGTTTTTGTGGTCGCTATGTACACTATCATATCATCTGCAAATAACGGAAGTTTAACTTCTTCCTTTCCAAATAGAATCCCCTTGATTTCCCTTATGTTGTCTTATTGCTATTGCTAAAACTTCAAGCACTATATTGAAGAGATAAGGAGAGAGTGGACAGCCTTGTCGTGTTCCTGAATTTAGTGGGATAGCCTTGAGTTTCTCTCCGTTTAATTTGATGTTAGCTGTCGGCTGCTGTAAATAGCTTTTATTATATTTAGGAATAACCCTTGTATCCCTAATCTCTCCAGGAGCTTATCATAAAAGGGTGCTGAATTTTGTCAAATGCTTTTTCAGCATCTAATGAGATGACCATATGTTTTTTTTCCTTCAGTTTATTTATATGATGGATTACATTGATAGATTTTCATATGTTGAACCAGCCCTGCATCTCTGGGATGAAGCCTACTTGATCATAGTGGATAATTTTTTCTAATGTGTTCTTGGATTCGGTTTGCCAGTATTTTATTGAGAATTTTTGCGTCAATGTTCATGAGTGAGATTGGCCTGTAATTCTCTTTCTTGGTTGAGTCTTTGTGTGGTTTAGGTGTCAGGGTAACTGTAGCTTCATAGGAGGAATTTGGCAGTGACTTTTGTGTGTCTATATTATGAAATACCTTAAGGAGTATAGGTATTAGGTCTTCTTGGACGTTCTGTTGGAATTCTGCATTGAAACCATCTGGTCCTGGGCTCTTTTTGGTAGGGAGGTTTCTGATAACAGTTTCTAATTCTTCGCGACTAACAGGACTATTTAGAGCACTTACCTGGTCCTGGTTTAACTTTGGTATATGGTATTTATCTAAAAAACTGTCCATTTCTTATACATTTTCCAATTTTGTGGCATACAGGCTTTTGTAGAAAGATCTAATGATTCTCTGAATTTCCTCTGTGTCTGTAGTTATGTCTCCCTTTTCATTTCTAATCTTATTAATTTGCGTGTTCTCTCTCTGCCATTTGATTAGTTTGGCTAATGGTTTGTCAATCTTGTTGATTTTTTCCAAGAACCAGCTTTTTGTTTCATTGATTCTTTGGATTGTTTTCTGTGTTTCTATTTTGTTGATTTCTGCCCTCAGTTTGATTATTTCCAGTCTTCTACTTCTCCTAAGTGAGTCTGCTTCTTTTTTTTTTTCCAGAGCGTTCAGGTGTGCTGTTAAGTCACCAATGTGTGCTTTCTCCGTTTTTTTTTTAAGTGGGCCCTTAGTGCTATGAACTTTCCTCTTAGCACTGCTTTCATTGTGTCCCATAGGTTTGAGTATGTTGTGTCTTTGTTTTCATTAAATTCAAGAAACACTTTAATTTCTTTCTTTATTCCTTCCTTGACCCAGGTGCGGTTCAGTAGTTGACTGTTCAGTTTCCATGAGTTTGTGGGCTTTCTGGGGGTAGCATTGTTGTTGATTTCTAATTTTAATCCATGGTGATCCGATAAGACACAGGTGGTTACTAATATTTTTTTTGTAACTGTGGAAGTTGGCTTTGTTACCAAGTATATGGTCAATTTTCAAAAACGTTCCATGAGCCACAAAGAAGAAGGTATATTCTTTCCTATTTGGGTGGAATGTTCTATAGATGTCTGTTAAGTCCATTTGGATTATTACCTCCATTAAGTCTTTCAGTTCTCTGTTAGGTTTCTGTCTGATTGACCTGTCCATTGGTGAGAGAGGAGTGTTGAAGTCTCCAACTATTAATGTGTGTGGTTTGATGGCTGCCTTGAGTTCTAGAAGTGTTTCTTTTACATAAGTGTGAGCTTTTATATTAGGGGCATAGATATTTAGGATTGAGACTTCATTCTGAAGGAATTTTCCTGTTATGAGTATAAAGTGTCCCTTTCCATCTCTTCTGATTGATTTTAGTTTGAAGTCAACTTTGTTAGAAATTAGTATGGCCACACCCGCTTGTTTCTTAGGTCCATTTGCTTGATAAACCTTTTCCCAACCCTTTACTCTGAGTAGGTGTCTGTCTTTGTGGTTGAGGTGTGTTTCTTGTAAACACTAGAATGTTGGAACCTGTGCCTTTTTATAGATATTCAGTGATATTAATGTCCAGTGGTTGTGTTTTCTTCATTACCTCCATTTCATTTATCAGGTCTTATACTGTTTCCCTTACCTGTTTGATTGCTTTTTCTTGTTTTTCTTTTTTTTTTTTTTTTTTTTTTTTTTTTTTGGCGGGGGGGTATCTTTGAGAGATTTATTTATTTCATCTACCTTTTTGTTTGTCATCTCCATTTCTTTATGGCAGTTTTTTACCTCCTGTTTAAGGTCTTCTATTATTTTCATAAAGTACTGTTTAAGGTCAGTTTCTTCTATATCTTCTGGGGTAGGGTGTTCAATTCTTGTTGTTTCGGGATGTCTGGATTGTGGTGATGGCATGTTGCCTTTCATGTTGTTGGAGGAGCTCCTGCATTGTCGCCTGCCCATCTCTTCCTTCAAAAGGAGCCTGGAGGCACTTGGTGTCCTAGAGCAATCTTTGCTGTGACTGAAACTGGCTGGATTTCCCCAGTGCCAGAGGAGGACCTATTCCTTGCCTCACAATGTGAAGAAGCCCACACTCCCTTGCAGGAATCCTCAGACCTGCCTGGAGGCCAGAGTCTGACCCCTTTGGGTGGATGGCCTTAGTACAGTAGCAGGATACCTGAAAACACTAGGGAAGGCTTGGGAGAGGCAGGGACATGAGAAACAAAGACAAGCCTGCAGCAGGAGCTGGGGGAGGGGGTCTGTGCTCTCTTCCAGGGCAGGTTGCCCCAGGGTCAGCACTCACTCACCAGTACAGATGGAACTTCAGGGCACAGGATCAGGGATTCCAGGCAGCCCAGGGATGCCGCCCGGACAAATGGGCCAAGATGGGGGCAGGGCGGGATGGAATATCACACAGCGAACCTGGTAGCACAATCTGAAGGAGCCCTCACTCCCTTGCAGGAATCCTCAGACCTGCCTGGAGGCCAGAGTCTGATCCCTTTGGGTGGATGGCCTTAGTACAGGGGCAGGACACCTGAAAACACTAGGGAAGGCAGTCCAGATGGAAGTTCAGGCCACAGGATCAGGGATTCCAGGCAGCCCAGGGACGCTGTCCGGACAAAAGCTCCCATCGCCAGATTTTAACTGGGAACTCTAGCATGGCAGCTTCTTCTGCAGTTGATTTCTGAAGGGTACTGTAAGCCCTCCTTTGATGATGTTGCTTTTGTTTGATCTTTCTTAATCAACCTACTCTAGTCATCACTGCTGGATACTGTAAGCACTTGATTTGATGATGTTTGACTGCTTCTATCAGCTACAAGCTATTTGTTCTTTTATTTTTGCTTACCTAATAAAACTCACTCTTTTGAAACCTAAAGATCATACTCCACATCTTACAGAATAGTCACAAAAGACCACATACTTTATGATTTCATTTATATAAAATGTCCAAAACACTAATCAAATACAGACAAATATAGATTATTTTTTGCGTATGGCTGACTATAGAAATGGGGAAGGACTATAAATGGACCATAGGGTGATGATGATATTTATACAATAAAACTTGGTGAAATTTATGGCATTTAAGTTATAATTCATGAAGACCCTTACTTAAAAAGTAAGGGAGGTAGAAAGTGAAGTTTTCCACTCCACTTAAAAGGAATGACTTTTTGGAGTGGGGAGCATCATAGATTTTATTCTTCCATCAGCTCCTTGCCAAGATAAAAATAGAGAACAAGCTTTAAGAACATCTGTGGTAACTTTGTTTTAATAATACAGCAGAAATTCATATATTGAGTAATTAATTTAGTGTATTAGTATGACGTTTCTATGCTGTGGATGATTTTATAAATCTGATTGAGACTTTTCAAGAGTACTCACAACTTCGTGTTTGTCTATATTATTATAATGCTACTAAAAATTCAACCTGTATTGAAACTTTTTTTGAGACAGGATATCTTTCTGGTTGTCCTGAAACTCACTATGTAGACTAGGTTGGCCTTAAATTCACAGAGATCCACCTACCTCTACCTCCACTGTTCTGGGATTAAAGGTGTAGCCACCCCCACCACCTTGAAAACTCTTTATCATCTAAGGTACTATGTATGGGCCCAGTTTTTGGCTACACTTTGACAAGTTTTTGTGGGCCAGGTATATTGCTGAGAACAACACACTTCTAGCTTGCTGGGAAGTAAAAAAGAAAGGATAGTACCTTAGTTAGGGTTTTTATTGCCATGAAGAGACACCATGAGCACAGCAACTCTTATAAATAAAACATTTAATTGGGGTGGCTCATTTACAGTTTCGGAGGTTTAGTTCATTTTCATCATGGTGGGGAGCATTGTGACATTCAGGAAAACATGGTACTGGAGAGGTAGCTGACAGTCTTACATCTTGCAGGCAGCAGGAAGTTTACTGAAACACTGGGTGGTACCCTGTACATAGAAAACTCCAAACCTACCCCTGAAGTGACACACTTCCTCCAATAAGACCATATCTATTCCAACAAAGCCACACCTCCTAATAGTGCCACTCTCTGTGAAATTATGGGGGCCAATTACATTCATACTGCTACATCTCACTTCCTGTCCTCCATAATCTTGTAAAAATATCATAATGCAAAATGCATTTAGTTCAGCTTCATAAGTCCATATGGTCTAACACAATGTTTAAAAAAACATTTAAAAGCCTCCACAATGTTTAAAAATCCAAAGTTCAGTCTCTTCTGAGACTTATAAAATCTCTTACTTCTAATTCCCTATTAAATCAAAATAAAAAACAAAGAAGATCACATACTTTCAACATATTATGGCAAAGGATATATATTACCATTCCAAAATGTAGGGACAGGAGAATAGTGATGAAATACTGGAATAAAGCAAGACCAAAGACCAGCTAGACAAGTTCCAAACTCTGCATTTCCATATCTGATATCAAAGAACTCTTCAAATCTCCAACTCCATTCAGCTTTGTTGACTGTAACACACTTATTTCTTGTGGGCTATTTCCACTCCCTGTTAGCAGCTCTCCTCAGTAGGTATCACAAGACTCTGACATCTCTAATGTCTTGGTTTCTCCAAGGCAATCCAGGTTTCAACTTCACAGCTTCACAAAATGGCCTCTCTAGTAGTCCTCTATTCAGGGACACCCCTGACACATGCCTGGCCTCAGCGGCTTTCTGTAGATGAGGAGGCAAATTACATAATCCATATCTTCTATCTTCAACTCTAAAACTCAAAACTGCCAAGTTCTGCTGTTTTCTCAGGCTGGAGCATGGCCCCTTCATTCAATTACACCTTCATCTGTTTTCTTTCCTTTACTCCTTAAACTTGGCTGTCCTGAAAAATGCTTTGTAGACCAGGCTGGCCTCAAACTCAGAGATTCACTAGACTCTGCTTTCCCAGTGATGGGATTAAAGGTGTGGCTCACCATGCCCAACTCTAAGCTTTTTTTGTAGTTCCTTTTCACAACTTGGAAACTCAGCTGGGTGAGATCTTGCCCTGAGGTTACCACCCCCTTTATTCCATTTCTTAATCTGTTAATCCCCGACACAGAATTTAGCTCCATTCCACTTTCTGGTGCTCTTTTTCTCCTCAAAATTTACATTTTGCAATTTACCCTGCTCAGCTTGTTCCTTTTCATTATAAATCTTCTTTAGAGTTACCACTAATAACCACAAGACAAGAGTCTATAATAGGCTGTTTTGAGATTTCCTCTACCAATGGAATTAATCCAAAACTCTTCAATTCAGTATCAGGTAGACTTTTTGGACAAGGGCAAAAGGCAGCCAGTTTCTTCACTAAAATATCACATGAGCAATCTCTAGCTATCATACTAAAATTCTTTTCCTCTGTAACTTCTTGAGCAATCCCCCACAATTCATTAAATCACACTCAACACCACTGTCTTCCATATTCCCATTAGTATGGCCCATCAAACAAGGCTTAAAGCATTCCAGTCCTTTCATAATACAAAGTACCAAAGTTCAAATTTCTCCAAATGAAAACGTGGTCAGGCCTATCACAGCAATACCCCAGTCCCTGGTACCAACTTCTGTATTAGTTAGGGTTTTTATTGGTGTGAATAGACAGCATAACAGCTCATTTACAGTTTCAGAGGTTCAGTCCATCATCATCATGCTGGGGAGCATGATGGCATGCAAGCATACATGGTACCGGAGAGATAGCTGAGAGTCCTACAACTTGCAGGCAACAGGAAGTCAACTGAGACCTGGGCAGTATCTTAAGGACAGGAAGCCTTAAATCCCACCTCCACAGTGACACACTTCCTCCAACAAGGCTATACCCATTCCAACAGAGCCACACCTCCTAATTGTGCCACTCCGTATGAGATTATGGGAGCCAATTACATTCAAAATACTACAGAGAGAAAATGCATTTTGAAGAGAATTAAACTTTATGACTTATTTCCCTTTCATTAATATGTCAAAGAATATATTTTCTGATTCATAGTGACCTATATTTTTACAACAGATTACTGGTGAATTTTTAATTTGAGTGGCTTACTTTAATTCCTTCTGTTCTTTTTATTTAATTTTTAATTTTTTTGAGAATTTCATACATGAGTATTGTATTTATGTAATTTTCATACCTTCTTTTTACTCTCCAACTAATCATGTGTTCTCCCCATACACCCTCTCAAGTTTATGACCTCTTCTTCTGTAAATATTATTTATTGTTGCACAGATACAAACAGAGATACAGACAGACAGACAGACAGATACACACACACACACACAATCTAGTGAGTCCATTTAATGCTGCTCTTACATACACATGTTTAGGGTTTACCACTTGGGATGATAAAATCTATCAGAATGCTGGTCCTTGAAGAAGACTGATTCTCCCTCTCTCAGAAGCCATTGGTTGCCCCTTGTTATTCATTTAGGGATGAGTATTGTAAAATGTCTCTTATCTATGAAGCAGGTCTTGTTTAGGCAACCATATTGTTGAGATTTCATAGGTGCAGCATGCCTGTCATGTCTAAAGATACTATCTAGCAGCAAGTGTCTTGGTCCTCTGACTTTCACAATCTTTCTACCTTCTCTTTCATGATATTCCTTGATCCCCAACATGGCAATAGTGGTACTAATATTTTGAAGATAACCAACAGCTGTCTAAACTAAGGCCAGCTCAGTAGCTGAGGGAATACATGTCTGGTACTGTAAAAGCCAACAACCTGTGACTGTGAGGTTGTTGATCTTAGAGAAGTGCCCATTTTCCTAAACCAATATCATTTCTAACTGCATTCTAAACACTTAGCCTTGTGCCCAAGAGATAAGTGTAGCTCTCACTCCTCATTAAAGAAGCTCCTTTGTGCAGCAATGGGAACTATAACAAAGACCTACAACTACTCTAAAAAAAAAGAGAATGAATGACTGTGGGGTGACCAGACCCAACCAGTACAGCTGTACCACAGGCCCTACACCTGAAGCTTATACCTCTATTCAGTTTTGTTCATCAACTCAGGTTGCAGATAGGTGTTAACTTTGACTTTTTCTTCACCACAATCTTCTAATTGTATAGTCTTATTTTGGGCCCAAAGCAAATATAAATACCTCTGGAATGGAAGTGGGTGGTTCCATGCCCTGTATAAAACTTGCACCTTCTGGAAGGTAAACTTTTATAGTTTCCTTTGACATACCTATTCTTCCTCCCTTTCACCTCTGAGTACAAGATAAAGAATGGGGAGAAAACCGGGTACTGAAAGTGCTCTTTTATCTCTTTCATTATTGACTTTTTAACATGACTTGCTCCCAACCCGGGTATAGGAATGCAAGTAGCTAATATGCCAACTAGTGTCCCATAAAGGTATAGGTATAGTGTGAGCCTGGAACAATGTTGAAATATTCTAGAAATAACTGTGAAATTTGAGCTTAATCCATGGTTTACTAAATTTGAACTGTGAGTCTTTTCATGGTCAATGATTTTCCCTTTAAAGATGGTTAATTTTAGCCATTTTGTCAGGGCCGGCATCCCTGGGCTGCCTGGAATCCCTGATCCCTGCTGCCCTGAACTTCCATCTGGACTGGTGAGTGAGTGCTGACCCTGGGGCAACCCTGCCCTGGAAGAGAGCACAGACCACCTCCCCCAGCTCCTGCTGCAGGCTTGTCTTTGTTTCTCATGTCCCGTGCCTCTTCCCAAGCCATTCCCTAGTGTTTTCAGGTATCTGCTACTGTATAGTCCATCCACCCAAAAGGGGTCAGACTCTGGCCTCCAGGCAGGTCTGAGGATTCCTGCAAGGGAGTGTGGGCTTCTTCACATTGTGAGGCAAGGAATAGTCCTCCTCTGGCACTGGGGAGAATCCAGCCAGTTTCAGTCACAGCAAAGATTGCTCTAGGACACCAAGTGCCTCCAGGCTCCTTTTGAAGGAAGAGATGGGCAGGCGCCAATGCAGGAGCTCCTCCAACAACATGAAAGGCACATGCCATCACCACAATCCAGACATCCCGAAACAACAAGAATTGAACACCCTACCCACCAGAAATATAGAAGAAACCGACCTTAACAGTACTTTATGAAATAATAGAGAGACCTTAACCAGGAGGTAAAAAACTGCCATAAAGAAATGGAGATGACAAACAAAAAGGTAGACTAAATAAATAAATCTCTCAAAGATACCCAAAGGAAAAACAAGAAAAAGCAATCACAACAGGTAAGGGAAACAGTAAACAAGACCTGATAAATGAAATGGAGGTATTGAAGAAAAACACAATCTGAGGGACGACTGGAAATGGAAACTCTGAGTAAAACGAACAGAAACTTCAGAAGACAAGTATTCCAAACGAATCAAGAGATGGAAGAAAGATCTCGGACTCTGAAGATACTATAGAGGAAATAAATTCACAGATTAAGAACCTTAAACAAATCTAACAAATTCTTAACACAAAACATTCCAGGAAATCTGGGAACACCATGAAAAGACCAACCTAAGAATAATTTGGGTAGAAGAAGGAGAAGATTACAACTCAAAGGCCCAGAAAACATATTCAACAAAATTATAGAAGAAAACTTCCCCAACCTAAAGAGGATGTTCCTATGAAGGTACAAGAAGCCTACAGAACACCAAATAGACTGGATCAAAAGAAAGCATCCCCACGCCATATAAGAATCAAAACACAAAACAATACAGAATAAAGAACAGATATTAAGAGCTGCAAAGGAAAAAGGTCAAGTAACATATAAGGGAAACCTATCAGAATTACACCTGATTTCTCAATGGAAACCATGAAATGCAAGCAGAAGCTTGGATAGATGTGCTACAGACACTAAGGGACATGGATGCAAGCCTAGACTACTTATACCCAGCAAAGCTTGCATTCACATTGATGGAGAAAACAAGATATTCCAGGACAAAAACAGATTTAAACAATACTAGCCACAAATCCAGCCTTGCCAGAAGTAATAGAAGGAAAATCACAAACCAAAGGAGTCCAACAATGCCCACAATAATGCAGGCATCTAGCGACCCTTCACCAGCACAACTAGAAGAAGGGAAACACACAAACTCTACTACTAAAAATGAACGGAAGTTAACAACCACTGGTCATTAATATCACTTAATATCAATGACATAATTCACCTATAAAAGGCACAGGCTAAGAGATGGTATACGAAAACAGAATCCAACATTTTGCTGTTTACAAGAAAACACCTCAACCACAAAGACAGACCACCTACTCAGAGTAAAGGGTTGGGAAAAGGTTTAATCAAACAAATGGCCCTAAGAAACAAGCCGGTGTGGCCATACTAATTTCTAACAAAGTTGACTTCAAACTAAAATCAATCAGAAGAGACGGAAAGGGACACTTTATACTCATAACAGGAAAATTCCTTCAGAATGAAGTCTCAATCCTGAATATCTATGCCCCTAATATAAAAGCTCCCACTTATGTAAAAGAAACACTTCTAGAACTCAAGGCAGCCATCAAACCACACACATTAATAGTTGGAGACTTCAACACTCCTCTCTCACCAATGGACAGGTCAATCAGACAGAAACCTAACAAAGAACTGAAAGACTTAATGGAGGTAATAATCCAAATGGACTTAACAGACATCTATAGAACATTCCACCGAAATAGGAAAGAATATACCTTCTTCTTTGCGGCTCATGGAATCTTTTTGAAAATTGACCATATACTTGGTAACAAAGCCAACTTCCACAGTTACAAAAAAAATATTAGTAACCACCTGTGTCTTATCAGATCACCATGGATTAAAATTAGAAATCAACAACAATGCTACCCCCAGAAAGCCCACAAACTCATGGAAACTGAACAGTCAACTACTGACCCACACCTGGGTCAAGGAGAAATAAAGAAAGAAATTAAAGTCTTTCTTGAATTTAATGAAAACAAAGACACAACATACTCAAACCTATGGGACACAATGAAAGCAGTGCTAAGAGAAAGTTCATAGCACTAAGTGCCCATTAAAGAAAACGGAAGGGAAAGCGCTCATTTGGTGACTTACAGCACACCTGAAAGCTCTGAAAAAAAAGAAGCAGACTCACCTAGGAGAAGTAGAAGACTGGAAATAATCAAAATCTGAGGGTCAGAAAATTCAACAAAATAGAAACACAGAAAACAATCCAAAGAATCAATGAAACAAGAACTGGTTCTTGGAGAAAATCAACAAGATTGACAAACCCTTAGCCAAACTAATCAAACGGCAGAGGGAGAACACGCAAATTAATAAGATCAGAAATGAAAAGGGGACATAACCACAGACACGAGGAAATTCAGAGAATCATTAGATCTTACTAACAAAAGCCTGTAGGCCACAAAATTGGAAAATGTAAAGAAATGGGACAGTTTTTTAGATAAATACCAATATACAAAGTTAAACCAGGACCAGGTAAATGCTCTAAATCGTCCTGTTAGTCCCGAAGAATTAGAAACTGTTATCAGAAAACCTCCCTACCCAAAAGAGCCCAGGACCAGATGGTTTCAATGCTGAATTCTACAGAACTTCCAAGAAGACCTAATACCTATACTCCTTAGGTATTTCATAATATAGAAACCAACAAGAGTCACTGCCAATTCCGTCTATGAAGCTACAATTACCCTGATACCCTAAACCACACAAAGACTCAAACCAAGAAGAGAATTACAGCCAATCTCACTCATGAACATTGACGCAAAAATTCTCAATAAAATACTGGCAAACCGAATCCAAGAACACATTAGAAAAATTATCCACTACGATCAGTAGGCGTCATCCCAGAGATGCAGGGCTGGTTCAACAATACGAAAATCTATCAATGTAATCCATCATATAAATAAAATGAAGGAAAAAAAACGTATGATCATCTCATTAGATGCTGAAAAAGCATTTGATAAAATTCAGCACCCCTTTATGATAAAGGTCTTGGAGAGATTAGGGATACAAGGGTCATTCCTAAATATAATAAAGCCTTTTTACAGCAAGCCGACAGCTAACATCAAATTAAATGGAGAGAAACTCAAGGCCATCCCACTAAATTCAGGAATATGACAAGGCTGTCCACTCTCTCCTTATCTCTTCAATATAGTGCTTGAAGTTCTAGCATTAGCAATAAGACAACATAAGGGAATCAAGGGGATTTGATTTGGAAAGGAAGGAGTTAAACTTTCGTTATTTGCAGATGATATGATAGTGTACATAAGCAACCCGAAAAACTCCACCAAAGAACTCCTACAGCTGATAAACTCCTTCAGTAACGTGGCAGGATACAAGATCAACTCCACAAAATGAGTTTCCCTCCTATACACGAAGGATAAGGAAGCAGAGAGGGAAATCAGAGAAGTATCACCTTTCACAATAGCCACAAATAGCATAGATATCTGGGAGTATCTCTAACCAAGGAAGTGAAGGATTTATTTGACATAACTTTAAGTCTTTGAAGAAAGAAATTGGAAGAGGATCACCAGAAAATGGAAGGATCTCCCTGCTCGTGGATTGGAGATCAACATAGTAAAAATGGCAAGTCTACCAAAAGCAATCTATAGATTCAATGCAATCCCAATCAAGGGTCCCATATAAAATTCTTCACAGAGATTGAGGGACAATAATCAACTTTATATGGAAAAAACAAGAAACCCAGGATAGCCAAAAAAATCTTATACAATAAAGGTTCTTCTGGATGCATTACCATCCCTGACTTTCAAACTCTATTACAAAAGCTACAGTATTGAAACGAGCTTGGTATTGGCATAAAACAGAGAAGTTTGACCAATGGTGAATCGTATAGAAGACCCGGATCTTAAACCACAAACCTATGAACACCTGATTTTTGATAAAGGAGCCAAAAGTACACAATGGAAGAAAGAGGGCATCTTCAACAAATGGTGCTGGCATAACGGGATGTCACCTGTAAGAAAAGATGAAGTATATCCATATCTATCACCATGCACAAAACTCAAGTCCAAATGGATTAAAGACCTCAATATTAATTTGAACACCATTGAGCTTGATAGAGGAGAAAGTGGGAAGTACTCTACACAAATGGGCACAGGGAACCGTTTTCCTAGCATAACCCCAGCTGCACAGACCTTAAGGGCAACATTGAATAAATGGGACCTCCTGAATTGAGCATCTTCTTAAAGCAAGGAATTGTCACTAAGACACAAAGGCAGCCTACTGACTGGGAAAAGATCTTCACCAACCCTGCAACTGACAAGGTCTGATCCTAAAATATATAAGGAACTCAAGAGACTGACGTAAAATGCCAATTAACCCAATTAAAAAATGGGGCGCTGACTGAACAGAGAATTCTCAACAGAAGAAGTTCGAATGGCCAAAAGACACTTAAGGTCATGCTCAACCTCCTAGCTATCAGGGAAATGCAAATCAAAACAACTTTGAGATATCATCTTACACCTTCAGATTGGCTAAAATCCAAAACACCAATAATAACCTTTGCTGGAGAGGTTGTGGGGTAAGAGGGGTACACTCATCCATGCTGGTGGGAATGCAAACTTGTGCAACCACTTTGGAAAGCAGTGTGGCGGTTTTCTCAGGAAATTCGGGGATCAACCTACCCCAGGACCCAGCAATTCCACTATTGGGAATCTAACCCAAGAGATGCCCAATCATACAACAAAAGCATATGCTCATCTATGTTCATAGCAGCATTATTTGTAATAGCCAGATCCTGGAAACAACCTAGATGCCCTTCAGTGGAAGAATGGATGAAGAAACTGTGGAATATATACATGCTAGAATACTACTCAGCGGTAAAAAACAATGACATCTTGAATTTTGCAGGCAAATGGATGGAAATAGAAAACACTATTCTGATGAGGTAACCCAGACCCAAAAGATGAACATGGGATGTACTCACTCATAATCGGTTTCTAGCCATAAGTAAAGGACATCGAGCCTATAAATTTGGGATCCTTGAGAAGATAATAAGAAGGTTGAACTCCCAAAAAAGATATAGTAATCCTCCTGGATATTGGAAGTAGACACGATCAGCCAGGCAAAATTGGGAACTTGAGGGTTGGGCAAGACTGGGCCAAGGGAAGATGGGGAGAGAAAAAGTGTGAAGGGGAGAAAGCGGGGGGAGCTCGGAGGAATGGGGTGCTTGGGATATAGGAAGGGTTGATATGGGAGGCAGGAAGCATATATCTTAATTTAAGGAGCCTACCTGAGGGTTGTCAAGAGACTTGACCCTAGAGGGGTTCCCCAGTTTCCAGGGAGACGCCCCCGTTAGTTCCTTGGGCAGCTGAGGAGAGGGAGCCTGAAAAGGCCAGTTCCTATAGCCATACTGATGAATTTCTTGCATATCACCATAGAACCTCCACCTGGCGATAGATGAAGAAAATGACTGAGCCCCACATTGGAGCACCGGACTGAGCTCCCAAGGTCCTGATCAGGAGCAGAAGGAGGGAGAACATGAGAAGAAAGTCAGGACCGCGAGGGGTGCGTTCACCCATGGAGACGGTGGGACAGAACTAACGGGAGATCACCAAGTCCATTTGGAATGGGACTGATGGAACAGAAGACCAAACCAGACTCTCTGAATGTGGCCGACAGTGGAGGCTGACTGAGAAGCCAAGGACAATGATTGGCGCTGGGCTCTGATTCTTCTGCATGGACGGGCTCTGTGGGAGCCTTCTCAGCTTGGTCGATCACCTTCCTGGACCTGGGGGGAGTTGGGAGGACCTTGGTCTTAACACAGAATAGGGAACCCCGATGGCTCCTTGGCCTGGAGAGGGAGGGAGGGGGGTATGGGTGGAGGGGAGGGGAGGCAAGGGGGAGGAGGAGGTGAGGAGATGGAAATTTTTAAATATAAAAAATAAGCCATATATAAAAAATAAAGATGGTAATTTTAAAACATCTTTCAAAATCTATTTCTGAAACACACCTGTGCCTCCTAGAAATTAACTAACAATGTAATCCCTGCATAATTATGGCATCTGTGGGAATTTGGAGTTGATTGCTAGTTACATGTTCTGGGACTAGCTCATAATATTCAGTCCTACATAGTTTTAAAAGGAGCCAAACTGCAGTAAGCTCATATAACATTGCTGAATGTGTTCAGTAAGGAAGTACCCACCTGAGGCTGAAGAGATGGTTCAGGGCACTTACTGCTCTTGTAGGGGACCTCGGTTCTGTCAATCAGGTAGCTCACAAGTGCCTGTTACTCCAGTTCTAGGGGACCTGATTCTTTCTTCTGACCTCTGTAGGCATTGGGTACACATGTGGTACATATATCAACCATGCATGCAAAATCTCATACACACAAAATATAAATAAATAAATTTAAAAGAAGGTGCACATGTATCATTTGGTTTCAGCCTCACACTTTATACATAATTTTCCATAACTGCAGGCATAAAATGCAATGTTGCTAATGTTTATTGTGAATTTTGTATGATACACATTGGAGAATGCTTCATTCCTCCTGCAATCAGGCAGAATTGCGAGAGAAGTCACAGCTTTTAAATTGGGATGGTTCTACTAATAATACTGTTGAAGATTTGGGATTAAATTTGTTCAACCTGGTGTAATAATTAACATGGATGAGCAAGGTATAGTGAGGGAAAGGCTTACTTCTCTCGGCCGTTGGTATTTAAAAACCCAATCAGGCATTTGGGAATTCAATATAACCTAAAGTTTTTCTTCTAAATGTCTTTTCAAAAAAAGAATTGATTTTATTATTAAGAAATTACCATCCATTTATACCATCATTTAAAGTATTTTGTTAGTTGATGCTTTAATCACTTTCAGAAGTCATTTTACTAAATCATAGCTTATCCAAAAAGAAATGATAAGGTTGGAAATATTCCAGGATTCTTTTCACTTTCCTGTGATAGATTTTTGAGCAGGTATTTCATCCTAGTGCTGTCATCCCTGGCTTCAGAGCAGCTACACTGTGGACACACAGCTGCACTGTGAAGTATGCAGTCTTGTGTCTGCCAATGCCTTTGTTTAATAGAAGTGTAAGATGAGATTGTGCTCTAATAAGGTTGCTATTCATGTGCTGCCAGGCCTCCTAAATCTTATTCCCCAGGGAAAGGTGAGTGCACTATCTGCCCATTCAACAGCCCCATGATGCAGGACAATCAGACCCACAGCCACATGATGCAGCACAATCAGACCCACAGCCCCATGATGCAAGACAATCAGACCCACAGCCTCATGATGCAGGACAATCAGACACAATAGGGAGTCAAGTCAAAGCAGGAACTCAGCTTATTACTGTGAACAACAGCTTATATAGGTTAAGTGACATCCTGTGATGTGGGAGTACCTCCAGCCAATGAGAGACAGCCAAGCCCTTCCTCTGGCTGGAGGGAGGTCTACCTAGATTTTGGTGTCTCATTCTTACTCAGTAGCTTTGAGACTATCCTTCAAACTTGAGCCATGCTTTTCTCTGTCCTACAGGCCTTGAGGTACAGATCCTGAGATAATTTTGGCCCAACATCTCCCCCTTTTGTTTTATATCCCACCCCCTACCCTGGTCACCAAGCCAGAATAGCCCACGGGGGAGAGAGTAAGGGTCAGAGCCACCCTTATCCAGAGTTTTGGCCTGGATGCCCTCAAATTGAGAGTTCATCTATCGGGTGAGATGTATCGAGCCTATCATAATGTACTCAAAGGGTCATGAGTTGCACCTGTTGTATCTGGCTTTGGAATGCTTGTTTCAGCCTTTGGAGGATGCATGGGCCAAAAGGACAGATCAATAAACAAATAGCCATTGGCCCAATTAGGGAAGAGATCAGTGTGGTAAGCCATGGGGACCAATTAAACCAGGTCTCATAGGGGGTCCTTGACTTAAATGAATCAATATCTTTTCCTATCTCCTGTAGGGTTCTTGAAACTATTCTGGAATGGTCTGCATAGAAGCAACATTCTTCCCCAAGTGCCCTGCAAATTCCTCCCTGTTCCATAAACAGCAAGTCCAAGCCTCTCCTATTTTGTAAGGTTACCCTTGCTAAGGAATCCAAAGACTTTTGTAAATAACATAATGCAGTCTCTGTCTTTTCTAATTATGTCCAGCCCAGTCTGCTCACATCCCCAGGATGAACAATAGTAATCAGGACCCCCCCCCCCCATGAGCACACACACACACACACACACACACACACAGTTTCTGATAGAGGAGGCAGTCCAGTTGCTTCCTGGGCATACATAAAGGGTGTCTACAGGAGGGCATGTCTCCTGAGGACATGAGAACTCCCAGCCTCATTAGGGTAAGATGGCTGGGGTAGGGTGCACCCTTGAGATCCTCCACATTCAGGTCTCCCTTCAATCCCTGGAGTCTAGTCTTCCACATCCCAGCTCCCCCATGCCAAATCGCAGAGGTCAAACATCAGGTCAGGCCACCATGTGCTGAGGGTCATCATCTGAGAAGTCTGATTTAGGATCCCTCCAGTGCCAGCGCTCCACAGGATCCACATCACCTTCTGTGGTTGGTGGAGGTCTGGACATCGATCCCTGTGAGAAGGATTAACATGATTGTCACTGGGAGGGCCATCTGAAATAGATAAACAGGCAACAATTTCCTCAAGGGTCAGTCTCCCTTGGGCAGTGTTTTTTTTTCTTGTGTTTGAATTTAAGAGTTGTCGATCATAATCTCTTTTTTTCTTTCTTGGTCATCTTGGTCTTCCCCATTGTCCTGAGGGGAGGGGAGAAATTTTAAGTTACCAGCAGGTAGCCATATAGGTGTTTCCCCTCTGTTTTGGAAGACACATCCATATCCTTAGCCCTGTGTTAACAAGGGATCTTGGCCCCTCCATTGGTTAGTGAGAAGATCCTTCCACCTAACCTTTAGGAAGGGCCTCATTGGTAGGGATCCCCATTGTTCCTGAAATCTATTTTGTTCACCTGGGGACAGTAGCCTCTACTTTTGGGGGTGAATCCAGGTGTCGGCAGTCTGTCTGATGACACCTTGCACAGTTTTATCATCATAAAAGGCTAGGTGGTCAGTTGTAATAATAGCATCCATTTGTCTTAATGAATCTTGTCCCAGGAAGTTTGCAGACAACCCCAGGAAGATCAGAGGCCTGAACTTTCTTTGGTTGCTGTCCGGTCCCACCCAAGTGTATATTCATTTCCTCTTGACAAGGATGGAGCCCCCTTATTTGTCCCATTCTTCTCTCCCATTTTATCCTTTCCAGGGTGGCTGGGAGCATAAGAAGGCAGTTGCTCCTCATCACAGACAATATCTACTTTCATTTTTGTCTTTGCCTCTGCCTGTCGTATTCCTTCCCCTGGAACTGCTCTTCAGTAAATTGCACCCATTTTTGATCTTCCCCCTCGTCTTTCTTCCTTTCTCCTGTTCTTTTGGTTAATTGGTTGCTTTTGGATTCTTCAGACCTCACCCAATCTCTGGCCTTATCTTGCTCCTCGCCTATCTCCTTCACCCCCACCCTCCTAGCCAGTTGGTTATTTTCAGATTCTTTAGACCTTTCCGGGTCTCTGACCTTTTCCTTTCTCACTATTGGGTGAGGCAGAGCAGCAGAGTGAAAACATGCCTTAAGGGCTGTAATAGTTGGATAGACTCCCAAATGGTGGAGGTATATTAAAGTGTTTTTCCCTTTCTCTGGCCAGAGTCTCCACCCAGTTCCATGTGTCCCATGAGAAAAGATTCCTGGTGGGTACCCAGGGGGCCAGGGTAATTATATTCTCCCCTTAAGTTGATCCTTTGCAGTTGTATAGAGCTGAAGTACTGTCCTGGGATACTGTGTGAACTGGCCCATCTTTCCACACTGGCGCACATTCATTCACTCACCAAGCATACACTACATACCTCTTCTGTGCAGGGCTCTGTGCAGGGCACTAGGTACCTGGCCAGAAATGGACAGTGTCTATCTTAGGAAGAGACTAGCAGGAGGCCCTCAGAAATTGGCTACGGTTCTAATAAGTTAACTGTCTTCTAAGCTGCAAACACTTCTTGTTGCAGTTTACTTTGATACACACTAGGCTTTCTTTGCTTGCTGAAGGTGTACATACATCTTTATTCTCTTTCCTTAAACATCTATTCTCAAAGAAAGTGACAGCTCAGTGGAGAGAAGAGGTTCTAGCCACTCCATGTAGAACATTAATAGAAAATACTCCTGTGAGCCATAAGAGCACTTGAATATTTTACTGAGGATTGAAGGCCAGAATGTGTCAAGTGTCAGACTGTAAGAAATATTACATGAGTATTTTCTACCAAATACTATAAAACTTGTATTTAGGATAAAGAATCCACTCCCATCAACCCTGTCAGAATTTTATGCAAATGAAATGTTTTAATCCTCCCCCACATCCAGTAAGATCTTTGTTTACACAGTCCTTCTGCTGCAGGAATTTGATGGCCTTGAGCAGTTACTCTTTCCCTCTACCTCCTTCATTTCCTGCACACCAACCTTTTTCAGACTACCCAGTTGAATAAGATTGTGAGGTCATATCCCAGCCAATGGGGAAAAGACACAATCACTGCCTGAATGAAAATAAAACCCAAATGCACTTCTGGCCCACGTGTGTTATTCTGAGCATATCCTCTGGATGAAGAGTAAAGTTTGCTTTGTCCAGGCACTTCAGTTGGAGTGGTGGTCTCTTTCTCTGCCACCCTGAACTCTTTCTAACACACTAAAATTCAAACCAAAGATTGCCTCCGTTGAGAGTCATCAGGGGTCAGACCCTGAGATGGGGATCAGCATAAAGCTGTTTGTTTAGTGGAAAGGAGAGAACAGCAACATCTGGAGATGGAGAGTTTGAACTTCTGTTCCAAAAAAGTCCTCTATTGATCTGTAAGGGACTTCTGGTATTAGAATGGCAAAGACTCAAGCCTTTGTATTCCTTTAATTGTTCAGACTTGGGTGCTATTGCTGACCTGGTTTGGTCTTGCATAAGGGGATTTACTTTCCTTTACACAAGGCAATCTTGTGTGCTAGGCTTTGGCACTCTCAGTACCTGCAGGTTCTGAAGAAGGATCTCAGACAGTACTTCACAGTGTCCACAACTACAACCAGCCAATGCAATGGATGACAAAACAATTACTTTATTACAGAGAAATGGGGGAGGGAGGAAGAAACGCCACCTCCACTAATCATTTGGATGGCACCATCAGAACATCTAGTAGTAAATTCTAGTCACTTGACAGCAGTTTTTTTTTTTTATTTTTTACATTTGTTCTAGAAGTTTTGTTTCCTACACAGTTGGTAGCAAAGGAATGGCAGTCCTCCCTATTATCCAACTGGAACATCATGTTAAGAAAATTCAATAAATGTTTCTTTTTCTATAGAACTTCACAACAGAAATTCTTTGAAAGGTTATTTCTGATGGTTGTCTCGAATGATGTCTAGCAAAAAAGACAAAAAATAATTTTAAACATATTTCTAGGGTGCCACATGTTCTAGTTTTCCCAGGAGAATATTGATTTAAGCCTTTGTTCCAACATAATTATTTTCTTTTTTTTCTTTTTTTTTTGTTTTTTCGAGACAGGGTTTCTCTGCAGCTTTTTTAGAGCCTGTCCTGGAACTAGCTCTTGTAGACCAGGCTGGCCTCGAACTCACAGAGATCCGCCTGCCTCTGCCTCTTGAGTGCTGGGATTAAAGGCGTGCGCCACCGCCGCCCGGCTCCAACATAATTATTAATAGCACATTTTTACCTTAAATTCTCAGACTGATTATATGGTGACCGTGCAAACATTAGATATTGACCTTGCAAACACATCATATTCCCATGAATAGTATGCTGCAACAGGAAGTTGACAGAAACACTGGGTGGAACCCTGAGCATAGGAAACTTCAAAGCCACCTCCACAGTGACACACTTCTTCCAATAAGTCCATATCTACTCCAACAAAACCACACCTCCTAATACTACCACTCACTATTTTCTTTCAAACCACCATACCCACCTTGGAATCATTCCCTTTGCCCATGGGAGTTGGCTCTGATAGAGTTTGTTTCCTATGCCAATACTTTCTTCCAAGAATGAGAATGTGAAAGCTTCGTAGTTACTACAGAGGATGTCTAAAATAGTAACTTTCTCCCACTCCCTCCCTCTTCTCCTTTCTCTTTTCCTCCCTCTTTTACATAGTATATCGAAGAATATAACAGAAGGTAATCACAACTTTTGTGCACTGAAGTTGATAACATCTTATTCTCCATGCCTGAGTTCTGTACCAATGAACAAAGACAGAAAAACAGCCTGGGGAAGACCAAAACATTAGCTGCACTGACTTTGGAATGCAGGGGAACATGTGGGTAACAACAGTATGTTTCCAAGCAGTGAAAACGTTACCTTAATGTTATCCTCTTGTGCCAGTGCATGAAATAGTAAGGTGATGGTCAACAAGGAGTGTGGTTAGGGCAGCTGTCTTCTATTTTTGCCAAGTCACTCCTACATTGCTGACTTCTGTCTTTGTGGTGTCCTTTAATCATTAATGGGAAAAACACATTTTGGATGTGGAAGGTTCTGAAAATAGTCTGAACAATACATCAATTAAATTGATTCCTATGTTTCTTAAAATCATTCCCCTTAACTCTTCACAATCTTCAAATTCTTGCTCTTTCTCCCACTTTCCTAACATTTATTTGATCTGTTGCTACATGCTGATCATCATATTAGTGTCTGAATCCCAGGAAACAAACCCAAATACTTCTCAAATACCTTGGCTGCTTATATTGCTCTGTGGTTTACATCATTGTTTCTGCTGCCTGAGAGTGCCAGATAGCAACCATGGCTCATGTTCTAATACTACTGATTGTTTCTACCTCCTGTTGGGCCAGGAGTCAGACTGCAGATTCAGCTTCAATTATGATGATTATACTGGGTTCTAATGCCCAGTTGTGGATGGGTAGACTAATAAAGGTGTAGGAGCCAGCCATGATAAGCTAAATAGAAACAGACCACCCAAAGGAACTTCTTTACTTCCAACCATTATCACCTGCCAGTGTAGGACTCAGCTATCCCTTAAACTTATAAGGGAGGCTATCCCTTATAAGGGAGCTATCCTTTAAACTTATAAGGGAGGCCTGAGTCTCAGTAGTTTACCCTGAAGCAATACCTGGTTGCAGAAAGGACCATAAACTAAGATTACTCGAGTACCACCCAAGAACAGACTATCCAAAGGAAATGCCTAATGTTCCAACCACTGTAGATAGGACCACCTGCCAGTGCACACTCACCAGGACACCCCTAGACAAATGTCAGCCCATCAGGGGTTTTGAACCTCAGAAACCCCTCACCCCCACTTTTACTACTATAAAAACCCAAATCTAACTAAGCTCTGGGCTCTCCATTTATTCCAATACGTTGGAGATGCAGAGAGAATGAGTTTGCAAAGTTGCATAAAATTAAGGCTCTTTGCTTTTACATATGGAATTCGGTCTCCTTGTTGGCTTTTGGGGGACTTTACAAATTTGGGCATAACAAAAAGTAGCATCTTCAAAAGCAGCTCCTCTGAGTGTGGTAGAAAACAAAGTTCTGTGGGGATGACCTTGATGAATAAGAGAGGATGTTTCTCTGGGTCGTATCTTTAAAAGCTGCCTATATGATTGTGAACCATCTGGATGTTGTTCAGAAGCTATAGCCAGGTCAGTAATGCATTACCATGCCCTCCCACATGCATGGGTCTTCTCAATAACAATAGTCCCCCACAACTTGGATATGCCTTCCCACTTGCAAAAACCCTCCCACCCCCATATGCCTTCTTGCCTACATAGGCCCTCCCATTTGCCTTTGCCTTTTAACTACAAAAGCCCTCCTACCTGCATAAGCCCTCCCACCTGCTTCTGCTTTCCCACCTGTATAAGCCCTCCCACCTGCTTCTGCCTTCCCACCTGCATAAGCGCTCCCAACCTGCCTCTGCCTTCCCACTCACATAAGCCTTCCCACTTGCATAAGCTCTCCCACCTGTCTCTGCCTTCCTATCCTCATAGGTCTCCCCACCTGTCTCTGCCTTTCCACCCTCATAAGTCCTCCCACCTGGCTCTGCTTTTCTACTCCATAAGTCCTCCACCTGCCTCTGCATTCTCATTTGCATAAGCCCTCCACCTGTCCATATCTTCCCACCTGCATAAACTCTCCCACTTACATATTGCATTTCCACCTGCCTTTGCCCTTTCATCTGCATTTACCCGTTCACTTGCATATGTCTTCCCATCTGTTTATTCTTTTTACCTATGCATACTTTCCAATAATCGGGTGCTCAGCAACTTGCATAAGCCCTCCTTCCTGTGTATTCCCTCCTGTTTGCCTTTATATTCTCTTCTAACTAAAGTCACTCTGTTATCTGTTTGCGCCTTGCCTCCACACTATCCTGCCTTCTTTACTACACTGTCCGTTCTCCTCCATTATTGCTCCCCAGGATGAGCCCTCCTGAATAATGCACTGGAACACAAGCTTCTTTCGCAATCTAGGACAGCTCAAGGAAAACACATAGGTATCAACTACCTTGCAATAGAGGCATGATTATTCTACATTAAAACTGTTCCATCACAAATGAACCCTCTTTCCCATTTCAATTTTCTCTGCCATTTTCACAGAGCCACTTCTTTTAATCTAGAAAATTATACCCACTGTTAAAAACCATGATTATAATATGTTCTGTCCTATATGAAATTAAAATAATCATTTCTTTAGTAGTCTGAAATGACATTCTGTATTGTTACTTTGCCTATTCTAACTCTTAATACTGAGTCATCTAAGATGGAGGCAATTTGGCAGCAAAAATGATATAATCAAACTCCACCATTAAAGATGACTGCTCATGATAAAAGAGTTCAAGGGCTAAACATAATTTCAGGTATTGTGTTGTGGGCCAGGTATTGGCTTTTTCCATCTGGACTAGCTAGAGTTTCAACAAGATGATAAAAGGAAATTTTGTCAGAAAGAAAAAACAATAAAGCAATTCATCTTTTGAAGTGGCTTTTAAACAAGAAGGTATTACTCAGAAATCCAAAGGGAGTTGGCAAGAAACATGGAACTTCAGACACTAGGTACTGGATTCTTAGTTGCTGATCAGTACTTTCTAACATGGGGGACAAACCTCTCATACTAGTGATGAAAGACTTTCAGGAATTCTTAGGTCCTTTGGCCTTTCAGAAACTGATAATTTCCTTCTTAGTAAAGGTATGATTTCACCTGTGTTTTTGCTGTCACCAGGTTTTGGTCTTGTCTGGATCTTGCCAGTTCTGCATATATATGGGGTGGAGGTGGTGGGGGGGAGGGGTGTGGTGGGGGGGGGTTTGCCTATGAGAGTTTATGTTCACCAAGTGTACACAGATGTCCATGGAGGCCAGAAGGCATTGAATACCCTGAAACTGGATTTACAGATGGTAGTGAGCCAACTGATATAAGTGATAGGAACTGAATCCTTCTTCTCTGCAAGAACCATAAGTATTCTTAACCCCATAGCCATCCCTCCAGCCCCAACTCTTTCACTGAACCAGTATAGGTTTGTTGGAGTTGACTGCACAAATCTCATGCAGGTTCATCTTTCAGTGGATCAAATAGCCAAAAGCCAAGGGTGCCTCTATAACTTAAGGAAACTGAACGTCCTTGTTTCTTAGTCAGTGTTCTATTGCTGTGAAGAGACACTATGATCAAGGCAACTCTTATGAAAGAAAGCATTTTATTGGTGGCTTGCTTACAGTTTCAGAGGATTAGTCCATTATCATCATGGTGGGAAGCATGGTAACACACAGGCAGAAATGGTGATGGAAGTAGTTGAGAGTTACATCCTGATCCACTGACAAGAGAGAACTGGTTTGGTATGGGCTTTTGAAATCTCAAAGCTCACCTTCAGTGACACATCCTCCAACAAGGCCACAATTCCTAATCTTTTCAAATAGTGCTATTCCCTAGTGACCAAGCATTCAAGTCTATGAGCCTTTAAGGGCCAGTCACATACAGCATTCCATTCCCTGGCCCCCTTAGGCTTACAAGCATATCATAATACAAAAATGTATTTAGTCCAACTCTAAAAGTTCCCATAATCTACCACAGTCTCAGCTGTATAAAAGTCCAAAGTTCAACGTCTCTTCTGAGACTTATGGCAATCTTTTATAACTCCCTGTAAAATCTAAATAACAAAGCAGAGTGTATATTTTCAACATACAGTGGCACAGGATATACATTACTATTTCAAAGGGTAGGAAAAGGAGCATAGTGAGGAAATATTGTACCAAAGCAAGTCCAAAATCCAGCTTGGTTAAGTCCAAATTCTACATCTCCATGTCTGATGTTAAAAAGCTCTTCAGATCTCCAACCCTTTCAGCTTTGTTGACTATAACATACTTCTCTCTCTTGGGCTGGTTCCATATCCAGTCTATGGGTTTCCCACAAATCTGTCATCTCCAACATCTTGGGGTCTCCAATACAATTCAGGCTTCAGCTTCACGCAATGGCCTCTCTGCTTCCGTGTAGCGACATCTCTGACACATGCCTAATCTCAGCAGCTTTCCTTAGTTGTGGACGGAGATTCCAAATTCTCTTTCTTGTATCCTTGACTGTAAAACCAGAACTAAATGGCCAAAGCTTCCCAGTTCTTCTGCTTGCTGGTGCTGGAACTTGGCCCCTTTCTTCAATTATATATCTACCAGCTTTCTGGTTTCCATGGTTTCTTTCACTGCTTAAACTTTTCTTAATCACTTTCACAAGTTGGAAGCTTAGTTGGGTGGGGTCTCTCCTTTTATTGCATTTAGCATCAGGTTTTGCTTTTAAACTTTCTATCTCCTTGAGCAGTGGACTCCATTTCACTTCCTGGTGCCGTGCCTCCTTTCCCCTCAAACTAAACGTTTGGTATTTTTCCTTGCTCAGCTTGCTCTTTTTCATTATAGACTTGCATAAGAGTGATTATTCCTAACAACCGTGTGACACAATCCATACTAGGCTGTCATGAAATCTCCTCTGTCAATGCCATTGTTCTCAAACTCTTCAATTTAGCCTCAGAGAGATTTTCAGAAAAGGACAAATGTGGTCACATTCGTTGTCAAAATATTGCAAGAATCATCTCTAGACTACTTACCAATATTCTTCTTTTCTGAAACTTCTTGACCTGGGCCCCACAGTTCAAATTGCCTTCAACACTGTTTTCCATGCTCCTACAAGGAGAGTACATTAAGGACCACTGAAGGCATTCAGCTGCTTTTGTAATCCTCAGTCCCAAAGCCCACCCACATTTCACCAACAGGCATCATGGTCAGGCCTGTCACACTGTGCTTCCTGGTACCAACTTCTATCTTAGTCAGTGTTAGTGCTGCGAAGAGACACCATGACCAATGCAACTCTTAGAAAGGATTTCACTGAGTCTTGCTTATAGTTTTAGATGTGTAGCACATTATCATGGCAAGAAACATGGCAGCACACAGGTGCTGGGGAAGTCACTGAGAATTACATTATGATTTTCAAGCAGCAGAAAAAGAACTGAGCTTGGCATGGGATTTTGTTTTTTTTTTCCTTATTTTTTATTAAAAATTTCCATCTCCTCCCCTCCTCCTGCCCCTTCCCTCCCCTCCCTTCCACCGATACTCCCACTCCCTCCCTCTCCAGGCCAAAGAGCCATCAGAGTTCCCTTCACTATGTTAAGTCCAAGGTCCTCCCAACTCCCCCTAAGTCCAGGAAGGAGAGCAACCAAACTGACAAGGCTCACAGTGAGCCCATCCATGCTGTAGAGTCCAAGCCCATCACCGTTGTCCTTGGTTTCTCAGTCCTCCTCCACCGTCAGCCACATTCAGAGAGTCCGGTTTAGTCGCCTGTTCCATCAGTCCCATTCCAACTGGACTTGGTGATCTCCCTTTAGTTCTGTCCCACCGTCTCAATGGGTGAACACACTCCTCACGGTCCTGACTTCCTTGTTCATGATCTCCCTCCTTTTGCTCCTCATCAGGACCTTGGGAGCTCAGTCCTGTGCTCCAATGTGGGGCTTTGTCATTTTCTCCATCCAACGCCAGGTGAAGGTTCTATGGTGAAATGCAAGATATTCATGAGTATGGCAATAGGATCTGGACATTTCTGGCTCCCTCTCCTCAGCTGCCCAAGGAACTAGCTGGGGGCATCTTCCTGGACACCTGGGAACACCTCTAGAATCAAGTCTCGGCCAACCCTAGAATGGCTCCCTTAATTAAGATATATAATTCCTTGTTCCCACATCCACCCTTCCTATATCCCAACCATCCTATTCCCCCAAGCTCTCTCCATCCTCCACTTCACACTTTTCTCTCCCCATCCCCCCATCCCCCCCCATCCCACCCCACCCCCAAGTTCCCATTTTTTGTCCGGCAATCTTGTCTACTTCCAATATCCAGGAGGATAACTATATGTTTTTCTTTGGATTCACCTTCTTATTTAGCTTCTCTAGGATCACGAATTATAGGCTCGATGTCCTTTATTTATGGCTAGAGATACTGCCTCTCTCTTCCTGTCCCTTCCCAGCTTGCACCCAGAACCCCACCCCCTTCATCTTCCCGTCTTTTGGGCCACAAAATCCCACAGCTCAGCCTGTTTGGGTGCCTGGACCGGGAATTGAGTGCACCCAGGCCCAGTGGAAGGTCCCCTGTTTCAATAGCCTGCATGCAGCAAGGTAGGCCCTTTGTCAGCGAGGCTGCTTGGCCAGCAAGGAGACCTGACTGTCTACCAGAAGATCCATCATTCATTGGGGTGAGTGAGTGCCTGAACCGCGGCCGCCTGGAGAGGCATGGGATTTTGAATCTCCAAAGCCTACCCCAATGACACATTTCCTCCCACAAGGCCACTCCTCCTAATCTTTTCAAATAGTACCACTCCGTGGTAACAAAGCATTGAAATCTGGGAGTCCAAGGGAACCATTCTTATTAAAACTACCACACCCTCGTTTTGTGTTTCTTGTGTCTCCAGTCCCTGGCACCTTCACTATTGTGAATTTTGGCTGGTACTGATATGTATGTCATATTTGGTCACTGTCACACATGTCTGTTGTGTCATATTTTCGTCTTTTCTCTGCCTACACAATCACATATACTCCTCCCCAAACACCATTTTTTAAAAATATAGTAGATTTTGAAAAAAAATGTAGATTTACAGGAAAGGTAAAAAAATGGCACAAAGTGTTTCACTAGGTGATTACCTCAACTTCTTCCCATGTTTCTATCTTGTGTCAAAATAATTCAGTTATCCAAACTAGGAGCTTATTAGTGGTATCACATGAAGAACCAAGTTACAGATTTTGGATTTTTCTATTTCTTCCAAGTAAACAGCCCTTTTCTACTCCAGAATCCCATAATGGCCTTTTTCTAATCTACTCCAGAATCCCATGTCATATATTGTTCTTTTTTTCTCTCTTCTCTCCTTTAATCTGTGACAATTCTTCAGTCTTACCTTTTGTGACCATAAAGTTTCTAAAGTGTTTTTTGTTGTTGTTGCTGTTTGTTTTTTAAGATATGGTCTCACTAAGTAGCACTGGCTGTCTTGGAACTAACTATGTAGACCAAGTTGGTCTTGAACTCACAAATATCTACCTGCCTCTGCCTCTGGAATACTGAGATTGAAGGCATATGCCACCACAGTCCAACAGTAACCTGTAAAACTTTAAAGAAGTTCTCAGTTACTCTGTAACAGTGCTTTTTATTTGGAGTATTTTTTTTGCAATTAGTCTGAGGTTGTGCAAGTTTTGCAAGCATAATATATTAATTTGCTGTACCTTCCTAGCAGATCACCTCAGGGGCACAGGCTATCCCATTATTTGGTTAAGGTCGTGTCTGTCAAGTACTCCAACAGGTAGTGTCTTTCCCTATGACATTGATACAAATTATAAAGAGCTATTTTGCAACTATGCTAAATCTCCACCTTTCCTCAATGTTTCACCTACTGATTTTACCACAGATAGGTCTTGTCTGTGACAATTATTCTTGGGATATTTGCCATGAGGTAATTTTGCATTTCTCTCATTCTTTCCATTTTTTTAAATAACTTTGTTAATTGATACATACTATTTGATATACACAATTTCTTATGTGTATACGGTATTTCTCTGATTACTCTCTTCCCCATACCATTTGATCTTCTCATCCCAGCCATGGCTACGAGTCTCTTAGATTCATGACTTTGGAATTTATTCTGTGACCCTTTGTGTGACCAATGAATTGGAATTATATATTTGAACATGGTGGGATCATTAGTAAATACACAACTAAAGGTAATGGTCCCCATTTCCCTGAATCTCTCAGTTGTGCAGATAGCACAACAGTGAGGAGTTGGGGTTCCCGAGTCTTTCCTCTATCCTCCTTTGGCTGCTGATGGGACCATTGTTGTACAGTGCAGACACCTGCAGCTACTCTGAATTTGTGATTGCAATGGTTGTGTCTCGCCTAGGAACACAGCCGTTCTCCCTATCTTTGGGTCCTCACATGCTTTCCACCTTTCTCTTTCTCAAAGTTCTCTAAGTATTGAAGGGCATAGAATAAATGTGTGTTTTAAGGCTGAGTACTCATCTGGCACTCATAATGAAGGCCCTTGTGAAGCCATGAGTATCTGAATTCACTGTCACCATCCACTGCAAAAACAGTCTTCTCTAATTAAGGTTGAAAGTAACATGTCTGTAAATTTACATCTTTTAAATTTGGAATTCCTCTGCAGGAGTATGAGAGACATAGGCCTTAATTTGCTTACTTAAATATGTAGTTATGTGTCAGTGTAGATTTATGGACATTTATTCTTTTGCTTACTGTCCATTATTGTTATTTTTCAAATTGCTCACTTTGTGATCACTGGGATTCTGGCTGGTACCTGTTTTATTCACATATCCTTCAAAATGTCTAGATATATCATTTATTTGTTTACTTCCCAAAGGAGCTCCACTCTTTTGCAAAGGAGAACTGTATTTTGAAAACCAATGCCTGGAAATAATTCTTTTTAATAGTTTGCTAACTGTATCTATATATCTAATTGTATATATCATACTGTATGTATCAGTAGACAGAGCAAGATAATGCATGTGTGTACTAACCCAGAAACACGCATCTATATTTCCCTTTTCCTTTTTTCTTATTTTTTCAAGACAGGGTCTCCCTATGTAGCTTTGACTGTCCTGGAACTCACTCTGTAGACCAGACTGACCTCAAATTCACAGAGATCCACCTGTCTTTGCCTTCTGAATGCTGGGAGTAAAGGTATGCACCGCCTAGCCCTACATCTATATTCTTATGTAGCTGGATGTATATGTCAAAGGCTGTAAGTTCCTTCTGACACCTCCAATTCCAATCAAACACCACAAATATTATTCTAATAGTTTTCTTATTTGAACTGAGACTGACAAGTGTAGCTTTCATCATCTAAAATATATATTGTTTTCTTTCTTCCTCAGTGGCTATCTGAAGGCAAGATGGGTCACCAGAACCTCTAGTGGAGTCATCCACAGAAGTTTGGCCAGGGTTCTTACTCTTTCTGCATCTATTCAAACTGCCATGGTCTGTTACAGAAATTTGGCCTGAATGTGTGTAGCCAGGGTTTTGGTTAGTATGTGAAGGGCATAGGTTTCATTAAGTTGGACTAGGTACTTTCAAATAATTATTCAAGACCCATTGAAAGAGGTCATATTAGTCTCTGTATATAAAAATAGAAACAAAACTTTTTTGAGATTCAACAAGTTAGTTTATCCAATGGCTATGGCATATGACAACAAATGTTTCAAGGCCAACATTCTATGCAATATAGTTGTATTGGTTTGGGTTTTCTTTATCTCTTTCCATGTAGTCCTGATCAATTAGGAATTCTATTCTCTTCTTTAGATCTGCAGGTTTTACTGGAAATTTTAGCTGATTGTAGACTTCTGAAACAAGAAGATTGTGGCTAAGTGTTTTCCTCATCTTCATAATTCGGACAGTCGCAGCATCAATTTGGTATTTGGTATTGTCTATCTTGAAATACTCTTTCTGTAGTGCTTGCTTGTTCTTCAACCATTTCTTTCATTTGGATTTGATTGATCTTAATCCTGAATAGCTTGTGTTTGAAATTGTCATTACAAATGAATTTGTCACCATCTTCGATATCTTTGCCCTTTGGATTTTTAGCCAGAACTCTAGCTTTGCCACAGGCTAGTGACTGCAGTATTCTCCTTAATTCTCCATCCTCTATCCCGGTAGCTTGCTTGATCTCTTCTAAACTTAACTCCTCCCCTTCATTAAACATTAGCAGCACCAGGGTTTGAAAAAGAGAGACCTAAAGTTCTTTTTTTGCCCTCTTTAAATTTAGCTTTTAGCACACAGTGTCCCAAAGTTGACTGCCTCTGGAGTTTCCTGCCTCTGTGTTTGCCTAAGTAAAATGTCTTGAAAATTTCCTGAAGCTTTACCATCTCTGGTGGCAAATGGACCTCCATAGGTACATATGTTGGCCAGTAACCCATTGTCAGGATATTCACAGTTAATTCAATATTGCCAGGTACATTCTGGTTCTGCATATACTGTTTGAACTGAATCATGGTGTCTTTTGAAAGTTCTATGTCTTTAAACATCCCTTCGAGCTTGCTGGTGAATGCAGCTCCACATTTATGTTTCAGTTTAGACAGCATTGATTTTTCAGCATCTACAGATGCACTCTTGCCAACTAATAGGCGTTTGGCTAAATCTTTCTTATAGAAGGCCTCAAAAACATCTTTGCCATAGATAAATCTAAATATAATCATTATTTTATCCAGCATTTTCTCAAGCTCTTCATCTGTAGCTTCTTTATTGCCAGCACGAAGTTTTGAATCTACATACTTAGCTATCAGTTCAGCTGGTTTATTCGGTCTTTTATTAATGAATGTTTCAAATGCTTCTTTCATAGCATTGATAAATTTTTCATTTTTCAGAAAGCAGGTATCAATTATATGGTCAACTTTATCTTTAAAGTCCAACAATTCTTGAACCATGGTTTTATCTTTTTCAGGATTAATACCAATAGTACTTCCAAAAGCCTTGATATACTCAATCCACTGCTGTAGGAGAACCTGAACTCCGCCTTGAACTCTACTGAAGAGCTGATACAGAAGAGACAGATCTTGAATTCGATTTTCATAAAGAAGGTTATTTAAACCTTTCTGAAGTATTGCTGATAAATGTTCACCTAGAAGTTGTTTCTCAACAGAAGCAATTAGTGACTTCTGGGTGGTCTGATCTAAGTAAGTAATAAGTCTGTATGCTTCTTCTAGGCCTTAACACGATGAAGATACTCAGGAACCTCTTTTTCTTGCATTAACTTTTGACCCTCAGCTGCATAAAGCTGGTTAGTTCCTTTCAAAAATCGTTGTTCAAAAGAGTCTTGGTAAATTTGCAAATCAGACAGCACACTTAAAAGGCTTTGAAGTAAACTTCTATCGATTGCTTCACCATTCCCCTCTCTCTCAATCAAGAGAAGGATGCCATCAATTGTTTTTGTCTGAACTTTTTAATCACTTATAATATGAGCCCTAAATAACTCTAATCCCATGTCCCAAATGGAGGGTAGCATGGAATGATGAAGAACATAAGTTCTATCCAGAAATAAAAAAATGTTCCTGATCATTATCATTTGCCTACAATGATTTTACCAGCATTTATCAATCTTTTTTTTTTTTAAGAAAAAGAACACTATCCAATGAATCCTCTCTGAACTGATGAATCTGTGTTTTGATGTGATCTTCACAGATCTGTCTCAGCTGCATATAGAAATTTGCAGAAATCTTGTAAGAACAAAGATTTTCTACAGCCTGGTAGAGTTCTTGTAAATTGTACTTAATTGAAGTACTATTCTGAATAGCTTCCACTGCTTCTTTCAGCTTCTGCCATGTCTCATCTGTATAGTTTTCTGGTAATTTAGGCTTATCTATGAAAATTGAAGGTAAAGGTTTTTTTTTTCTCCTATTGATTGTATTGCTTTAAAGTTCTTGATAACAAACTTCTTAGCTGAGCCAGGCTTGCTGTTAGCAAAGCTAGAGACCGTGGGAGATGATTTAGACATGCCGTTTGCATGGTGCACTGAAGCCATAGTAGAAGAAATTAATATACTCTTATTTTTAAGTTGCTGCTGCTGCTGCTGCTGCTGCTGCTGCTGCTGTGAGGTTGCAGCAGTGGGCGATGATGAGGAAGATGAGGAGGAAGATTCCTCAGCTATTTTCGTTTCAAACCTTACAAAGTCCAGGATGTCTTCAAAACGCAGCTTCTTCTGTATCGTTATGTGGCTGGAAGTGGCCACTGGAACCCCGAGGCAGCAGGACGAGGTTGAAGGGGATGCCGAATCTCTAGGTTGTGGAGGGGTGGAGGAAGAGGTGGAATCAAAGTCTTCTCTCTCGTTACTACTGTTACTGCTGCTACTGCTGCTACTGTTTAACTTTCTCTCCTTGGCAGAGGTGGGCGGAGTGGTGCTGGTATTACCATCAGTGGCTGATCTGATCTCCTGAGCAGCAGCAGAAGCAGCAGAGGGATTGGGGGAAGAAAAACCGGAAGTGCCTGGGCAGACACTTTTCATAGCTCTCTGATCCCAAAACCTTGGGATCCGCTGGACTTGAGGAGGGACGGGGGGAAAGAAACAAAACTTTAAGACTTCCAAAAATATATTGTTACTGGATATATTCAATTTCACTTTTCACACAAAATAATTTTAAAATTACCAACTAATATGTTTATAAGAACTGGGTTTACTAACTAGAATGTGGCATTTGTGTGAAGTTCTTTTTGTCTTTAGTTTTTATGATATCTTGTCAAGACAGCCTCTTCTAAGAACATTTAGATTAAGACTTTTATCCCATATTTTATTTGGTGTGGTTATGATACTCATTTGCAATGCAATTTGGTTTAATTCATGACCATATTCCATTTGGGTTGTGCTTACATCCAGGTTTATATTTTATATATTGGAAGAGAATATGTGGTACATGTTCTTTTTTCTTTTCTAAAATTAAAAGATGATTACATCACTTTTCTCCTGTTTCTTCCCTCCATCTCCTCCCAGCTACCAACCCAAGTCCCCTCACTCTCCAGTTGCTAGCTGTCTCCTTTCTTGATTATTATTGCTGCAGCCATACCTGTATACAGAAATACATGCATGCATGTGCACATGTGTGTGTTAAAACCTGCTGAGTCTGGTTTTGATTTGGTGTGTATATGGTTTCAAAGATTGCCACTCCTGCATTGGACAAAGAAATAAAGGTACTCATCCATGGGAAAGGCTTCTCCTTCTCGCAGCAGTCATTGGTTGCCCATAGTTCTTTGCTTACGGGTGGGACCCCATGAAAATTTCCCTATGAAAAATGCTTCCAAGAGGTAAGCCATGTTGAAGAGTTCTGAGAAGCATAGTCTCCTCTCATCAACTCTAACTTTCTCCCTCTCTTTTCGTTGACCATTTCCTGTAGAAGACGAAACCTTCAGTTTCTACCTTATCTGTGTCAGACATACTTTGCACGAGAAAGCAGATACATGTGCATCTTCTTATATTTTCCTCTTCTTGCAAGAAGTATAGTATGTTATAGATATTCTTTTGCACTTTGACATTTTTGTTGTAAATTAGTCCATGGGAATATCTGTCCTTGTGCTTTGTTTTAATTAGCACTCCATGGTGTAAATACACAATAGCTTATAAAATCCCTCTCTTTTGTATATCATTTGAAATGTTTCCAGTAGCTCATAGTAAGCATAGTTGTAAGAAATCATCCAGTGTGATGTTATATATATATATATATATATATATATATATATATATATATATGGCAGGTATTACTTTAAATTATATTCCCAGCACTAGAATTGCTTTATAAAAAATAAATACAGAAGTACCTGGATATTCTGAAATTTCCAGAAAGATTATACTATTTTGCAGTCCCCCCAGACATATATAATAGTACTTGCATTCCTATGGGGAATGAAATGCATTGCCACACTTCTTAAATTTTGTCAGTCTGACAGGTGAGACTGACCATCTCAATATTATTTTAATTTTCAGTTTTCTAATTAAAATTTAATTGCAAATGAGTTTGAATATCTGTCTATATTTGAGAGTCATATAATCAATTGTTCATGCCTTTTTACACATTTTCTGTTGATTGTGCTTTTGTTCCTCAAGTTTTTCCTTTTAGTTTGACATTTATTTTTATAAATTTTACTTAATTTTAAAGGCTTTATTTTGTTGTGTGTATATGTAGGGGACTCTGCACATGTCTGTGTGGGGTGCCCACAGAAGCCAGAAGAAGGTGTCAAATCCCCTGGAGCTGGAGTTAAAGGTGACTGACATAGGTAATGGAAACGTGACTCAAGTCCTTTAAAAAATAAAAGTGCTTGGAACATCTGAGCCATCTCTCCTGTTCAGCAAAATTTTAATTTTAATTGATATATAGTAATTATATATGGTGATAATGCACTGTGAATTTCAATATTGTCTCAGCTTTTAGTAATTTTATACTAAGGATTTCAGTCTCATTTTGACAATTATCTTTTGGTTTTGCAGTGTCCATGCGTGCATGTGTGTTCAAATGTGTGAGGGTGCACGTGTGTGGGTGGTGTGTGTGTGTGTGGGGTGTGGTGTGTGTAGGTAAGAAGTCAACACTGGCTATCTTCCTCAATTGCTTTCCACCTTGCTTTGTCTAGTCTAATTACCCAGCTTGCTCTGGAGATGCCTTGTGTGTGCTGCTAGTATTACAGTAGTTACCAGCCTTCCCATGTTGGGGCTGGAGATCCAAACTCTGGTCTTCATGTTTATGTGGTAAACACTTTATCCACAAAGCCATCTCCTCAGTCCTGTTTATGAACACTTTGTCATGTAAAACCACTTTCGTTTTATCTGCTCTCTTAAATTAATCTTTTAACAAGTCTTCATCTTGAGTCATAGCTAGAAAACCACTCCTTACATTGAAGGTAAATATGCCTAACTCCCCACCCCACTCCTGCTGTGCGTGTGTGCATGAGTGCGTGCGTGCATGAGTGCGTGCGTGCGTGCGTGTGTGTGTGTGTGTGTGTGTGTGTGCTGTGCTGTGCGTTTCAAGACAGAGTTTCTCTGTATACCAGTCTTAGCTGTCCCGGTACTCAGTTTGTAGACCAGGCTGGCCTCGAACTCACAGAGATCCTCCTGCCTCTGCCTCCCCAGTGCTGGGATTAAAGTGTGTGCCACCACCACCCAGCTTTTTTCCTTTGATACAAGATCTTTCTGTGTGGGCCTGGATGTCCTGGAGTTCACTCTGCAGATCAGGCTAGCCTCAAACTCGGATATCTGCCTGCATCTGCCTCCTGAGTGCTGGAATTAAAAGTGGGCACCATCCATACCTGTTTGTCTATTTGTCTTTAGTTTCATTTTTATATTTAGAGTCCTGATCCATCGGAGTGTACTATTGTAGATGGTGTTTGTGGTGCAAAGAACAGGTTTGCTTTTCTCTTTTTCCAAGTTGGCTCAGTCCCATTTTTTAAAATGCCAATTTTGCCTCTGAGAATTAATGGTCTAGGCCTGTATCAGATACAAAAATTTCACAAATAATTGGTTATATTTATGGACAGAAAGTCTATCTTTCTGCTTGTACACAACTACTGCTTTGCTATAATTCTCAGATTCCTAAAGTACTAGTCTAGTTTTCTGTTTATCTAGCTGTTCTGGGAGGATATTCCTTAATGAACATATTCAAAATCAAATGAGTATCATTCTGTCTATTCAATTCTCTTTCAAGAATGTTTAAAAATTCTCTTCTCATAGAATTTACAAATTTCATGGAGGATTTATTTCTATTATTTAATATTTTTCTGTCAAGTATGGTAGCACACACCAGTAAACCCCACACTTGGGAAGTAGAAGCAGAAGCAGGAGGATCTCTATGAGGAAGAATCAGGTCTAACAGTGAGCTCCAGGAGAGCACAGCTACATATAGAAAGCCTGTTTCAAGCAAAACAAAAAAAAACACAAAAAATCAAAATTTTTAATTTTTAGAATTTTATACATGGGAATTTCTAGTATATTTTATTGGTGTGCTACAAGGTTTTCTTTTGTTTTTAAGATTTGGTCTCACTCTATAGCACGTGCTAGCCAGCCTGGAGCATACTGTTTATAGTTCTGGCTGTCTTTAAACTTTAAATAATTTTATACTAAGTAATATTAGACTATCCAGCCTGCTTTCATCCACTAAGTGCTGGGAGCACAGGTGCATGCTGCCATGTCTGATAGGAGGCATTACAATTTTAAAGAACTTTATTGAGAGATTATTATATGATGAATGGCACCTATTTAAAGTGGATCTATACCTACATCTAAGTTTTCTTGTTGTCCTTCATAAGCAACAATTATGTCATCCCTTCTACTATCCCAACTACCACTCCTAAACAATTGCTATTTTGCTTTCTGTTACTATAATCTACTTTGTATTATCCAGAATTTTATGTGAATGTATTCATATGGTATATATTCTTTTTGCTTCACTTTTTTCACTCAGCACAATTATTCAAAATTCATTCATATTGCATGTATCAATATTTCGTATTATCTCGTTGTTGAGCAGGATTTCATAGACCTGGATATAGCAAAATATATTCATCTGTTGATGGACATTTAGACTGCTTCCACTTCAGGATTGTTATACACTAAACTACTCTAAGGATTCAAGTACACGTATCTGCACAGATATAGGCTTTCATAGCTCTAGGGTAAGAACTTGGAGTAGAATGGCTGGTTAATGAATGGTTAATATTTGAAAAAAAACCTCACACTCTTTTTCAAAGTGTTCTATGATTTTACATGAGCATCCAAAGCATATAGGACCCATAGGCCTATATTCTTTCCAGCATTTGATATGGTTGGCCCTTTTCAATTTTAGCTACCCAACAGATATACAGTGCTATACTACTATAGTTTCAATTTGCATTGCTGCAATGCCCAGTGATGCTGATCTCTTTCATTTGCCTTGTCATTCAATTATCATAATTAGTCAAGAATCTGTGCACATTTTTATCCTCCCATACTCCAAATTTTGTTCTTTTTTTTTTGTTTGTTTGTTTTGTTTTGTTTTTCGAGACAGGGTTTCCCTGTAGTTTCTAGAGCCTGTCCTGGAGCTAGCTCTTGTAGACCAGGCTGGCCTCGAACTCACAGAGATCCGCCTGCCTCTGCCTCCCGAGTGCTGGGATTAAAGGCGTGCGCCACCACCGCCCGGCCCAAATTTTGCTCTTTTATTGGTAGATTCAGAGGTAAAACACAGAATATCTGTTTACTTGGGTAAACTGTAAACATTTCTTGTTTACAGTATTCAGTGAATATTAGGTTAGTTTCAATTTTCATTGATGTTTATTAGAACGCACATCTAATTAATTTTTGTTTTTAAATTTAATTTTATTGTTGTTACCAATTAATGTATATGTGGTGTGTATGTAAGTAATGTTGGCATGCGTATGTCACAGTGCACATGTGCTGGCCACAGAACAACTTGACTTGGTTTTTCCTTCCACTATGGATTCCAGGGATCCACCTAAGGTCATCAAGCTTGGACAACAAGCAGTTCTACCCATTGAGCTATCTCACCTTATTTTTTAAGATTGGTTTCTCTTATCACCTTGCCCAAGTTCACTTAGCACTATTTGGGATTTTGGAAATCTCATAACGTTGTTCATGCTTTATCACTGCCTTCAAATAGTGCTCTTATCTGTGAAGTTTTCACTTTTCTTAACTTGTGTTTGCTAGACTAAGTTTTCACAAAGTTAGTGACTTAAAACAGCACAGTGAATTACCTTGCCATTCTAGAGGCCAGATGTCCAAAGTAAGTCTAATTGTGCTCAAGTCAAATGTCATTAAGCCTCTCCATACTGGCCTCTACTTACATGTCACATATCCTCTGATTGTCACTTCTTGCCCCCTTTGCATAAGAACCTCTGTGATTATTCTGGAACCACTAGATAATTCAGGATAAAATCTTCCCTCTTAGGATTCTAAATGTAAACATGTCTACAAAGGAACACAACACATTCACAGGCTTGGGCCTCACTGGAGGATCATTATTTAACCCTACCGTACCACGCGTAATGCTTTCCATTCTGTCTGAGAAGAACAACTCTTCTTTGTTCTCTGTGAGTTTGTTTCTGCCAGTCCTTTTGATTTTTTTCCCTCAGATCTGGGTAGTTTGCTAACAACACTTCATGTACTGATCAGTACTCACCTAAGGTCTGCAAAGCTTTCTTTGTCTTCTCCTTACCACCTGATACCCTGTCCTGTAAAGTCTTGGACACAACACCCCCCCCCCCAGGCCTCCCTGAATAATGCTTCTCTCTAAGCCATCAGCTGTGATAATTGCTGGATTCACAATGACTACTTCCTGTCTCATTCAGGAATTACTGCTGACTGATGTTTTAAGACTCGCTGTTTAATACTGTATCCCAGCTTATAAACTGTCTCTGGAGTACTGTGTTTTGAAGGATCCCTCCAAAATTCACAATAAAATTTATCTGACACTGTGATGGCTCTGGGAAGTGGGGCCTTTAGGAAGGGGTTACATAACAAAGGTCTCAACTTTTGGAAAGATTACAGATGTTAGTTATCATGGCCACAGTTTTATAAAAGCGATCTCTCTTCTTTTTTGCCTTTGCGCTTCCTTCTCATCCTTCTCATCCCTCTCCCCTCCTCCCCTCTCTCTTCTTTCCTTGCCACTGTCTCTCTCATAGATTAACTTGCTCCTGTCCTCTGTCTCTCACATATTTTCATGTCCTTTTGCCCTGTTATGACAGAGCATGAGGGCCTTGTCAGATGATGGTACCACAAGTTTGGACTTCCCAATCTTAAGAACTATGAGAATTAAGTTTGAAGATGATGACAGATGCCTATAATCCCTATTCTCAGGAAGCAAAAGTAGGAGGATGGCAAATTCAAGACCAATTTTGGCTATGTAATGACAGTCACTAGAAATACCAGGGACCATTTCTAGGCAGTACTCCTAACATCTGGAGCAAAACCACCATCCTTAAGGGGTATTTATGACTTTAATTGTGACCATCAAAACAGTTATGTTAAAATTCTATCCTTCAGTGCATCCAAATAAAGCTTTATTTGTAAAGCTTTTTTTTTTTTTTTTTTAAATTGGCACTTGTCAGAGACAATTAAGTTGAAAGGAGATCATTACGGTGGATTCTAACCCAATATGGCTGGTGTCCTTATAAAAAGGGAAAAATGTGGAGATAGACAGGCATGCACAGATAAAAAATGTGATGTCAGGAAGGAAGAACAACATGTAAAGATGGAGCACAAGCCAGGGAGTACCAAAAATGCCTGTCAACCTACCCAAAAGTGGAGAGAAGCATGGACCAGACACTTGCCCTCATAGGCCTCAAAATGAGCCAATCTATTTGATACCTTGACTTTCGACTTCTAACTTTCAGTAAGACAATACTTTGTTATTTTGAGCCACCTAGTTTGTGGTAATTTGTCACTTCATCCCTGTAGAAGATGGATAAGGAAGATTGGCCAGTACATTGCAAACAAATGCCCTCACATCTGTGGAAGTTATGTGTTACATGTTTAATCTTGAACCTCTCGCTTCTCTTCCATGCCTCTTAGTTCTTCCTAAGGACTGCCTCTGTGTCCACCTGAAATAAACTTCTGTGTTCCTGGAGCCAGAAACCCCACCTGTTACTCAATGACTTATTCTGTTTCCAGTTTCTACATGCAAGAGGCATTTAGTGACACTGCTTGAGAATAAATACAATAATGAATAAGTGTTAAATATTCATGGACATATGGATGTTTCATTACATTTAGATGTCTGGTGGTCAACTAAAGGCCTGCTTTGTGGAACTGGCAGGGATCACACCTGAATGAAGCAAACATAGAAGCTTAAGATAGAAAGGTGTCTGTCCTAATGCAGGAAGGTCAAGGACCAGGACTGAGCTGAGGAATTTAAAAACAAAGGGTGATGTCAAAGCAGGGATAAAGAGCCAGATGTGAGGGAGAACATGAGACAACAAAAATAGTCACACAGACACACACAGACCACAGAAATCTGTATCTTCCCACCTAAGCAAGTTAATCAAAAACCCCAAATCACAACCTCAGGCATCCTGTGTATCAGGAATACCATCAGCTATCAGAGGACATGAGCAGAAATTGAGACTTGTGTACTCTTGAGAGTGTGGCAGGTTTTTGCTAGAGTTGGAAAGTCAAAGGCCATGGGACTGATGGGTTAGCCTCTGCTTCCTGTAACTTTGCTAGAGTTGGAAAGTCAAAGGCCATGGGACTGATGGGTTAGCCTCCGCTTCCTGTAACAACACTGTCATTGTTGATCTGGAGACCTGAATTTTGAACTCTTCTGGCTCTCAATTTTATCTTGGACAAAATTCATATTAATATGGTTGGCTATCCAACTGTCAGAGCTTACTAATATGATTTATCTTCCTTTATGTTATTGGATTGCACTTGCATAGTAGCCAATAACAAGTTCTTTAGGGAACTGATGAGAAAATTACCTTTGGTAATGAGACATACCAAGGCAAAGAGGTGGTAGCTGGAGAAGCTATGACTTTCCTGCTTGGGGACCTGAAGTCATGCCAACTACCCAGAAGGGTTTCAGTCTAGGCCCAACTTAAAGAGATGCTCTGGAGCAAACATAATGTTATAAGTACCTGTGGTGTATTTTTCTTTTTCTCCTGCTTCTCAAGAAATGCTGAGTATGAATTTTTTCCTGCTGTATAGACCTCTATCTTCCCAACTTCTATAGTTACATTCTATACTTATAACATTATAATATCAAGTAATTTCTAATTTTTATCACATTTATTATCTATCTATTTATTTATTTGTGTGTGTGTGAGAGAGAGAGAAAGAGAGAGAGAGAGAGAGAGAGAGAGAGAGAGAGAGAGAGAGAGAGAGAGAGATGTGATGGTAGATGGTACACATTACACATTGTAGAAGTCAGAAGACAATTTATGGGAATTGGCTCTCTCCTTCCACCATGTGTTTCTTGGAGACTGAAATCAGGGGATCATGTTTGGCAGCAAGAACTTTTACCTGCGGAACCATCTCTCCTGCCCTCAATAGTGTTTTAAAGACACTTAAAACTTTTTAGTGGCATATAGTGCCTTTAATCCCAGAACCTGGGAGGCAGAGGCAGGCAGGTCTCTGTGAGTTTCAGGCCAGCCTGGTATGTATTTCAAATTCCACACCAGCCAGAAATACACAGTGAATCCCGAGGGGGAGAGAGAGAGAGAGAGAGAGAGAGAGAGAGAGAGAGAGAGAGAGAGAGAGAGAGAGAGAGAGAGAGAGAGAGAGAGAGAGGCACCTTTACTTTCATGTCTAGACAAACTACGTTGCCAAAGACTATATTTGCTCTCCCCTTATCTTAGTCCATTTGTGCTAGTGTAATATGATATGGAAGACTGAGTAATTTTTCTTCCAATTGTACTTTTACTTTTCTATTTTTTTGAGACAGGATCTTATACAACTTACAGAGAACCACCTCAAGAATGGTCACAATGTTGCCCAGGGTGAGCATACTGCAGGGACTAGTAGAGGTTGGGGCATGAAGATCTGGCCTTCTTGTTTCAATTCAGAAGCTCTCTGAGGGGTCACTTGAACTTAGTATCCAGGTTTCCAGCGGCGTTTGTTCAGCTTAGACATTTCCTTCTGCCTTCATCTGCTTGAGACACTGCTCTCTGCCCCACAACCCCAAGTGATACTCTTTTCACAACACCCCAGGTCTAAACTCTACCTCAGAGACTGCTTCAGTAGAACACAATAGGCCACAAGCAAAACAAGAAACAAGTAACCTTTGGCAAAAACCTTCTGGTAGGCAAGAAAGGCAATGGGAAAGGTAAAAAAAAAAAAGAACCATGGCTATATTAGAGACCAGATTGTATAGGACTTTATAAGCTATGGAAGGGTTTAGATTTTATACTAGATGCAATGGAAGTCATCGAATAATTTTGAGCTAAATGTAAGGGGATTATGTTGTATTTCAACAGTTTCAGAAACCATCTACTGTTTGTACCTCCTGACCTCTGGACCTGTTATCTGCTGTGACATATGTTGCTTTTTTGAGGTATGGTAGTTGTTTGACTCAGAGGAGTCTGTGCTGAGAGAAACAGTGAAAGCATCCAGCTTCAGCAGACATAGGCACAGTACTATCTCCACTGCTGGCCCCTCCTCACCTCCCAGCTTGCTTTGTTGAGCTGTACAATATAGCTACCTCTTTAAGCACCATTATTCCCAGGAATTTTGTTGGAAGAGGCAGGTACAGAATCTTGAGTTGTCTTTTTCTCTTATGGTGAATTTTGGCTCAATTCTTTTAAATCTAGTTGAATATTTTTGTCATCAAAAGTTATTTGTAAAATATTGACAAGTAAATAAAAGTTGATATAATAAAAATTTTTATTGGTAAAAATAAAAATTAAAAAACAGTAACAGCCACTGTTTGTGTGTACATATATCATACCAATATCATGGGTTGTAAATACAGGTTCCTATACAGGTCAAGGCAGATAACACAAAGACACTAGGTGACTCTGACAGTGATCTGCAGAGTTCACAGGCCACCTAAAGATTCAGCTTTTTTCAACTCCAGTTTGCTGAATTTGGCACTGATTTCAGTTACAATCCTTTGGTCTAAAGATGCACAATAGTATCCTGCCTCCACTCAGATTCACCTCTTAAAGGTTCTTTACCTCCTAACAGGACCAAGCTCAAGATTAAGTTCTTAGCCCATAGGAAGCATTCAACATTCAAACAATCACACACTACCTTGTTTACTGCATGTTAGGCACTCATGGCACACACTATTCTAGTGTGCCAACATACTCAATTCTCAAGGCCTTTGCACTTGCCATTTTTTTTTCTATTTGGAAGGTATAATTTTTTTTAACGCTTTTTTGCCTCTCTACCCTTTGGTGGCCTGCCACCCAGCTCCCCAGTAAATACAGTCTTATTTTCACTTATGAATCCCTGGTTTAGCTTGACTTGTTTTTCTCTTAAATTATCCCATCTAATTTTTTTGTCTCTGGGCTTTTTCCTTTCTATGTTTTTTTTGTTTTTTTTTTTTTTTTTTCTTCTTTCTCCATGGCTGGTTGTGTAGCTAAGTGGCTGGCCCCTGGAGTCTTCCTCTCCTTCTCCTTTCACTCACCGATCTTGTTTTCCCAGATTTCTCCTCCTATTTATTGTTTCTGCCTGGCAGCCCTGTCTATCTTTTCTTCTGCTTAGCTATTGGCCATTCAGCTCTTTATTAGACTAAGCACGTCTTCTAGGCAGGCAAAATAACAGAGCTTCATAGAGTTAAACAAATACAACATAAAAGAATGCAACACATCTTTGCACCATTAAACAGATATTCCATAGCATGAAAGAATGTAATACATCTTCAACTAATACTCCACAACAGGAAGACTCTTCCTGTTAATATCTGTGTGATTTACTTCCTTACTTCATTCTGATCTTTAAAATGTTTCTCCATGGAGTGAATTTCTTTTACTAGGCACAGAAGACCGTGCTAATGTGTTTCACCTTCTCTTGATTCTGATTCACTTTTTCTTCACATTAGTAACTATTATGCTTCCATTGGCTTTTGAAGATAGGACTTCTGAACATGCTCTCCATCATGGCACACTGAGAACACAATACTGTTTGGACGAGAAGATCAGGTGTGTTTGGTGTTAGTAAAACTGGAATTTGGGAGACACTCCAGCCTCCAGGGGAAATTCAGTAGAAGAGTCATTTGTCACATATCTGTCTCCTGTTGGCATCTGTCTCTTTACCAGCTTGTAAGCAGGGTTTTACATAGCCCAGGCTGACCTTAAGCATGTTATCTATCCTAATGATGGCCTTGAATTTCTGATCCTCCTGCTTCCACTTTGTAAGCTCTGAGATCATAATTATGCATCACTCTGTCCAGTTTTTTTTTTTTTGGTTTATTTTTCTGATTCTTAAAGCAGAACTGGATGCACAGTACATTCCAAGTAAGTATTGTATCAAATTTCTCCATATTCTTAAAAATTCACAGATAAAGAACTATAGGCAACTAAAGAAAACTGGAAACAGGACAGGAGGACTTCCTCAATGAAGAGCACACCAATTGGCTGCTTAGTGCCAAATGGTCACCCCTAAAACACACATATAGGTAGCATCATACAGACTAAAAAAGTTATATTTAATAATATACAAGTACAGGTATATACACATACATATATACATGTGGTAGCAGCTAGTGAAAAGAGGCCATGAATTTGAAGGAGAGTGGGCATGGGTCTATGGGAACCTTTGGAGGGAGGGAAGGAAAGGGAAAAATGTAATTAAATTATAATCTCAAAAATCACAGACATTTAAAATGTTTAAATCTTTTGTTCTATTGGCACTCAATATTGTATTTAATACTATTTTATGTAGATTTTTATTATTGTTCTTGGTTTAAAATTTGCTGTCTAGTATCCTTAAATGTAAACTATTAAGGTCTTAGAAGAACTCACCTGTAAGTCTGTTACCCTATACAGCAACTGAATAGTGCCGTTGTCCTGGGGTAGATGTCAGAGTTGAAAAGATGGGAACACTTTAACTAACCTTAGATACATAGAGAGACATTATGCCCTAACTAATCCCAATATGCTCACTCTTGAAACGATCTGGAACATTTCTGGGCATGTTTACAGTGTGTCATTCAAAAGGAATGAGACTTAGCACCTGTGAAATTCTTTGTAAAATTTATGTCCAACATGAACCACATAAGAATTCCACCAACAACCTTTTTTTCTTGATAATCATTTTTAAACCAGAAACTTGGATTAGAATCAAGAAGACCTGTAGATACATAAGGAACGGGCAGGAGGGAGATGCTGTGGCTGAAACTTGTTTCTGCTTCCTTTTGATGATAGAAAGTCATACAGATTGGTGTACTTAGTGAATGCCACAGACATTTTCCCTCATTCCTTTTGGACAAAATGTAGAAGGTTAAGCTCTCTTACATTGTACCTGTGTGCTAAACCAATTAATCACAGTGCTTGTATAGAATAAACACCCACACACGTGTTTGTAAAATTCAATCCAGGAGGGATATTTATTAGGAACCTCCAGCCCTCCATTTTGATTTTTGTTCTTTTCAGTTCTGGAGATGAAACCCAGGTCTTTCTGAACACTAAGCAAGTGCTCTATGATTGAGCTATACTGCAGCTCTATGCAATTTTCTTAAAAGACTTGCTCTGCTTGAAAATTAGTGGAAACACCAGAAATACCATTTTCTTCTTATATGATAGAAGATATACTATCTAAGTCATGAATCAAGAACTTCTAGATCCAAATCCTAGTTCTGTCACTTGTAAATTAATAGCTTGGGACAAGTTACTTAACTTCTCATTATTTTGGCTTGCTAAGGATAAGAAGTAGATTGCACACAATATCAGGGAGACAAAGATTCTTAGGGATTTACTGATACATATATTATCTATTATTTATTATATATGTGTATATATATATATACACATATATATATATATCAGTTTTCTTCCCCTCCACTTCGAAGTTCACATTCTATACTTTAGAGTCTATTTTCTTCAAGTATGTTTCACAGAATATACATTCTACGGTATGCTCCATAAATAATTCTTTTTAATAGATTCATCATGCCAGGTAGCATTTTAAAGTGTACAGTAGAGAAAACTGGTTGAATTTAATTTATCATTTCCCAATATAATCTGATAAGAAATATTTTTTCTCATGGCACTACTACTTACCAGTTTTCTTAACACCTTTGTGATGAAACATATTATGAGAATAGCCATTTAGAGCTCTGTTATATCAGAAGCACACAGAATTTATCAGTAATGAGGAATATTCATGGTGATAGTAGACTATCCCATCTGGATAACTGGAAGTCCTAGATCATATGTAGACATAATCTACCTGTAATGGCCTCTATGTTTTTAATAATCTGAAAAAATTTTATTTATCTTTATATTTTTGCTAAGCATCTTTGTTTTTCCATTGGCCTCTTCTATTTGTTAATTATCTTCTATTTTCTCTTTTGAAGCTCAACTCTTGATTTCCTTCAAGGTGAGTATATAAGTGGGATATTCTTCATAATATCCCAGGTAGGTGCCATTTTCAGTAGTGGTGACTCATGAATGACAGGACTGGAACACTTTAAACATTGATTATAATGAGAGAGCAACAAGTTATTGCTTGAAGTTGAATTTTCTAATAGATGAAATAATCCAGTTGTTATAAAAATTATGAACTGTATTTTCTTTAAAACTTTTTATAACCCTCTCATTTATTTATTTAAAATGTTTAAAATACTTCCAATCATTACAAAACAGAAATTTCTCCATCAACACTTCATAGATTGCTCAGAAAGACAGTCAATGAATTTTTAAAGATAAATAAGATAACAGGACATTTCAAGTAATATAAGAAAGATAAAGTTGGGCTTGGGAACTAGTTTACTGGCTGGTTGTGGTAGTTTAAATGTAATCAGCCCCATAATCTCATAGGGAGTGGTGCTATTAGGAGGTGTGGTTTTGTTGGAGTGGGTGTGGCTATCCTAGAGGAAGTGTGTCACTGTAGGGGCGGACTTTGAGATTTCCTATGCTCAGGATACCTTCCTGTTGCCTACAAGATGTAGGTAGGATGCTCAGCTCCAACATCACCTCTGCCTGCATGCTGCCACACTCCCCATCCTGATAATGGACTGAAGCTCCGAAACTGTAAGCAAGCCACCGCAATTAAATGTTCTCTTTCTAAGAGTTGCCCAAGACTTCAAAGACAGTGGTTCAGAGCACTTCCAATTCTTTTAGAGCAAGTAAGTTCAATTTCCAGCACCTGTAATTATAAAACTTAGAACTACCTGTAATTACAGCTCCAGGGGATTAATGCCCTTTTCTGGTGTCTATGGGCATTGTACTTACCTGCAAATACTCACATCGAGACATATAAAGGCAAAATATAATAAAAAGTGATAAAGCTGTCCACCACTCATCTACCCTCCAAAAGGAAGGAAGGAAGGAAGGAATAAATATTGCAGAAACATTGACTCTACCATGCAAATAAGAGAAATACAGGAGAAAAATTAACAAGAAGCTGAAAGATCAAAATAATAATTGATATAAGGATTGCTAACAAATATTCTGTAACATAAAGGAAATTATAAAATGATGTAAATAAACCTTAAAAGAAAAAATGATGATATAAAGAAAATATTTTTGTCCATTTCCTTAGCAACAGATGGGAAAGAAAGTCTGTTCATTGCTCAGGCCAAAAGACAAAGGCTCCAAATGAATATTTAATTTTTCCACTTGAATAAAGAAAGTAGTTGTCTCTAAAACCTTTAGCACTAAAAAGTGAATTCAACAAGTTGTTGGATGTAAAAATCAACACATAGAAATCAATAGTACCTCTATATGTTAGTAATGACATACCTGAAAAAGAAATCAAAACAATTCTATGTATAAGAATTACAATCAGTAATAAAATGTCTAGGAATAAATAAATAAATAACATCAGAATAAATTTAACCAAATGGGAGGAAAGACGTCTGGTTCCCACAAGCAAAACATAAAGCACTGATGAAATCAATTGAAGAGGAGACACATTTGCACTGGAAGAATCATTATTGTCAAAATGTCCACATTCCACAAATATTACAGATCAAATGCAGTGCTCAAAATCTTACAATCTGTCTACATTACAGATTCAATGTAATCCTTATGGAAATACCAATGGCATTTTTCACACAGCTTAAGAGAACAAAACAAAACCCCAAACAATTTTGTATGGAAACATGCAAAAAAGCCAAAAGCTATCTTGAGGAAGAAGAACAAAGCAGGGGGTCATTTACACTATCTGACTTCTAAACATACTACAAATATGTAGTAAAATATGTAGACAGATGTTGGCATAAAAGCAGACATTGAGACCAATGGCATAGAATTACAAGTCCAGAAGCAAATCTATAGTTAACTGATCTTCAACTAAGGTACTAAAAATGCTTCCAGGAAAAGAAAATGTTTGCAATAAACATTGCTTGGAAAATTATTTATCTATGCACAGAAGAAATAAACTAGACTCCTATCTATCAAGATTTATAATAATAAATTAAGCATGGAGTGAAAACTTAAGTGTAAGATATAAAACTACCAGAAGAAAACATACAGAAAATGTTGCAAAGCACTGGAATGGACAAATAATTTTTGGGCAAGAAGAGAAATCACAGACTGGAAAAATATTTACAAATAAGATAATAGACAAAAGAATTATATCTAGACAATCTAATAAAATCAAGAAGAAAACATACAATCTCTTAAGACAGAACAACGATATGAAGGAGTGCCTCACCAAAAAGTGTGGATGAAAACCAGAGTTATGATCATTAATATTAGCAGAAGAAATGCAAGTACCCACAATGAGCAACTGCCATATCTAAAAAATAGCTAAAGTAAAATTTTTAGCAATGTGAAGTACTGACATAGATGTGGAGCAACTGACATCCATAGCTGGTAGGATTGAAGGATGATAAAGTCATTCTTTTTTTTTCCAGTTTATTTATTTTTTATTAAAAATTGCCATCTCCTCCCCTCCTCCTCCCCCTTCCCTCCCCTCCCCTCCACCCACACCCCCACTCCCTCCCTCTTGAGGCCAAACAGCCATCAGGGTTCTCTACACTAAGTTGAGACCAAGGTCCTCCCAACTCCCCCCAGGTCCAGGAAGGTGAGCAACCGAACTGACAAGGCTCACACAGAGCCCGTCCATGTCGTAGAGACCAAGCCCATCGCCATTGTCCTTGGCTCCTCGGTCAGCCTCCACCATCAGCCACCCTCAGAGAGTCCGATTTGGTCGCATGTTCCATCAGTCCCATTCCAAGTGGACTTGGTGGTCTCCCATTAGTTCTGTCCTGCCGTCTCAGTGGGTGAACGCCTCCCTCATGGTTCTGACTTTCTCATGATCTCTCTCCATCCGCTCCTCATCAGAACTTTGGGAGCTCAGTCCGGTGCTCCAATGTGGGGCTCTGTCTCTATCTCCATCCATCGCCAGGTGAAGGTTAAGGCTCACAGTGAGCCCGTCCATGCTGTAGAGTTCACATTCATTGCCGTTGTCCTTGGTTTCTCAGTCCTCCTCCACCGTCAGCCACATTCAGAGAGCCCGGTTTGGTCCCCTGTTCCATCAGTTCCATTCCAACTGGACTTGGTGGTCTCCCGGTAGATTTGTCCCACCATCTCAAAGGGTAAACGCACTCCTCACAGTCCTGACTTCCTTGCTCATGATCTCCCTCCTTTTGCTCCTCATCGGGACCTTGGGAGCTCAGTCTGGTGCTCCTATGTGGGGCTCTGTCATTTTCTCCATCCAATGCCAGGTGAAGGTTCTATGGTGATATGCAAGATATTCATGAGTATGGCAATAGGATCTGGACATTTGTGGCACCATCTCCTCAGCTGCCCAAGGACCTAGCTGGGGGCGTCTTCCTGGACACCTGGGAACCCCTCTAGGGTCAAGCCTCTGCCAACCCTAGAATGGCTCCCTTAAGTAAGGTATATAATTCCTTGTTCCCATATCCACCCTTCCTATATCCCAACCATCCTATTCCCCCAAGCTCTTCCCATCCTCCACTTCACACTTTTCTCACCCCATCCCCCCTCCCCACATCCCACCCCAGCCCTATGTTCCCATTTTTTGTCCGACAATCTTGTCTACTTCCAGTATCCAGGAGGATAACTATATGTTTTTCTTTGGATTCACCTTATTATCTTCTCAAGAATCACGAATTATAGGCTCAATGTCCTTTAATCATGGCTATAAACAAATTATGAGTGAGTACATCCCATGTTCATCTTTTTGGGTCTGGGTTACCTCACTCAGAATAGTGTTTTCTATTTCCATCCATTTGCATGCAAAATTCAAGATGTCATTGTTTTTTACCGCTAAGTAGTATTCTAGCATGTATATATTCCATACTTTCTTCAACCATTCTTCCACTGAAGGGCATCTAGGTTGTTTCCAGGTTCTGGCTATTACAAATAATGCTGCTATAAACATAGCTGAACAGATGCTTTTGTAATATGATTGGGCATCTCTTGGGTAAATTCCCAAGAGTGGGATTGCTGGGTCCTGGGGTAGGTGGATCCCAAATTTCCTGAGAAACCTCCACACTGCTTTCCAAAGGGGTTGCACAAGTTTGCATTCCCACCAGCAATGGATGAGTGTACCCCTTACTCCACATCCTCTCCAGCAAAGGCTATCATTAGTGTTTTTGATTTTAGCTATTCTGACAGGTGTAAGATGGTATCTTAACGTTGTTTTGATTTGCATTTCCCTGATTGCTAAGGAGGTTGAGCATGCCCTTAAGTGTCTTTTGGCCATTCGAACTTCTTCTGTTGAGAATTCTCTGTTCAGTTCAGTGCCCCATTTTTTAATTGGGTTCATTAGCATTTTAAAGTCTATTCTCTTGAGTTCCTTATATATTTTGGAGATCAGACCTTTGTCTGTTGTGGGGTTGGTGAAGATCTTTTCCCAGTCAGTAGGCTGCCTTTTTGTCTTAGTGACAGTGTCCTTTGCTTTACAGAAGCTGCTCAGCTTCAGGAGGTCCCATTTATTCAATGTTGCCCTTAATGTCTGTGCTGCTGGCTATACGTAGGAAGCAGTCTCCTGTGCCCAAATGTTGTAGAGTACTTCCCACTTTCTCCTCTAACAGGTTCAGTGTGTTCAGATTGATATTGAGGTCTTTAATCCATTTGGACTTGAGTTTTGTGCATGGTGATAGACACGAATCTACTTTCATTCTTCTACAGGTTGACATCCAGTTATGCCAGCACCATTTGTTGAAGATGCTTTCTTTCTTCCATTGTGTGCTTTTAGCTCCTTTATCAGGGGTCATTCCTAAATATAATAAAGGCTATTTACAGCAAGCAGACAGCTAACATCAAATTAAATGGAGAGAAACTCAAGGCCATCCCACTAAATTCAGGAACGCGACAAGGCTGTCCACTCTCTCATTATCTCTTCAATATAGTACTCGAAGTTCTAGCAATAGCAATAAGACAAAACAAGGGGATCAAGCGGATTCGAATTGGAAAGGAAGAAGTTAAACTTTCATTATTTGCAGATGATATGATAGTGTACATAAGCGACCCGAAAAACTTCACCAAAGAACTCCTACAGTTGATATACTCCTTTAGTATCATGGCAGGTTACAAGATCAACTCTAAAAAATCAGTCGCCCTCCTATATACAAAGGATAAGGAAGCAAAGAAAGATATCAGAGAAGCTTCACCTTTCACGATAGCCACAAATAGCATAAAATATCTTGGGGTAACTCTAACCAAGGAAGTGAAAGACCTATTTGACAAGAACTTTAAGTCTTTGAAGAAAGAAATTGAAGAGGATACCAGAAAATGGAAGGATCTCCCTTGCTCTTGGATTGGGAGGATCAACATAGTAAAAATGGCAATACTACCAAAGGCAATCTATAGATTTAATGCAATCCCCTTAAAGATCCCATCAAAATTCTTCACAGATCTTGAGAGGACAATAATCAACTTTATATGGAAGAACAAGAAACCCAGGATAGCCAAAACAATCTTATACAATAAAGGAACTTCTGGAGGCATTACCATCCCTGACTTCAAACTCTATTACAGAGCTACAGTATTGAAAACAGCTTGGTATTGGCATAAAAATAGATAAGTCGACCAATGGAATCGAATAGAAGACCCAGATCTTAACCCACAAACCTATGAACACCTGATAAAGTCATTCTTGAAGGGAGTTTTTTATCTTCTTATTAAGTTCCATTTACTGCATGATTTAGCAATCTCACTTCTGTGTATTTATTATTTTCCACAGAGAAGCAAAAACTTATGTTTCCTTACAAAGTTTGCATATAAATGGTCAGAAAAGTTTTGGTCACATAGCACTGAACTGCAAACAACCCACACACTCTCCAGGAGGTAAACAGATCAATTATGGTTTGTCTATAAAATAAAATGCTACTCAGCCATTAAATTAGGAGATACATGTAAGAACAAGTGAATGTTAAATTCATTTACATGGAGGAAGCCAGATTCAAAGGATCCCATGTGGAATTTCATCTCTATGACATTCTGTGATTGAGAAACCTTTAGGTCTGAAAAGCAGGCAATTGACTATCAAAGATTAGAGAAAGGAGAACACTTGACCACAAAGAAGCATTGTGACTGTGGAGCCAGCTACATAATGCTATGCATTTGTGAAAATTCATAGTGTACGTGCCTAAAAGAATATTTCATTGTACAAAATAAGGAAAGGGTAGCTGCAAAAATCTTATGCCCCCATAACTAAAGGTTAGCATTGTTAAGCACCAATGTTAATTTGAACAAGAAGCAAATGAATATATTTCAGAAATATTTTCTTCAGGTTGTCCTATTATAAGCATTAAGGCATAAGTCAATTATAAGGTATATTTTAGTAGATTCCTTTACTGTATCCTGCATTTTATTTTAAAAAATTGGTAGGACCTTTTGAACTCTGCCATTTGAAAGGTGATAGCTCATGTAAGCACTCGCATTCTTCATTGGTCATGAAGGGATCATATGGAAATGTTAGGGCTTGTTCCAACATACACATAGTAGAAAAGGTAAGCCACATTTAAAGTTTTTAAATTTCTTTGGAACACTGGCTTTTATTTCAGAGCTGGGATGGAACTCATGTTGGACAATTACTCACTTACTGAGCTCACATGAATGTTCTAAAGAACACAAGAGTATGCTGTCATTTAGGAACTGACACAAAATCAATTCAAAATGGAGGAGTTTAGTGATTAGTCTGGGGAAAATAATATAGAAAATATTTTCTGCATCTTACAACCCTCACCACAAAAAAATATCCATCATCTTACCAGACTCTTTGGATTCTGGTGCCATTCATACTTTAAAGATAGGATTTCTGGGGCTGGAAGTGTGCATCAGTGATAGAGCTTGTGCTTAGCATGCATGAGGCTGATGTTTCTTTCCATAAAAGTAACCATTTATTTTAAAATAGGCCTATAATCTATAGCATTTGCCAATTCTCACAGTGTAAATGCTCCCTCCACAGCACATGGCAAGCTAAAGATGTAGTGTCACTGAACTTGGAGTTAGAAGAAGGTATACCATAGCTCATCATCACAGGATTTTCACCACATAAACATGGATGCCAGTGTTGAGAGACAGGCACATAGGAAAATTAAGTGACGTAAGTAGGATGATGAGTTTTAAGCATTCGGTACTTTTGTTCTTAATATGTTTTTAATTATAGTCTTACATAATGTAACTTTTTGTGTATGTCTTTCACATTCATCTCACACAATTCCTGAAAATAAAAACACTGGTCTCACGAACAACATGAGGACAACAGGGAAAGAAAGATTTTACTTTGGAAGCTTATCACTGGAAAGTTCTCAAGGAAGAGCAATTTTCAGACCCTTTAGCCTAATTTTTCTTCTAATTTGTACAGCACATTTTACTAGTTATTTAAAATGCTTTAAGATACATTAATCATAATATATATTCACAGTGATTTACTACACATCCACACAGCATGAACTGATGATGCCCATGTCCCACTCCTTTATGCTCTCCACAGTCCCTTGGCACTTTTCTGAGTTCACAGTAATTACTATTCTATTTTCAGGCTGCTGGCCTCGGTGATAATGGTAGCTGGCTCCCTCTTGATTATTCTAAATCATTATTTCAATGAACTGATTCTTTCCTCTTGGGAACTTTCCAAGTTAAATTATAAGCCTTTTCAAAGGAACAAACAGGTATTTTTCTGTTCACTGTAGAATCATAATAAATATTCATTAAATAAGACTTCAATTTTCCATGCCAAACATGAAAATCAGGATCTTTAGAGTCTAAATTAATCTAATAATCTGTCAAGATGCATCGTGTTCTCATTTTAATAATGTTAGTTATAAAATTGATAGAAAATAGATGTTACAAATGAACCTAATGACATTTTAAAATGTTATTCAAATTTCTCATGTTTCTCTAATCTTCCACCTAATAAAAAATCTGTTATATTTTAAAATGAAAACTCTCCTTAGAATAATAAAAAGTGACATTAACTAACTTTAATGCTATCTAACACAGTGTGATGATATGTTTCATCTTATTAATTCCACATATTGACTAATTTTTCCTTGGATTCACATACTTCCACGAAGAATTTTAACTTTGCACTCTTCCCAATGTACTTATAGAGGAAAACATGAATATACTAATGGCACCTCAACATTCAAGATGTTATCTAGGTTAATTTAACAGAGGCCTGGATTAATCTTAGCAAATTTTAAGTACCAGTCATATCATGTGTACCTTAGAGTAAGAATCCCTTGTACTGGCAATGCACTTATTATATTGCTTATTACATATACTTACTACACTGCTTTTATAAACTGTTGAATTGGAATAATTATTTTCAGAAAACATTAGTGTTGAAACTATAGAAAACATAATTATGACTCTGTGTGTGTAAACTGTGTGTATAAGATAGAGAAAATGAGAGACAGACAGATGAGGCACACATACAAATACATGTCATGAAGTAAATATACTGAAAAGATTTTGTTTTTCTTTTTGTAGTTTTCATTTTCTGAATTGGGGTAAATTGTGAGGTATCAACAATTTACCTCAATCATTGATGTCAATGTAAAGAGATTAATATTAATTAATTATGTAACAGGTCCTCTGTTCCTTCATAGTTTAAAGGATTGCCTAGGATGAATATACTTGCTTCAGTTGATTGTTGTAGAGTATTATTTTAAGATGTGTTATATTTGTTTATGCTATGGAACATTTGTTTTAATGATAAACAAAGATGTGTTGTAATTTTTATGTTGTATTTGTTTAACTCTCTGAAGTTGTGTTACATTGCCTGTCTAAAACACATGATTGGTATAATAAAGAGTCAAATAGCCAATAGCAAGGCAGGAGGAAAGATAGGTGGCGCTATCAGGCAGAGAGAATAAATAGAGAAAAACAGGGAAGATGCAGGGTAAGGAGAGGAGGTTGCCAGGGTCCAGCCACACAGCTACACAGTCAGCCATGGAGTAAGACTGAAAGTAAGATATATAGAAGTGAGAAAAGGGCAAAGCCCAGAGGCATAAGGTAGATGAGATAAGCAAGCTAAGGCTGGGTGTTCATAAGTAAGAATAAGATCCTGTGTGATTAATTTAGGAACTGGGTGGTGCACTTCCCAAAAGCCAAAAAGGTAAAGAGTAAAAAACAACCAACGACTACACTTTGGCTTATCCATGTGGGACCCATATTTCTATGTAGGGCCTGAGAAAGCTGAAAAAGTAAAAAAAAAAAAAAATAAATAAATAAAAATAAAAATAAAAAAAATAAAAAACATGGCTCCTCTAAGAAGCACTGCTGTTCAGTGGCAGCACTAAATAGAAATGGTAAGCTAAGTAAAAAAAACTGCTCGTGGCAATGCAGTACTGCATTCCTACGACTAGAAAGGTTGAATAGAGTTCCTGGTCACCGTTATGCACCTCCAAACATGCTGCAAGCTTTAGGCTTGGCTTGAGCAGCCTGAGAGCAGGGGAGCCAGCTGAGATTTGTGCTGAGGATCCACTTGTAGCTTAGCCGTCTGAAGTTTTCTTATGCAGTCTAAAAAGGCTAAAAGATATGCAGTAAAAGAGGTTCATACTGAAAAAAAAAAAAACTATAAGCAGGTTCAAGTGTGTTTAAATTGCATGTAGGCTTAAGAAAGAAAAGAAAATGGTTATAGACAGTCATAGAAAGAAAGTAGTTAAAAAGTCTTTAGAGTCAGTCAAAGTAATATAAAAGAAAAAAAGACACATAAAGATGGGAAATACGGGGTGAGTGGGTTCAAGGCTAGAGGATCCAGCTCTCTAGACTCTAGTCCCCTGAGGCCTATTCCGTGCCCCACCTCCACCCAGCAAAACTCCAGAGACCTGAGAGCAACCTCCCCACACCCGCAACCACTTCCCACGGCATCTCTGACCACTGCAGCCTTGGCCCTGACTACCCCTGAAGATGTGAGTGTCTGGGTTCCTGTCTGGAGGGCCCAGATCTCTAAGACCCTAGCCCCCTGAGGCAATGCTATAACCTCCCCACCCAGCGAAGTTCCAGAGACTTGTCTGCAGTATCCCTCACCTGCAACCATCCCCCACTGCAACTGAAACCACAAGATCCTTGGCCCTGACTCCCCCTGGAGAGGTGAGTGTCTGGGTTCATGGCTGAAGGACCCTGCTCTGTAGACTCTAGTCCCTGGAGGAACATCCTTTGCTCCACCCCCACCCAGCGAAACCCCAGAGACCTGGGAGCAAGCTCCCCACACTCACAACCATCCCTCACTGCTTATGTGACCACTGGAGCCTTGGCCCTGACTGCCTCTGGAGAAGGAGCATCTGGGTTCCAAGCTGGAGGGCCCAGCTCTTTAGACCCCAGTCCCCTGAGGCACATGTCATGCTCCCCACACAGCGAAGCTCCAAAAACCTAGCAGCAGCTTCCCCACACCCACAACTCCCCCCCCCCATCTCTGACCACTGCAGACATGACCCTGACTGTCTCTTGAGAGGTGAATGTCTGGGTTCCCAGCTAGAGGGTCCTGCTCTCCAGACTCTAACCCATAGGAGAACATTCCTGTGCTCCAACCACCCAAACCCAAATACTCCAGAGAGGCCTTCTCACACCTGCAACCATCTTTCACCGCACCTATAACCACCAGAGCCTTAGCCCTGACTACACACGGAAAGGAGAACCCAGACCCACATTAGCTATTTACCAGAGACATAGTCATGCCAGCACTAGGAGGAAGAGTGGCCACCTAAGCCACAGACCCCACCTGTACCAATTGGAGGAAGAGAGACCCCTAGAAGAATCAGCTCCACCTGCACCCCTTGAAGGAAGAGATGGTGAGGCAGCAATGCAAGAATACATTCAACAACCTGAAAAGCAACACAGCAACATCTGAACCTAGTAGTCCTACAAAAGGAGGAGCTGCACGTCCTACACACGGAAGAAAAAGAAGAAGAAAATGTCCTCAAATATAACTTTATGAAGATGACAGAGACTCTTACAGAGAAAATGAAAATTTTCCTTAAAGAAATGGAGGAAAAGACAAAGAATTGAAAGAATTCAATAGATAGATCTCTTAATAAAAGTCAAGAAAGCCAAGAAAAAAAAAGCAAACAGGCTAAACAAACAGTTGAAACAGTTCAGGATATGAAAACTAAAATCGAGACAATAAAGAAACACAAACTGAGGGAATTCTGGAAATGGAAAATCTGGGTAAGTGAACAGGAACTACAGATGCAAACAAAACCAACAGATTTTAAGAAATGAAAGAGGGAATCTCACACGTTGAAGATATGGTAGAGGAAATAGATTCATTAGTCAAACCAAATGTTAAATTCAACAAATCCTTAACACAAATCATCCAGGAAATCTGGAACACCATAAAAAGACCAAGCATAAGAATAATAGGGATAGAAGAAGGGGAACTCCAGATCAACAGCAAACGAAACATATAGAACAAAATCATATAAGAAAGCTTTCCCAACCTAAAGATGGATATGCCTGTGAAGGTACAAGAAGCATACAGAAGACCAAAAAGACTGAACCAAACAAAGTTCCCTAACCATAAAATAATCAAAACTCTAAACATACAGAATAAAGAAAGGATATTAAGAGTCACAAAGAAAAAAGGCCAAGTAACATATAAAGGTAGACCTATCAGAATTACAATGACTTCTCAATGGAAACTCTGAAAGCTAGAAGGTCCTGGACAGATTGCTGCATTCACTAAGAGATAATGGATATAAGCCTAGACTACTATATCCAGCAAAGTTTTTGTTCACTAAAGATGGAGAAAACATGATATTCCATGGCAAAACCAGATTTAAACAATACCTATTCACAAATCCAGCCTTAAAGAAAATACTAGAAGGAAAACTCCAACCCAAGGAAGCTAGCTGCACCCATTAAAACAAAGGTAAGAGATAACCTCACACCAGCAAACCCCAAAGAAGAGAAACACACCAACATTACCACCAAAAACAAACAGGAATGAACAATCACTGGTCATTAATATCTTTTAATATCAGTGGACTCAATTTACCTATAAAAAGACACAGGCTAACAGAATGGATGCAAAAACAAAATCCATCCTTCTGCTGCATACAAGAAATACACCTCAATCTCAAAGACAGACATGATCTCAGAGTAAAGGGTTGGGAAAAGCTTTTCCAATCAAATGGAACAATCAAATTGGAAAAAGATTTTCCAATCAAACAAGCAGGTATAGCTATCCTAATATCTAACAAAATAGACTTGAAACTAAAATCAATCAAAAGAGATGGAGTAGGATACTTCATACTCATCACAGGAAAAAAATCCATCAATCCTGAACATTTATGCCCCAAATACAAGAGTACCCACATATGTAAAAAAAATTACTAAAACATAAATCTCACATCAAACCTCACACAGTAATAGTAGGAGAATTTAACACTCCACTAGCACCAAGGCAGGTCTGCTAGATAGAAACATAATAGAGAAATAATAGAACTAACAGATGTAGTGATTCAAATGGACTTAGCAAACATCTATAAAACATTTCACCCAAACACAAAAGAATATACCTTCTTCTCAGAACCTCATGGAACCTTCTCTAAAACTGACCACATACATACTTGGTAACAAAGCAAAACTCAACAGGTACAAAAAACTGGAGTAATCCTCTGTATCTTAACAGATCACCATGGCTTAAAGTTAAAATCAACAACAACACTAATTACAGAAAGTCTACAAACTCATAGAAATTGAACAGTGCTCACCTGAATCACACCTAAGTCTAGGAGGAAATAAAGAAAGAAATTTAAGACTTCCTAGAATTAAATGAAAATGAAAGCACAGCATACCCAAATCTATGGGACACTATGAAAGCAGTGCTAAGACAAAAGTTCATAGCACATGTGCCTACATGAAGAAAATGGAGAAATCTCACACTAGTCACTTAACAGCACACTTGAAAGCTCTAGAACAAAAAGAAGCAGACTCACCCAGGAGGAGTAGATGACAGGAAATCATCAAATTGAGGGTTGAAACCAATAAAATAGAGACAAAGAAAGCAATACAAAAATCAATGAACAAAGAGCTGATTCTTCAATAAAAATCAACAAAGTAGAAAATGCTTATCCAGTCCGGTGCTCCTATGTGGGGCTCTGTCATTTTCTCTATCCAACGCCAGGTGAAGGTTGTATGGTGAAATGCAAGATATTCATGAGTATGGCAATGGGATCTGGACATTTCTGGCTCCCTCTCCTCAGCTGCCCAAGGAACTAGCTGGGGGCATCTTCCTGGACACCTGGGAACACCTCTAAAGTCAAGTCTCGGCCAACCCTAGAATGGCTCACTTAATTAAGATATATAATTCCTTGTTCCCATATCCACCCTTCCTATATCCCAACAATCCTATTCCCCCCAAGCTCTTCCCATCCTCCACTTCACACTTTTCTCTCCCCATCTCCCCATCCCCCCATCCCACCCCACCCCCAAGTTCCCATTTTTTGTCCGGCAATCTTGTCTACTTCCAATATCTAGGAGGATAACTATATGTTTTTCTTTGGATTCACCTTCTTATTTAGCTTCTCTAGGATTTTTTTATGAATTATGGCTTGATGTCCTTTATTTAGGCTAGAAACCAATTATGGAGTGAGTACATCCCATGTTCATCTTTTTGGGCCTGGGTTACCTCACTCAGGATGGTGTTTTCTATTTCCATCCATTTGCATTGAAGAGCTGATTCTTCAATAAAAATCAACAAAGTAGAAAATGCTTATCCAGTCCGGTGCTCCTATGTGGGGCTCTGTCATTTTCTCCATCCAATGCCAGGTGAAGGTTCTATGGTGAAATGCAAGATATCATTGTCTTTTTACCGACGAGTAGTACTCTAATAAGTATATATTCCACACTGCAAAAGGAGGGAGATCATGAGCAAGGAAGTCAGGACCGTGAGGGGTGCGTTCACACATTGAGACTGTAGGACAGATCTAACGGGAGACCACCAAGTCCAGTTGGAATGGGAGTGATGGAACAGGGGACCAAACCGGACTCTCTGAATGTGGCTGATGGTGGAGGACTGAGAAACCAAGGACAATGGCGATGAGCTTGAACTCTACAGCATGGACGGGCTCACTGTGTGAGCCTTGTCAGTTTGGTTGCTCACCTTCCTGGACTTAGGGGGAGTTGGGAGGACCTTGGACTTAACATAGTGAAGGGAACCCTGATGGCTCTTTGGCTTAGAGAGGGAGGGAGTGGGGGTATGGGCGGAAGGGAGGGGAGGGAAGGGGGAGGAGGGAGGGGAGGAGATGGAAAATTTTTAATAAAAAAATGAGAAAAAAACCAGCTACAAGTTGTAAAGGACTTTGGAAAGGATTCCCTTTGAATAGACTGTTAGAAGAGAATTTGAAATTAACATAGCAAATGTCATAAAGATGGGTGTTTTCAATTTAAAAAAAAGAAAATGCTTATCCAAACTAATCAAAAAACAGAGAGAATATCAAAAATTAATAAAATAATAAATTAAAATGGAGACATAACAACAGACAGAGAGGAAATCAGAGAATCACCAGGTCATAACTTGAAAAACATGTACTCCAGAAAATTGGAAAATCTAAAGAAATGGACACTTTTCTATATAGTATCACATACCAAAATTAAGACAAGACCAGAGAAACAATTCAAATAGACCTTAAATAACCCCTAAAATAGGAGTCTTCAAAGTCTCCCAACCAGTAAACTTCCAGGGACAGATGGTTTCAGAGCAGAATTCAACCAGAATATAAAAGAGCTAATACCTATACTCCCTCAAATTAGTCCACACAGTAGAAACAGAAGGAACATTGCCAAAGTCTTTTTATAAGACTATAGTTACCCTGATACCCAAACTACGCAAAGATTCATCTAAGAAAGGGAATTACAGATCGGTCTCCCTCATGAACGTTGATATAAAAATTACCCAATAAAATACTAGAAAATGAATCCAAGAGCACATCATCAAAAAATTTACCACGATCAAATTGGCTTCATCCCAAGAGATGTAGGGATGTTCAACATATGAAAAATCTGTCAATGTCATCCACCAAATAAACTGAAAGAAAAAACCATATGATCATCTCATTAGATGCTGGAAAAATTCTTTGTCATATTCCAACATCACTTCATGATTAAAGGTCTTGGAGAGGGGCTGGAGAGATGGCTCAGCGGTTAAGAGCATTGCCTGCTCTTCCAAAGGTCCTGAGTTCAATTCCCAGCAACCACATGGTGGCTCACAACCATCTGCAATGAGGTCTGGCGCCCTCTTCTGGCCTGCAGACATACACACAGACAGAATATTGTATACATAATAAATAAATAAATATTAAAAAATAGCCGGGCGGTGGTGGCACACGCCTTTAATCCCAGCACTCGGGAGGCAGAGGCAGGCGGATCTCTGTGATTTCGAGGCCAGCCTGGTCTACAAGAGATAGTTCCAGGACAGGCTCTAAAAAAGCTGCAGAGAAACCCTGTCTCGAAAAACCAAAAAAACAAAAAAACTAAAAAATAAAAAATAAAGGTCTTGGAGAGATTAGGGGTACAAGGATCATATCTAAATATAATAAAAGCAATAAACAACAAACTGACAGCCAACATCAAATTACATGAAGAGAAACTCAAAGTGATTCCACTAAAATCAGGAACAAGACAAGGCTGTCCACTCTTTTTATATCTATTCAATACAGCACTCAAAATTCCAGTTAGAACAGTAGGACAACAAAAGTAGATTAAAGGGATACAAATTGGAAAGCAAGAAGTCAAATTTTCAGTCTTTACACATGATATGATAGTATATATAAGTGACCCCCAAAAATCTATGAGGGAACTCCTACAACTAATAAACACTTTTAGTAATGTAGCAATGTGGCAGGATACAAGATCAACTGAAAATTCAGTAGTCCTGCTATATACAAATGATAGAAGGGTTAAGAAAGAAATCAGAGAAACATCACCCTTTATGATAGACACAAATAACATAAAATATCTTGGTGTAATTCTAAACATAAACAAATGAAATACCTGTACAAAAAGAATTTTAAGACTTTGAAGAAACAAATTTAGGAAGATATCAGAAAATGGAAAGATAGTTCATGTACTTGGATAGGTAGGATCAACATAATAAAACTGGAAATCTTCACAAAAGCAATCTACAGATTCTGTACAATCCCCATCAAAATCCCAAAAATCTTCTTCATATACCTCAAAAGAACTTCAACTTCATATGGAAAAAATCCCAGATAGCCACAATAATTCTGTACAAGAAAGGAACTTTCAGAGGCATCACTATCCTTGACTTCAAGCTCTACTATAGAGCTATAGTAATGAACACAACTTGGTATTGGCATAAAAACAGACAGGTATGAAGGCGTAAATCACAAACAATCCCACATCAATGGAATCAAATCAAAGACTCTAATATTAATCCACCTGATTTTTGACAAAGAAGCTAAAAGTATGCAATGGACAAAAGAAAGCATCTTCAACAAATGGTGCTGGCATAACTGGATGTTAACATGTAGAGGAATGTAAATAGATCCATATCTATTCCCATGTACAAAACTCTAGTCCAAATTGATCAAAGGCTTCAATATAAATCCAGTCATACTGAACCTCATAGAACAGAAAGTGGGAAGTAGCCTTCAATGCATGGGCACAGGAGACCACTTCCTAGATATAACCCCAGTAGCACAGATACTGTGATCAACAATTAATAATTGGAACCTCCTGAAACTGAGAATCTTCTGTAAGGCAAACAACACAGTCAATTATATACAATGGCAGCTTACAGAATGGGAAAATATCTTTAACAACCCCATATTGGACTAAGGACTGATCTCCAAAATATATCAACAACTCAAGGAATTAGACATCAAAATAAGAAATAATCCAATTAAAAATTGGGTACAGATCTAAACAGAGAATTTCTCAACAGAAGAATCTCAAATGGCTGAAAGACATTTGAGGAATTGTTCAACATCCTTAGCCAACAGGACAATGCAAATCAAAATGACTGAAATGCCATGTCACACTTGTCAGAATGGCTTAGATCAAAAACACTGATGATAGTTTAGGCTGGAGCGGATGTAGAGTAAGGGGAATACTCCTACATTGCTGGTGGGAATGCAAACTTGTACAGTCACTTTGAAAAATCATTATGATGATTTCTTAGAAGACTGGTAATCAATCTACCTCAAGACTAACAATACTACTCTTGGGTATATACTCACACCACAAGGGCATTTGTTCAACTGTGTTTATAGCAGCATTATTTGTAATAGCCAGGACCTGGAAACAACCTAGATGCCCCTCAATCAAAGACTGTATAAAGACAATATGGTACACTTACACAATGGAGTACTACTCAGCAGGAAAAAACCATGACATCCTGAAATTTGCATGCAAATGATGAAAACTAGAAAAAAAAATCCAGAGTGAGATAACCCAGACCCAGAAAGACAAACATGGTATGTACTCAGTCATAAGTGAATATTAGATGTAAAGAAAAGATAACTAGTCTATAGTCCATGACCCTAGAGAAACTAGGTAACAAGAAGTACCCTAAGAAACATACATGGATCCCCTGAGAAGGAGAAAGAGATAAGGTCTGCATAAATTGGAAACATTGGGGTGTGAAGAAGAGAGCATTGTAAGGGAAGGGAGGGGAGAAGAGAAAGGGAGGGAGGAAGAGAACATGAGGGAAGAGGATGGTCAAGATGGGGGAAAGGACAGAGAGAGAGCGCTAAGATCTTAAGCAATAGTGGAGAGGGTGCCTGAACTAGCATGTAAACAGATTGATGACAACCTTAATTCTTATCATAGAACCTTCATCCAGCAGCTGATGCAAGCGAATACAAAGGTCCACAGCTCAGCACTGGTCCAAGTTTCTGGAGACCAGTCCAAGAGAGGGAGGAACAATAATATGAGCAAAGGGGTCAAAATCATGATGGGGATACTCAAAGAAACAGCTGATCTGTGCTAGTGGGAGCTCACTGACTCCAAACTGATAGCAGATGAACCTGCATAGGCCAAAACTACACCCTCTGAATGTCAGTGGCAGTTGTGTTCCTTGGGCAGTCTGTGGGGCCACTGGCAGCGGGACCAGAATGTATCCCTCGTGCTTTTAAATTCCATTCTCTTAGGAAGGATACCTTGCTCAGCTTAAATTTTGAAGGGAGGGCCTTGGTCCTGGCTCAAAACGATGTGTCAGGCTTTGTTGACTTCCTACTGAAAGTGTTACCCTCTCTGAGAAGTGGATGGGAAGGTGACAGGGGGTGGTGGAAAGTGGGGGAAACAGGAGGAGGGCAGAGAGTGGGAACTGGGATAGGTATGCAAAATGAGAAAAGATTGTTTTAAAAATAAATAAATTAATTAAAAAATAAAAAGATGAGAAATACATAGGAATTCTGGATCCTGTATAGTACTGTGTTAATTTTGAATTTTTTGATTGCTGAGCAGTAAGAGACAGCTGCTGGGAGACACGGGACTGTGAGCAGAAGTGCAGACTGAGCCAACATAGATACTGTTAGGGCTATCTGAACTTTAAAATGGAAGTAAAAAAAATTGTCAAATGGAAATAAAAAATGCCTTGGAGAAAAGTTTTTGTTTTTGTTTCCACAGGAGACAAGAGGTTATGGATTCCTTCAGGAGTAATATTGATCAGATTTGTTCAGGGAAAACCTCTTTAATTATGACAGGTGATGTATGTCAACAAAGATTATAGCTGGTCTTCCCAGACCATTATCTCCATTTTCTCTGGGACCCTATAAAAGCCTTCACCCACAGACTGCAGGAAACAATCTGGAGAACATGATACTCTCATTCCCAAGGGATGGTGTGAGTGATCTTCTGTTATTTGGTGGGTCATGGATCTTTGTTATGATTTAGGGGAATACAGGAATATAGGATAAAAAGAACTATCAATCTCATATGTTTTGCATTTGCATGGATTTTGGTATAGTGATAAAAATATAAAATTAATTTGTTATACTGTTTGTTTCTACTCTTGTTTCATATATTGTGCTTATACAGCTCATTTAAAAATGTAACATATATCCAAAGCTACAGAGAAAAACACAAAAACTAAATAAATAAATGCAATATATAAATAAGAAATGAGGCTTGTAGTTAATCTATAATAATCAAACTTGTAGTCACATTGGGTACATTTTCTGGGTTAAATGAATATGTTTTAGGTAGATAAATGGTGTTCTAAAACACTTCAAATACTTATAGAATGTGACATTTACAAGGTTTTTTAAAAATGCCTGGTCTCAATGTCTATACTCAGTTTCAGAGGTAAATTCCACTGACCCTTTTTTCTATCCTTAACTCTAAAGCTAGAACTATGTGGCCAAAGCTGCCAAATTCTGCTGCTTACTAGGGCTGAATTACAGCCCCTTCTTTCAATTACATCTTCACCAGTTTTCTGGTTTTGATAGTTTTATTCAGTGCCTAAGCTTGACTGTCCTGAAACTCAATCTGAGACCAGGCTGTCCTCAGAGATCCACTTGCCTCTGTTTCCTGAGTTCTAGGATTAAAGGTGTGTGCCACCATACTTGGACATAAGCTTTTCTTTAATTCCTTTTCATAAATTGGAAGATTAGCAGGGTAGAGTCTTACCCTGAGATCACTACTTCCTTTATTCCATTTAATATCAAGATTTAAAAAAAATTGTTTATCTTCTTAAACAGAGTATTTAGGTTCATTCCACTTCCTGGCATCCCTTTTCTCCTCAAATTGCATAATTTGTATTTTCTCTTGCTCAGCTTGCTCCTTTTCATTATAGAACTGCATAATAACCACACAACAGAGTCCATACTAGGTGGTTTTGAGATTTTTCTCTATCACACAATTAACCCAAAACTCTACAAATTTAGCCTCAGGCAGAATTTTCAGACAAGGGCAAAAAGCAGTTGCATTCTTTGTCAAAATATCATAATGTAGTAGGAGGCTGTTCATTTGTTCCTGGCCACCCAGACCCAAGGATGCTCACTAGTTCCCAGCTGCCCAAACCCAAACTAATCATACAGACTGTATTAATTAAAACACTGCTTTTCCAATCACTTAGGTGTATTGCTAGCTATCTCTTGTATCTTTAATTAACCCATTTTTATTACTTTATATTTTAGCATGAAGCTTGTGGTTTAATGGTAGAGTTTCTGGGCATCTGCTTCCTCTGGCAGTTACATGGCTTCTCTCCTTGACTCTGCCTACTCTCTCTCTCTCTCTCTCTCTCTCTCTCTCTCTCTCTCTATATATATATATATATATATATATATATATATATATATATATATATATCTTTTTCAGCCTGGCTATATTCTGTTAAGCCACTGGCCAAAAACAGTTTCTTTATTAACTAGTGGCAATAAAACATATTCATAGCATACAGAGGGGGAATCCCACATCATCATAAGAACAGTCTCTAGGTCCCGTACTAAAATTCTTCTCTGAAACCTCTTGAGCCAGGCCTTCACAGTTTAAATCACCCTCATCACTACTGTCTTCCATGTTTCAACTAAGATGACCCATTAATTCCCACTTAAAGTGTTCAACTACTTTTCTAATCCAAATTCCCAAAGTTTACTCTCTTCCAAATGAAAGCATGGTCTGTTCTATCACAGTAATACTCCAGTCCCTGGTACCAACTTTTTTCTTATTTTGGCTGCCTATTGCTGTAAAGAGACACTATGACCCCAGCAACTCTTATAAAGGAAAACATTTAATTGGGGCTGGATTACAGTTTCAGAGGTTGAGTCCAATATCATGAGGGACATTGTGGCATACAAGCAGACAAGGTGCTGGAAAAGGAGCTGAGAGTTCTGCTTCTTACTCTACAGACATCAGAGACTGCCACACTATATCTAGCTTGAATACATAAACCCTCAAGGCCTGCCTTTACTGTTACTCACTTCCTTCAAAAAAAAGTAACACCCACTTCAACAAGTTCATACCTCTTAGTCATGCTACTTCCTATGGACTAAGCATTAAAACACATGAGTCTATGGGGGTCATACCTATTCAGACCACCACAGTGGTAGAATAATGAGCACAATATTTGTGAGTGGAGATTTTATCTAACAAAATCCTCCGGTGAATAACTGATTGTCTTAGTTAGGGTTTCTATTGTTGTAAAGAGATATTGTGACCACAGAAACTATTATAAAGGAAAACATTTAATTGGGGCTTGTTTACAGTTTCAGAGGTTTAGTTCATTGTCATCATGGCAGGAATCATGACAACATGCAGGCAGACATGGTGCTGGAGAAGTATCTGGGAGTTCTACATCCAGATCTGTAGGCAGCAGGAAAATAGAGTGAGCCACTGGGCCTGGCTTGAGCATATGAAACTTCAAAACCCAACGCCCAGTAGCACACTTCCTCCAACAAGGTCACACCTAACTCAACAAGGCCACATCTCCTAATAGTGCTGCTTCCTATGAGACTACGGGGGTCATTTTCATTCAAACTACCACAACAATGATTACATTCTAAGAGCTTTCCAAAACAAAGACCTATGGGAAAATTATCATGTTTTCAAAGATATTCATAATGGCTTTATTGTATTAGTAAAAGATTTGTAACAATCTAAATATCCATAAGAAGAGAATTGGTCAAAGAATACATATACATATAACACAAATACACATATAAGAATAGAATGTTATGCCACTATTAAAAATAAGAGAGATTAATATACATATACATATATATGTAGCACATGAGAGAATTTCTAAGACATACCTGTAAAAAAAAGTTAAGAGTAAATTATGCTGTCACCCCCCCCAAATTTATGCAGGTATTTACATCCTTGTGTCTATATAGGATAATACTAGAAGGTTACACAAGAAATGCTAGATTGAATGTCTACAGGAAGGTAATAGTAGAAAACTGTTTTCATTGTAAACCTTCTTAAACTTCATATTATTTGCTCATATTGCCTACAAAGAGACAAAATAAGTTTTACAAAAGAACCGACAATGTGTAGTGAGTCCTACCTCTTCCTAGAATGACAAGGGTCTTGTGTATACATTTGTACTATTGATAGCTTGAACAATCTATTGGCTCTTTTTGTTATAAAAAATTTCTGCCTCCTCCCTACCTCCCATTTACCCCCGTCCCCCCTCCACTCCTCCTTCCTCTCCTGTCCAGAGAACAGTAAGGGTTCCCTGTCCTGTGGGAAGTCCAAGTTCCTCTCCCCTACATCCAGTTCTAGGAAGGTGAGCATCCAAATAGGCCAGCCCTCCCCCACCCAAGCCAGTATGCGTAGTAGGATCCAAATCCAGGGTCATTGTCCTTGGCTTCTCAGAAGCCCTCATTGTCTGCCATGTTCAGGGAGTCCGGTTTTATCTCATGCTTTTTCAGTCCCAGTCCAGCTGGGCTTGGTAAGCTTCGAATAGATCAGCCCCACCATCTCAGTGGATGGGAGCACTCCTCACAGTCCAGACTTCCTTGCTCATGTTTTCCATACTTCTGCTCCTCATTTGGACCTTGGGAGCTCAGTCTGGTGCACCAATGTGTGGCTCTGTCTCTATCTCCATCCATCACCAGATGAAGGTTCCCTCACGGTCCTGACTTTCTTTTCCGTGTTCTCCCTCCTTCTGCTCCTCATCAGGACCTTGGGAGCTCAGTCCGTGGCTATCGTGAAAGGTGATACTTCTCTGATTTCCCTCTCTGCTTCTTTATCCTTTGTGTATAGGAGGGCAACTGATTTTCTTTTTGTTGATCTTGTATCCTGCCACGTTACTAAAGGAGTTTATCAGCTGTAGGAGTTCTTTGGTGGAGTTTTTCGGGTCGCTTATGGATGCTATCATATCATCTGCAAATAACGAAAGTTTAACTTCTTCCTTTCAAATTCAAATCCACTTGATCCCCTTATGTTGTCTTATTGCTATTGCTAGAACCTCAAGCACCATATTAAAGAGATAAGGAGAGAGTGGACAGCCTTGTCGAGTTCCTGAATTTAGTGGGATGGCCTTGAGTTTCTTTCTGTTTAACTTGATGTTAGCTGTCGGCTTGCTGTAAATAGCCTTTATTATATTTAGGAATGACCCTTGTATCCCTAATCTCTCCTAGACCTTTATCATAAAGGGGTGTTGAATTTTGTCAAATGATTTTTCAGCATCTAACGAGATGATCATATGGTTTTTTCCTTCAGTTTATTCATATGATGGATTACATTGATGGATTTTCGTATGTTGAACCAGCCCTGCATCTCTGGGATGAAGCCTACTTGATCGTAATGGATAATTTTTCTAATGTGTTCTTGGATTCGGTTTGCCAGTATTTTATTGAGAATTTTTTCGTCGATGTTCATGAGTGAGACTGGCCTGTAATTCTCTTTCTTGGTTGAGTTTTGTGTGGTTTAGGTATCAGGATAACTGTAGCCTCATAAAAGGAATTTGGCAATGACTGTTCTGTTTCTATATCATGAAATACCTTAAGGAGTATAGGTATTACGGCTTCTTGGAAGTTCTGGTAGAATTCTGCATTGAAACCATCTGGTCCTGTACTTTTTTTGGTAGGGAGGTCGTTGATAACAGCTTCTAATTCTTCGTGACTAACAGGACTATTTAGATTGTTCACCTGGTCCTGGTTTAACATTGGTATGTGGTTCTTATCTAAAAAACGTCCATTTCTTTTACATTTTCCAATTTTGTGGCATACAGGCTTTTGTAGTAAGATCTAATGATTCTCTGAATTTCCTCTGTGTCTGTGGTTATGTCCCCTTTTTCATTTCTGATCTTATTAATTTGAGTGTTCTCTCTGCTGTTTGATTAGTTTGGATAGGGGTTTGTCAATCTTGTTGATTTTCTCCAAGAACCAGCTTTTTGTTTCATTGATTCTTTGGATTGTTTTCTGTGTTTCTATTTTGTTGATTTCTGCCCTCAGTTTGATTACTTCTAGTCTTCTACTCCTCCTAGGTGAATCTGCTTCTTTTTTTTTCTAGAGCTTTCAAGTGTGCTGTTAAGTCTCCAATGAGTGCTTTCTCCGTATTCTTTAAGTGGGCACTTAGTGCTATGAACTTTCCTCTTAGCATTGCTTTCATAGTGTCCCATAGGTTTGAGTATGTTGTGTCTTTGTTTTCATTAAATTCAAGAAAGACTTTAATTTCTTTCTTTATTTCTTCCTTGACCCAGGTGTGGTTCAGTAGTTGACTGTTCAGTTTCCATGAGTTTGTAGGCTTTCTGGGGGTAGCATTTTTGTTGAATTCTAATTTTAATCCATGGTGGTCTGATAAGACACAGGTGGTTACTAATATTTTTTTGTAACTGTGGAAGTTTGCTTTGTTACCAAGTATATGGCCAATTTTCGAAAAGGTTCCGTGAGCCGCAGAGAAGAAGGTATATTCTTTCCTATTTGGATGAAATGTTCTATAGATGTCTGTTAAGTCCATTTGGTTCATTACCTCCATTAAGTCTTTTAATTTTCTGTTAGGTTTCTGTTGGATTGACCTGTCCATTGGTGAGAGAGGAGTGTTGAAGTCTCCTACTATTAATGTGTGTGGTTTGATGGCTGCCTTGAGTTCTAGTAATTTTTCTTTTCTATAAGTGGATGCTTTTATATTGGGGCATAGATATTCAGGATTGAGACTTCATTCTGATGGATTTCTCCTGTTATGAGTATAAAGTGTCCCTTTCCATCTCTTCTGATTGATTTTAGTTTGAAGTCAACTTTGTTAGAAATTAGTATGGCCACACCGGCTTGTTTCTTAGGTCCATTTGCTTGACAAACATTTTCCCAACCCTTTACTCTGAGTAGATGTCTGTCTTTGTTGTTGAGGTGTGTTTCTTGTAAACAGCAGAATGTTGGAACCTGTGCCTTTTTATAGATATTCAGTGATATTAATGTCCAGTGGTTGTTAACTCCGGTTATTTTTTTCTGGTAGTAGAGTTTGTGTGTTACCCTTCTTTGAGTTGTGCTGGTGACGGGTCAGTAGATGTCTGAGTTATTTTGGGCAATGTTGGACTCCTTGGTTTGTGATTTTCCTTCTATTACTTTCTGCAAGGCTGGATTTGTGGCTATGTATTGTTTAAATCTGTTTTTGTTCTGGAATATCTTGTTTTCTCCATCGATGATGAATGCAAGCTTGCTGGGTATAGTAGTCTAGGCTTGCATCCATGTTACCTTAGTGTCTGTAGCACATCTATCCAAAACCTTCTGGCTTTCATGGTTTCTATTGAGAAGTCAGGTGTAATTCTGATAGGTTTCCCTTTGAATGTTACTTGACCTTTTTCCTTTGCAGCTCTTAATATCTGTTCTTTATTCTGTATGTTTTGTGTTTTGATTATTATATGCCGTGGAAATGCTTTCTTTTGATCCAGTCTATTCAGTGTTCTGTAGGCTTCTTGTACCTTTATAGGAACATCCTTCTTTAGGTTGGGGAAGTTTTCTTCTATAATTTTGTTGAGTATATTTTTCTGGGCCTTTGAGTTGTAATTCTTCTACTTCTTCTACCCCAATTATTCTTAGGTTTGGTCTTTTCATGGTGTCCCAGATTTCCTGGATGTTTTGTGTTAAGAATTTGTTGGATTTGTTTTGTTCTTTAATCTGTGAATTTATTTTCTCTATAGTATCTTCAGAGTCTGAGATTCTTTCTTCCATCTCTTGTATTCGGTTGGAAATACTTGTCTCTGTAATTTCTGTTTGTTTACTCAGAATTTCTATTTCCAGTCTTCCCTCAGATTGTGTTTTCTTCATTACCTCCATTTCGTTTTTCAGGTCTTGCACTGTTTCCCTTACCTGTTTGATTGCTTTTTCTTATTTTTCTTGGGTATCTTTGAGAGATTTATTTATTTCGTCTATCTTTTTGTTTTCCATCTCCATTTCTTTATGGTAGTATTCTACCTCCTGTTTAAGGTCCTCTATTATTTTCATAAAGTACTGTTTAAGGTTGATTTCTTCTATTTCTTCTGGAGTAGGGTGTTCAATTCTTGTTGTTTCGGGGTGTCTGGATTCTGGTGATGTCTTGTTGCCTTTCATGTTGTTAGAGGAGTTCTTGCATTGGCATCTGCCCATCTCTTCCTTCAAATGGAGCCAGGAGGGACTTGGTGTCTTAGACCAATATTTGCTGTGACTGAATCTGGTTGGATCTCCTCAGAGCCAGAGCAGGAGCTATTCCTTGTAGCACAATCTGAAGGAGCCAGCACTCCCTTGCAGGAATCCTCAGACCTGCCTGGAGGGCAGCCTCTCACCCCTTTGGGTGGATGGCCTTAGTACAGGAGTAGGACACTTAAATACACTAGGGAAGGCCATCCAGATGGAACTCCACCACACTGGATCAGGGATTCCTGGTTGCCCAGGGATGCTGTAGGGACAAAAGGGCCAAGGTGGGGACAGGGCGGGATGGAGTATCACACAGTGAACCTCGCAGCACAATCTGAAGGAGCCCGCAATCCACTGCAGGAATCCTCAGACCTGCCTGGAGGGCAGCCTCTCACCCCTTTGGGTGGATGGCCTTAGTACAGGAGCAGGACACTTGAATACACTATGGAAGGCTTGGGAGAGGCAGGGACGTGAGTACCAAAGACAACCCTGTACCAGGAACTGGGGGGGGGGGGCTGTGCTCTCTTCCAGGGCAGGTTGCCCCTGGGTCGCACACACTCACCCGTCCAGATGGAACTCCACCACACCGGCTCTATTGGCTCTTTTATTAGGAATGAGATCGCTACAGCAAAGGAAAAGTAAAGAGAATGAAAATATTGAAAAATAACTTATAGGTGATTCTTAACTTCTTTAACTATGAACCTTTTGCAAGTATGCCCCAAGATCTCCTTCAAGGCTTGTTAAAAACAATTCTTGAGCTCAGTATAGATTGTTCACTTAGCATGTGTAAGACCCTGGAATTGTTCTATATTACTAAAAAGGAAACTAAAGGCACAGTCCTAAGATACCAACATGGTCACAAATGGTGACTCATACCCTGGGCATTCATGTGGCCTTTGGTGTCAACATAGGATACAGAGGTCAATATGTACCTCTGGTAGGGTAGAACCATGGACCCAGACATAGCTCTTGACAGAAGCCTGGGCCTGGATGTCTCCATGGCCCCAGGTGGCGAGCAGCTCTTCCACATTAGCCTGTTCCTCAGCCTTCTTTTCTTCACAGTTCTGTCTCTTTCCACAGCACATGAACTGTTCTGCTTCACTTCCATTTCTCCACCATATATTTGCTCATTATAATGGTGCCTATCTGCCTGGCACCTTGTACTGCTGTGCAGGCCTGTGGATGCTTTCATCCAGCCCTGGCCACTGTGATGACCCAAGCAGGCCTATGGATGTATTCTGTTTACCTGGGCCTTCCTACCTTTTTAAATATTACCTGAAACATTGGTGTATTGCTCTTAAGGTTAAAAGCATGCATTTTCATATCACATATTCTCTTTTATCTTCTATAGATATGCTTTTTATAATCAGTGATACATCTTATTATAATAGAATGCACTATATGTAATCCTATTGAGTCTATTAAAGATAATGCAAACAATTCTATTTCAATTTTATTCTCTACTAGATACTGAGAGTACCTTCACTTTTAGTATAGACTTTTACTATTTGTCAATTTGGTTTATTCTGAAAAATTATACTTTTTGTTGTTAACAAACTTCGGAAGCAAGAATGGGTAAATAAGTTTTATAACTTGAGCACAATGAATGAATTTCATTTACTTAATGTATAAAGCAATTGTTTAGAACTTTAAGCAGACAGGAGCAGGACTGAACCAGTGACCTGGGCCAGAGCAGACCTGAGATAGCAAACTCCACAGGAGTAGGTACAGGGGAGCAACCACTGTGGGAGTTGGCCGGAGCCAGAGACCTCTTCAGGTCCAGGCATGAGTCTGGGGCCTATGAGGGTGCAGGCAGGATTCAGAGACTTCTGCGGGTCCTGGTATGAGTCTGGAACCTCCAAGGAACTAGGTCTGAGCCAGGTCTTCTGCTGGTCCAGGCACACCTAAGTATGGGACCTCCAAAAGAGTAGATTGGAGCCAGAGATCTCTGTGGGACCAACCACAAGACAGGGACCTCTGCAGGAACAGATTCAGGCCAGGGACATTTACAGAAACAAGTCTGAGCCAGCAACCTAGGCCAGAGCAGGCCTGAAACAGTGAACTCCACAGGAGCAGAGCAAACTGGAGTAGTGCTAAGTGACCTCCAGGAACACAGAGGGACCAATGGGGTAACTGGAACCGTGGCACTGACTGTACCATGAGGAACAACCATCTGAATCTTTGATCCACTGGCACCTGGAAAATTGATCACCAGAGTCACAGACAGCCCCAACTACACCAACTAGAGAAAAAGATGGGTAGACAAGGTAATAACACACTAAAGACAACAAAGAGCAACACGACACCAGTAAAATCTAGTGACCCTACAACAGCAAGACTTGAACAACAAAATATAGATGAAGCAGAAGAAAATGGCCTAAAAAATATCAGGAGAATGTTTGAGTCCCTTAAAGAAGAAATGAGAAATCCCCTCAAAGAAATGGAGGAAAAGGCAAAAAAATATGGGAGATATTAACAAATTCCTTAAAGAAAATCAAGAAAAAACAGTCAAACATTTGAAAGAAACTATTCAAGACTTGAAAACTGAAATAGAGACAATAAAGAAAACACAAGCCAAGGGAATTATAGAAACAGAAATCATGAGAAAATGATCAGGCATCACAAATGCAAGCATAAACAGCAGAATACAAGAGATAGAAGAGAGAATCTCAAGTGCTGAAGATACAATAGAAGAAATAGACTCATCAGTCAAAGAAAACATTAAATCTAACAAAAGCTTAACACAAAATACCCAAGAAGTATGGGACACCATGAAAAGACCAAACCTAAGAATAATAGGTATAGAAGAAGTTCAACTCAAAAACACAGAAAATATATCTAACAAAATCATAAAAGAAAACTTTACCAACCTAAAGAAAGATATGCCTATGAAGATACAAGAAGCTTACAGAATACCAAATAGACTGCATCAGCATAAAAGTCCCCTTGCCATATATAATCAAAACATGAAGCATATAGAATAAAGAGAAAATATTAAGAGCTGCAAAGGAAAAAGGCCAAGTAATATATAAAGGTACACGTATCAGAATCACAGCTGACTCCTCAGTGGAGACAATGAAAGCCAGAAGGTTCTGGTCAAGCATTATGCAGACATTAAGAGACCAAAGATGCCAGACCAGTCTACTATACCCAGCAAAGCCTTCAACCACCATAGAAGGACAAAACAAGATATTTCGTGACAAAACTAGATTTCACCAATACCTAGTCACAAACCCAGCCCTACACAAAATATTAGAAGAAAAACTCCAACCCATGGAAATTGGTTACATCAACAAAAACACAATTGTTGATCTCACAGCATCAAATTCCAAAGAAGGGAAAAACACACAAATTAACATCACCAACAATAAAAACTAAATTAACAGGAGATGGCAATCACTGGTCATTAATATCCCTTAATATAAATGGACTCAACTCACATTTAAAAAGACACGGGCTAACAGATTGGATGTAGAAACAGAATACATCCTTCTTCTGCATACAAGAAACACACCTCAACCTCAAAGACAGACTTCGCCTCAGAGTAAAGGGTTGGGAAATTTTTTTTTCCAATAAATGGAACTAAAAAAACAAGCTGTTGTATTCTAATATCTAACAAAATAGACCTCAAACTAAAATAAATCAAAAGAGACAAAGAAGGATATTTCATATTAGTCACAGGAGAAATTCATCAATAGAAAATCTCAATACTGAATATCTATGCCCAAATACAAGGGCACCCTCATATGTAAAAGAAACACTTCTCAAGTTTAAATCATACATTAAACCCCATACACTAATAGTGGGAGACTCAATACTTTATTCTCATCACTGGACAGGTCAGTCAGACAAAAAATTAACAGAGAAATAAGGGAACTAACAGATGTTTATGACTCAAATAGACTTAACAGACATCTATAAAATATTCCATCCAAACGTAAAAGAATATACCTTCTTCTCAGCACCTTATGGAACCTTCTTAAAAACTTGCCACATACTCAGTAACCAAAAAAAAAAAAAAAAAACCTCAACAGATACACACAAAGAAAGGAATAATCGCATGAATCTTATTGGATCACCATGGCTTAAAACTAAAAGTCAACAGCACAACTAACTCCAGAAAGCCCACAAACACATGGAAATTAAACAATGCTCAACTGAATCATCAATGGGTCAAAGAAGAAATAAAGGGAGAAGTTAAAGACTTGCTAAAATTCAATGAAAATGACCACACAACATACCCAAATTTATGGGACACAATGAAAACAGTGTTAAGAGGAATGTTCATAGCAGTAAACGCCAACATAAACAAGCTGGAAAAATTCCACACTAGTGAATCCACAGAACATTTGAAAATTTTAGAACAAAAAGGACAAACTCACCCAAGAGAACTAGATGGCAGGAAATAATCAAATTGAGAACTGAAATCAACAAAATAGAAACAAAGAAAACAATACAAATAATCAATGAGACAAAGAGTTGGTTCTTCTAGAAAATCAACAAAAGAGACAAACCTTCATCCAAACTAACCAAAAGGCAGAGAGAGAATATCCAAATTAACAAAATCAGATATGAAAATGGGTACAGAACAACAGACATGAGGGAAATACAGAAAATCATCAGATCATATTTCAAAAACCTGTACTCCACAAAATTGGAAAACTTAAAGGAAATGGACAACTTTCTAGATAAATATCGCAGAACAATGAAAACAGCTCTAAAATTTATATGGAAGCACATGGAATCTCCAAACAGCCAAGCAATCTTGAGTAAAAAGAATAAAACTGGAGACACTACATTGCCATACTCCAGATGATACCAGCAATCTGTAGTGATCAAAACATCATGATATTGACATAGCAGTAGACACAGAGAGCAACAGCACTAAATAAAATGCTAGTTGTAAACTCAGGCATCTATAGACAATGGCACAGTAGAGTAAAGGCAGTCTTTCCAAAAATACTACTGGAAAGAGTTGATGTCCAAGGAAAGAAACCCATGTTCTGTCTCTCATCAGTTACAAAAATCAGATCAACAGGAATTTAAGATGTAAATGTAAATTCTGAAACTATGAATCTAGTAGAGGGAAAACAACAGAAATGCTTCAGGTTATTGGAATGGGCAAAGATTTTATTTTTGGTAAAACACTGAAAGCATAGGAAAACAAAACAAGCAAAAAAACTGAATTGGAGTCTATACAACTAAAAGACTTCTACATAGCAAAAGATCAAAAGAGTATTAAGACAACCAAAAAAATGGAAAAAAAATTTGAAACTATATATCTAACAATGATATTGAAAATGTATAAAGAACTGCTAAACTCAACCACAATATAAATTTAAAAAGCCTTCCAAAACTAAATATCCTAATTAAAAATGGGCAATTAATTTAAAGATTTTTTTTCTGAAAAGAGACATGCAAATGAATGCCCTTTACTACATACAAGTTCCAGGCCAGCCTTACCTATATAATGTGACCCTTTCCCCTAACAAAGCTAAACAAAACAAAACAACACTCCCAAAACATAAACAGAGAAAACAATACACATTTTCAAAGGTAAACATGCTAAATCTGAGTTACACATTATGTATCATTCACATGATACCCCACTGTTTTGAATAATTTTGTTTCTATGAGTCAGTTCAAAAGAATTTTTTTTTAAAAAAAAAATCCAAGTATCTTGGCAATTAAACCAGACTGAAAACAAGCAAACAAAACTATGAGCATAATAGAACAAATAACCTAGCATGGGAGTATTCTAAGGTGATGTGAAGATGGTAGCAGGCTGTCTGGAGATCCAAGATTTGAGAAAAAGAACATTGACAAGACATAGATTTCTTTTTTGACACACACACACACACACACACACACACACACACATATACATACATATATATATATATATATATATATATATATATATATATATATAATGTTCTACACAAGATGCTGCAGAAACCTCCAAGGCAGAACAGCCAAGAGGATCAGACAAAACAAAAAAGCTCCAAGAAAAACTGATTCTACTCAGCCAAAGTTCTGAATAGAGAAAATGTTTCAGTCAATATTAGCTCTATGTAGGAAACTGACATTCCACGCCTTCCCATCCCTGTCTCAGTAGAAGCAACAGCACACTCCAATTCTCTGGCTGCATAGTGCTGACTAGGAGAGTAGGGAGCTATCTTCTATCTCTTAATCAGCAGAAGCAAGTGGCAGCAACTCAATTTCTCTGCCAAAGAAGCATAAGTGGAAGCAAGCAGGCAGCTGCTCTTTCATCTATTTCTTGGCATACCACGGAGTATTCAGATTTCCCAGCTAGAATAGCATCAATAGATCTCAGTAGTGAACTGAGCTTCCTCTTCCTGCACCCAGCTCCTCAGCAAGGTAAAGTAAAGCAGTGGGAAGCTTTAGCCAGCACTTCTTTGCGCACACTCTTTTTTCCCTGGTATCAATTGGTCCAGGGAGAAGCTGGACTTTTACCCCCATGTGGAGACAAGATTTTCCTGTTTTCACAGAGCTCATGGCTGTAGATCTCAGACGAAGCCAAAATTCTTTACTGCCTAACTTCAAAAAGGCAGCATGAATCAGTACTTAACTTTTGCTGAGATGTCGGTGAGACCACGCCCTAGGCTCAACGCACACCTGCTACTGGCTCTCCTGCTGCAGGTAAACAGAATAGCTTGCTTACAAAGACTCAGCGGGGGAGGGGGAACTGAAGAGATGGCTCAGAGAGCTTGTTGCTCAATCTCCTGGGCTGGAGTTCAGATCCCAGCACCCACAGTGTGTAGCTTACAAACATCTATAACTCCAGTAGCAAAGTATCCAGCACTATGCTCTGACCTCTTTGGGCACCTGCACACCCTTGTGTGCATACACTCACAAAGACACACACACACACAATGAAAAACTTACAAAATTTTTGTTGGGCTTTGGTTTGTTTGTTCATTCTGTTTTTTTAAAAATATTTTTATTATTTGAGTTTTATACAGTGTTGATCAATTTATCCCCCACTGTTCCCCCTAACTCCTTTAGATCCACCTCTATCCCTCAATCACCCACCCCAACTTTGTGCCTTTTTTAAACCTTTTAAAATATAACCCACAAAATCCAACTTCTGCTGCATATATACTCCTGGGTGAAGGACTATGCTGGAGCATGGTCAATCTATCAGCTGTCACATCCTTATAGAAAACTACTTCTCCCTCTCCCAGAAACCATCAACTGTTTGTAATGCAGAAACTCACCAGTGATCAAAGGGCAAAGAAAACATGTTAATGGAATGTTCAGCAAAATTAGGACATTTATATACCATCTTGGAAGAGGGAGCAGAAAGATTATAAGAGCCAGAGGTTGGGGAAGACCAGAGAAAATCAGTGTCTTCTGGAGATAACAGTACTGCTATATTCATGAACTTACAGCAGCTGTGATTGTTTGTACAAGATGTGCACAGATTCAAGCCAGTTAACATTCTAGCATGAACAGGAGGGATTTATGAGACCCAATCCATAACTGAGGAGTTACGAACAGTTGAAAATAAATCTTTTTCTAAGACTAAATAGACTTCAGAATCTTAAAATATCTAAACATGGCAACTATTTTAAATGATATGTGTCTCTTGTCACGTCAATAACCAGAAACATCAAAACAACAATGAAGAAAAAGAAAAAAAAAGCAATAGGTCCCAATACCAAGGTGAACCAAATACTAGAATTATCTAACAATGATTTGCATCATTGTCAAAATGCTTCAATCATCAATTATAAATTCTCTTGGAAAAGAGACAATATTAAAACACCAAATGGAAATTACAGAACTAAAATCCACAACAACTGGAAAGGGTTCACTGGTTGGAATCAATGGCAGGAAAGGATAGAATTAGAGACGTTAAGGCCAAATCAATTGAATTTACAAAAATATGATTCAATATTTAAAATCAATCACTATACTCTATTATATTGTCTAAAGATGAACACTTATATTTTTGTGTTTTTACATTAATTAATGCATAAAAACAATTTGACAAGAGCTAACGCTCATTAATAATTTTAAAAACTCAGGCATTTAAGACAGGGAAAATGCTTAAATTTGATGACGAGCATTTACAAAATTCATGCGACAAATATACTCAGCAACAAGGCAAGGGGTGAAAGATACAGCAATTGAACAGGAAGAAAGTATTTCCCTATTTGCAGATTATTTTTTTTTCTACTTGGAAAATTTCCAAGAAAAATCTATATCTGCAAAACATCCTATAACTAATGTATGATTTATACAAGGTCACAGAATATAAGCTAAAAGGAAATCAATTTTGTCTTTCAATAGATACTAATCATAAATTTTGGAAACTGATGTTAAAAGACAACACCATTTATAACATTACCAAATAAAGTGATATAGGTATAAACTTAAGAAAACTTCTGTAGGATCCCTGTTCCACAGATGAAAAGATACCAATGAAATAAATTAAAGAAGATATAAATAAGTGAAGAGATAAACTGTATTCATGAATGCAAGAAAACAAACTATATTGGAATCAATTCTCTCTGAGTTGATTCTACGTTTAATGTAATTGCTATCAAAATTCCAGAACAAAATTTGTAGACATAGACCAGTTTACTATAAAATTTCAATGGACTCTACAGCATGGACAGGCTCATTGTGAGCCTTGTCAGTTTGGGTGCTCACCTTCCTGGACTTAGGGGGAGTTGGGAGGACCTTGGACTTAACATAGTGAAAGGAACCCTGATGGCTCTTTGGCCTGGAGAGGGAGGGAGTGAGGGTATGGGTGGAAAGGAGGGGAGGGAAGGGGGAGGAGGAGGAAAGGAGATGGAAATTTTTAATAAAAAAATGGGGAAAAATTTCAATGGAAAGGCATGGGCAGCAGTAGAACCAAACTAAAAAAAAAATCAAAAATTAAAGTGTGTGTGATGGGGTAATATAAGCAACACTAAGACCTTCTATACACTTCTGATAATCCAGGCAGTGTAGTGATGATAGAGTCACAACCACAGTTCTCAACAGAATCCTGAAACAGGCCCACACCTATTTGCCAATCTGAATTTTGATGAAACCACAAAACCACCTCAGCAAATGGTTCTGGATAAATTGGATATTTGTAGGCCAAAGATAATCTAAATTTATCTTATGCTTTATATTGCAGCTACTTAATCTGTGAATCATGACCCACATGGGGTTACATATATAACTCAATATGGGGGTTGAGAAAAATATGGCAACAGCAAAAGTTTCTTAGATCTTAATGACCAAAACTTAATTCAAAGTCAGGTGTATAATGAATCCAAGATGTTTCCAGCAGTGTTCTTCTGATTGGTATGTGTCTGGCATCATAACTCAACACCAACCAAATGTCTCAGTTCACAGTCAAGATTGTATTATAGGGATGCAGTGCTTTTACTGTACAGTTTTCTACTCTTTTTTTTTCCCAGTGGTTAAATACTTCTTTTTTTAATTCTTTATTTTCTTATAAAAAATTTCCATCTCCTCCCCTCCTCCTCCCCTTCCCTCCCCTCCCTTCCACCCATACCCCCAATCCACCCCTCTGCAAGAAAAAGAGCCATCAGGGTTCCCTTCACTATGTTAAGTCCAAGGTCCTCCCAGCTCCCCCTAAGTCCAGGAAGGCGAGCAACAGAAAGCCTAAGTTTTATTCTTCTGTGCTAAAAAAAAGCATAGCTACAAATTTAAATATTTTCTTTTGTAATATTTCTTAATAATAACAAAAACAAACATTGACTCTATCTATCTATCTATCTATCTATCTATCTGTGTGTGTGTGTGTGTGTGTATATATATATATATATATATATATACATACATACATATACATATAGATAGATAGATATTCAATTTGTGGTTCTTTTTTTTTATCTCTTTTTTTTTATATTTAAAAATTTCCATCTCCTTCCCTCCTCCTCTCCCCTCCCTCCCTTCCTTCTCCCCCTTCCCTCCCCTCCCCTCCACGCATACCTCCCCTCCCTCCCTCTCAAGGCCAAGGAGCCATCAGGGTTCCCCACTCTATGCTAAGACCAAGGTCCTCCCAACTCCCCCCAGGTCCAGGAAGGTGATCGACCAAGCTGAGAAGGCTCCCACAGAGCCCGTCCATGAAGAACAATCAGAGCCCAGAGCCATTGTCCTTTGCTTCTCAGTCAGCCCCCGCTGTTGGCCACATTCAGAGAGACGGGTTTGTTCGCATGATCCATCAGTCCCATTCCAACTGGAGTTGGTGATCTCCCATTAGTTCTGTCCCACCGTCTCCATGAGTGAACGCACCCCTCTCGTTCCTGACTTTCTCCCTCATGTTCTCGCTCCTTCTGCTCCTCATCAGGACCTTGGGAGCTCAGTCCAGTGCTCCAATGTGGGGCTCAATCACCTTCCCCATCTGTCGCCAGATGGAGGTTCCCTCACGGTCCTGACTTTCTTTCTCATGTTCTCTCTCCTTCTGCTCCTCATCCGGACCTTGGGGGCTCAGTCCGGTGCTCCAATGTGGGGCTCTGTCATTTTCTTCATCTATCGTCAGGTGGAGGTTCTATGGTGATATGCAAGAAATTCATCAGTATGGCTATAGGAACTGGCCTTTTCAGGCTCCCTCTCCTCAGCTGCCCAAGGAACTAACTGGGGGCATCTCCCTGGAAACCTGGGAACCCCTCTAGGGTCAAGTCTCTTGACAACCCTCAGGTAGCTCCTTAAATTAAGATATATGCTTCCCTGCTCCCATATCCACCCTTCCTGTATCCTAAGCACCCCATTCCTCCGAGCTCCCCCCGTTCTCCCCTTCACACTTTTCTCTCCCCATCTTCCCTTGGCCTAGTCTTGCCCAACCCTCAAGTTCCCAACTTTGCCTGGCGATCGTGTCTACCTCCAATATCCAGGAGGATTACTATATCTTTTTTTGGGAGTTCACCTTCTTATTATCTTCTCAAGGATCCCAAATTTATAGGCTCAATGTCCTTTAATTATGGCTAGAAACCGACTATGAGTGAGTACATCCCATGTTCATCTTTATGGGTCTGGGTTACCTCACTCAGAATAGTGTTTTCTATTTCCATCCATTTGCCTGCAAAATTCAAGATGTCATTGTTTTTTACCGCTGAGTAGTATTCTAGCATGTATATATTCCACAGTTTCTTCATCCATTCTTCCACTGAAGGGCATCTAGGTTGTTTCCAGGATCTGGCTATTACAAATAATGCTGCTATGAAGATAGATGAGCATATGCTTTTGTTGTATGATTGGGCATCTCTTGGGTAGATTCCCAAGAGTGGAATTGCTGGGTCCTGGGGTAGGTTGATCCCGAATTTCCTGAGAAACCGCCACACTGCTTTCCAAAGTGGTTGCACAAGTTTGCATTCCCACCAGCAATGGATGAGTGTACCCCTTACCCCACAACCTCTCCAGCAAAGGTTATTATTGGTGTTTTGGATTTTAGCCAATCTGACAGGTGTAAGATGATATCTCAAAGTTGTTTTGATTTGCATTTCCCTGATAGCTAGGGAGGTTGAGCATGACCTTAAGTGTCTTTTGGCCATTCGAACTTCTTCTGTTGAGAATTCTCTGTTCAATTCAGCACCCCATTTTTTAATTGGGTTAATTGGCATTTTGCTGTCTAGTCTCTTGAGTTCCTTATATATTTTAGAGATCAGACCTTTGTCAGTTGCAGGGTTGGTGAACATCTTTTCCCAGTCAGTAGGCTGCCTTTGTGTCTTAGTGACAATGTCCTTTGCTTTACAGAAGCTGCTCAACTTCAGGAGGTCCCATTTATTCAATGTTTCCCTTAAAGTCTGTGCAGCTGGGGTTATGCGTAGGAAACGGTTCCCTGTGCCCATTTGTTGTAGAGTACTTCCCACTTTCTCCTCTATCAAGCTCAATGTGTTCAAATTAATATTGAGGTCTTTAATCCATTTGGACTTGAGTTTTGTGCATGGTGATAGATATGGATCTACTTTCATTCTTCTACAGGTTGACATCCAGTTATGCCAGCACCATTTGTTGAAGATGCCCTCTTTCTTCCATTGTGTACTTTTTGCTCCTTTATCAAAAATCAGGTGTTCATAGGTTTGTGGTTTAAGATCCGGGTCTTCTATACGATTCCATTGGTCAACTTCTCTGTTTTTATGCCAATACCAAGCTGTTTTCAATACTGTAGCTTTGTAATAGAGTTTGAAGTCAGGGATGGTAATGCCTCCAGAAGAACCTTTATTGTATAAGATTTTTTTGGCTATCCTGGGTTTCTTGTTTTTCCATATAAAGTTGATTATTGTCCTCTCAATCTCTGTGAAGAATTTTAAGGGGACCTTGATTGGGATTGCATTGAATCTATAGATTGCTTTTGGAAGAATTGCCATTTTTACTATGTTGATCCTCCCAATCCACGAGCAGGGGAGATCCTTCCATTTTCTGGTATCCTCTTCAATTTCTTTCTTCAAAGACTTAAAGTTCTTGTCAAATAAATCCTTCACTTCCTTGGTTAGAGATACTCCCAGATATCTTATGCTATTTGTGGCTATTGTGAAAGGTGATACTTCTCTGATTTCCCTCTCTGCTTCCTTATCCTTTGTGTATAAAAGGGCGACTGATTTTTTTGGAGTTGATCTTGTAACCTGCCACGTTACTGAAGGAGTTTATCAGCTGTAGGAGTTCTTTGGTGGAGTTTTTGGGGTCGCTTATGTATACTATCATATCATCTGCAAATAATGAAAGTTTAACTTCTTCCTTTCCAAATTGAATCCCCTTGATTCCCTTATGTTGTCTTATTGCTATTGCTAGAACTTCAAGCACTATATTGAAGAGATAAGGAGAGAGTGGACAGCCTTGTCGTGTTCCTGAATTTAGTGGGATAGCCTTGAGTTTCTCTCTATTTAATTTGATGTTAGCTGTCGGCTTGCTGTAAATAGCTTTTATTATATTTAGGAATGACCCTTGTATCCCTAATCTCTCCAAGACCTTTATCATAAAAGGGTGCTGAATTTTGTCAAATGCTTTTTCAGCATCTAATGAGATGACCATATGGTTTTTTTCCTTCAGTTTATTTATATGATGGATTACATTGATAGATTTTCGTATGTTGAACCAGCCCTGCATCTCTGGGATGAAGCCTACTTGATCGTAATGGATAATTTTTCTAATGTGTTCTTGGATTCGGTTTGCCAGTATTTTATTGAGAATTTTTGCATCAATGTTCATGAGTGAGATTGGCCTGTAATTCTCTTTCTTGGTTGAGTCTTTGTGTGGTTTAGGTATCAGGGTAACTGTAGCTTCATAGAAGGAATTTGGCAGTGACTCTTGTGTTTCTATATTATGAAATACCTTAAGGAGTATAGGTATTAGGTCTTCTTGGAAGTTCTGGTAGAATTCCGCATTGAAACCATCTGGTCCTGGGCTCTTTTTGGTAGGGAGGTTTCTGATAACAGTTTCTAATTCTTCGCGACTTACAGGACGATTTAGAGCATTTACCTGGTCCTGGTTTAACTTTGGTATATGGTATTTATCTAAAACACTGTCCATTTCTTTTACATTTTCCAATTTTGTGGCATACAGGCTTTTGTAGTAAGATCTAATGATTCTCTGAATTTCCTCTGTGTCTGTGGTTATGTCCCCCTTTTCATTTCTGATCTTATTAATTTGCGTGTTCTCCCTCTGCCATTTGATTAGTTTGGCTAAGGGTTTGTCAATCTTGTTGATTTTCTCCAAGAACCAGCTTCTTGTTTCATTGATTCTTTGGATTGTTTTCTGTGTTTCTATTTTGTTGATTTCTGCCCTCAATTTGATTATTTCCAGTCTTCTACTTCTCCTAGGTGAGTCTGCTTCTTTTTTTTCCAGAGCTTTCAGGTGTGCTGTTAAGTCACCAATGAGCGCTTTCTCCGTTTTCTTTAAGTGGGCACTTAGTGCTATGAACTTTCCTCTTAGCACTGCTTTCATTGTGTCCCATAGGTTTGAGTATGTTGTGTCTTTGTTTTCATTAAATTCAAGAAAGACTTTAATTTCTTTCTTTATTTCTTCCTTGACCCAGGTGTGGGTCAGTAGTTGACTGTTCAGTTTCCATGAGTTTGTGGGCTTTCTGGGGGTAGCTTTGTTGTTGAATTCTAATTTTAATCCATGGTGATCCGATAAGACACAGGTGGTTACTAATATTTTTTTGTAACTGTGGAAGTTTGCTTTGTTACCAAGTATATGGTCAATTTTCGAAAAGGTTCCATGAGCCGCAGAGAAGAAGGTATATTCTTTCCTATTTGGGTGGAATGTTCTATAGATGTCTGTTAAGTCCATTTGGTTCATTACCTCCATTAAGTCTTTCAATTCTCTGTTAGGTTTCTGTCTGATTGACCTGTCCATTGGTGAGAGAGGAGTGTTGAAGTCTCCAACTATTAGTGTGTGTGGTTTGATGGCTGCCTTGAGTTCTAGAAGTGTTTCTTTTACATAAGTGGGAGCTTTTATATTAGGGGCATAGATATTCAGGATTGAGACTTCATTCTGAAGGATTTTTCCTGTTATGAGTATAAAGTGTCCCTTTCCATCTCTTCTGATTGATTTTAGTTTGAAGTCAACTTTGTTGAAAATTAGTATGGCCACACCCGCTTGTTTCTTAGGGCCATTTGCTTGATAAACCTTTTCCCAACCCTTTACTCTGAGTAGGTGTCTGTCTTTATGGTTGAGGTGTGTTTCTTGTAAACAGCAAAATTTTGGATCCTGTTTTCGTATCCAGTCTCTTAGCCTGTGCCTTTTTATAGGTGAATTGAGTCCATTGATATTAAGTGATATTAATGACCAGTGGTTGTTAACTTCAGTCATTTTTAGTAGTAGAGTTTGTGTGTTTCCCTTCTTCTAGTTGTGCTGGTGAAGGGTCGCTAGATGCCTGAGTTATTGTGGGCGTTGTTGGACTCCTTGGTTTGTGATTTTCCTTCTATTACTTTCTGCAAGGCTGGATTTGTGGCTGCGTATTGTTTAAATCTGTTTTTGTCCTGGAATATCTTGTTTTCTCCATCAATGGTGAATGCAAGCTTTGCTGGGTATAATAGTCTAGGCTTGCATCCATGTTCCCTTAGTGTCTGTAGCACATCTATCCAAGCTCTTCTGGCTTTCATGGTTTCCATTGAGAAATCAGGTGTAATTCTGATAGGTTTCCCTTTATATGTTACTTGACCTTTTTCCTTTGCAGCTCTTAATATCTGTTCTTTATTCTGTATGTTTTGTGTTTTGATTATTATATGGCGTGGGGATGCTTTCTTTTGATCCAGTCTATTTGGTGTTCTGTAGGCTTCTTGTACCTTCATAGGAACATCCTTCTTTAGGTTGGGGAAGTTTTCTTCTATAATTTTGTTGAATATGTTTTCTGGGCCTTTGAGTTGTAATTCTTCTCCTTCTTCTACCCCAATTATTCTTAGGTTTGGTCTTTTCATGGTGTCCCAGATTTCCTGAATGTTTTGTGTTAAGAATTTGTTAGATTTGTTTAATTCTTTAATCTGTGAGTTTATTTCCCCTATAGTATCTTCAGAGTCCGAGATTCTTTCTTCCATCTCTTGTATTCGGTTGGAAATACTTGTCTCTGAAGTTTCTGTTCGTTTACTCAGAGTTTCCATTTCCATTCGTCCCTCAGATTGTGTTTTCTTCAGTACCTCCATTTCATTTATCAGGTCTTGTACTGTTTCCCTTACCTGTTTGATTGCTTTTTCTTGTTTTTCTTGGGTATCTTTGAGCGATTTATTTATTTCGTCTACCTTTTTGTTTGTCATCTCCATTTCTTTATGGCAGTTTTTTACCTCCTGTTTAAGGTCCTCTATTATTTTCATAAAGTACTGTTTAAGGTCGGTTTCTTCTATATCTTCTGGGGTAGGGTGTTCAATTCTTGTTGTTTCGGGATGTCTGGCTTGTGGTGATGTCATATTGCCTCTCATGTTGTTGGAGGAGCTCCTGCATTGGCGCCTGCCCATCTCTTCCTTCAAAAGGAGCCCGGAGGCGTTTGGTGTCCTAGACCAATCTTTGCTGTGACTGAAACTGGTTGGATCTCCCCAGTGCCAGAGGAGGACCTATTCCTTGCGTCACAATCTGAAGAAGCCCGCACTCCCTTAAAGGAATCCTCAGACCTGCCTGGAGGCCAGAGTCTGACCCCTTTGGGTGGATGGCCTTAGAACAGGAGCAGGACACCTGAGAACACTAAGGAAAACTTGGGAGAAACAGGGACCAGAGAACCGACACAAGCCTGCAGAGGGAAGTGGGGGTAGGGGGGTCTGTGCTCTCTTCCAGGGCAGGTTGCCCCAGGGTCCGCATTCACTCACCAGTTCAGATGGAATGTCAGGGCACAGGATCAGGGATTCCAGGCAGCCCAGGGTCGCAGCCCAGACAAAAGGGCCAAGGTGGGGGCAGGGCGGGATGGAATACCACACAGCGAACCTGGCAGCACAATCTGAAGGAGCCCACACCCCTCCGCAGGAATCCTCAGACCTGCCTGGGGGCCAGAGTCTGACCCCTTTGGGTGGATGGCCTTAGAACAGGAGCAGGAACCTGAGAACACTAAGGAAAACTTGGGAGACACAGGGACCGGGGAACCGACACAAGCCTGCAGAGGGAAGTGGGGGTAGGGGGGTCTGTGCTCTCTTCCAGGGCAGGTTGCCCCAGGGTCCGCATTCACTCACCAGTTCAGATGGAATGTCAGGGCACAGGATCAGGGATTCCAGGCAGCCCAGGGTCGCAGCCCAGACAAATGGGCCAAGGTGGGGGCAGGGCGGGATGGAATACCACACAGCGAACCTGGCAGCACAATCTGAAGGAGCCCGCACCCCTCCGCAGGAATCGTTAGACCTGCCTGGAGGCCAGAGTCTGACCCCTTTGGGTGGATGGCCTTAGAACAGGAACAGGACACCTGAGAACACTAGGGAAAACTTGGGAGACACAGGGACCGGAGAACCGACACAAGCCTGCAGAGGGAAGTGGGGGTAGGGGGGTCTGTGCTCTCTTCCAGGGCAGGTTGCCCCAGGGTCCGCATTCACTCACCAGTTCAGATGGAATGTCAGGGCACAGGATCAGGGATTCCAGGCAGCCCAGGGTCGCAGCCCAGACAAATGGGCCAAGGTGGGGGCAGGGCGGGATGGAATACCACACAGCGAACCTGGCAGCACAATCTGAAGGAGCCTGCACCCCTCCGCAGGAATCCTCAGACCTGCCTGGAGGCCAGAGTCTGACCCCTTTGGGTGGATGGCCTTAGAACAGGAGCAGGACACCTGAGAACACTAAGGAAAACTTGGGAGACACAGGGACCGGAGAACCGACACAAGCCTGCAGAGGGAAGTGGGGGTAGGGGGGTCTGTGCTCTCTTCCAGGGCAGGTTGCCCCAGGGTCCGCATTCACTCACCAGTTCAGATGGAATGTCAGGGCACAGGATCAGGGATTCCAGGCAGCCCAGGGTCGCAGCCCAGACAAATGGGCCAAGGTGGGGGCAGGGCGGGATGGAATACCACACAGCGAACCTGGCAGCACAATCTGAAGGAGCCTGCACCCCTCCGCAGGAATCCTCAGACCTGCCTGGAGGCCAGAGTCTGACCCCTTTGGGTGGATGGCCTTAGAACAGGAGCAGGACACCTGAGAACACTAAGGAAAACTTGGGAGACACAGGGACCAGAGAACCGACACAAGCCTGCAGAGGGAAGTGGGGGTAGGGGGGTCTGTGCTCTCTTCCAGGGCAGGTTGCCCCAGGGTCCGCATTCACTCACCAGTTCAGATGGAATGTCAGGGCACAGGATCAGGGATTCCAGGCAGCCCAGGGTCGCAGCCCAGACAAAAGGGCCAAGGTGGGGGCAGGGCGGGATGGAATACCACACAGCGAACCTGGCAGCACAATCTGAAGGAGCCTGCACCCCTCCGCAGGAATCCTCCTACTCTTAATTGTAGAATATAAAGGCCTTTAATGTTTTCCTGCTACCATTGCTCAGCATGTATGTTCAAACCAATATATCTGTTTATTACATCCTGTTAGAATGTTTAATTTTAAAAATTGCTGTTTGAGGACTGGGAAATAGCTCAGTCAGTAAATTGTTTTATTTGTTAACATGAAAATTTGTCTTTAATCATCAGAAGCCACATAAAAATGCCAGATATAGTGATACATGTTAACGCAGTGCTCCTCTCTGGAGGTAGAGACAAGAAAATCCCTTGGGCTTGCTAACCAGCTAGACTAGCCTAATTGGTGCTCTCAAGGTCAGTGAGAGATCCTGTGTCAAAGGAACTGGATGATGTTTCTGAAGATGACATCTGACCGTTACATGCATTTGCATATGTGCATGTACATATATGCACATTCACATATACATGTGTGCACACACATGAACAAAACATGAATATTAAAAATTGCTACTTGAGCATTTGACTTGAGTTTTATAAAAATTGCTGAATGAATTTTAAATTGTGATTAGGACAGAACTCCCAATATCTGAAAAAACTCTAAATATGTCTCTGCTTATTTATTTTATTAAATATTTATACAAAACAACCTGTAACCATTGATGATTATAAAATAAAATATTCATCACCTCTGTTAAGCATTGATGTTATATTCCTACACTATCGAATAAGTAGCTGAGACTTAATTCTTTATGTAAAAGTAAGTAAGCACATTCATCTCCATAGCATGCAAAATTACTTTCATCTTTAATAAATGGTAAAATAATCTATATGATATATAGATTAAAGTATTATTTTAAAATAAATTCCGTTATGATTTGCTGCCAATAAATATTTGACTTGTATACCCATTTTGTAGACTTTTTTGGTTTGTTTTGAGACAGCGTTTATCTGTAGTTTTGGAGCCTTTCATGGAACTAGCTTTTGTAGATCAGGCTGGCTTTGAACTCACAGAGATCTGCCTGCCTCTGCCTCCCAAGTGCTAGGATTTAAAGTGTGTGCCACCACCACCTGGCAGATTTTCTTTTGCTTTGTTTTATTTTTTCATTTTTTAAAAAAGAAAACAAATATCCTTTTTCATTATACATACCAATCCAAGTTTCCACTCCCTCCCCTCCTTCCTTTCCCTCCACTTTCCTCCCCATCCCACCCCTCATCCACTCCTCAGAGAGGGTGAGGCACATTGCTATGGAGAAGGTCCAAGGCCCTCCCTACTACATAAAAGCTGAGGAAGAAATCCATCCAAAGAGAATAGGTTCTCAAAAAGCCAGTACAAGCATTAGAGATAAATCCTGGTGCCACTGGCAATGGCCCCTCAGTCTGCTCCAGCTACGCAACTGTCAACCAAATTCAGAGGGACTAGTTTGGTCCTATGCTTATTCCTTCCGAGTCTGGATGGTGTTGCTAAGCTCCCGTTAATTCAGGTAGACTGTTTTATTGGGTGTCCCCATCATGGTCTTGACTTCTTTGCTCATATTCTCACTCCCCCCACTCTTCACCTGGACTTCAGGAGTTCAGTCCAGTGCTCTGATGTGGGTCTCTGCCTCTGTTTCCATCAGTTGCTGAATGAAGGCTCTATGGTGATATTTAAGATATTCATCAATCTGACTACAGGGCAAGGCCAGTTCAGGCACTGTTTTCTCTATTGGTTAGGGTCTTATCTGGGGTCATCAGTGTGGATTCCTAGGAATTTTTCTACATCCAAGTTTCTTGCTAGCCCCATAATGGCTCCCTCAATCAAGATTATCTCTTTCCTTGCTCTCATCTCTGTCCTTACTTCATCTCGAGTATCCTGTTCTTTCAAGTTCTCCTCCCCGCTCCCATTCTCCCCTTCTTCCCTTTCCACCCTCCATTCTCCCCCCACCCCTATGCTCCCAATTTTGTCAGGTGATCTTGCCTATTTCAACTTTCTAGGTGGATCTATATAGGTTTTACCTTGTTACTAAGCTTCTCCAGGATCGTGAACTATAGGCTCAATATCCTTTGTTTATAGCTAGCATCCACTTATGAGTGAGAACATACCATACTCATCTTTTTGGGTCTGGGTTACCTCATTCAGGATGGTGTTTCCTAGTTCTGCCTATTTGTATGCAAATTTCATGATTTTTTTTCCTGCTGAGTAGTACTCTAATGTGTAAATGTGCCACATTTTCTTTATCCATTCTTCTGTCAAGGGGCATCTAGGTTGTTTCCAGGTTCTGGCTATGACAAATAATGCTGCTATGAACATAGCTGAACAAATGTCCTTGTAGTATGCTTGAGCATCTTTTGGGTATATGCCCAAGAGTGGTATTACTTGATCCTGAGGTAAGTTGATTCCCAATTTTCTGAGAAACCAACATACTGATTTCCAAAGTGGTTGTGTAAGTTTGCATTCCTACCAGTAATGGATGAGTGTTCCCCTTACTCCACATCCTCTCCAGCATAAGCTTTCATTGGTGTTTTTGATCCTAGCTATTCTGACAGGTGTAAGATGGTATTTTAGAGTTGTTTTGATTTGCATTTTCTTGATGGCTAAGTATGTTGAACATTTCTTTAAGTGTCTTTTGGCCATTTGAGATTATTCTGTTGAGAATTCTCTGTTTAGTTCTGTACCCCATTTTTTACTGGGTTATTTGGAATTTTAATGTCTAATTTCTTGAGTTCTTTATACATTTTGGAGATCAGTCCTTTGTCTGATGTGGGGGTGGTGAAGAACTTTTCCCATTCAGTAGGCTGCCTTTTTTGTCTTAATGGCTGTGTCCTTTGCTTTACAGAAGCTTCTCAGTTTCAGGAAGTCCCATGTATTATTTTTACTCTCAGTGTCTGTGCTACTGGGGGGTATATTTAGGAAGTGGTCTCCTCTTCCCATTCATGGAAGGTTACTTCCCACTTTTTCTACTATCAGATTCAGTGTGGTCAGATTTTTATTGAGGTCTTTAAAACATTTTGACTTGAGTTTTGTGCAGGGCGATAGATATAGATCTATTTTCATTCTTTTCTTTTTAAAGATTATTTATTATGTACTCTGTTCTGCCTGCATGACAGAAGAAGGTGCTAAATCTCAGTACAGATGGTTGTGAGTCACCATGAGGTTCCTGGGGACTGAACTCAGTACCTCTGGAAGAGTAGCCAGTGCTCTTAAACTCTGAGCCATCTCTCCAGCCCCCATTTTATATATGTATAATCTCCAAGTAGTATAATATTTTCTCAGGCAGAAAAGAATTCAGGAGTGGAAAAAATTTAAGCTCAAACTTATACAAAAATTAAGTCACGGTAGATGTTAGTCTTCAAAATAAAATGTGAAACCATAAATGATACAAAAAATAACAAGGACTAGTTTCTAGGATGTATGTATAAAGAAATCAAACTCAAAATATAAAACAAAGTGTCAGTTAGATATTAATTTAAAAGATTCTGATGAGCAAAACATACAGATAACAATAAACACATCCAATATTTCATTAGAAAATAGAAATTTAAACCATAACGAAAGATCAGTTCATATCTAGTAGAATGGCTAAAATATTCTAACTACATTAAGCAAAGATAAGGAGGTAGAGAAAGTGGATCATTCATATTTTGCTGGTAGGAATGAAAAATGGTATAGTTATTAGGGGAAACAGGCTATGTTTATTAAAACACAAACCTGCAATTACCATATAACCTAAAAATTTTTAAAAAATATTTTTAGGCACTTTTCAGGAGAAATGACAAACTACATTCACACATACACACACACACACACACACACACACACACACAAACTGTGTGTGATCTTTATAGCAGCTTGGTTATAATAGCCAGAATCTGAAAGCACTTCAAATGCCTTTAAAATGGTGAATAAACCAATAAACTGTATTATAGCTATGGAGTGGAATACTATGCAGCAGTACATAGGAAGAGCCCTTATTTTTAATTTTCTAAATAAGAGACAAATAAGCTGGAAACACCTGATCTAGACCCCAACCACTGTTAATCTCACAGATGTGAGAAGAAAGACCACAGAACCAAATCATAAGCAAATTAATTATAGCTAGCAATTAAAGCAAGCTTTTTAATTCATCTATACAGGTTGTCTCCCTCTAAAGTGGGTATTAAGAGATCAGCATTGGACATGGGAAAGACAAAGATTTTAATAGTTCAGGAGTAGGGGGTTTCCAAAGGAAGGATTTGGCAGGCAAATAAGCCAGCTTACAAAGTAAATCATAAACATAACAGTTGATAATAACTTCCTGAAACAAAGACACAGTTGAAAAGTAGTCATAGCAAAATGGTCATAATAACCATTTGAAATAGAGGTATGGATGCCATTTCTTGTAACCATTTGTACCTACTGTTACAGGTGAGCCATACCCCAATCCTTGAGCAAAAGGTTTAATCATTAACACAAATGAACCCAGTTTCTTTTTACTATAAAATGGCTTTCAAGTCTAAGATGGAGACAGGCTTGGTCATCACCAACAGGTAGGGTCTGGTGGTACATATCGTTAATCTCAGTACTGTCAGAAACAAGTGGATATCTCTGAGATTGAGGCCAGTCTGGTATACACTGAGAGTTACAGTCCAGCCAGGGCAACAGAAAAACCCTGTCTCTAAATAAATAAATATTAAAAATAAAAATCCAATTCAGATAATCTTACCGCATTGACAAACAGAAACACAAAAACAATTTTTATGAAATTAATGAGAGCAATGTAATTATCATCAGTGTTAGTGGTGTTGAGTTATTTTGCTAAGGCCAATGTCACACATTTTGTATTGAATCATCATTCGCTTTTAAGCCATTTGTTGTCTTATGATCTGTATTAAGACCATTGATTATTATCTCTAAATTAGATTTAGTGATGCTTTTGAATTTTGGGGATGTAGATGGACCACTAAATTACTACCAAAAGGTTTGATTAATTAACCCAATTAAAAAATGGGGCACTGAACTGAACAGAGAATTCTCAACAGAAGAAGTTCAAATGGCCAAAAGACACTTAAGGTCATGCTCAACCTCCCTAGCTATCAGGGAAATGCAAATCAAAACAACGTTGAGATACCATCTTACACCTCTCAGAATAGCTAAAATCAAAAACACCAATGACAGCCTTTGCTGGAGAGGATATGGAGTAAGGGGTACAATCATCCTTTGCTGGTGGGAATGCAAACTTGTGCAACCACTTTGGAAAGCAGTGTGGCGGTTTCTCAAGAAATTCGGGATCAACCTACCCCAGGATCCAGCAATACCACTTTTGGGAATATACTCAAGAGATGCCTTATACTACAAAAGCATTTGTTCAACTATGTTCATAGCAGCATTATTTGTAATAGCCAGAACCTAAAAACAACCTAGATGCCCTTCAATGGAAGAATGGATAAAGAAAGTGTTGAATATGTACGCATTAGAGTACTACTCAGCAGTAAAAAACAATGACATCTTGAACTTTGCATGCAAATGGATGGAAAAAGAAAACACTATTCTGAGTGAGGTAACCCAGACCCAAACAGATGAGTTTGGTATGTACTCACTCATAAGTGGATTCTAGACATAAATAAAGGTCAGTGAGCCTATAATTCTTGATTTTAGAGAAGCTAAATAAAAAGGTGAACCCAAAGAAAAACATATAGTTATCCTCCTGGATATTGGAAGTAGACTAGATTGCCAGGCATAATTTTTATAAATAAAACCTGTTAAGACAAGGTCCAACATTAAAGACAAAAGCTAGTCATAACCATGTAATACTGATTTAGAGTACTGGATGCACTCGGGTCCGTTGGTTTAGCTTATTGAGCATCAGCTGTTTCTGGGCTGAGTAGCAAGTGGCCTTCTCTGGGCTAATACTCCACAGATCTGAGCTTGTCACACTCACCCATTTCAGTAGAAGGATATGGGTAGTCTTTGTATTTCCTGACTCCACTCAAAAAAAAAAAAAACAAACAAACAAAAAACCCAGAAACAAAAAACAAAACTCATTGAAGCCTGATGTGCAGGTATTTATGGTAAGTTCTAGAGAAATGAATGTTATAGATTTGTGTGTGTGTGTGTGTGTGTGTGTGTGTGTGTGTGTGTGTGTGAGTGTGTGTGTGTTAGATATATAGCCCATTCTTTCATTCAGGTGAGCGGTTCTCAAAGAGGTGTTCTATAAAGATGTTTTCAGAGGGTTTACAAGGTGAATACTATTTGCATATTAATACAAAGACTGAATATTCTAATTGTTTACTAACATACACACATGCATAGCACTGCCTTTCCACTGTACTGATGTGAGTACAATGATACGCACTTGCTTAGTGTGAATCAATGTAGTGGTAACCCTGTTCTCACAGCCAAGTCTGGTATAGTTCTGGGCTAAAACCGTCTGATTCTGGGTTGTTTTTATTTGAATATTTTTGTTTGGGAGAATTTTAATGATTGTTTCATTTCCTTAGGGGTTATAGATATATTTAAATTGTTTGTCTGACTTTTATTTAACTTCGGTAAGTGGTACCTTGTTGGAGCCCACAAGACTATACACTAAATGTACAGCTGACAGATTCATAAAGGCAGACCCGCAAGTGAACAACTTATGGGGCACCCATTTTGCAGAGCTGCAGGAACATTTGTCTTCTGGAAAAGTCACTGTCATATATATCAAAACATTATGAAACTGTGATTCTTCCCTTCAAAATTGGATTCATTCCCAAAACACCTCAGCAGTATAATTTCTGTGTGGGCAACAGAATGACCTTGCTCCATTGCCCCACACCGTAAGGCCTTAGAGTGATAATATTCACTGCTTGTTCTAATAGTCAAATTTGCATAGAGTCAATCCCACAAAATTACTTGCTAACAGATCACATAGAAATATCTATAGAAGACAGGCACTGAGCAAGGAGGCAGCATGCCCCACCTCTGCTAACAAATCTGGGCGTCCCCAAAGCTGGTAATCACAAAAGAGGTTAATTAGAAGAGGAGAATGTGTGAATTCAGGTAACTTTATCTAATGTCTTGGAATGCCAGGTATTTCCCGTTGGATGCTGAATCTTTCGTGGATCATGTCACCTGTTCAGAGTACTGCTTTGTCAGGTTCTACCTGCCCTTTTTGTGATTTTGATAAGCATATTATCATTGCCCTTGCCTATGGAATTTGCCAACTATGGCTGTAAAACACAAAAACCTCATGGAGACCATCCCTTATTCTTCTTCTTCTCCATGCCCTTCACTTCACTTTTTTCCCCTTGCTAGCTAGCTCTTATTTTTGGTTCACCAATTTCTATTGATCTGTGTATCACCATGTGGCTGTGGCACTGGCATCCATTAAACCTGGGCTTTTTCTAATTCGGTTGGATTTGGTCTGATTTGGATTATTGCAAAGGTGGAGAGGTTTTGTCGGACTGTAAAAACTTTACAAAGTCCATTTGGTTTATTATGTCAGTTAGCTCTAGTATTGTCTGAATTACCTATCCATTGGTTAAAGTAGGGTTTTGAAGTCTCCCACTATCAGCATGTATGGGTCAATAGGTGACTTAAGCTGTAGTGATGTTTCTTTGAAACTTAGTTGCCCTTGTATTTGGGGCATAGAGAGGTCTGAAATGTCATTTAGGTAGATTTTTCCTTTGATGAGTATGCAGTGTCCTTCAATATATCTTTTGATTAATTTTGCTTTGAAGTCTATTTTGTTAAATATTAAAATAGCTACACTGGCATGGGAGGTCCTTCTATATATGTGTTGCTTTCATTGGTTAATGAATAAAAAAACTGCCTTAGCCTGTGATAGGGTAGAATAGAGCTAGGCAAGGGAAAACTAAACTGAATGCTGGAAGAAAGAAGGTGGAGTTGGAAGACACCATGTAGCTGCCAAAGGGTAAAGACGTGAGCTGCCAACTGGAACCTTGCTGGTAAGCCACAGCTGCATGGCAATACACAGATTAATAGAAATTGGTTAACCAAAAATATGAGCTAGCTAGCAATACACTTAAGTGATTGGCCAAGCAATGATTTAATTAATACAGTTTCTCTGTGGTTATCTTGGGAGTCTGGGCAGCCAGGGAATGAACAAGTGGCTTCCTACAACACTACACCTTGTAGTGAAGAGACCAGCAGGCCTGCTTTTCATCCCTCCCAGCTCCCTCCCAGCTAGCTTTACACCCGAAATAACAACACACAAATTGTATTCTTTTACACACTGCTTGGCCCATTAGCTTCAGCCTCTTACTGGCTAACTCTCACATTTTGATTAACCCATATTTAGTAATGTGTGTAGCACCACGAGGTGGTGGCTTACGGGGAAGATTCTAGCCTGCATCCATCTCGGTGAGGAGAGTCATGGTGAGTGCTTCATGGCAGTTGCCTCACTTCCCTTCTTCCCAGCATTCTGTTCTGTCTGCTCCACCCACCTATGTTCTAATCTATCAGGCCAAGCAGTTTCTTTATTAATTAACCAATGAAACAGCAGATAGATAGAAACACTCCTACATCAACACCTCATTGCTTCTTAGGTTCATTTGCTTGGAATATCTTTTTCTAAACCTTTATCCAGTGTCTGCCCTTGATATTGAGGTGCATTTCTTGAATGCAGAAGAGGATGGATTCTGTTTTTAAATCAATTCCATAAGTCTGGAATTGAGATCATTGGTAATGAGATCTATCAAGGATCAATAATTGTTAATTCATGTTATTTTTTGTTGGTGATGGTGGTGGTAGTGATGGTGGTGGTGTGTATGTAAGTGTGTGTGTGTGTGTGTGTGTTTCTCTTCTTTTGTTTTTTTCTAGTCTGAGATTACTTATTTTCTATATTTCATAGGTGGAATTAGCCTCCTTGTATGGGCATTTTTCTTCTAGCACCTTCTCTAGAGCTGGATGGAAACTGTTTATGTTTGGCTTTACCATGGAATATTTTATTTTCTTCATCTATGGTGATTGAAAGTTTTGTTGGGTTTAGTAGTATGAGCTTACATCTGTTTCTCTTAGAGTCTGCAGCATATCTGCCCAGGCCCTTCTGGCTGTTAGAGTCCCTATTGGGAAGTTAGATATAATTCTAATAATGCTGCCTTTATATATTACTCAGTCCTTTTTTTCTTGCAGATTTTAATATTCTTTCTTCCTTCTGTACATATAATGTTTTGAGAATTATGTACTGAGAGGACTTGTTTTTCTAGTACAATCTATTTGGTGTACTGTGTACTTCTTGTATCTTTATAGGCATGTCCTTCTTCAAGTTAGGAAGTTCTGTGATTTTGTTTAAAATATTTTTTGGCATTTTGAGCTGTAATTCTTCTTCCTCTATCCCTATTATTCTTAGGTTGTCTTTTTGTCATAGTATATCAGATTTCCTGGATGTTTTGTTAGCATATTTTTAGCTTTAATATTTTCTTTGGCCAATGTATCAATTTTCTCTATCACGTCTTTAATACCTAAGATTCTCTCTTCCATCTCTTGTACTCTGTTGGTGAAACTTGTCTCTATTACTCGTACTCAAATTCCTAAATTTTTCCTTTCCAAAATTCTTTCTGTTTGCATTTTCTTTATTGTTTCTATTTCCATTTTCAGGTCTTGAACAATTAACTTCATTTCCTTCACTTTTTTGTTTTCTTTACTTTCTTAAGGGATTTATTAATTTTTTTCTTTTAGGACCTTTATCATCTTCACATAGTTTTATTGCTTTGTTTTGTTTTTGTTGTTGGTTTTTTGAGACAGGGTTTCTCTGTGCAGCTTTGAAGCCTGTCCTGGAACTCACTCTGTAGAGCAGGCTGGTCTCTTAGAGATCTCATAGAGATCTGCCTGCCTCTGCATCCCAAGTGCTGGGATTAAAGGTGTGAGCCAACATTGCCTGATTCATATTGTTGTTTTTAAGATATTCCTCTTAGACTTCAGCTATGCTGGGATATACAGAGTTTACTATGGTAAAATAGCTGGGCTCTAGTGGAAACATATTGCCCTGGCTGTTATTGAGCATGTTCTTATACTGACATCTAGGTATTTGGGTTTGGGATGATTATAGGTCTAGGTGCTGATTTCTGGGTTTGTCCTTGTTGGGTAAGTCTTTTGTTCCTTGATTTCTGTTTCATTTCTGATTATTTCGAGAATGTGATAACTCTGTGTTACCTATTTTACTGACTTATTCAGTTGATTTGTTCACAGGGAATGCCTGCTAGTGTTGGAGACTGAGATGCAGAGGTGAAGAAGGGGGAAGGGATGTCATATGGTTTCTATTGTTATGATGAAACACCAAGACCAATGTTTTTGTTAGAGTTTCTATTCCTGTGAAGGGACTATGACCACAGCAACTCTTATGAAGGAAAAACATTTAATTGAGGTGACTTGCTTACAATTCAAAGGTTCAGTCTATTACCATCATGGTGAGACATGGTGGTATGAAGGCAGACATAGTGCTGAAGTTGGAGCTGAGAGTCTTACATCTTGCAGGCAACAGGAAGTGGTCTGAGACACTGGGTAGTGTCCTGAGCATAGAAAACCCTGAAGCTTTCTCTCACAGTGACTTCCTTCAACAAGGTTAAACCCCCTCTAATAAAGTCATACCTCCTAATAGTGACCCTCAATACAAGATTATGGGGTTCAATTACAAAAAATTAGCACAACCAAAAAGCAAATTGGGGAGAAAGGGGTTTATTTGGCTTACATTTTCATATAGCTGTTCTTTATCAAAGGAAGTCAGGATAGGAACTCAAACAAGGCAGGTTTCTGGAGGCAGGAGCTGATGCAGAAGCCATGGAGGGTGCTACTTACTGGCTTGCTTCGAATGGCTTGCTCAGCCTACTTATTTAACATAGCACTACTCACAATGGACTGTGCCCTTCCCAATTAATCACTAATTGAGAAAATGCCTTACAGCTGTATCTCATGGAGGCATTTTCTCAACTGAGCCTCCTTCCTCTCTGATGACTCCTGCTTGTATCATGTTGACACAGATACAACAAGTACAGAGGGTATGCTCTCTTGGATTCATAGTAGACGTGGGCAGGGGGATGACAGGCTGCAGTTGTTAATCTGTTGTAGTACTACGGATGGGACTGAGGGATTGTGTCTGGGGGAATAGAGAGTACAATGTCCTCTTTTAATGGCCTATGAAACAAAGTTCCCTTACATTAGTAGTAGAAGAAAAGGAGGATGAGGAAAAACAGGAGGAAGAAGAAGGAATAAGGAAGAAGATAAAATGAAAAATATTGAAATCTGAACAACTTATTTGTCATGATCTTGTGGATACTGTACATTATGCTAGTCTTGTTTCCGCCTTTGTTTTGACTAATTGGGCAGCTTAGATGCAAGTGCACTTGCACACATGCCTCTATGTAGTGTGACTTTTCCTAGCATGACATGAAAAAAAAATATTCACCACAGATAGAGCACCTATAGACCAAGGAAGTAATCTCATCCAATTGCAGCCTGGGAAACTAATAAGTTTATTTGTGACACATACAGGAGTATGGGTGAGGGGTTGAGAACCTCATGAAATCTGGATTCCCACCTTCAGGTCACTATAACCTCCTACTTTCTCTAGCATGACTCCCAATGCCAGTTTACATGCATCAGACCCTTACTGAGGGTCTGGTGACTTCTTCCACTTTTTATGAGAGACAGAGTATGTCATCTCCATTACCACTACCATGAACATAGCTATCACTATAATGTTTATTTGGTTGTCATGACTGTAGGCTAAGGTATTCTGTAGGTGACAACAGAAATCTATGCTCCATGACAGCTAATGATTGAGTTAAGCCCAGCAGAAGTAGCCATACTACAACACTCTAGAAAGTTGTAGGGCTTTCTGACTTTTAAATGTAATGTTTCCTTGGGAGATTTCCATCTCATCCATTTACTCTTCCTTCATCATTTCTGTCTCTGTGTTTCTGCCAAATTTGACAGGATGAATTCTGAAAATAAGTCTGCTTTGAAAATACAGCAAGGGGAGGAAGAAAATAAAAGCAAAATCTGCACTGTAATCCATCAATAAACTCGTGGAAGTATACCTGCTTTAAGAGATCTGAGAGTAGACTGGGATCATAAAGTCTAGAAATCTGAATGAATCTTGGCAACAAGTTTGTTTTCTTTCCTAGGGCGTAGAGGAACAGTCTTTCTCAGGCATATTAACAGGAAACTAGTTCTTTCCTCCCAATAATTAATTGCATTCCTAAGAGGGGGTACAGGCTTTTCTATTACTAAGAATGCGGCTAATGAAGAAAATAAAGCATGGTGAAATCAGTGAATGAAGAGATCAAGTGGTGAGGGAAACACCTCTGTGGACCTTCTTTGGGTCAGTTACAGGATATAAGGCAGGTACAGGGAGTGCTATAGAGATCCTAGATGCTAGAATGAACTATAGATTTCAGATAGAAAACTAAGGTTCTTTCTAGGTGATAATGGTGGCACACACCTGTAATTTCATCACTCAGGAGGCAGAGGCAGGTGGACCTCTGATTACAAATTAACTTGGCCACAAAAAGAAGTTCTGGACAGCCAGTGCTAGACAGAAAAACCCTGTCTAAGAAAGAAAGAGAGAAAGAAAGGAAGGAAGGAAGGAAAAAAGAAAGAAGAGAGAAAGAAATGAAAGAAAGAAAGAAAGAAAGAAAGAAGGAAGGAAAGAAAGAAAGAAAGAAGAGAAAAGGAAGGTAAATCCAGTTTCTTGTTCTAATTCTATCATGAAGAATTTATGTAATTTGGAGTAAAGCTTTCAATGCCTTGGACCTCTATTTATAATCCCAGTGCTGGGGAGTTGGAGAAAGGCAGGTTCTTGGGGGCTTACAAATCAGCCAATTTAATCTATTTGTTGAACTCCAACTCAGTAAGAAGCTCTGTCTCAAAAGATGAGACAGCTCCTGAAGACAAACACTGGAGGTTGACTTCTGGCATCCATACACAAACAATATCCATCATATATGTGTATCTACATGCATGCACACACACATATACACATACACACACAAATGGGGGGGGTACAATGTCTAGGTAAAGTTTAAGGATCAAGGGGGCCATATATGCATACAAATTTGTAAACAGCTGATAATATTAAATTAGAAGATCTGTGCATGAGGACGACTCTCAGGAGCACAAATCCAATATGCACCTTGTCGCCACTAGCGCACTTTAGACAATTTAATTCATTGAATTAGTTCAATGGGAAAATACAGTTATCTCTCAAAGAATACAATAGCTATAATATTCATAAATCTAGTTAATAAAGCTATGATTATTAAAGTCTCATGTTACTTTTTAGACATTATTCACAAGTTGTGGTATGTATTTACTGAGTTCTAAATGTGTTCCCCTCCCAAGATGTGAACTTCATGTGAAAGGAATTTGATTTGTTTTATCTTCTTTCTATGCCTGGTACCCCAAGCATATAATGACATTTAGTGAATGCATGATATAACTGCTCCTGTCTCCATACCTCCTTCTATGAATTCTATTACTATGTAACTTTTGCTTGCCTGTGAGGTTTTTAGTGAATATTGTTTCCCTCAATTTATGAATGTTTAATATCCCAATGGAGGGACCCAATAGTTTGAGGTCACATGTACTTTTTAACCTATGAAGCAGCAGGGAAAGGGCTTCAGTCCAGTTGGGCATGCCAATGGATGCTTTCTGAAGGGGATACAGACTGAGCTAACTCTTGAGTGCACCATGTCTCATCTGGAGCAGTGTGGCTCATGAGGAAACCCCAGGCAGGTCAGTATCAGCAGATTCTGTGGAGTTTGGTGGACAACAAATGAATGCTGATGAAGGATATAGGCCATTGTCACAGAGTGGTTGGTGCACACTGAGGAATGTAAGTCCAATTTTTTCATTACTCTTTTTTGTTAGATTTTAAACAGATAAACAGCACGACTAGGCTTGTAATCATAGATATTGTAGTTCTAGTCACAGCTCAACAGATTGGCTCCAAATTATAAAAATCAAGGTATGTCCAAATATGGTCAAATCTTTTCTTCAGTGTTCTGTTTGCCTTGAAATGCTTCTCAAATGTGCAACCAAGCTCAATGCAACCCCAAGACAGTGCTCACAAAGCAGCAAGGATGCTCAAAAAGTAGGAGTCTCTTTGTTTTATAAATTACCAAAGGCACACTTCTCAGAATAAAGGTAATAATGGTGGTTGTTTGGTTCTTTCTTCAGAATCACAGAGAAAACTATTAAGCTTTATTCTTCTGCTTCAGCTTTTAACCCACATTACTATAATCTGCACTCCTGAATTCACACTTCGTCACTTCCCTAGCTTGTTTCTGATGATCTTCTGTTCCCATGTCTTTTCCTTTGGGAACGTTGCCAACATCATTAGTGACATTATCTTTGGAATCATGATGTACTGCCCATCCATGTGGGCTACAAATGTATGTGTCCATTTGCACTGGTCTTGTTTTTAGATTCTTTTATTATCTGGACCCATGATCTCCATGTTGGAGTCGAGGAATTCTTGTTCTCCTACCTCAAAGATGAGGCCCATCTCAGTGTCAGAGGTGATCCACTCAAAGAAACACTCTTCAGTGTGCACTGCAATGATGACAAATAAACCTGAGGCCATAGCCAGCAGCTAGGTTAGCAACACCAACAGCTCCATGAGCATCTCCACAGTGTAGTTTGGGTTCTACCAGTCCTGCTGCCTCATCCACCACTGACTCAGCATCTCTCTCACTCTGTTTTATGGCAGTTGTTAGGTCATTGTTCTACCAGCATTATTAATATGAGTAAGAGATTTATTAATAACCTTATTTTAAAATCTTCTAAGAGATTATTATTCATGGTGTGTATGAGAGAGTGAGAGACAGAGACAGAGAGACAGAGTGGGCATGGGCCATCACCTGTAGAGGTCAGAGTATAACTTTGTGGAGCTGATTCTCTCTTTTCACCCTCATGTGTGTTCAGCACAAGTCATCAGGCTTTCACTGCAAGTGCTTTTGCCCTCTGAGTCATTGTAAAATTCTTTCTTTGCTATGAATATATTTTATTACCATTGGCTAACATAAAATCTGCTTTGGCCAATGGCAGGGCAGAATATAGCCAGGCTGGAAGAGATGCATAGAGACAGTAGGTGGAGTCAAGAAGACACCATGTAACTGCCAAAGAAGACAGATGCTGGAACCTTACTGGTAGGCCACACCCTTGTGATGATACATAAGTAGATATGAGTTAATTTAAGATGTAAGAGCTAACTAGAAATATGCTTGAGTCATTGGCCAAACAGTGTTGTAACTAATACAGTTTCTGTGTGATTATTCAGGTCTGGGTGGCCAGGAAACAAACAATCAGTCTTCATTTACTGATCAGACTGGCTTCCAACTCAAAGAGATCCACTTACCTTTGCCTCCGGCGTGTTGGGATTAAATGGGTGCACTACCATTGCCTGGCTCAACAATGTTGTTTTTAATCCAAAGTAATAATGTTCTTGCTATCCTGTGGATTTCATTATCTAAGTTCAATAATATTGAGTTCTCTTCCAATTACCCACATTGTGCCAAGATTTACCCACATAAGTATGCAACAGCACCAAGAGTCTCTTTGCTACACTAGGCTTTTCACATGTATTTTAGCATGTGTATAATCCCAGAATTCTCACCTTTCTAACAAATGACTCTTTAACTGTCTCAGAGCTGTAGTCACTGCATTTTTTAGCATAAGACAAAACAATAGTCCCATCAGTATGCCAAGGAGGTGGATTTAGTCAGAAAAAAAAATGCTGAAATACTTGAGGTCGACAGTGCATGGCAATGAGACTGAATGGAAGGTGGAGTTGCTTCCTTTCAGGAACAAATCCTGATATGATAACTCCTCCCATAACACATGAAGGGTCTGGATATTGACAGTGAATCAAAGGATGGTGGAAGGGAAGGAAAGTGTTCCTTATTGTCTTCTATGCTTTTGTGGTCTCTCTTGAATGAACACATTCCATATGCATTGACATCCCTGCTCTCCAATGCCCATTGCCAATAATGGCAATGTTGTCAAATGAGTGGTTCATTTCTCTTTCTGCTGAGAATCCTCACCAGTCTCATCATCTTCACTTGTCTCCAGAGTTGTCCATTTAAAAAGAACTCTTGTTGTGCACTGGTAATTTACCATTCTCAGAATCCTGGCCTGACCCCTGCTGTAACTTGTCTATGTACAAGAACCAAGTGACTGTGAAGCTACTTAGTCTTAAGCTTCAGGCCTGAAAAGTTCCTGTGTCCATATAACCACCCAGGTAGTACATTTTTGTAAAAGGAGAAACATGAGCATTTAAGTGCCCAACAGTTAAAACTATTTGTTATTTATATTGATATTAGGGTGGCAATGGACAATTTTGAAAGCTGGATATCAAACAAAGTTCATATTTATTTGAGTTAGTTCTATAGCCACTTCTATTTATAGCTAAATTATTGCTACCTAAAAGGATAACTTCTAGGAATGCACATATTTCTCTATATATTGACTCAGTAGATATCCTGACATGAAGATGTAGAATAACAAGACATGGAGGATGACTGGGGCTTAAAAGCTTGGCTGCTCTTCCAGAGGACCAGAGTTCAATTCACAGCACTGACAGGGTGGCTCAAAACTTTCTGCAACTCCAGCTCCAGAAGATCAGATGCCCTCTTCTGGCCTCTTCAGCAACTACATAAATGTGGTACACTCCCATAAATGTTGACAAAACACTCATACACATACATATATACACATACAGATGCATATTATGAAAGAGATAGAGAGTCAGCGTTAATCCCAGGAGAAAACCTATCTGAGGGAGTCAGCTCATTGAAAGTGTTCAGCTTCATTACCAGCTGCTAGTCTGTGGTACAATTCATTTTCTTTTTCCCTCATTCTGCATTTGACCATTCAGAAATCCTTGCTGATGTCAGCCTTTGACCTCTGATAACGTATTTGCTCTATCTTAATAATTTCTTGCCTGCATTAAGATAACAGCTTCACAACTAATCTTACATCTTCACTTATATTTCACAGGGCCCGCAAAGATAGCTTTAAAGTGTCATTTAAAAACTTAAATAGTGTCATTCTAAATGTATCTATCTGCCTTTCTTCCCACCATACCATGGCTTCTGACCTTAAAACCATGAGCTTTTTCAATGGCTTACAACCCTTTACATGATCTTGTCTCTCTGCTTATATTTTTAAAGCTTAACTCTGAATATTCCTGCCTTGCCCACGGCCTTTCATGCAGCTGAACTCTGCTATTCTTCCAATATAATCTAGCTTTAAGGTCCCTCCATCAGTCCTATCTCTGGATCTTCTTCTTCCAGATAACTTAAAGATGCATTCCTATGCTTCAGTTCAGGTCTCTGTTTATATGTCACCTCTTCAAAGACATGTTCTTTGACCATTGTGCCTAACATATCCTCTCCTTCCTTACTATATCATTACTTGGCCTTTATTTACTATATAGCATTTAAAAACTCACAGCTTTTCAAAATCTCTGCTTCTGTTTGGTCATACCACCATCGTAAGAAAACAAGGTTATGCAAAGTTATACCAAATTACCTCCAATGTGTTTGAGTGTGTGTGTGCATGTGTGCGTGTGTGTGTTCATGTGTGTATGTGTGTGTATGGTATGTGTGTGTGTGTGCAACTGATGACAGAAGAGAGAAAAGGCTTTAAACTTATTCACCCTTTTCTGTTCCTACTAGAATGTAAGGCCCCCAGAAAGTTCTGTGCTTTGACAACTGTTGTGCTTTCACCTTTTGGTAGACCTTCAATAACTACCTATTGAAGGAATGGACAAAGTTTGTTCATGATTGAAAATGTCAAATGATTCAGGTTATGTGGTATAAGCCTGTAATTATAGCATTCAGCAGTTCAAAACAGAAAGATTACTGTGAGTTTAAGGATAGTCTGAGTTTCAGAGGGATACCTTGTCTCAAAAAAACATAAAAGACAAAATGTCTAGGTAATTTGTAGGAAAAGAAATTATGAAATTTTATGAAAATCTATAAATCACAATAATGATGAGTGTGGCAAGCTATCCCTGAAAGGTGTAATAATGGCACTTATATCTTGGCACTATCAAACAATTGTCTATTTGGACTTAAAGCTTGTTCAATACCAAGGAGATTGTACCTGATATTGGAGACCTAGCCAACTATTCATAGCTAGTGAGGTCATAGACCCTAGGAGAGAACCGCCTATCATCAGTTTTACTAGGCTAGGAATAATTCCTAACTTCATTCTGAGAACTTACACTTCTAACAGGAGGTAATTGTACCTCTTACTCCTCACCAAAGTTCTTTTTAGCAGTAGAAAGCTTAACAAAAAGCCATAACTAGTCAAAATGCTGAGAACTAACCGACTGTGGGGTGCCCAGCCTCAGTGGGTACATCTGCAACATAACCCCTAAACATAAGGCTCAGGAATATTTTGGAAGAAGGAACAGAAGATTCTAGAGCCAAGAAACAGAAAGTCTGCTGCAAGATTGTATCACAGGGAAGATGCACCTATGAAATCTCAACAATACAGCTATCCAGATAAGACCCGAATTATGAGTACCAGTTGACATGCAACATGGATGAGATAATCAGAACGTCAGCCCTAGCTCCTAGATGAAAGTAATACTGGAAATCAATAACTACTGAGAGAGGGAGAATCAGTTTTCCCCAGGATGATCCCTCTTATTTGTTTATCCAGTACCAGGTGGTCAGTCCTAAAAACATAAACACAAACATGAGCAACACTAAATGACTCATCAGGTTGTATTTATATACTTATTCATTGTGTGTGTGTATGTGTGTGTGTGTGTGTGTGTAGTAATAATTAAACAAAAAGAGTCCATGAATTTGTGAAGGATTGAGGTGGTGTCAGAACATGATCCATTATTATAATATTAGTCCATTAAATTATATATATGTGTGTATGTATATATATATGTATATTCCATAATTATATGATGGAAATTATGAGAGCTTGTTATAAAACTATAAAAATACAAGACTAGAGTCTTATGACCTCAGTTTCTTCAAAAACACAAAACTGTTTTTGGAATGTGCCTTTGTGCCCATCCCAGGTGTAGTAGGAGTGAGTTTGTTTTAGATTACTTATTACAACTGGCTATTGTTGTTTGTTTATGTGCCTCTATGGAAAAACATGTTTCTGCCACTTGAGGCTTGTCCTTGTCACTATTTACAGCTTTAGTTCATAAGAAATTTGATAATGTGACCTTTTTAACCCTCAGACTACAAATTGTCTGCTGCTCTAAATAAAGTTGGCTATTGCACGAGACTTTAGTCCACCTCCTTTTTAGGCTCCAGTCTCCCAGGTTCTACAGCCTTTAGAGCAGTAAACAGAGAGTGACATGGAAGGATCTGGAAGGAAGAGAGGCAGTATAATATAAATACAGTACACATATATGAATTTTTTATAAATTAAAATAATCAAACCAAAACATAAAATAAAAAGAAATTATAAACCCAAAGCAATTTCAAGTTAGGGGAAAGAAAACCTCCTACATAAAAGGCTTTGTTTTCAATACCAGGCATTTAATCTACACAGAAATATACATACAGAAGGAAATTTCTGTTTAGTTTAGTTATTGAATTTAGTTCTTACCCATAATTTCACAAATAAATAAAAATGAACACATAACCTACAAAACTCAGTATCTTTTAAGAGTCACAGGAAGAACATTAACAAAACAGAAACTATAAAAATGCCATCGAAGGATAAAGAATTCACACAAACACACACATACAAACAGTCATTGTATAGCAATGCTTAGGCCACACACGTCTTTATCAACTAATGATATATAGTTGTTTTAGTTTTGAAAGAAAAAAACAACGAAATTAACTAATTGACAAAATGATGAAATTTCACAACAATGCATATCTTAGGATACCTCTCAGTCATTAAGCAGTGTATGACTGTATGTTTTTCTCATAGGGTCCAAATTGTAGGCATATTTAAGAATTCCACAATAACCTGGAATGGAGTATAACAAAGGTTTATTTATTTGGGATAAACTCACAGCAAGGGTAGCACTCCACAGTCCTCTGTGTAAGCTGAGAACTGGGAACCAAATACAGTGGAAAAAAGAGGTCACACACATTTGTTGTCTGTACTTATAGTTCATCAGACTACTCCCAAATGGGCTGGTATCTAAAATGCTATTGGCTAAAGGAATTTTCGCAACATTTGTGTGTTACAAAGTCATGCCAATCTCCTATTTAAGTATTGATTTGTTAGCTCTGGAAGAGAACAAATATGTATGACCTTTTTTTCCTGAGTCTTGTCAGTGGTTTTGCTAGTATAAGGTCAATCCCTGATCTGTATGACACAGAGGTAACTATGGGAAATATAATAATCACACAGAAACTATACTAATTGCAACATTGCTTCCTATAGTTCAGGATTCTTATAAACTAATGCTTACATATTAAATTAACCCTTTTCTATTAATCTGTGTATCACCATGAAGCTGTGGCTTACCTAAGGTTCTGATGGCATTTTTCTCCTTCAGCAGCTACATGGCACCTCTCTCTCTGCCTACTCTCTCTCTCTCTCTCTCTCTCTTCATCTCTCTCAATCTCTCTCTCTCTCTCTCTCTCTCTCTCTCTCTCTCTCTTCTCTCTTTTTCTCTCCCTGTCTCTGTTCTGATTTCCTACCTGGTTTTACTCTGCTAATCTACTCTCCCAAGCAGCTTCATTCATCAACCAATAAAAGCAACACATATACAGAAGGATATTCCACATCATCTCCCCTTTTTCTGTCTAATTAAAAAGGAAGGTTTTAACCTTAACACAGTAAAATTATATATACAAAATAGTTATCAAGCAAGAATTATAGTTACAACATTTCTTTGTGAGTCTAAAGTTTCATATCTAATTTATATTCTATCAAAATTAAGGAAAACTTTAATTATTATAACTATCTAGTCTTCAACTCCATCAAAGACTCCAGAAGGAGTTACCCAAGTTACCACCTACACTCTATCTTTGTTCTAATTTTCTACCTGTATTTATTCTGCTAAGGCATTAGCCCAAAGAGCTTTATTCATCGAACAATAAAAGCAACACTTATGCAGAAGGACATCCCACATCAGAATGTCATAATTTTTACCTAAACACAATAGTTTATTTATAAAAAATGAACTCCGCCTCCTTTCGGGAACTTTGCTCCAAGATGACCAAAAAAAGGAGAAACAACGGTTGTGCCAAAAAGGGCCGGGGCCATGTGCAGCCAATTCGCTGCACTAACTGCGCCCGCTGTGTGCCCAAGGACAAGGCCATTAAGAAGTTCGTCATTCGGAACATCGTCGAGGCAGCTGCCGTCAGGGACATATCCGAAGCAAGTGTCTTCAACGCTTATGTGCTCCCCAAACTCTATGTCAAGCTGCATTACTGTGTGAGCTGTGCTATTCATAGCAAGGTGGTCAGGAATCGATCTAGGGAAGCTCAGAAGGACCGAACACCCCCACCACGATTTAGACCTGCTGGTGCTGCACCACGACCCCCACCAAAGCCCATGTAAAGTGGCTTCGTAGAGACAGAAGAAAACACCTTGGAAAAATAAAATGGGACTTAGACTTTAAAAAAAAGAAATAAAAATGAACTCCCAGGGAAGAAATATAAAAGATAGCATCTACTGAGAACACATTATTTATTTAAGAATCATTAGCCATGAAGTAAAACACTACCTCTTATGATTTTCACAGACTATAATGTTAGTTACCAAGACTCTTTTTTCCCTGTTGGGTTGCCATATCCAAATTCAGTACGAAAATCTTTTTTATCTTATTATATTTTTTGTTGTCGTGTTTAGTTGTTATTTTTTAGAAGCCCATTCTTTTCTAATGAAAGACAGAAAGCAAGTAAACATAGAAGAGAAGGGAACTTGGGAGGCGTAGAAGGAGAGGAAACTACAGTTAGGATATATTGTGTGGGAAATAAATTTATTTTAAATTAAAAAAAAGTAGCCCCCAAAAGGGCTCTTTCCAAGATGGTAGAGATATGTAGCATGTGAATATGACTTCTATAACACTACAGCACATGGGCTAATTTCCCTAACTTATTCCACTTTCTGGAAGCCAGTCTAGCAACTTAAATTTAAAAAGTTAAAAACTATTTAAATCAAACAAACCATGAGTATTTTACTTCATCCTTTGCCTTTGATCTATTAGCCCTGAAAATTCATGATGTCCTTGTAACTTGGTTTAGCCTTCTCCAATCTCAATATTGTAATGTGAAAATCCTAATTGGCACTCTGAAGTATATTACAAAACTGATAAATGCATAAAGAGATATTTGGGTTTAGTTTGACTTAAATATTGTATAGAAAATACATGTATTGAATCATTATATGACAATACATTAATATAATTTTATATTTTATGTACCTATTAAAATATTTTAAACATATAAAAGAAATTACATCAGGAAACTGTAATAGAATATTAATATGTACAATTTTATGTTTTATGTATCTGCTAAAAATAAATTTCAGTAACATTTCATCATGGATGAAATAATCTGCCATTCCTCCCAGAGGAGCTTTAAGCAGTTAATGATTACAGGGAAAGAGAAATCAGATTACACAGTGATGTAGCCACTGATCTATTGCCTGTTCAAGTAAAGACCCTCTCCACTCAAGATCACTCAGGAAACTCGTGAATAAATGCAGCGGGACAACTCCCCTACACACACACACACACAAAGACATGGGGGCTAGAGAGATGCCCAAGTGCTTTAGAGAAGTTGCTGCTCTTGCAGAGGACCCAGGTTCACACTTACATGGCAGTTTACACCCATTCATGACTCCAGTTTCAAGAAATCCACTGCAACCTTTTGACCACCACAGACACCATGCAAACACAAAATACACATACATACATGCAGACAAAAGATTCCTACACAAATTAAAATAAATCAATAAATATAAAACAATTAGAAAAAGACATGAAAGTAGGAAGAGTACTAGGAAGAAGAAATTTGATGGGAGTGGGGGGTCTAGGAGAGTATAATAAGGGGGACTTTGATTAAGGAACACCATATATATGTATGCATACACACACACACACACACACACACACACACACACACATATATATACATAAAATTGTGAAAGAATAAATTTCAAAAATAAATACTTGCATTTTAATAAATGAGTGAAAGAACTGGGCCTTGTGTCACCACCCTGTAATCTCAGCTACTCTGGATGGATACCAAATTCAAGGCCTGCCTGTGATAGAGTGAAGTTAAGGCTTCCCTGAGATACTTTCTCTAAGAAAACTGTAAAAAGAAGGCTGAGGAAGTATCTCAGTGGTACAACACTCGCTTAGCATATGTGAAAGACTTTAAGTTCTATCCTTAGTATTGTATAAAAGAAAAACAAACAAAGGAAAAAACACTGTGGGAGGAAGAGCAGAGTATAGGAGAAACATATTGAAAAACTTTTATGGAATTTAGGAATTGGGACATCTGGCTAAAGAGCAAAGTATATAAAAGTTAGAATTAGTCCTAATTTTGCACTTCAAATTTCTTTCTGATTTAAATGATGCTCTTTGTTCATCATATCCACAGCATCTCCATTGTGAGATGGTGCTGATTCCTTAGCATTACAACATTGATGCTGAAACCGAGGTGCTTGCTACCTGAGAATGATATTTGAAGACTCTGTAGTCAATATTAGAAAGAAGTTGGATTCTCAAAGCACACCCAAAGTCAAGGATTTCATCAAATTATTTCAGATTCAGGGATGGACAGGAGTGCAGGTAATGCTGACAGGGAGCTAGAGAAATAATACTGGGATAGAGTAAGGAGAGTTAGTCAGAAGTCTATCATTAAGCTAATTGTTATAGTGGGTCACTGGAACTTGCTCTCACAGAGAAACTCTGATAACTAAATGTTAAAAGCAGACCCAAAAAGATGAACATGGGATGTACTCACTCATAATCGGTTTCTAGCCATAATTAAAGGACATCGAGCCTATAAATTTGGGATCCTTGAGAAGATAATAAGAAGGTGAACTCCCAAAAAAAGATATAGTAATCCTCCTGGATATTGGAAGTAGACACGATCCCCAGGCAAAATTGGGAACTTGAGGGTTGGGCGAGACTGGGCCAAGGGAAGATGGGGAGAGAAAAGTGTGAAGGGGGAGAATGGGGGGAGCCTCGGAGGAATGGGGTGCTTGGGATATAGGAAGGGTGGATATGGGAGCAGGGAAGCATATATCTTAATTTAAGGAGCTACCTGAGGGTTGTCAAGAGACTTGACCCTAGAGGGGTTCCCAGGTTTCCAGGGAGACGCCCCCAGTTAGTTCCTTGGGCAGCTGAGGAGAGGGAGCCTGAAAAGGCTAGTTCCTATAGCCATACTGATGAATTTCTTGCATATCACCATAGAACCTCCACCTGACGATAGATGAAGAAAATGACAGAGCCCCACATTGGAGCACCGGACTGAGCTCCCAAGGTCCTGATGAGGAGCAGAAGGAGAGAGAACATGAGAAAGAAAGTCAGGACTGTGAGGGAACCTCCAGCTGGCGACAGATGGGGAAGGTGACTGAGCCCCACATTGGAGCACTGGACTGAGCTCCCAAGGTCCTGATGAGGAGCAGAAGGAGCGAGAACATGAGGGAGAAAGTCAGGAACGTGAGGGGTGCGTTCACTCATGGAGACGGTGGGACAGAACTAAAGGGAGATCACCAACTCCAGTTGGAATGGGACTGATGGATCATGCGACCAAAACCCATCTCTCTGAATGTGGCCAACAGCGGGGGCTGACTGAGAAGCAAAGGACAATGGCGCTGGGCTCTGATTCTTCTGCATGGACGGGCTTCTGTGGGAGCCTTCTCAGCTTGGTCGATCACCTTCCTGGACCTGGGGGGAGTTGGGAGGACCTTGGTCTTAGCATAGAGTGGGGAACCCTGATGGCTCCTTGGCCTTGAGAGGGGGAGGAGGGGAGGTATGGGTGGAGGGAAGGGGAGGGAAGGGGGAGAAGGAGAGGAGTGAGGGGGGAGGAGGAGGGAAGGAGATGGAAATTTTTAAATATAAAAAAAAATAAACCATGAGAAAAAAAAAGCAAAAGGCAAACACACACACACACACACACACACACACACACATCAAATAGTACTTGGTGGCACACACCTATATTCTGAATACTTGGAAGTTAGGAGAGGAAGATTGTGACTTTGAGGTCAATCTGGGCTATGTTGTGAGGCTTAACACGCATACACCTCAGAATTAACCCATTAAATAGTCAATAGAACTAGAATGTCTCTAATTATAATTCATTAGTTGAAGGCAACTGTAGCAGGGGAGATGTTGATCACTAGGGCCATTTCAGCCTAAAATATGAGTAGACAAAGCAGATTTTCATTGTTTTGACAAATCTATTGGATACAAGGATGCATATATCAATCCACAAAATGTTAATCAATAGGAAATATGTTTTGTGCTCTGTTACTGTAGAGCAAAACAAATCACAAGGTATAATAAATAGAGATTAATGTGCCTCAATAAGGTTTTGTGGACAATGATCTTTGATTTACATATGAGTTTATTCTCATGAAATAGTCTTATGATTTTGTTCAACTATCTTTAAAACTTTGAATCCTTAGCTCATAAATCATACAGAATGATACAGTGTGCTGGATTTTGCCTGTGGGTCAGTTTGCCAGCTCTTGACAACATGACTTCACCTAGTTTTTAAATTATATTTCTTCTTTCTTGTCTTTTTCGAATTGTGTTTGTCGTATAAAAGATTTTCTTATAGCAGGGATGAATGAATGAGACGTGTGATTAAGTGCTTGAATTACTAAAATGAGTGTATTCTTCTAAGTGAATGTAACAAGTAAGGTTATTATTAAAATGACTACTTACAAAAGCTAAGGACCAATCTATCATTTTATTCAAGGGTAAGGAAAAAGTTTTCAACAAATTTCAAAGGAATAATGAAACAAATGTAGCTATTTTTTGCTGGCTTCGTAAGTTTTGTTTGTTCATTTACTTTTTTAGCAGACAGCCCAGATGTTAAGCAAACAGCCATGGTAAGGTGGTGTTCAATGAGCAGTCCCTTCAATTCTAGGCTGCAGCATAACAGAACTAATGAAAAACTTCATGCTTTGTTAGCAAAATGCACGGTTAGAAATGTAGAGCTGGACATGGTGGTGCACACGTGTAACCCCAGCACTTCTAAAACTGAGATATGGTGATTGCATGTTTGAGGCCAACCCAGGATGCTTAGTGACTTCAAGGCTAGTTAAGGTTGTATACTAAGGGCCCTGTCTCAAAAAACATATCAACAATAACAAAAATAAATGTCTAATAAAGAGCATTTGACAGGGTGTGTTAATAGCGTGCAAACATCTTTTTCGCACTCTATTTAGAACCATTGTCTCCTCTCTTAGCAATATAACATATTTTAGAAGGACACAAGAATTTTTTCAATAATTTTCTGACATCATGAAATCACACTTCCAGGGATTAAAAGGGGGGCTTGGGATGTAATTCAGTGGTACAATGTATGTTTAGTATGCTCAGACCCTGGGCTCTTTCCCCATCAAGCACACACACACACACACACACACACACACACCACACACACACCACACACCACACACACACACACACACACACCACACACACCACACACACCACACACACACACATACACACACACACACACACACACACACACACACACACACACACACACACACACATTTGTGCACAAGTCCTAGGCTTTTTCTTTCAGGCCACCAACCAGCTCCCAAATCATGTCATAGAACTTCTTATTAGTTATGAATGCTTTGCCTAGCTTAGCCTCATTTCTAGTTAGCTCTTTTAACTTAAATAAACCTGTTTCTGCTTATCTACCTTTGCCTTGGACCTTTTTACTTTTCTTTTCTTCACTTTCTTTACTTTTCTTTACTTTCACTGCTTCTCATGTCTGCTGGCTAGCAGTTCCAGGCTTCTATCCATGGACATCTCCCTTTTTCTCATCTCCCTTCTCCTCCTCCTTCCTCTCCAGTCCAAATTGCTCCTTCTATTTATTCACTTTCTCTACCAGCCCCACCTATCCTTTCTGCTTTCTAGCTATTGGCTGTTCCTCTCTTTATTAGACCAATCAGGTGCCTTAGGAGGCAAAATGAAACAAAGGCAACACATCTTAACATAATTAAGCAAAAGCAGCATAAATAAAAATAACCAACAGTTCGAGTAATATTGTACAGTACACACACACACACACAAACAAACAAACAAACACACACACACACACACACTGTTGGATATCTGATACCAACCCAGGGAGTTGACCTTGGCCACTGGGATGACAAGAAGAAAGGACAAAGACACACAAACCTAGAAGCTCAGCACATTTATTATATAGAATTAAACAGGCAGGTGGGCTTATTATATACAGATGCAAGAGGAAGCAGGGATTATGGCATAAGGCTGGAACTGAGACAGGCTTAGTTAATCTCAGTAAGACCAATCTATGTAGGGGTGAAATCTTTAGGCTGTGAACATATGGAGGTGGGGAAGACACTGTGGGCACTTTTTGCAAAAGTTATCAACATTCACGCTAGGACCAGCAGGGAAGGGTTGCCATTTTCCTAGGCCTAGCCCTGTGAAGGCTTTAGTGTTTTCCCATGGGTCTGAGACTATGGTCCTTCTGGTGCCCATGTAGTTAGTAGCATACATTCACTGAGAACCTTATTCACTTAGTACTTCCTCTGCTCCTCACAATACACAAATGGTAGACAAAATTTCTCTGTGTGATGAATTAAGGGCACATTTCCAGACCCACAAATTAAAACTACTTAGCCTAAAGAACAGGTGATAAAGAAGATGTCATGTTAAACGTTTTTTTCTCAGTTTCTTCATCATCCCCTATCAACTACTATTTATTGTAATCATTAATAGTGCTCACCAATACTACCTCTTTATCTTTTCAGGAACATGATAACACTGTATTCCTTTGTCCCCTTTAATGATATATGTGACTGTGTAATCTTCTTTGACAAAATGTGAGATAAAAGAAACTTTTTATATTAGAATTTTTTTTAAAAAAATACCAATCCAATTCCCACTCCTTTACCTCCTCCCATTCCTTCCTCACACCCTCCCATCCCATACCCCTCTAATCCTAAGAGAGGGTAAGGCACTTTGCTTTGTGAAAAGTCTAAAGCCTTCCCTGCTACATCTAGGCTGAGCAAGTATACATACAAAGAAAATAGGATCCCCAAAAGCCAGTACATGCAGTAGAGATAAATAACAGTGCCACTGGTAGTGGCCCCTCAGTCTGTTCCAACTGTCAATCACATTCAGAGGGACTAACTAGTTTGGTTATATGCTCGTTCCCTCCCAGTCCATCTGGAGTTGGTGAGCTCCCATTAGCTCAGGTAAACTGTTTTAGTGGATGAACCCTTCATGGTCTTGAACTCTTTGCTCATATTCTCATTCCTTCTACTCTTTAACTGGACCTTGGGAGCTTAGTCCAATGCTCCAATGTGGGTCTCTGCCTCTGTTTCCATCTGTTGATGGATAAAGGTTCTATGGTGATATCATTTTCTTCTCCCACTGCTATGGTGATCATAGAAGAAGGTGACATATTGAGATAAAACCTTAATGAAGTCAACTCATGTTGAACATGCATGTAGTGCTGTAGGAACAGAAACTATTTTTACTCTTTTAAGGCATTGATTGGAGGATCATTTATCACTACAGAATTATATAGCCCTCTTGACTAACACTTTATATCACACCAACATGTACTAAAAGAAACAAAGACATAATAATTGTGAACTTGTAACTACCTGCCAACATATCCTTAAACTATATAAACAACTTGACATTATTATTTTTATTATCTAATAAAATGTAAATGTTATGCAACTAGATGGCTGAGTCAGTAGTGACAAAATAAATGAACACATTCAGCTTGGACACCATGCCCTTGCCCTGTTCTTCTCCCTCAGTCTCCAAACCCTGCTATATCTATCCTTCCCAGATTCCCTCCCTCTTCTTTCACACCTTATCTGTTCCTTAAGTCACTAACCCCTCATGGAACCCTTTCTACCCATACTAAGTAATGAAATAGTTTTACATGTTTCAAAGAACCAATATGGAAAAAAGTAACATTTGCTTACCAAAAGTAAAAAATTACAAATGAGAAATAATAAGAGTAAATAAAAATTGATGCATACATGAACAACCTATATACCTACTTTAAAACAAAATGTACTTCTGAATGACTTATAGGTCACTGAGAATTATATATTACTCTGAAATAAACAATTATGAAAATAGTACCTGTGAAAATCACCAGATAAAATAAAACAATATTATTTTGTAGTTATAAAGATAATATTAAATGGTATTTTTATAATATAGCCACAATCAACATAAATAACACAGTAAAGTTTAGTGGTTATAAAACCAAATAATGATAAATGAAGTCTATGACTTTTTGCTATACATATTTTGTGTTTAGAATAATTAATAGTAACAAGTAAAGAGAAGCATTGGATTTGGTTATTGTGAAAGAAATTGATTTAATGGTTTATAAATACAAATACCTCAGTTTTCTTACAAATTACACAAAGACCAAATTCTTCAACTTTTCTGGGTCTTCCTAATGAGTTTAACTCTCATCTTATGCTCTCTTGGTACATTGAAGGATATTAAATATAAAGGTATTATATATTTTCTTTGCTCAGTAAATACTGCTTAAATATTCTATGGTCTCCTAAGTAGATTACCTATAATCAACAGGGTAGTAATTTGAGAACAACAGTGAACAGGCTCATTAAGTATAATTCTTAGTGCATACTCGTTTGCAATTTGGTCCTACAACAGAGTTTGGCTCTTGTGGAAAACAGTATCTGTTTTTTTGTTCTCCTTTTCAGTATTTTACATCAATATGAAAATTATTTCGGTTCTCCAAGAGGGAAACTGGGTCATTAATCTGACTTTCCTTGTCTATGCTTGTTGTGAGATAGTAAAAAGTGCTACACAAGGCTACACAGTTTTAATTTACCTGAGTTACGCATTATGTTACCATCCTCGTAGGAGGGAAAGACATTTAAAAAGAAGCAAATGCCTTTCTCATTCACTATGATTCTACTGAGACAATAGGATCTCAAGGATTTAGAATTTCCTAAGAATCTCATGCTGGGGGGAAAGAAAAAGGCTAAAACCCAGGCACCAGCAAGAAGAGAAACCTACTTCCGGGGAAGAGATTTTACTCTGTGCTAACACCTTGGTGGACAGATCAGAAACTGAGACAATGGTGAATCAATGATATGTGGAACCATTCCTTAACAGGAACTTCTTATTTATGCGTACCTTTTGCCTTCTATTTAAACCTAAACCTCATGTCATTGTACCCTGAAGATGGAATTGGAAGGAAGGACCTTTTTTTTCTTCTTCTTCCCAGTGTAGTCACACATTTGAGTAAATTTCCTTCCTCTGGTTTTCACTATTGCTTGTGTCTTTAATTGATTTATTGAGGTCAGGTGGCCAAGAATAGATCTGCCACTGCTCAGGCTGTCATCCAAACAACCCTGGAAATAATGCCACGGAGGTGAGTGAAGAGCCACATCGGATGTCCCACTTTAGGTCCTCCCCAGTGGGACAAAACCGTGGGCCTCTCCCCCAACTCCTTTGGCTTTTCTAGCCAGCCTGCATGGAGTTCCCTGTGGCCAGGCTCCCCCAAAACACAAACCCATCCAGCCTACTAGAAGCACCCCGCCTGCAAACCCGCCTATCTTCCTGAAACCTCAGTGGAATTCACTCTGAAACACAACTTGCACGAATACTGAGGGAACTTAAGAGGTGAGTGAACAGCCACATGGTGGGAAACCTCACTGTCTAGGTCCTCCAAAGTGGGACAAAACCCCTGGCCCCTACCCCCAACTCCTTCGACTTTTCTAGCTAGCCAGCATAGAGTTAGGTTCCCCACAAATCCAAACCCAACCACTGGACCCCCCAAGCTACTAGCCACACCATGCCTAAGGGCTGAGAGCTTGCTATAATACTGAGGGGACCAAGAGTGTGCTACAACACTGAGGAGATTAAGAGAGAGCACCAAGAGATCAAACCAGGGGAGAAGACCAAAAGAGCAGGTTTATAGAGACCTCAGAAGCTTTCTGAGGCAGATATTAGCAATACAGAGAGGGGAAAAAACCTCCCAAAGATCCAGACAGCCACTGCAAAGATTGGACTTAGAAAAACAAAACAAAACAAAACAAAACAAAACATCGCAGGCCTCATTTGAAGGAAGAGATGGGTAGACACCAATGCAAGTATTCCTTCAACAACCTAAATGCAACATGGTAACACCAGAACCCAGCAGACACACAGCAGGAAGACTTGATCAACTTAAACCAGAAGAAGTAAAAGAAAACGACTTTAAACATGACTTTATGGAAATTATGGAGGCCTTTAAAGAGGAAATGAAATACCCCCTTAAGAAAATAAAGGAGAAGACAAACAAAAAAAATTGGAAGATATTTAAAAATCCCTCAAAGAAAGCCAAGAAAAAACAAATGGGTGAAGGAACAGTTCAAGACTTGAACACTGAAATAGAGGTAGTAAAGAAAACAAAAACTGAAGGAATTCTGGATATTGAAAATCTGTGTAAACCAACAGGAACTACAGAGACAAGTATAACCAACAGAATACAGAGATAGAAGGAAGAATCTCAGGCGCTGAAGATGCTATAGAGGAAATAGACTCATTAGTCAAAGAAAATATTAAATCTAACAAATTCTTAACACAAAACATCCAGGAAATCTGGGACAGCATGACAAGACCAAACCTAAGAATAATAAGGGTATAAGCTCAAAGGCACAGAAAATATATTCAACAATATCATAAAAGAAAACTTTCCTAAACTAAAAAAGGATATCAGTATGAAGAAACAAGAAGCTTACAGAACACAAGTCGATTGGATCAAAAAAATCCCCTTACCATATAATAATCAAAACTCAAAATATACAGAATAAAGGAAGATATTAAGAGCTGCAAAAGAAAAAAATCAAGTAACATATAAGGTAAACCTATCAGAATTACACCTGACACACCAATAGAAACCATGAAAGCCAGAAGGTCCTGGATAGATGTGCTGCAGACACTGGGAGACCATGGATGCAAGCCCAGACTACTATACCCAGCAAAGCTTTCATTCACCATCGATGGAGAAAACAAGATATTCCATGACAAAAACAGATTTCAACAATATATATCCACAAACCCAGCCTTACAGAAAGTACTGGGAGGAAAACCCCAACCCAAGTATGCTAACTACACCCACAAAAACACAGACATCTGATAACCCCCACCATCATAATGCAAAGAAGGAAAATACACTAACACTACTACAAAAAAAAAAAACCCTGGAGGTAATAACCACTGGTCATTAATATCGCTTAATATCAATGGACTCAATTCTCCTATAAAAAGACACAGGCTAAGAGAATGGATACAAAAAAAATATCCAGACTTCTCCTTTTTACAACAAACACACCTCAACCTCAAAAATAGACACTACCTTACAGTAAAGCATTGGGGAAAAAATGGACCTAAGAAACAAGCAGGTGTAGCTATGCTAATATCTAACAAAGTAGATTACCAACTAAAATCAATCAGAGGAGATGAAGAAGGACACTTTATACTCATAACTGGAACAATTCATCAAGATGAAGTCTCAATCCTGAATATCTATGCCCCTAATACAAGAGCACCCACATGTAAAAGAAACATTACTAAAACTTAAATCACACATCAAACCCCACACAGTAATAGTACGAGACTTCAACACTCCACTCTTGCAATAAGACAGGTAAACAAGACAGAAACTTAACAAAGAAGATAACTAACATATGTAGTAAATCAAATGGACTTCACATACATCTATAGAACATTCCACCCAGACACAAAAGAACATACCTTCTTCTCAGCACCTCATGCAACTTTCTCTAAAATTGATTACATACTCAGTAACAAAGCAAACCTCCACAGATACAAAAAAAATGGAGTAACGCCCTGTGTCTTATCATATCACCAAGGATTAACATTAGAATTTAACAACAATACTACTCTCAGAAAGCTTGCAAACTCATGGAAATTGAACAGTCAACTACTGAACCACCCCTGGGTCAAGGTGTTACAGATTTCCTGAATGCTTTGTGTTAAGAATTTGTTGGATTTAGTGGTTTTTGATCAATGAATTTATTTTCTCATTAGTATCTTCCATGCCTGAGATTCTTTCTTCTATCTCTTGTATTCTGTTGATTATACTTTTCTCTGTAGTTCCTGCTCATTTACCCAGACTTTTCATTTCCTGAGTTCCCTCAGTTTGTGTTTTCATTATTACCTCTGTTTCAATCTTCAAGTCTTGAACTGTTTCCTTAACCTGTTTGATTGCTTTTTCTTGGTTTTCTTGGTTTTCTTTGAGGATTTATTAATTTCTTCCAGCTTTCTGTTTGTCTTTTCCTCTATTTCTTTAAGGGAGTTTTTCATTTCATCTTTAATGGCCTCCATCATTTTCATAAAGTTATGTTTAAAATCCTTTTATTCTACATCTTCTGTGTTAGGATGATCAAGTCTTCCTGTTGTGTGTCTGCTGTTCTGGTGTTACCATGTTGCTTTTTAGGATATTGGAGGAATTCTTGTATTGGTGCCTTTTCATCTCTTCCTTCAAATGAGCCCAGTAGTGTCTTGACTTCTTGGTCCAATCCTTGCTGTGGCTGTCTCTTAGGTCCATTCATTTTTGGCTCAGGTGATGTCACAGGTTTCCACTGAGCTCGAAGGTAAAGGCTGATTGGGTGTGGGGTGGATTGAGGGCTAGCAAACAAGCTCCCCACTGGTGGCTATAAATGTCAAGGGACCTGGGGAGGGGCCCTTGGCTTTTCTCCCACCTGGAGTTCTTAGGGAGTGAGGAATTTGGGGTCACATGACTGTTGTTTACGCTGAGGGACTTAGAGAGGGGCCCCTGGCTTTTTTCATACCTGGGATTCTTAGGGAGTGGGGAGTCTAGGGTCACAGGGCTGCTGCTCACTTACCTCTTATGGCCCCCAAGTATTGGTGCAAGATCAAGTGTTGATTTTAACTGATATAGGGTTGGGGGCTGATGTGGAAATTTTGTAGGCTCAGGGATCTCACAAAAAAAGGAAATTGAATGGAATAATAGGTAGATTAGCGTGAGCTTACTCACACTAATAATAATAGTGAGTAATAGATTGATAATCTGGTTATTTCTCAGTAATAGTGTTTATGTGTGTCTCTTCTTTGGGCTTTATGCTGGTGGGGGGGGGGCGTTATCAGATGTGTATGTTATTGTGGGTGTAGTTAGCTTCCTTGGGCTGAGGTTTTCTCATCACTGATTAAATTATTAAGTAGGCATGGTTAGTACCAAAGTGACAGCTTCAGCTGTTGGCAACCCCAAGTTTAGATTTTCAACATGGCAGAGGTACAGTCACCACCAGCTCTGGTAGCCATGCTCACCATGCTGTGTCCATGCTGCCATTAAGCAGCTTCTAGCATGCTGCCCACAAACCTCATTTAAGTGCTTTGTAGGAAGATCTCTCAAAATAAAAAAGAGCTGTCTGTGTCAACAGCATGAACCAGGAAACCATCTCTTAAAGGAGCCATGCATCTGCTTGCCAACAGCAAACAGAGCCTATCTGAAAAAAAAAAAAAGTGGCTACCAAGGAGCTGTACTTGATTCCCATTTTTCTTGGTCTAGAAGCCCTCTTCTTTTTAAGTTATTTTAGGCTTTATGTGGATGTAGGTACACTGTATAGGTGCCATTTGCAACTGGAGATTTTTTTCTCCTGCCCAGCAGTTCCTGAATAAGCACTCTAAGGCTTAATATTAATTATAAACTATTTGTACTAATTAGCTCAGGCTTATTACTAACTTGCTGTTACAACTTAAATTAACCCATTTCTATTATTTTATATTTTACCATGAGGTTCATGGCTTGTTACCTAACATCTTGCTTCTCCAGCAGCTGCTCACATATTCCCAACTCCGATTTCTTTCTCCCTATATCTCTGCTTGGATTTCCTGCTTGGCTCTCTTCTGCAAAACTATTGGTCAAATCAATAATAATCAATGATAATAAAAACATATTCACAGCATACAGAGGGATATCCTACAACAATAAACTGTTCTTGTTATGTTGAGGTATGTCCCTTGTATCTCTGGTCTCTACATGTTGGATTTTGTCAAAGGTCTTTCCTGCATCTAATGAGATGATTGTGTAGTGTTTATCTTTCAGTTTATTTGTTTCATGAATTACATTTACTGATTTTCATGTTGAACCATTCCTGGATCTCTGGGATGAAGTCGGCTTCATCATGGTGGATAATATTTTGTTATGTGTTCTTGGACTTGGTTTGCAAGCACTTTTTGTATCTATGTTTATGAAGGAAATTGGTTTGCAATTCTCTATTTTTTTAGGTATTGATGTGGTTTGAATATCAGGGTAATTGTGGCCTCATAAATTGAATTAGCAATGTTCCTTCTGTTTATATTTTGTGAAATAATTTGAGGAGAATTGGCATTAACTCTTTGAATGTCTGGAAGACATTTCTATGTTAAAACCTTCTGGCTCTAAGCTGTTTTTGGTTAGGAGACTTACTGACTGTTAACATTTTATTAGGGGTTATAGATCTATTTAAATTGTCTGATCTTGATTTAACTCTGATAAGTGGTACCTATTGAGAAAATTATTCACTTTTTTATATTTTTTTCCAGTTTGGTGAAGTACAGGTTTCTAAAGTATGTTCTCATCACTGAGTCTCTGGATTTCCTCAGTGTCTGTTGACATGTCTCACTTTTCATCTCTGATTTTGTTAATTTGAATATTTTCTGTCTTCGCTTAGTTTAGATAAGGGTTTTTACTTAGTTTAGATAAAGGTTTGTCTATCTTCTTGACTTTCTCAAAGAATCAAATCTTCATTTCATTGATTCTTTGCACAGTGCTCTTTGTTTCTGTTCTATTGATTTCAGCCCCCAGTTTGATAATTTCCTGCCATTTAATCCTCCTGGGTGTGTTTGATTCTGTTTGTTTCAGAGATTTCAGGTGTGCTATTAAGTTGCTAGTATGATATCTTTCTAATGTTTTTTAATGTAGGCACTTAGTGCTATGAACTTTCCTCTTAACATGGCTTTCATTGTGTCCCATAAGTTTGGGTATGATGTATACTCATTTTCATTGAATTCTAGAAAGTCTTTAATTTCTTTTTCTTTCTTGACCCAGTATTCATTCTATAAAGAGTTGTTCAGTTTTCATGAGTTTGTAGACTTTCTGTTGTTGTTGAAATTTAGCTTTAATCTGTGGTGGTCTGAAAGAATGCAGAGAGTTATTTTTGATTTTCTACTATCTGTTAAGACTATTTTTTTTGCCTGAGTATGTGGTCAGCTTTTGAGCAAGTTTCATGAGATGCTGAGAAGAAGTTATATTCTTCTGTGTTGGGATGAAATGTTGAATAAATATCTGTTTAAGTTCATTTGGTATATACCATCAGTTAGCTCCAGTGTTTCTGGTTAGTTTTGTCTAGATGGCCTGTCTATTGGTGAAAGTGGGGTACTGAAGTCCCCCACCCATCAGTGTGTGAGGATCAATATGTGAGTTAAACTATAGAAGTCTTTCTCTTATGAACTTGTGTGCCTGTACCAGGCCTTTTTTATTGGGTCATCAACCAGCTCCTAAATCATGGCACAGAGACTTATTGATAGTTTTTAATGTTTGGCTTAGCTTAGGCTCATTTCTGGCTAGCTCTTTTAACTTAAATTCGCCTGTTTTTTCTTTAACTACCTTTTGTTTCAGGGCTTATTATCTTTCTTACTTTTGTATAACTTACAGTTGCTGTTTCTCTATGTCTGTGTGGCATCTTCTTTCCCAAGACATGCCCTAGTCTTTCTCCTTCTTCATCTCTTGTTTTTCTTTCTCTTCTCCTTTGAGCCTAGATTTCTCCTCCTATTTATTCTCTGTGCCGGGAAGGCCCACCTATCATTTCTCCTGCCTGGCTATTGACTGTTCAGCTTTTTATTAGACTAGTCAGGTGCCTTACACAGGCAAGGTGAAACAGATACAACATATCTTTACATAATTAAGCACACTTCCATACACCATGAAATAAATGCAGCATAAATGTAAGTAACACACCTTCACACAGCTAAAGTAATATTCTGCAGCATAAACAAATGCAACACATCTTTGCCTAGTTAAGGTAATATTCTATAACATATATCCTTGTGTTTGTGTCATAGATGTTAATATCTGAAATGTGATATTGGTGAACTTTTTCTTTGGTGAGTATGTAGTGTTCTTCCCCATCTCTTTTGCTTAGTTTTGGTTTCAATTTGTTTTATTAGATATTAAAATAGCTATGCCATTTGCTTAGAATAATTTCTACCAACCTTTTACCCTGAGATAATATTTATCCTTGGTGTTGAAAGTGTGTTTCTTGTATGTTTTTGCATCTATTTTGTGAGTCTGTCTTTTTACTGAGGAATTGAGACCATTGAGGTTGAGAGATAATGAAGACCAATGGTTGTTGATTTCTGTTATTTTGGTGTTGGTGGTGGAAGTGGTAGTGAGGTGTGTGTGTGTGTTTCCTTTATTTTTGTTTTGCTTGTGTGAGATTATTTCTTCTATTTTCATGGATGTTGTTAATCTCCTTAGGTGGGAATATTCCTCCTAGCACAGTCATTCTCAACTTTCCTCATACTGTGACCCTTTAATATAGTTCCTCATCTTGTGGTAACCCCAACCATAAAATTATTTTTGTTGCTACTTCATAACTGTAATTTTGTCATTATTTTAAATCATAATATAAATATCTATGTTTTCTGGTGATCTTAGGTGACTACTGTGAAAGAATCATTTGACCCCCAAATTGATTGTGACCCACAACCCATTGTTGAGAACCAGTATAAATTTACACCTTCTGTCATGCTGAATTTGTAGAAATATATGGTTTAAATTTGATTTATCACAGAATATCTTGTTTTCTCCATCTATGTTGATTTAGAGTTTTGCTCAGTATAGAAGTATGAACTCACAACTGTGTTCTTTTAGAGTCTACAGGAAGTTGTGTGTAATTCTAATAAGTCTTCTGTTACATGTTATTTGGTCTTTTTCCCTTCCAGTTTTTAATATTCATTCTTTGTTCATACATTTATTGTTTTGATTATTATGTCTGGATATTATTATTTTTTCTGCTCCAATCTTTTTGGTCTTCTATATCCTTCTTGTATTTTTACAGGCATCTCCTTCTTTAGGGAAGGAAATTTTTCTTCTATAATTTTGTTGAAAATATCTTTTGGCACTTTGAGCAGTTTTTCTTTACCTTCCACTACTCCTATTATTCTTAAGTTTAGTCTTCTTATAGTGTCCCAGATTTACTGGATGTCTTATGTAAGGATTTTTTTAGATTACAAATTTTCTTTGATCAATGCATCTATTTCTTCTATCACATCTCCAATGCCCAAGATTCTCTCTTCTTTTTCTTGTATTCTGATGGTGAAGCTTGCCTCTGTAGTTCCTGCATGAATTCTTAAATTTTTCATTTTCAGAATTCCTTCTGTTTGTATTTTCTTCATTTTCTTTATTTCCATTTTCAGGTACTGAATATTTTTATTATTTTCTTCAACTGTTCGTTTATGTTCTCTTGGCTTTCAGTTCATTTCCTCCACTTGTTTGCTTGTGTTTTCCTGGAGTTCTTTTAATTTCTTGAGTTCTTTGTATATTTTGGAGATAAGGCCTCTGTATGATATAAGGGTTAGTGAAGATGTTTTTCCATTCTGTAGGCTGTCATTTTGTCTTGTCAACCATGTCCTTTGCTTTCCAGAAGCTTTTCAGTTTCAGGAGGTCCCATTTATTGTTTCTCTCAGTGTCTGTGCTGCTGGGGCTCTATTTAGGAAGTGGTCTCCTGTGTCAATGTGTTCAAGTGTATTTCCCACTTTGTCTTCTAGAAGGTTCAGTGTGGCTGGCTTGATGTTGAGGTCTTTGATCCATTAGGACTTGAGTTTTGTGCATGATGATAGATATGGGTTTATTTTCATTCTTCTACATGTTGATATCTGGTTATGCCAGCACCATTTGTTAAATGTGCTTTTTTTCCATTTGATTTTTTTTTACTGCTTTGTCAAACATCAGGTGTTCAAGGGTGTGTGGATTAATATACCAGTCCTTGATTCAGTTCCATTGGTCCTTCTATCAGTTTTTATGCTAATTCCAGGCTGTTTTCAGTACTATAGCTTTGTAGTAGAGTTTGAAGTCATAGATTGTGATGCCTCCAGACGTTGTTTTGTTGTACAGGCTTGTTTTGGCTATCCTAGGTTGTCTGCTTTTCCATATGACATTGAGTACTGTTCTTTTGAGGTCTGTGAAGAATTTTGCTGGGATTTTTATGGGCATTGCATTGAATCTGTAGTTTACTTTTGATAAGATTGACATTTTTACTCTGTTAATTCTACCTACCCAAGAGCATGGGAGATTTTTCCACTTTCTCGTGACTTCTTCAATTTCGTTCTTCAAAGACATAAAGTTCTTGTCATAAAAACCTTCCACTTGTTTGGTTAGAGTTACTCCAAGATATTTTATGCTATTTGTGGCTATTGTGAAGGGTGAAGTTTCTCTGACTTCTTTCTCAACCCTTTTATCATCTGTGTACAGGAGGGCTACTGATTTTTTTTAGTTAATCTTGTATCCTCTAACATTACTGAAAGTGTTTATGAGTTGTAGATGTTCCTTGGCAGAAATTTTGGGGTCATTTATGTAAGCTATCATATAATCAACAATTAGTGAGACTTTGACTTCTTCTTTTCTAAATTGTGTCCCCTTGATCTCCTTTTAATGTCTTACTGCTCTAGCAAAGACCTCAAGAACTATATTTAATAGATATGGAGAGAGTGGACAACCTTGTCTTGTTCCTGATTTCAGTGGGATCTCTGGGAGTTTCTCTCCATTTTGGTTGATGTTGGCTGTTGGCTTGCTATATATTGTGTTTATTATGTTTAGGTATGTTCCTTGTATCCGTGCTCTCTCCAAGACCTTTATCATGAAGGGATATTGTATTTTGTCAAAAGCTTTTTTTGGCATCTAATGAGATGATTATATGGTCTTTATTTTTCAGTTTGTTTATATGGTGAATTACGTTGACAGAGTTTGCATCAATATTCATGAGTGAGATTGCCCTGTAATTCTATTTCTTAGTAGTGTCTTTCTGTGGTTTGGGTATCAGGGTAATTGTGGCCTCATAAAAAAAAAGTTTGACAATGTTCCTTCTGTTCTATTGTGTAAAATAATTTGAGGAGTATTGGGATTAGTTATTCTTTGAAAATCTTGTAGAATTCTGAGCTGAAACCATCTGGTCCTGGGCTTTTTTTGATTGGAAGACTTTTGATGACTGTTTCTATTTCTTCAGCAGTTATAGGTCTGTTTAATTTGCTTATCTGGTCTTGACTTAATTTCAGCAAATGATATTTATCCAGAAAGTTGTTCATTTCCTTTAAGTTTTTCAATTTTGTGCAATACAGGTTTTCAAAATATGGCCTGATGATTCTCTGTATTTCCTTTGTGTCTGTTGTTATGTCCCCCTTTTCATTTCTCTGCCTTTTCTTTAGTTTGGACATAGGTTTGTCTATTTTGTTGTTTTTCTCGAAGAACCAACTCTTTGTCTCATTGATTCTTTGTACTGTTTTCTTTGTTTCTATTTTGCTGATTTCAGCTCTCAATTTGACTATGTCCTGCTGTCTGTTATCTTGGGTGAGTTTGCTTCTTTTTATTCTAAAGTTTTCAAATGTTCTGTGTTAGATTTTTCTAGCTTCTTTATGTAGGCATTTAGTGCTATGAACTTTCTTCTTAACACTGCTTTCATTGTGTCCCATAAATTTGGGTATGTTGTGTGGTCATTTTCATTGAATTTTATGAAGTCTTTAATTTTTCCCCTTATTTCTTCCTTGAATCATTGATGATTCAGGTGAGCATTGTTTAATTTCCATGTGTTTGTGGGCTTTCTGGAATTAGTATTGGTGTTGACTTCTAATTTTAAACCATGGTGATCTAATAAGATACATGGGTTATTTCAAGTTTTTGTATTTTTTGAGGTTTGTTTTGTTACCGAGTATGTGGTCAATGTTAGAGAAGGTTCCATGAGGCGCTGAGAAGAAGGTATATTCTTTTCTGTTTGGATGGAATATTCTATAGATGTCTGTTAAGTCCATTTGAGTCATAACATCTGTTAGTTCCCTTATTTCTCTGGTCATTTTTAGTCTGACTGACCTGTCCAGTGATGAGAGGGGAGTGTTGAAGTCTCCCACTATTAGTGTATGGGGTTTAATGTATGATTTAAACGTTAGAAGTGTTTCTTTTATGTATGAGGATGCCCTTGTATTTGGGCATAAATGTTCAGTATTGAGATTTCCTCTTGATGTATTTTTCCTGTGACTAATATTAAATGTCCTTTTTTGTTTCTTTGATTGATTTAAGTTTGAAGTTTATTTTGTTAGATATTAGGATATCTAAACCCACTTGTTTTTTAGGTTCATTTGATTGGAATATTTTTTCCCAAACCTTTATTCTGAGATGATGTCTGTTTTTGAGCTTGAGGTGTGTTTCTTGTATACAGAAGAAAGATGGATTCTGTTTTCATATCCAATCTGTTTACCTGTGCTTTTTTATAGGGGAGTTGAGTCAATTTATATTAAGTGATATTAATGACCAGTGATTGCTATCTCTTGTTAATTTAGTTTTTGTTGTTGGCGATGTTAATTTGTGTGGTTTTCCCTTCTTTGGAATTTACTGATATGAGATCATCAATTGTCTGTGTTTTTGTTGAGGTAGCCAACTACCTTGGGTTTGGGTTTTCCTTCTAGTATTTTGTGTAGGGCTGGGTTTGTGACAAAGTATTGATTAAATCTGGTTTTGTCATGGAATATCTTGTTTTGTCCTTCTAAGGCGATTGAAAGTTTTGCTGGGTATAGTAGTCTGGATTGACATCCATGGTCTCTTAATGTCTACATAATGCTTAACCACAACCTCCTGGCTTTCATCATCTCCACTGAAAAGTCAGGTGTAATTTTGATAGGTCTGCCTTTATATGTTACTTGGCCTTTTTTCTTTGCAGCTCTTAATATTCTTTCTTTACTCTGTATGTTTAGTGTTTTGATTATCATGTAACGAGGGAACTTTTTTTTGGATCCAGTCTATTTGGTGTTCTGTAAGTTTCTTGTCTCTTCATAGGCATATCTTTCTTTGGTTTGGGAAATATTTCTTCTATGATTTTGTTAAATATATTTTCTGTGCTTCTGAGTTGAACTTCTTATTCTTATTCTATACCTATTATTCTTATATTTGGCCTTTTCATGGTGTCCCATAATTCCTTGATATTTTGGGTTAAGCTTTTGTTAGATTTAATGTTTTCTTTGACTGATGAGTCTATTTCCCCTATTGTATCTTCAGCACTTGAGATTTTTCTCTTTCATCTCTTGTATTTTGTTGTTCATGCTTGAGTTTGTGGTTCCTGATCATTTTCTTATGATTTCTGTTTTTATAATTCCCTCGGCTTATGTTTTCTTTATTGTCTCTATTTCAGTTTTTAACTCTTGAATAGTTTCTTTCATATGTTTGATTGCTTTTTCTTGGTTTTCTTTAAGGGATTTGCTGATGTTTTCCAATTTTTTGTTTGTCTTTTTCTCCATTTCTTTGAGAGAATTTCTCATTTCCTCTTTAAGAGTTTCAAACATTCTCCTGAAGTTATTTTTTATGTCATTTTCTTCTGCTTCATCTAAATTTGGTTGTTCAAGTCTTGCTATTGTTAGGTCTTTAGGTTTTACTGGTGTTTTGTTTCTCTTTGTGGTGTTGCATGTGTTCTTACCTATTCTACTCATCTTTTCTTCTAATAGGAGTGGTTGGTGCTGTTGGTGATTCTGTTGATTAATCTTCTAGGTGACAGTGAATCCAAGGTTCAGATGATTGTTCCTCATGCTACAGTCAGTGCCATGGTCTAGTTACCCCTTTGGCTATGCCATGTTTTTGGAGGTTGCTCAGTGCTCCTGGGCTTTGCTCTACTCCCTTGGAATTTGCTGTCTCAGGTCTATTCTAGCCTAGGTGGTCAGCTCAGACCTGTTTCTGTAAATCTTAATCTGGATCTGCTCCTGAAAAGGTCCCTGGCTTGGAGTTGGTCCTGCAATGGTCTGGCTCCAGTCTACTCCTACAGAGTTCCCAGGCTCAGGTGTGCCTAGACCTGCAGAATATCTGAGAGGTCCCAGACTCACACTTGGACCCACAGAAGTTTCTGGTTCCTGCCTATTCCCTTTGATGTACCAGACCAACTCCTGGATCCACAGAGATCCTGGCTCAAGCCTAGTCTCTCTGAGGTCCCAGACTCATGCCTGAACCTGCAGAGATCTCTGGTTCCTGCCTACTCCCTTGGAGATCCTAGAATCACTCCAAGACCTGCAGAGGACCTGGCTCAGGCATAGTTACTCAGAAGTCCTAGACTCACACCCAGATCCACAAGGGCCCTGGCTTAGGTCTACTCCCTTGATGGTCCCAGTTTCATATTCAGACCCTCAATGGTCTCTGGTTCTGGCTCACTTGCTCAGTGGTTACTCCCCTGTACCTGTTCCTGTGGAGTTCACTGTCTCAGGTCTGCTCTGGACAAGGTCACTAGCTCAATCCTGATCTGCCAATGTCCTGGGACTGGATCAGCTCCGGCTCAGGCCCATTCTAGCCTAGGTAGCTGGTTTCCACTCCTGTGGAATTTGTTGCCTTAGGCCTGTTCCAGCCCAAGGTGCAGTTCATTGCCTTGGGCCTACTTTGGCCTAGGTTACTGGCTTTGACCTGTTTCTGTAAATCCTGGTCTGGATCCACTCCTGCAGAGATCTCTGACTCTGGTCTACTATCTCAGAGTTCCCAGGCTCAGGTACACCCAGACCCGCAAAGGACCTGGCTCAGGCCTCTGAGTAACTACTTTTAAAGTCTTTTTAGAACAAAATTTCCTTCCTCTTAAAATCCATCAATGTTAGTTACTAGTGCAGCATGAGAAAAAGTCACATAATTTTATGAATTTATATATTGACAATATTTGAATGATTAAAATTATGGTAAGATACCACTATATGTCTATGAGAATGAGTAAAATAAAATGTTAAAACCAAACATGTGGACAACTTTCATATTTTGTTATTGGCAATATAAAGAGGTACAGTCATTTATTCTGATCATTTCTGATAAAACTAAACAAACATTCACCCTACAACCAAATAATTGCACTCTTGGTCATTTATTATAAGAGAATAAAAACATGCTCATGTCAAAGCCCGTACACTAAAAGAAATTTTTGTGTATTAGATAAACGCTGTAAACAACCAAGACATGCTTTGTGATTAGTATACAGCCACATACAACCTGAAATATTATTCATCAACAGAAAGGAGCAAACAAAAGTGAAATGACTAAGTGAGTAAATGTGGCTATTGATTAAGCCTCTTGGCCTGAGTTCATTTAATTCCCAGAATCTGCATTTAAAGGAGAGAATTGACTCCTGAAAGTTGTCCTCTGACCTCCACAAAAGCATCATGACATTCATATGCCTTGACTCATTCACACACATAACATGTATGTGCACATGTTTGTGTGCACATCCAAACACACAATTATCACCATACTCATGAAAAAATTTTAAACAAGAGTGCATGCAATAAGTTTACTTATTTGCAAAGGAGCTAGGGAGGGTGAAGTAAGGTAGTCTCAAAGACTACATAATACAAATCAATTTATTGGCCATTCTAAAATAGGAAAAATTGTGAGTGTAAGAAGTACCACTGGTTATCAGAAGTTGGTGTGCAGGTATGGGTGGGAAGAGAAGGTAAACGTAAGATTTCTGGTGGGTGTTATCTAATCGTAACATCATGTTCCTAGTTCTGTTACTCCTAACTATTCTTGCCAACTTTTCAACGTGTTCCTGAAGGTGAAACAATTAACTAAGACTGCTGTAGGCCTCTATCCTGCCTTCACCCCACTGCCATCTCTTCTTTGGTTGAGGAAAGGATTCATTCTATCTCAAAATCACGTCTGGTATCAATATTAGTATAACATGTACAAATGATGTTTCATTGTTGTTTGTTTCTGTTTTTGTGTGTGGAGTGTTTTGTTTTGTTTTGTTCAAGACAGGGTTTCTCTGTGTAAACCTGGCTGTCCTGCAACTCAGTTTGTAGATCAGGCTGGCCTCGAACTCAGAAACCTGATTGCCTCAGCCTCCTAAGTGCTGGAGATATAGGCATGCACCAACAGGTTTGATTCAATGTTTTTTTTCTATGCTGTGTTGAAATTTTTGTTTTGCCTCTCTGCCATTGTCATTATAGTTACATGATCTGTTTTTGATCTGTGATCTAGCCTATTCATTTACTTTTGATATTTGTTTTTAGTGTGATGTGACATAGACCTTCTCCTTACAAAGGGAGTTAATCTCATGATGAAAGCCAATTCCTTTCCTTCTAAGAAAAATTACCTTAATTCTTGTGAAAGTGCTGGGTCAAATAAATGACAACTTGAGTGTTCAGAACACTTTCTTGGTTATAAGTCTACTATAAGCTGTCAGTCATGACTTCTTCACAGGATGGAAGCCAAGGAGTAAGATTCTGGTAGAACAATGTTCTTTTAGATTTTATTGATGCCAGATGCAAAGCCATGTCCCTTAAATAAAGAGCACTCTTTATAGTTCATTTTATCTATAAAAGTAATATATTCATGGCAATATGGAGGCTTGAGTGCATAAGTCAAAATTTCATTATAAATCTACAACTATTTGGAAATTTTCTAAAGCATTTCTTTGTTTCCCCATCTTAAATAAATCTAGGGTATCTCTGCCTCGAACTATCTACATTTTAAAATCATTCAACTAATTATTATAAGTATTCTAACATAGACATATTGGGCTTTGATATACATTTTGTGATTTAATTTAAAATTAAAATTATAGGTGATAGGAGTAGGAGACATGGCTCAACAGTTAAGAGAACTTACTCTTACAGATGACCTGGATTTGACTCCCTTCACCCACATGGTGGCTCATAACCACCTCTTAACTCTGGTTACTCTTTTTCTTCTTCTTCTTTTTTTTTTTTTTTTTTTTTTTTTTTTTTTTTTTTTTTTTTTTTTTTTTTTTTGGTTTTTCGAGACAGGGTTTCACTGTAGTTTTAGAGCCTGTCCTGGAACTAGCTCTTGTAGACCAGGCTGGTCTCAAACTCGCAGAGATCCGCCTGCCTCTGCCTCCCAAGTGCTGGGATTAAAGGCGTGCACCACCACTGCCCTGCTTGGTTTCTCTTCTTCTAATACCTTCTTCTGGCCTCCATGAGCACCAGACATGTATATATGCAGGCATTCACACAGACACATAAAATAAACTAAATTAAATCTTTTAAAAACCATAGACTTTTAGTTTATTTTATGTGTGTGTGTATGGGAAAGAGTAAAGCCCATTCCTATTTGGCACTTGAAGACAGATTCAAAAGTGTAAGACAAAGATCTTGGGACCTGCCGTGTTTATTTTAAATGTGTATGTTATTCAAAGAGAGATTTTCATAGGAACCAGTGGAGTAGTGTTCCCCCCCCACCCCAATTGGGACAAAGCAAAGGAAATATACGATAGCAGAGAAAAGAGAGTCTAGAAGTGCCATTTTTTCTTCTATCCACTTTCTAAGTAACCAAAAGTCTGCAGGTTTTTAAACTAGAAGAAGAACCTCAAATTCAATATAATTAAATTGTTAAATATCCCTGGCATCTGTGATTGCATGGTAGCTCTTAAAAAGTTGATGGCATCCCAAATGTTTTTATAGATTATTTTTTCATCGTTTTTCAGCTCAGATTCTACAAATATCTCAAAAACTTGCAATTACAATAATGTCATAAAATATAAAGTTGACAAAGTCTTCTGTTGGAACAGATGGGGCCTTTAGAATTCCAAGCAAATCATATTAAAACTATTATAAAGTATAAAATCAGGCCATTGTGAATTTCAACAATAATAAAACCCCTCTGTTTGTGTGCCCATATCCTGCTGCTCCCATGGCCTGGGGATTAAATGGTAGGTTGTTACCATTTGATTGTTTTCTTAGTATAGAAATGGACAGAAGCATGCAACACTTCTACAGAAGACATGTCTTTACAGATTCAGAGATTCCTAGTGTATGTGCTATGTTTGACAGCCCAAAATCTGTATTTCTTTTCCAAATTTGAGAATTCATCAAGTCATGAGTTTTTGTGGGAGGGAAGGAAGAGTTATCTCTTCCTACAGGAGTTAAAATGCCCAGTAATTTTTTTGTTTTGTTTTTTATGGTTTATTTTTTTATATTTAAAAATTTCCATCTGTTCCCCTCCTCCTCCCCCTTCCCTTCCCTCCCCTCCACCCATACCCCCGTCCCTCCCTCTCCAGGCCAATGAGCCATCGGGGTTGCCTACTCTATGTTAAGACCAAGGTCCTCCCAACTCCCCCCAGGTCCAGGAAGGTGAGCAACCAAGCTGAGAAGGCTCTCACAGAGCCCGTCCATGCAGAAGAATCAAAACCCAGCGCCATTGTCCTTGGCTTCTCAGTCAGCCTCCACCATCGGCCACATTCAAAGAGTCCAGTTTGGTCCCATGTTCCATCAGTCCCATTCCAACTGGAGTTGGTGATCTCCCATTAGTTCTGTCCCACCGTCTCCATGGGTGAACGCACCCCTCATGGTCCTGACTTTCTTTCTCATGGTCTCCCTCCTTCTGCTCCTCATCAGGACCTTGGGAGCTCAGTCCGGTGCTCCAATGTGGGGCTCAGTCATTTTCTTCATCTATCGCCAGGTGAAGGTTCTATGGTGATATGCAAGAAATTCATCAGTATGGCTATAGGAACTGGCCTTTTCAGGCTCCCTCTCCTCAGCTGCCCAAGGAACTAACTGGGGGCGTCTCCCTGGAAACCTGGGAACCCCTCTAGGGTCAAGTCTCTTGACAACCCTCAGGTAGCTCCTTAAATTAAGATATATGTTTCCCTGCTCCCATATCTACCCTTCCTGTATCCCAAGCATCCCATTCCTCCGAGCTCCCCCCATTCTCCCCTTCACGCTTTTCTCTCCCTATCTTCCCTTGGCCCCGTCCCGCCCCACCCTCAAGTTCCCAATTTTTGCCCGGCGATCGTGTCTACTTCCAATATTCCGGAGGGTTACTATATGTTTTTCTTTGGGTTCATCTTCTTATTATCTTCTCAAGGATCCCGAATTATAGGCTCGGTGTCCTTTAATTATGGCTAGAAACTGATTATGAGTGAGTACATCCCATGTTCATCTTTTTGGGTCTGGGTTACCTCACTCAGAATAGTGTTTTCTATTTCCATCCATTTGCATGCAAAATTCAAGATGTCATTGTTTTTTATCGCTGAGTAGTATTCTAACATGTATATATTCCACAGTTTCTTCATCCATTCTTCCACTGAAGGGCATCTAGGTTGTTTCCAGGATATGGCTATTACAAATAATGCTGCAATGAACATAGTTGAGCAAATGCTTTTGTAGTATGATTGGGCATCCCACTACTTTTTATTATTATTATTATTATTATTATTATTATTATTATTAAAAATTTCCACCTCCTCAAATTTCCCTCCCCCCTTCCTCCTCCCCCTCCCCCTTCCTCTCCAGTCCAAAGAGCAGTCAGAGTTCCCTGCCCTATGGGAAGTCCAAGGTCCTCCCCCCTCCATCCAGGTCTAGGAAGGTCAGCATCCAAACAGACTAGGCTCCCACAAAGCCCGTCAATGCAGTAGGATCAAAACCCAGTGCCACTGTCCTTGGCTTCTCAGTCAGCCCTCATTGTCTGCCACTTTCAGAGAGTCTGGTTTGATCACATGCTCCATCAATCCCAGTCCAGATGGCCTTGGTGAGCTCCCATTAGATCAGCCCCACCATCTCAGTGGGTGGATACACCCCTCATGGTCCTGACTTCCTTGCTCATGTTCTCCCTCCTTCTGCTCCTCATTTGGACCTTGGGAGCTCAGTCCAGTGCTCCAATGTGGGTTTCTGTCTCTATCTCCATCCATCACCAGATGAAGGCTCTATGGTGATATGCAAGATATTCATTAGTATGGCTATAAGATAGGGCCATTTCAGGCTCCCTTTCCTCAGCTGCCCAAGGAACTAGCTGGGGACATCTCCATGGACACCTGGGAACACCCTAGAGTCAAGTCTCTGGAATGCAAACTTGTGCAACCACTTTGGAAAGCAGTGTGGCGGTTTCTCAGGAAATTCGGGATCAACCTACCCCAGGATTCAGCAATACCACTCTTGGGAATATACTCAAGAGATGCCCTATCATACTACAAAAGCATTTGTTCAACTATGTTCATAGCAGCATTATTTGTAATAGCCAGAACCTGGAAACAACCTAGATGCCCCTCTATGGAAGAATGGATAAAGAAAGTGTGGAATATGTACGCATTAGAGTACTACTCAGTGGTAAAAAACCAATGACATCTTGAATTTTGCATGCAAATGGATAGAAATAGAAAACACTATTATGAGTGAGGTATCCCAGACCCCAAAAGATGAATATGGTATGTACTCACTCATAAGTGGTTTCTATCCATAAATAAAGGATATTGAGCCTATAATTCGTGATCCTAGAGAAGCTAAATAAGAAGGTGAACCCAAAGAAAAACATATAGTTATCCTCCTGGATATTGGAAGGAGATAAGATTGCCAGGCAAAAATTGGAAACTTGGGGGTGGGGTGGGGTAGAGGTAAGGGGAGATGGGGAGAGAAAAGTGTGAAGGGGAGGATGGGGAGAGCATGGGGGAATGGGATGGTTGGGATGGAGGAAGGGTGGATATGGGAGCAGGGAAGTATATATCTTAATTAAGGGTGCCCAGTACTTTTTGGGAAGCCTTAAGGCATATGAATTGGGGCCTCGACAATCTTATACAGTTGCAATTGATGTTCTACTCATAGTGAGTGAGATAAAGAATCAGAATCAAATGGGTTTCTAATCAGTATTCCTTAGTGAAACCTTCCTCTGAAAATGCCAATTAGGCAAAGATATAAGAAGTAAAAAGAAAAAAATAAAAAGATGTAATTAAAATTAAGTATAAGTAATGTTTATCTGGGCTACAGAGATAGGCTGAGGTTACAAGTTTGTGGAACTCACAGACAAAGAACATGCACAAGTAGTGGGAAGTTTAATGTCTTTGGGGCCAAGAAAATTCACAGGGACACAGACCAAGGGTGTGACTTTTACAATGCAAGGATACAAAAAGCAGGATATAGTCAGATGCTAGGAGGGCCTTAACTTGTCTCAGAGTTGAGATCTTTAAGCTGTTAAAGAAATTTCCCCAAACAATGACCATTGCTACAACTAGAAGCAAGCTGCAGGTCCGGGAGAGGAAAGGATGAACAAACAGAGCCTTGAAAGCTGGAGTTGAAGGAACATAGCTGTTGTCTTTGATTGGATTTGTTAGATCACAGTGAAAGGAAAACACCAAAATATAATTATCAGACTTAACTTTAGACTATAAAAAGGGAGAGAATGCAAAAAGAGGGAGAAAAAAACTAATGAGGCTACAAATAAAAAACTGACCATGCAAGGAGAGATTTAATACTGTAAAAGAGAACCAGCCAAATGAGCTGTTGACAAATTCATTCCACAGAAAATTACTTTCATCTAATAGTTTGAGGAAGGTTTTACAATGACATATCTAAAATGTTCAAAGACATAAATGAAAGAATAACTTTGATAAAATGAATTGAGAGTCAGGCATGCACCATGCATTCTTATAACCCGAGTGTGCTGGAGGCAGAAGTAATAGGGTTGCAAATTCAGGCCAATCCTGGGATAAATAATGAGATCTGTCTCAAAAACGAAGTAGTGCAAGGGGAAAAAAGAAAGCAGAAAAGCTTTGCCCTCTCTTAGGACTGGAGGGGGAGAAGATGTAGGGGGGGAGCAGGAAGGACGTGGGAGGAGGGGAGGAAGTGGGAATTTTGATTAGTATTATTTATAAAGTAATAAAAAAAGAGGGAAAAAAGACAGGCTGGTTGGGATCTTGAAAATTTAGTGTCTGACCAGAAACTTTTTAATATAATATAGTAAAGACTAGACTAAAAGAATAAATTAGAGAACTATAAATTAGAGTTAATTATGAGAAATAGAGTATAAAACAAAGAAAATAGAGATAAGCATGACAGAAGATAAAATGCATATATTACAGAGTAAATACTTTCATATCTGTTAACAGGATTTTCAGAGTGGAAATGAAAAGAAAACCAAAACACATTAACTTAAATATAAAATAAATGAGAATCATATTTGTGTGTGTTTGTGTGTATATACACACATGCACTTGGAAACTCTATAATTCTTTGTCTTATTGTCTCTAGACATGATTTCTCATTGAACTTGAAAGTCACTGGTGCAGTTAGCAGGCCAGTGAGCTCCCAGGATCCTCTTATCTTCACTCTGCATGGGTTATAGGCATGGGCACCTATTGGTGCTAAGTAGGCAAGCTCAGGTCCTTTTGCTTGGTTTATAGCTGTTCTCATCCACTGAGTAATCTCTCCAACCTGTGAGAATCTTTTATTTAAGAAAAGGTTGAGCCGGGCGGTGGTGGCACACGCCTTTAATCCCAGCACTTGGGAGGCAGAGGCAGGTGGATCTCTGAGTTCGAGGCCAGCCTGGTCTACAAGAGCTAGTTCCAGGACAGGCTCTAGAAACTACAGGGAAACCCTGTCTCGAAAAACCAAAAAAAAGAAAAGGTTGAATGTACAGAAAAGCACACTTAACACCTAATATAATTGACACAAACAAATAACTAGACATCTCATAGTAAAGAACTTTAAAGACAACAAAATCATGGTAAAATTATAAAAGGAAGATGTCAGTCACTGTTCTATTGCTGTGTGGAACTCTTATAAAGGAAAGGATTTAATTGGGTCTTTCCTACAGTTTCGGAGGTTTAGTCCATTATCATCATAGAAGGAAGCATTTTTCTTGAGTTTGACAAATGGATTATAAAATTCACTTAGGGCTCTAGGAATGGGGCTCAGTTAGAAAAATACTTCTTTGGCATGCAGGAAGCCCTGGGCTCCATCCCTAGCCTTACATAAAACAAGGTATGGTGACACACACCTCTAATCCCAGGACTGGGTATATAGAGACAGGTGGATCAGGAGTCCAAGGTCGTCCTCTACTACATATTGAATTTAAGGTCAGCCTGGAACACACAAGACTTACCAGCTAATCTGACTTATTTGTGATTCTGTGTGAACTTTGTTTTGTTGTAGATGAAGTTCACATAGAATGACAAGTAAGACCAGCTAGAAAAACCTGGAAGAAGAAAGTAGTGGTGAAGGATCTAGCAATACCACAAATCAAGAGTGTCATACCCTTAAAAATTACATCATTTTGTTATTGATGCGTAGACACAGCAATGAAAGAATGGGAAAAAACTTAAAGGTCCAGAAATAGTATTATGTATAAAACTTGAATATACAATAAAATGGAAAATCCAACAAAGGGAAATTTGTCAGTATCTTGCAAAATCACATATGCATTATACTGTGACGAATCAATCGTATTTCTAAGTATATAATACATATTGCCCAAAAAGAAAAAATATACATATATATATATATATATATATATATATATATATATATATGGCAATTCACTAAGACATATCTATAATGATAGGAAAAGCTGACAAGATCTCCAAATGTCTATCAACAGAGAACTGACTAAATAAATTATAGTATTAAAATGTGAGTGTCACAAAGGAGCCAAAAGCAATAAGAAAGCTTAGGACACACTACCTAGGAAATGCAAACAAGGAGAAAACAGTACAGATGCTGTTTCCTTTCTAGGAAAAGGGAATAATGAGTTATAAATGCACACATAATCATGACCATATGTCATTTAAAAATAAAATAAATCATAGTATTAAAATGATTACTTATGAACATAGGAAGTTCAGAAACACAGCATTTAAAATTAGATGTCATTGAAATATATTGTTTTGTATATTTTATTTAGGGACTATGTAAATATTTAAAATATATATAGGGTAAAATTTAATGTAATTCTTGCAGCTTTGTTGGTACACTCCTACAATTTCAGCCCTTAGAAAGCTGAAGAAACAATGATATACTGCCATATTCATAGATCCGTGCCTTATCTTGTCATCATCAGAGAGGCTTCCTTCAGAAGAAGATGGGAATAGGTACAGAGACCCACAACCAGACATAGGTGGAGAGAGTTTAAATGGGAGGTCTCCATCAAATCCCCCCCCTTAGAACTCAGGGAATTCTGAGAAAGAGGACGCAGAAAGATTGTAAGAGTCAGAGGGAATGGAGGACACCAAAAGAACAAGGCCCTCTGAATAAACTATGCAAGGCACATAAGAACTCAAGGGACTGAAACAGCAAGTGCAGGGCCTGCACATCAGGTCCTCTGTGTATATATTACAGCTTGCAACTTAGTATTTTTATGGAAATCTTGACTGTGAGAACTAGTGGGCCTTTGGCTCTTATGACTGGTCTTGGCAATCTTTTCCTTCTTTTGGGTTGCTGTCTAACTTTAATATGATAGTTTTTGCTTCATCTTACTATATTTTATTTTGTTATGATTTGTTGCTACTTTTTAGAAACCTGTTGTTTTCTAATGAGAGGCAAAAAAGGAGTGTATCCTGAGGTGTGGGGACATGGGAAGGAACAGAGAGGAAACAACAATCAGGAAAAATTGTAAAAAGAATGTTTTCAATTAAAGAAAGAGTAAAGAAAAAAAGAAAGCTGAGGCAGGAGGATTAAAGGTTATGGCAAGACTGGTCAATACAGGAAGACCCAAGAATTGTGGTGAGGTGTTGTTTAGTGGCACAATGTTTGTCTAGCATATTCAAAGAAAACTGTATGTTTTATCTGTAACACCTTAGAAAAGTAATTCCAAAACTGAAAATAAGCCAATAATAACTTTTATGAATTTACAACCAGTAGCAAAGCTACACCCATTCATTGTCTTCAAAACACAGAAGAAATAGGATCATACATCTTCAGTGTGGACAAAACCTAAGAACAAACAACTAGCCAACCACAAACAAAACAACAATATCCACAAAAAAACACTAGCTATAAAATTAATTTTCAAATCATGAATTATATGCTTTATAAATAATATTGGTACAATAACATTGATGCCATTTTTATGAAACCACTGCATGTTTGTTGGTGGATAAAACAAATGAGCAATCGGTTGGTTTCAATAGGAATTTTGAGATGGAGAAAGAAAATATTAAATAGAAGTTGAATGACACGAGGTGAAACACTAAATCTGATTGAAATATCTATGGATTTGTTTAGTCTGTAAGATCTACGTATTGATGACAGTAGAGAATCTAATGTTTTAAACTAATACAGCTCCTAAGACCCTTGATATCTCCAATGATGAAAGTGCTTTTTCTATGCCAAGACTGATGGTGACTGAAAGCTCCCAGACAGCTTCAGAAAGGGAACTGTTCACTAGAAAAACCAAGCCACAGTCAGACATAGTTGCTCATACTTGCAATCCCAGCCTGTGGAATAAGCTTTAACACATGAGTTTTTTTTGGGGGGGGGGGTGAGAGGCATTTCAAACCCAAACCTTAGCACTTGATTAAAAACTTAACTGGGCCTGGTGTCTTTGAGCAACCAGTAACATTTTACTGTGTTCCTCAAAAAGTATCATGGCATGTGCCACCACATCCAGCTCAGTTTTAATTTGTTTTTTGCTTTTTGTGGTGATTCTTCTGAATTTTATACCATTCATTTATAATTAATCCACCATTTACACATGCAAATAGTACCGTATCATTTAATGGTTCTGTGAGTACCTTATAGCCAAAAAGAAAATCATTATTTTACTTTGACGTATCACTTCCCCAATGTTCTTTTCTTTATGAATATCTGATGTATATCTGAATTCTTGATCTATCTTATTTTCTTTCTCAGTTTTTCTTGCAAGGCAGGTCTACCAGTAGCAATCCCCTTCATTGCAGGTTTGTCTTGGAAAATATTCCTCTTTCACTTTTGGGTGATAATTTCAAAGGGTAAAGAATAATAGGTTGGTGGAAAGGTTACTATTACTTCAGATTGTTTTAGTCAATTTTCATATTAGTTACATGAGTTCTTCAAACTTAGTTCTTATCTTTCCTCTTCTGACAGAAATCTGTAGTTTGAATGTGATGTATCTTACATTGATTGGTAAATGCAGTCTCACCATGTCACTCAGAGTAGCCTGGAGCTCTTTATGTGGCTTTGACTGGCCTTGAACTCAAAAGCCAGGTGCTTCAGCGTTCTAATCACTGAGGTTACAGGTGTTTTATCTTAGCTGTCTCTTGCTTACATTTCCAGTCTTCTTTGCCTTTGCATTTATCTTGACATAGTTTGTTTGAATTTTCTAGGTAGTGGTACTGAACATTTTTGGAGAAATATTGTTCCAAATATTCACCCTGATTTTGGTTTTGCTTCTAGAATTTCTATTTTATGCAGTTGTTCCAAAGTTTTGGAATATTTGGCTCTGCTTTTTTCATCTGTTTTTCTGTTTTGGAGACATCTATTGAGATATTCTCAAGCTCAGGGTCTCTTTTTCAGCTGTACCCAGCTTATTAGTTACCCCCAGTGAAGGCATTTTTCATTCTACTACAGTTGTTTGTCTTTTTAAATGTCTCACATTTGGTTTGGACACTATATTAGAATGTTCATCTCTCTGCATTGCCGTTGTTCTCACATTTATTCTTATTTATCAGTTACCATCCATATTACATTAATCACAGTTGTTTAAAACTCCTGATAGTGTCAAGACACCTTATAGTATCTGGAAAAAATTGATGTAGCTCAGGATGGCCTCAGTTTTGCTATGTAGGTGAGGATTACCTTGAACTTGTGATTCTCCCACTTTCACTTCTCTAGTACTAGAATGATGGGTATGCACCACCATTTCTGTTTTTTTTTTTTCTTTTTTTCCATGTCGGGGTTTATGTGGCTCTGAGCATTCAACCCAGAGCTTCATGCATGCCAGACAAGCACTGAGTGTATTAATTAAACTATATAGTCAATCCAAGACAATTTTGTTTTGTACAGAGTCTCATGTTGCTCAAATTTGCATATAATAGAGATTAGACTTAATCTTGGTGCTTTTGCCTCCATTTCTTGAGTGCTAGCATTGCAGGGACATGTCTCCATGAAGATTTACTTTTATTATTTTAAATATGTGTGTGTGTGTGTGTGTGTGTGTTTCATATGTGCACACTTGAGTTTAGCTGTCTACAGAGGCCAGCATTAGATTTTCCCTGTATCTAGAGTTACGGGCAGCTGACTAACAAGGGACATGGAATGAATGCTGGAAACTAAAATTGGATGCTTGTTCTTAATCAATGAGCAATCTCTCCAGCCCCTGAATTTTTTATTTGAAATTATATCTGGAGGTGAAGGTATACAAGAAATATAAACTCATCATCACATTATTTTTCACAGATGAGTTTTCACAGAATACTCAAGATAAGATATAAATGAATCAGTAAAATGTTCATCAAGAATGATAAAAAATTAACACATTAAATTTATTAGTATTTTAGGCATAAGTAGCACTAAATTATACAATTGAAAAAGACAATGGTAATATTCTATTGATAAATAACAAGAAAACCACTAGGTACTTCGTATGACACCTTTCAGAATAGGTGTAAGATGCAAGAACCCTGATTGAAAAAGTATGCATACAATATTGAAGGATCATAATAAAGAAATAAGTACATAGTTTGTAGTATTATTCATGGATTAGAAGACTCCTGTCTTAATTACATTTTTTTTTTTTTTTTTGCTATGATAAGACACCATGAGTAAGACAACGTCTAGAAGCTTGAGGGAATGGGACGCTTGGTATATAGGAAGGGTGGATATGGGAGCAGGGAAGCATAGATCTTAATTATGGGAGCCATCTGAGGGTTGTCAAGAGACTTGACTCTAGAGGGGTTCCCGGGTTTCCAGGGAGATGCCCCCAGCTAGTTCCTTGGGCAGCTGAGGAGAGGGAGCCTGAAAAGGCCAGTTCCTATAGCCATACTGATGAATTTCTTGCATATCATCAAGAACTTTCACCTGGCGATGGTTGGAGAAAATGACAGAACCTCACATTGGAGCACCGGACTGAGCTCCCAAGGTCCTGATGAGGAGCAGAAGGAGGGAGACCATGAGAAAGAAAGTCAGGACCATGAGGGGTGCGTTCACCCATGGAGACGGTGGGACAGAACTAACGGGAGATCACCAACTCCAGTTGGAATGGGACTGATGGAACATGGGACCAAACTGGACTCTCTGAATGTGGCCGATGGTGGAGGCTGACTGAGAAGCCAAGTACAATGGCGATGGGTCTGATTCTTCTGCATGGACGGGCTCTGTGTGGGCCTTGTCAGCTTGGTTGCTCACCTTCCTGGACCTGGGGGGAGTTGGGAGGACCTTGGACTTAACATAGAGTAGGGAACCCTGATGGCTCCTTGGCCTGGAGAGGAAGGGAGTGGGGGTATGGGTGGAGGGGAGGGGAGGGAAGGGGGAGGAGGAGGGGAAGAGATGGAAATTTTTAATTAAAAATGAGAAAAAGAATAAAAAGAGAAATTTAAAAAAGACAATGTCTAGAAGAAAGAGTTTATTGGGAGCTTACACATTCAGAGGATTAGAGAGTCCGTGACCATCATTGTGGGGGCTGAACATGACAGCAGGCAGGCTGGCATGACACTGGAGCAGTAGCTGAGAGCTTATATCTTGATCCCCAAGCATGAGGAAGAGGAAATGGTATAGATTTTGAAATTTCAAAGCCCATTCCCAGTAATACACCTCCTTCAAGAAGGCCATACCTTGTAATCCATTCCAAACAGTTCCAATAACTGGAAACCACATATATATTCAGATATATGTGCCTAATGGGGGCCATTCTCTTCAAATCACTGCAACTCTTTATACTAAACATATCAGTTTTCAGAACAAATCACTTCAATAAAAATATCAAGTGTTATTTTACAGAACTTGATTGGAAGATCAGATGGTTCAAAATAGCCAAAATTTTTTGAAGAACAATATGAATGAATTTTCTTTACCAGAATCAATTTTTTTTTACCTTTTTTTGAGGCAGTGTCTTACTTTACTTTCCCTGGCAGGCTTGAAACTTGCTATGTACACTAGGCTGAACTTAAGCTCACAGAGATCTGCCTGCTTCTGGTCAAATTAAAAGCATGTTCCACAACACTTAATTCAGATATCAATTTATGATATAAAGCTAATTACTGGTTAGTTATGATGACTCAGACCTTTAATCCTAGCATTTGCAAAGCTAAGAGAAAGGGGTGTCAGTGAACTTAAGGTCAGCTTAAGCTACACACCAGGAGTCTGCCTCCGAAAAGAAAGAAACAAAAAAAGCTAATTACAGTTAATGCAGAATAACACTGACAGAGGAATAGACAAACTGAATGGATGTCTTAGTAAACACATATATGTCTGAAATATAAAGTCCCTAAAAAGTAAATCATGGGAAAATAATTCAGTCAGTAATGTTGCCAATGCCAATCTCCTGGTTTTCATCTGTTATGTAAATAACTTCCTTCCTTGATTTGTTGAAGTTTAGATTTGCTCATCAGTAAATCTCCAGCCAGAAATGTGATTTTCTTAGAAACAGCCACACATCCTTGAATTTAAGCGGTGATTCCCAAATATGTTTCTTCATCTCAGTTCTCATCCTTGACCCCCCAGGCCTACATACTCAATTGCTTATTTGAGGTATCCTTATGAACTTTGAAATATGTAAACTAAGCTTATCTTGTCCCAGAAATCTACTCAGATAGATAGATAGATATAGATATATATTTCTTAACTCAATTAGAAGACCCATCTTTTTCTAAATGAGTTAAAAGTCTCTGGACATCATCCCAGACCAATATTCCCAAGTGAATTCCAACAGAACAACATATTAGTGTATGTTATACAAAAATGTTATAATAACATAAAGTTTTAGACTGGTGAATTAAACAAAAACAAGCATATTTTCTCCAACAATTTAGTTATTAGATATCTGACTATTCTGTTGTACACCTAAGAGAGTAATACTATGTTTTCTCAAACGTTTGTAAAATAAAACTAACCCTTTCAATAAAATTTTACAGATGTAACTTTTTAAGTAGAGTATATTTTCCTTTGATTTTAACTTATTGTCAAAATATCACAGGACTTCTCTCCATGCTCACTTGTCTGAGCATTCAGTCTCATTACCAAGTTCCTGAAATGGCATCAGTTCCCTGCTAGAGCACTCTGATAGCTACCATTTTACTACAATGCTCAAAATTCTTTAGTGTGTCAAGATTGCGTATTTGTGAGAACTAATGTTTCTCCTGCTTCCCAGTGCTTCTTACACCAATGAAGCACCTGGTGGGGTGAGGACAGGCTAGCCCAAAGAACAACACCTTGGCAGTAGAGAAACAGCAAAACCAAGGAGACAGCACTCATGTCAGTTGGTTCCTGTTACACTGCCTGTCATCTAGGCAGCCAAGGAAGCCCGTGGTAATTCAGTCTGAGAGCCAGAGGACCCAAAGCTGTAACTCTCAGTCCAGGTTGAAGGCCTGCTAAACTGGAAAGCTGCTGGTATGGGGCCCTGAGTTCAAGAACCTATAGAAACCTTGAGTCCTAAAGTCTTGAGAGAAAAGAATCAGTTAGCACCTTCCATCATCTTATTTGTCTGTCTAGGCAGTCAATGGCTTAGTTGATGCCCAACCACAATGGTGAAAATGCATTTTCTTTATGGATTTAAATACTAAACTTTCTTTAGAAATTCATAAACAGATCTACTAAGAAATAGTTTCTTAGCTATCTGAGTGTCCCTTAACCCACTTAATTTGATATTTAAAATGAACCATCACATTTACTATTACTGGAAGGAAGAAACATTTTATCTCTGAGGAAACAGGAATTCAGAAAAAAAAAAAAAACCTCAACAAACAGGACTTGTTACATTTTCTCCAAGTTACTGGATTATCTCCAATTTACTGGATTATGCTTGTTGGTTGTCCAATTATGTTTCTTCTTTTTTCTTTTGGTAAAAATAGATTTCTTTCATATAATATGTCCTGATTGTGGTTTACCCCCTCTACTCCCTCTAGTGCCTCCCCATAGCCTCCCATACAGACCTACTCCCTTTCTGTCTCTCATAAGAAAACAAAGAGGCTTCTAAGGGATAATCATAAAATAAAATAGTCCCATCATAATGGGACAAAGCAAACAACAGAGGGAAAATAGTTCCCACCAAAAGGAGCAAGAAAAAGATATAGACACAGAGACACAACTTGTACCTATATTCTGGAATCCCATAAAACACAAAACCAGAAGCCAAAGGACTTGTAAAGAGTTTTGGGTTGGGGGTAGGAGGGAAAGCAGAAGAGGAAGAAGAGGGGAGAAAGGGAGAGGGAGGAGAACTTGAGGGAATGCGATGGTCAAGATGGGGGAAGGACAGAGATAGAGAGTAAGGAAAGAGATATCTTGATTGAGGGAGCCATGATGGTGCTAAAAAGAATCCTGGCTCTAGAGAAATCCCCAGGAATACATAAGAATAACCCCAGCTAAGACATTAAGCAATAGTGGAGAGGCTACCTGAACTGGCCTTGCCCTGTAATCATATTGATGACTATCTTAAATGTTATCATAGAACTTCATCCAGCAACTGATGGAAATGGAGGCAGAGACCTTCACTGGAGCACTGGGCTGATCTCCCAAAGTCCAGTTGAAGAGTGGGAGGAGTGATAATATGAACAAAAGAGGTCAAGACCATGATGGGGACAGCCTCTTTAAGGGTCATTGGCTGAAGGAGGTTCCCCATCATCTTCCACTTTTGTCTAAATAAAAGAATTCCAAACCCAATACAAAACTATATACACTAAAAACAGATATCAAGTATAAAATTAGAATTATAACAATATTAAGCAAGGATGATAAATGTTTTAATAAACATTTTATCCTACGGAGTCTGTCTTACATTGGGAAATGGCTTGGCTAATTTATAAGAGGATGGTAATTATGACTATCTTATCTTCAACATATCAAAGGCCTGGGAAGGGAGATAATATTACTTGAGTAGGCAGGAAGCACACTCAATCAGCTTCCAAAATGTGCAGTATATCAGTATATGGCAGAGACAACTGGCTACCTGAACAATCACCCAAAGTTTCATTTGCAATGTTGAAGAAACCAACTTTGGCTAAGGCCTAAAGTAACTGACAGACCATTTTCAGAGGCAGAAAGGTTTTCAGAACCATCTTACCCTATCTTGGAAAGATTTGGCAGTCTTTTTCTTTGTGTCCTGCTTATCCAGTCTGGCCATGATGTACTTCTGTCAGTGATTGAAACATGGGCATTTCCTTGCACAGAGGTCAGTTGTGCCAAGAAGAAAACAAACTCCAAGTAGAGTGTCTTCTGTACTCAACATTCTCTCAGGAATAGATTGGTACTATCAGGAGTAATCGTGTCTCATGTCAACAGAACACTAAGTTATTTAAATGCCATGTTCTACAGATCTCTGAAGTGGTTGAAGAGTACCTATCCATGCAGAATACAATCTCTATGCATATAAAGAACTTAATTAATCTGGCTATAAGTATAAGAAGCATGAATGATTATTGACCTATAATACTTAATATTTGTATAACTTAAAGACTAAGACTTCATATCAGACTGTTAAACAATCCGTAAACAACTGTGCAGTAAATGAGGACAATTACCTCAAAATGTATCTTGATCAGAGGTAGAAATATATAATGCAATATGATAAATATATATTCTAAAAATTGTATCAATATACAAAATGTCTTAACAAATGTAGAAATATGCATGCATACAATCTGACAAAATAACTTTGCATAGGTGTACAAATATTATAAAGAGAAATAATAAGTATAATTTGAACTTGTATCAATATACAAGAATCTATACTTCTGTAAATTGTCCATAAATAATAGCTCACAAGCATTCATTTTATTACTCACAATTATTATTATTAGTGTAAGTTCACACTAAACTACCTATTATCCCATTCAATTTTTCTTCTTTTTTTTCCTAGGAGATCTCTGGGCCTACATATTTTCCACCCCAACCCTCTACCGTATACAAGTAATAATCAACCCCTAAGGGCGTTGCCCTCTAGAATTGTTTTCAGCTGTCATGGGGTAATGTTCTTTCTATGGGATCCTGTAAAAGGAAAGTGATGGTTAAGTTTATATATATATATAATGATTTCTGAGTAGTCAATAGGGTTTTTCTAAAGTTCTTATTTGGAGTTCTGCCGGAATGTTTTGTGTGAAGGTGCACCATTACAGCAGCTGGTACCAAAAAACTGGTCTTGCAGTAGTGCTATCAGTATCATGATGTCATCTCAACCAAGTGGAGTCATTGCTGTGGGGCCTCATCTTCTTCCTGGAAACTTCAAACATTACTGCAAGAAAATCTATTGTTCATTGTGGAAAACTTAAGCACTATTCATATAGGCATATATTCAACAAATGATATGATATAGACAAAATAGGGATGGAGAAAGTAAATTTTTCCTAAATTTTTTCTTCTTTCTGTCCCATACCAAATGACCCTTGACAAGAGACAGAAACTGAATTTTTCTTTAAACAACATGCTTGGATTTAGAGAAGATATATATATATATATATATATATATATATATGTGTGTGTGTGTGTGTGTGTGTGTGTGTGTGTGTGTGGTGTGTGTGTGTTTGTGTGTGTGTGTGTGTGTATATATATATATATATATATATATATATATATATATATATATATATCACCTGTCCTAATAGGTCATATTCCTTCTGGATAGTTTTTTTCCTCTTTCAGCATGAAAACATCCAGGATTTCTTGACTTTTTGAACTTGAGTATTTTCCTGTAAAGATAAAAACTGGCCTGCCATGCCGGGCGGTGGTGGTGCACGCCTTTTATATCCAGCACTCCGGGAGGCAGAGGCAGGCGGATCTCTGAGTTCAAGGCCAGCCTGGTCTACAAGAGCTAGTTCCAGGACAGGCTCTAGAAACTACAGGGAAACTAGTAGGAAACTCTTGTCTCAAAAAACCAAAAAAAAAAAAAAAAAAAACCTGCCTGCCACAACCCTATATGAAGTTTCCTTACCACCTGAATGGTTGTAACCTCTGTGGATGAGCTGTCTTTCTCTTTCTCAAGATGTTTCTTTTTTTTCAAAGTGAATCTCTGTTAATTTTGATGGTATCCATAGTTTTTTCTTCTCCTGTGGAAACAAAAGCAAAACCCCTTCCTCAATGTAGCACATTTCCTGATTTCCATTCTGAAGTCAACACATCCTTGAAATACACTGGCTGATTTAATTCAGAAGTATTTCCTATTATCCAATGTCTCTCTGCTACCATTGTTCCTTTCTCATTAGCATTAATAAAATTCAAGGCTAATAAAGCATTATACAATCTATTTCTGGGGGTATTTTCCCATCATTTTCTGTTTGTTTAGCATATCCTTTATGGTTCGATATGACCTTTCTATAATTGCCTGGCCTGTAGGGTTATTTATTATACCTGTAATATGCTCTATATTATAATAAGCAAAAAATTGTTTCATTTTTCTAGAGACATGTGCTGGACCATTATCTGTCTTTATTTGTGCAGGTATACCTATGATAGCCATAACTTTCAATAAATGTGTGATTACTGAATCAGCCTTTTCTGAGCTCAAGGCAGTTGTCTATTGAAAACCTGAATGAGTGTCAATGGTGTGATATACATATTTTAATTTTCCAAATTATGTAAAGCATAACACATCCATCTGCCAGATCTCATTCTTTTGGGAACCCTTTAGGTTACTCACTGCAGGTAACGGTATTTGGTTACAGAAAGAGCAAGTAGGGCATCAGTTTATAATCTCCTTAGCTTGTTGCCATGTAATAGGAAACTCTTTCCTTAACCTTTGCTATTGACATGAGGTTTTTAATGAAATTCTGAGGCCTTCAGCACATTTCCAGCCATTAATTGATCAATTTCTGCATTACCTTATGCCAGAGGACCTGGAAAACCCATATGGGATCAGACTTGGGTTTTGTATGTAGGACAAAGTCTATTCCTGATTAGGTCTTGAACCTGAATGAATAATGAAGTCAATTCTGTATTATCTCATATAAATTCAGTGGTATCAATACATAAGACAACTCTTTTTGCATATTATAAATTAGTAACTATATTGAGAGGTTCTTTAAAATCCCTTAGTATCATGAGAATAGCATATAACTCTGCCTTCTGGACAGAATTATAAGGGCTTTGTTCTAACTTAATTCTTCTGATTGATTTGCATCAATATAAAATTATGGGCTCCAGTTATTGGTGAATTATGTACAATTCGAAAAAGAAATCCAGTAGTTCTCTTTATAAGGTTAATTCTGTCACTTTTGGGATAATTGCTATTAATTTCTCACCCCCAAATTAGCACAAGCTCTTCACCATGGTTCATTGTCTTCCCATATTGTTTTTAATTTCATCAGTAGAGCAAAAGCAGTATAATCTCTGCTGTGGCCTATACCTGCTAATTGACAGAGTCTCAATTTTCCTTTTATAATTAGCTCAGAGATTTTTTCCATATAAGTTTTAAATTTTTTTACTTGGTTTATGTGGTAAAAATATCCATTCTAAGATAATATCTTCCCTCTGCATTAAAATTTTTGTAGGAGAAATCCTGGAAGGCAGTATGACTAGAATACAATTAAGATTTGGATCTACTCTCTCCACATGTGCCTCCTATGATTTCTCCTCAATGATTGTCAATTCTTTGTCTGCTTCAGCTGTTAATTCTCTGGGACTATTTAAGACTTTGATACCATCTAAGTTTTTGTTTAAATGAATTACTAGTTCAGGTCTTATCTCAACAGCCAGACATAGACTGGAAATGTCTCCTAACAATCTATGAAAGTCATTAAGTGTCTGCAATCAGTCTCTCATAATTTGTGCCTTTTGTGTTCTAATTTTCTGTAAACCTATTTTATAACCTAGGTAATTGACAGAATCTCCTCTCTGTATTTTTCCAGAGGCAATTTGTAATCCCCATATAGGCAAACCTTTCTTCTTCAAACATTCTTTCTAAAGTATCTGCATTTGAATCAGATAACAAAGTGACATCCATGTAATGGTAAATTATAGTCTTAGGAAATTGCTTACATATTATTTCCAATGGATGACTTATAAAGTATTGGCACATAGTCTGGCTATTGAGCATTCCCTGTGGGAGGACGGTCCATTGACATCTCCTAGTAGGCTGAGAATTAATAAGTCAGCACTGTGAAGGCAATTTTTCCTCTGTCCTTTCTTGTAAAGGTATGGTGAAGAAATAATCTTTTAAATCAATAACTGAGAGGCCATCCATTTGTTATAGAGAAGGCAGAGGAATTCCAGATTGTAGAGGGCCCATAGGTTGAATTCTGTTGTTGATAGCTCTAAACTCTCACCATTCTCCATTTCCCAGATTTCTTTTTAACTACAAATACAGAATTCCAAGGACTGGTTAATTCTTCAATGTGGTGAGCATCTAGTTGTTCCTGTATCAGCTGTTCTAAAGCCTGCAGGTTTTTTTTTCTGTTAAAGGCCATTGTTTAACCCATATTGGTTTCTTAGTTAAACAATTTAAAGGCAGGGCCATCAGTACCTCTGAAGGGTTGCTCGTTGCTTTTGTCCTTGTACAGCCTGAATGGCTAGTGACCTTTGTTTATAACACCTTATAATATCTTTCTCAGAAACGTTAAGTTTTGGGGACTGCAGGAATGTTAATCTGGGTATTCCATTGCTGCAATGGGTCATGACCCCATAAATTTGCTGAAAAATTAGCTACATATGGCCTCAGCCTTCATTTCTGTCCTGTCCCTATGTATTCAACCCATCTCATGTTTTATTTAAAGATTATGGTCCCTCCAGCTTGGGCACCCCAGACACTTCCCTCCCCAGGTGCATTCAGGGTCCAGGCTCTGGTGGGTGGCAGATTCCTGTGTGGGGAATGGTTGGGGATTAGGGAGGTAGGTTGTCAGGTCTCTGAAGCTTTACCTGGTAAGGGTGTATCATGGACTGTATCTCTGGGATCTAGGACTGAATGAACCCAGACACTCATCTCTCCAAGTGTAGGTAGGGCCAACACTCTGGTATTCTCAGATGATGTGAGGGTGGTTGAGGTATGGGGAAGCTGCTCCCCCATCTATGGGGCTTCAGTGGGTGGGGGTAGAGCACAAGAATTGCCTCCAGGTACTATGGAATAGAGAGTAAGTCTCTCCAGCCAGGGAGCCAAATAGTCACCTCTCCAGGTAGGGGTAGGGCTAAGTATCTGGTGGTTGCAGATGCCATGAGGGTGGTTGTGACTGTGGGGAGGTTTCTCCAAAGTCTCTAGGGCCTCACTGAGTGGGGGGGGTCAAAGTACAGATTTTCAAAGCATGTCCTTTTGATTCTCTGGATATCCTAGGTGTCTGTTGTTATATCTTCCTTTTTGTTTCTGATTTTAATTTGTATATTCTTTCCTATCTTTTACTTTGGCTCAGGGTTTGCCAATCTTATGGATTTTCTCAAAGAACCAAGTTTTTGTTTAGTTGATTTTTAGAATTGCTTTTGTTTGCTTGTTTCTGTTTTATTGATTTTAGCCCCGAGTTTGGTTATTTCTTGATGTCTACTCCTTTGGTGTATAATTTCTTCTTTTTGTTCTAGAACTCTCAGGAGTACTGTTAATTTGCTAGTATGAAATCTCTTTATTTTTTTATGTAGGCATTTAGTGTTGTGAACTTGCCTCTTAGAACAGTCTTCATTGTATTCCATAAGTTTTGGTTAGTTGTGTATTCATTTTCTTTTGATTCTATAAAATCTTTGATTTCTTTCTTAATTTCTGACCTATTTTTCATTCACTGGAGAGCTGTTCAGTTTCCATGAGTTCGGAAACTTTCTATTGTTTTGATATCCAGATTTAACCCATGGTGGCTTGATAGGATATAGGGTGTTATTTCAATTTTCTTATATCTGATGAGTCTTGCTTTGTGTCCAAGAATGTGGTCAATTTTGGAAAAAGTTCCATGCTGTACCAAGAATAAGGTGCATTCTTTTGTATTTGGGTAAAATTCTCTTTAAATATCTGTTAGGTCTATTTGAGTCAGAATGTCTATTAGTTCTGTTATTTCTATGTTTACTTGTTGTCTGGATAGCCTGTCTATTGGTGAGAGTGGGGTATCAAAGTCTCCCACTATCAGTATGTGAAGATTAATACAAGATTTTTACCTGAAGTAGTGTTTCCTTTATAAACTTGTGTGGCCCTGTGTTTAGGCATACATGTTAAGAGGTAAAATGTCATTTTGGTGGATTTTTACTTTGATGAGTATGTAGTGTCCTTATGAGTAGTTTTGGTTTGAAGCCTATTTTATCAGATACCAAAATGACTATGCCAGCTTGTTCCTTAGGTCAATTTGTTTGGAATATATTTTTGTAACTTTTTACCCTAAAAAAATGCCTATCCTTAATGTTAAGGTGTCTTTCTCCTGTTTTTGCATTAATTCTATCAATCTGTATCCTTTTGTGGGGGAATTGAGACCACTAATGTTGAGAGATATCCATAAGTTGTATTGTTTAAATTTCTATTTTTATCTTGGAATATCCTATTTCTTCCATCTATTGTGATAAAAATTTTCTGGGTATTGTAGTCTTGCATGGCATTGGTGGTTGTTTAGAGACTGCAGCCCATCTGTCCAGACCCTTCTGACTTTTAGGGTCTCCACTGAAAAATCAGATATTATACTAATAGAAGATATTCCTTTATATGCTACTTGGCTTTTTCCCCTTGCAGCTCTTCATTGTGTATGCTTAGTGTTATTATTATGTGTCAAGTAAGATTTCTTTTAAGGTCCAACCTATTTGGTGCTCTGTATGCTTCTTGTACCTCAATAGGCATATCCTTCTTTAGGTTAAGGACATTTTCTTCTATGATTTTGTTGAAAACATTCTCTATGCCTTTCACCTGGGTTTTTTCTCCTTCCTCTATTTCTATTATTCATAGATTTGTTCTTTTCAAAGTATCCCAGATTTCATGAATGTTTTGTTCCTGGAATTTTTTAGATTTGACATTTTTTGACTGTGGTATCCATTTCTTATCTTCAATGCCTGAGATTAATTTTTCTACCTCTTTTATTCTTTTGGTAAGGTTTGTCGTATAAGGTTCCTATTTGAACTCCTAAATTTTTCACTCCCGACTTCCCTCAGTTTTTTATTAATTCTACTTCCTGTTTCAAGTCTTAAATTGTTTTATTCAACTTCTTTTCACTCTTTCTTTGTGTTTTTATAGATTTCTTTAAGGGATTTATTAATTTTTCTCTTTAAGGACATAAATGGTGTTTTAAGGTCCTTGTCTTGACTTCAGCTATGCTGTGTTTTCTCAGGGCCTACTGTAGTAGGATTGTTATATTCTAGTGGAGCCATATTATCCTGGATGATATTGATTATGTTTTTATTATGTTTTAATAATTTTATTATTAAATTTATATGCTATTGATTATGTCTGTGTTTGGGATGATTTTAATTCTATGGTGCTGATATCTGGTCTTGTCTTCTTTGAGTGAGTATTTTGTTCTTTGGCTTTTGTTGCCATCTATGGTTCTTAGGAGAGTGTAGTGTGTGTGTTGCCCAGTAGAGAATTCTGGGATCCTGCTAGGTGTGACCACTGAGAGTTCTGGGTAGAATGTGTTTTTAGGTATTAGAAGCTGACACTTAGTAATGGGGATGGACTAGAAGGGGTGTCTAAGGCTGTTCACAGGAGGGAGGAAAGCAGGGTATTCCACCAAAATCAGTTTAGTCCCCTTATAATTGGAACAGAGAATGAAGAGAAACCACAGCAGCTAGTCTGCTACAAACTTTGGGGTGAGACGAAGGGATTGGATTTGAAGGAGAGGAAAGATAGTGAAGTTATGAAGCTCACTTACCTGTTTTGCTATCTGGTGGAACCCCAGAGAATGACTGCTGGAGTTGGTGACTCGGATTAAGGGATGATTCGGGAAGAAGGTTGCAGCAGAAGATCAGAGTGATCTGCTTAGCTGAGGGTATAAGGGGAATAGAGCACAACAAGTGTTCTGCTAGAGAGCTGGAGTGAGACTGGGAGCCTGGATTTGGAAGAGAGGAGACAGTGGTGAAGATCTTCAGATAGCCTATCTGCTTCCCTGGTCAGTGTGTGGCTACCTACTCCTTCATCAAATCTGGCATAAAAGCTGAAGTTTCTCTGAATTCCCTCTCTGCTTCTCTATCATTTGTGTATATGAGGGCTACTGATTTTTTTGAGTTGATCTTGTAGCCTGCCACTTCACTGAAGGTATTTATCAGCTGTAGGAGTTCTTTGGTAGTGGTTTGGGGGTCACTAATGTACACTATCATATCATATGCAAATAACGAAAGTTTGACTTCTTCCTTTCCGATTCAAATCCCCTTGATCTCCTGATGTTGTCTTATTGCTATTGCTAGAACTTCAAGAACCATGTTGAAGAGATATGGTGAGAGTGGACAGCCTTTTCTTGTTCCTGAATTTAGTGGAATGGCTTTGAGTTTCTCTCCATTTCATTCGATATTAGCTGTTGGCTTGCTATATATTGCTTTTATTATATTTAGGTATGATCCTTCTATCTATAACCTCTCCAAAACCTTTATCATAAAGGGGTGTTGAATTTTGTCAAATGCTTTTTTCCGCATCTAATGAAATGATCATATGGTTTTTTTTTCTTTCAGTTTATTTATATGATGGTTTACAATGATAAGAGGAGTGGATATGGGAGCAGGGAAGTATATATCTTAATTAAGGGAGCCATTTGAGGGTTGGCAAGAGACCGGACTCTAGAGGGGTTCCCAGGTGTCCAAGGAGATGTCCCCAGCTTGTTCCTCGAGCAGCTGAGAAGGCGCCTGAACTGGCCCTATACTATAGCCACTCTGATGAATATCTTGTATACCACCATAGAACCTTCATCTGGCGATGGATGGAGGTAGATACAGAGACCCACATTGGAGCACTGGATTGAGCTCCCAAGGTCCAAATGAGGAGCAAAAGGAGGGAGAACATGAGCAAGGAAGTCAGGTCCGCGAGGGGTGCGCCCACCCACTGTGATGGTGGGACCGATCTAATGGGAACTCACCAAGGCCAGCTGGACTGGGACTGATGGAGCATGTGATCAAACCGGACTCTCTGAATGTGGCTTACATGGAGGGCTGACTGAGAAGCCAAGGACAATGGCACTGGGTTTTGATTCTACTCCATGTACTGGCTTTGTGGGAACCTAGTCTATTTGGATGCTGACCTTCCTAGACCTGGATGGAGGGGGGAGGACCTTGGACTTCCCAAAAGGCAGGGAACCCTGACTGCTCTTTGGACTGGAGAGGGAAAGGAAAGGGGAATGGGGGAGGGAGAGGGAAATGGGAAGAGGGGAGGAGGTGAAAATTTGTAATAATAATAATAATAATAAGAAGAAGAAGAAGAAGAAGAAGAAGAAATCTGGCATAAAAATACATGAGTTCACAAATTTGTGTAAAAAAAGAATTTGTGTGTTTTTGTTTAGATATGATGTTTCTTATGTTGTATAAAAATTAAACTAACTAAATTTGTATATTTTTAATTTTTATTTATTTATTATTGTGTATATGTGTATGTGCATGTGTGCATGCACATGCACACTACAGCACAGATCTAAAAGGCAGAGAGTGACTTTAACGAGATGATTGTCTTCTTTTGCCATGGAATGTGGGGCTTGAATTTAGGTAGTTAGGTTTGTGTAGCAAAAACCTTTATTAGCTGAGCAAGGCAAACACTTAAACCTGCCTATCCAGCTTGGCATACCTGATATGTTTTTCCTACATGAACTTCATCTATAAATATAACATGTATAGAGAATAAGATATTTTCTTACCCTACAGTACCAAGCATATCCCAGCCTTTCTTTTATTTGTACAGTTCTCTGAAATTTTATATTTTAAAATATTATTTCAAAACAGAATGCTGAACTATTTAAACCTAATGGAGAAACAAATATTAATATGTTTTAAATAATTAGCAAATAGTATAGGATTATTAATCTGTGGGTTGGTGTTTTTATCCCTCCTCTTAGTGACTCATAATTATACTCTACAACTGTGTAGTGAGTATAATAAGCACCTCTTTCCATAAATTTGTAATATTTTTTGTCTGATTCAAAACTATGTCAATAATATGTAGGCTTTTTTCTAATAATAATAATACAAATGTGTATTTGTATTATTATTCTAATAATAAATACAAATGTGATTTATTTGAGTTTTGGCAAAATGTCTCTTTTTTTCTTTACAACTCTCTCTTCATTAAAGTCATATTTCCATTAAAAGTGGTGAGAACTCTTGTTATTTTAAATTAAGAATGTGATTGATTAAAAGATGCTATCAAGAAAGTATGAAGGCAAGCCACGACATGGTAAAACACAATTGCAAAATATACAACCAAAGGAGAACACCAAAGCATGAACTATGAGACCCTAATACCAAAAAAGAGTTGAGATTTAATCTACCATTTAGCAAACAAAAAGAAAAAAGAAAAGAAAAAGAAATTAAAATGACCAGTTAAGTGTAGAAGTATTCATCACCATTAATAATTGGGGAAAAATAAACATAAACACAATAAGATATGTCCACATTTTAAGTTTAGCTTACAAGCATGCCTAGAAAGTAAGAAAAGTTGAAAGTATGAAGGATTAAGTTCAGCCCACCAGAATGCCTGAAATTTAAGAAAGGTTGACAATATTAAGAATCTGTGATAAAGTACTTTGCACTTTCTCTTCTATCAGGTTCAATGTGTTCAGATTAATATTGAGGTCTTTAACCCATTTGGACTAGAGTTTTGTGCCTGGTGATAGATATGGATCTATTTTCATTCTTCTACAGGTTGACATGCAGTTATGCCAGCACTATTTGTTGAAGATGCTTTCTTTCTTCCATTGTATACTTTTAGCTCCTTTGTCGAAAATCAGGTGTTCATAGGTTTGTGGGTTAATATCCAGGCCTTCTATTCGATTCTATTGGTCAACTTCTCTGTTTTTATGCCAATACCAAGCTGTTTTCAATACTGTAGCTCTGTAATAGAGTTTGAAGTCAGGGATGGTAATGCCTCCAGAAGTTCCTTTATTGTATAAGATTGTTTTGGCTATCCTGGGTTTTTTGTTTTTCCGTATAAAGTTGATTATTGTTCTCTCAAGGTCTGTGAAAAATTTTGATGGGAGTCTAATGGGAGCTCACCAAGGCCAGCTCGACCGGGACTGAAAAAGCATGGGATCAAACCGGATTCTCTGAACGTGGCAGACAATGAAGGCTGACTGAGAAGCCAAGAACAATGGCACTGGGTTTTGATCCTACTGCATGTACTGGCTTTGGGGGAGCCTAGTCTGTTTAGATGCGCACCTTCCTGAACCTGGATGGAGTGGGTTGGACTTTGGACTTCCCGCAGGGCAGGGAACCCTGACTGCTCCTTGGACTGGAAAGGGAGGGGGAGGGGAGTTAAAGCAGGGGGAGGGAAATGGGAGGTGGGGTGGAGGTGGAAATTTTTAATAATAATAAAAAAGAAATAAAAAAGAATCTGTGATAAAACAGAATAAAGCTCAGACATCACCAGTAGAATTGAACATCTGTTTAGGTGCTCAGGAAAAACTATTTGGCAATATTTGCTAAAGAGGAGCATATATAAAGAAAATACTCATCAATATTATTCCTTGTTATAAATGGATCAAAAATGTATATGTTTTAATACATATATAAGAATGTTCATAAATCCCCTATTTGGCACTCTGCACTTCTAAATAAGAAACATGGCACACCATTCTGCAGAAGTCAGAACATTGAATTTTGAAGTAGTATTGGTAGCCAGAACCCGGAAGGAAGACAAATGTTTTTCAATGATATAATAGAAAAATGAAGTGTGGAACTCAGTACTCACACTTTAGGAACACTACACAACAATGGGACTTAGAAACACACAACATATTAGGTCAATTTCAAAAGCACAAGGATGAGTGAAAAATCCAGACATCAATGAATTCAAAGAATTACTTTTAAATTTTAAAGAGAGACTAAGCTCAATTTAATATTTTGGTATATTTAATATTTGATAAAACTATTAGGAAAGGCAAGGAATTAGTGACTACTAAAAGCAAGATATAGATTATTCATTAAATAATCATTTCTTAATATGTGCAATCTCAGGCAAGGCATGGTGGCACACAACTTTAATCCTGCCACTCAGAATGCAGAGGTAGGGAGATCTTTGTGATCTTGAGGCTAGATTAGTCTACATAGTGAGTTTTCAAGCCTACCAGGGCTATATAGTGAGACTCTGTCTCAAAGTAACAACTACAAAAGAAAAATCTATGTAATCTCATTTTACTAATTTTACACATTTTTAAAATTTGTATTTTATTAGTAAGGCCATTTGAAACTACCAACATCTAGGCTCTACCCCTAATCCCTATATAACAGAATTTATAAGTTGAGCTGGTGTTTGGAAATCTATATTTTAAAAACGTGTGTGTGTGTGTGTGTGTGTGTGTGTGTGTGTGTATGATGTCAATAATGGCCAAAAATGAGAATCAGTTATCTTGAAGTTGATTAAACTTCCTTGAATTTTGGCTTTTCATCTTTGTACATGATCTTAAGAGTCAGGTTTTTGATAAGTTCTGCGATACAAGTGTTCTATAATGTGAATGAGATCTCTTGTATTAGTGGTGTTTTTATGCTTTGGAGTCTTGCTTCCTCTGCACATATCTGGAGGGTTTGGCCAGTATCATATATATATATATATATATATATATATATATATATATATATATATATATGCAGGCTGCAGTTATCAGCAGTGTTTATTGATGAGATAATTTAACATTTATATAGGATATTTTGCAAATATCCAAGAGCTGTGTGTAGCTCCATGGTAGAGCACATGTTTAACATGTATGATATCCTGCAATTCCAAGCCCCATAAAATAAATTTGTATACTTGAGTATTGAACACTGGGAAATATGGAAGAAGAAATCAGAGAGAGTAGTGAAATGAGAGAGATGGCAGTTCAAGAAATTGTACCCTCCTCTGTAGGAGAAAATTCAGGCATGACCTGATGTTTGGCCTACTACTTTGGAGCACTGAGCTTCTAAATAAGAAACATGGCACACCATTCCCCAGAAGTCAGAACACTGAATTCTAAAATAGAGTTGATAGCCAGTAGCTGACCTGTGGATGAGTTTGCACTCTCTACATGTTTTTTAATGTGCTTCTTTCAAATAGAGATCCTGGTGTTATGAGCGCTCACTGTCCAATCAGACATAACATGCTGACAAATCAGTTGATAGGCTTCCACTATATAAGTGGTTGCTCATGTGTAATATAGTAGATGCTGTTCTCTGAAATGTCTCTGGAGTGGCTCATCTCTGTGCTCTGTGTGGGTACATGGGGGATGACCTGGTAACAATAGCACTCTTTCACTTTGAAGAGCCATTGGCAGAGAACCACCCCAGGATGACAACTGCTGCCAGTTCCTCTGCTAAACAGAATTTCACACTCTTAACTTTGCTTCTTGCCTCTTCTAAGAACCAGTAAAACCAGAAACATGCCAAAGAAACTAAGAAATTCATGGGTCTCCTAGAAGTATGGTTTAAAGAGTATGATTGTATGCTTCGGTCCAAATGCTGACCTAAAACTCATCATTAGAACTTTAGGAGCAAATCTTCCCACCATCTACAGGTGTCTGCACTGTAATACACTCTACAGGAAATGGGCTCAAAAGAGTCAGTTCATGTACTAGGGATAGATCCTGGACCCACTGCCAGTGGCTTCATAAACTGCCCAATCCAATCATTGTCACATGCATTCAAGGGGTCTAAGTTCGGTCCTATGCAGGTTCTGCCACTGTCAGTCCAGAGTCAGTGATCCCCCACTAGCTCAGGTAAGCTGTTTCTATGAGTTTCCTCATCATGGTCTTGACCCTTATGCTCATAATATTGCTCCTCCCTCTCTTCAGCTGGACCCCCAGAAACTTGGCCTAGTGGTTAGTTGGGGATCTTTGCATCTGCTTCTATCAGTTACTGGATGGAGGTTTGACAATTACAGAAGTCCTCAGTCTGATCACAGGAGAAGATCAGTTCAGTCCTCCTCTCCACTATTGCTTTTATCTGTGGTCATCCTTGTCTATACTTGGGAATTTCCCTCATGCCAGGCTTCTCACTAATCCTACAATGGTTCCCTCTATAAAGATACCCTTGAACGTATTGGCGCAGGAGACCACTTCCTAAATATAACACCAGTAGCACAGACACTGAGAAAGAAAAAATAATAAATAGGACCTCCTGAAACTGAGAAGCTTCTATAAGGCAAAGGACATGGTCAACAAGACAAAATGGCAGCCTACAGAATGGGAAAAGATCTTCATCAACCCCATATCAGACAGATGGATGATCTCCAAAATATACAAAGAACACAAGAAATTGGACACCAAAATACCAAATAATCCAATTTTAAAATGGTGTAGAGAGCTCAACAGAGAAGCCTTACATTTTAACAGAAGCCTCTGATACTGTTCACCCAGAGGAGTGAATATAATTAAAAGAACCAGACAGCTGGAACAATCTGGCCATTTATTAATTAATGAAGTCTTCTGTAGGCTGGTACTAGGACTCCTCAAACCAGTCTACTTAATTCTGGCCTCCAACAGGCTGATTCCATGCTTAGGAGCAACTGGAGAGTCAAATCTTCGGTTTGGTTAACAGAGAATGTACTTCACTGGTACAGCATTTGCTTAACATGTTTAAGCTCTCAAGTCCCACCCTCATCTGCATCACCTACACGTGAGTGCACACCAACATACAGATATCTTTCTTTGAGGATTTGTGTCTAACTGACCTTCCTTTTAGCTCTGCTCCTAGTCAGACTGATGGTCAGGCCTTTCATAAGCAGGCACTCCGCATCTCTTCCCGCAGTTCTACTTGGAACTGTCCACTCTTCTTCCAGTATCTAGACCTCTCATAACTATCTTTATAAAACCAAATGCCAGCCCTTCTCTTTTATAAAAATAAAATCTTGTTTGCTCATGTTATCCCTCCTTCTGCTCCTCATTTGGACCTTGGGAGCTCAGTCCGGTGCTCCAATGTGGGGCTCTGTCTCTATCTCCATCCATCACCAAATGAAGATTCTGTGCTGATATGTAAGATATTTATCAGTATGGCTATAGGATCGGACCATTTCAAACTCCCTCTCCTCAGCTGCCCAAGGAACTAGCTGGGGACATCTCCCTGGACACCTGGGAACCCCTCTAGAGTCAAGTCTCTTGCCAACCCTAAAATGGCTCCCTTAATTAAGATATATACCTCCCTGCTCCCATATCCACCCTTCCTTTATCCCAACCATCCCATTCCCCTGAGCTCTCCCCATCCTCCCCTTCATACTTTTCTCTCACCATCTCCCCTTACCCCCATCCCACCCCACCCCCAAGTTCCCAATTTTTGCCCGACAATTTTGTCTACTTCCAATATCCAGGAGGATAACTATATGTTTTTCTTTGGGTTCACCTTCTTATTTAGCTTCTCTAGGATCACGAATTATAGGCTCAATGTCCTTTATTTATGGACATGAGCATGTACATGAACATGAGCAAGAAAGTCAGGACTGCGAGGGGTGCACCCACCCACTGAGATGGTGGGGCTGATCTAATGGGAGCTCACCAAGGCCAGCTGGACTGGGACTGAAAAAGCATGGGATTAAACCGGACTCCCTGAACATGGCAGACAATGAGGGCTGCTGAGAAGCCAAGGACAATGGCACTGGGTTTTGATCCTACTGCATGTACTGGCTTTGGGGGGAGGGGACTAGCCTGTTTAGATGCTCACCTTCCTAGACCTGGATGGAGGGGGGAGGACCTTGGACTTTCCACAGGGCAGGGAACCCTTATTGCTCTTCGGACTGGAGAGGGACAGGGAGGGGAATGGGGGAGGGGGAGGGAAATGGGATGTGGGGAGGAGGTGGAAATTTTTAATAAAATATAATAATAATAAAATAGAAAACAAAATAAAATCTTGTAGAATATTTTCAGTTTCATCTCTGAATTCCAAAGGTTTCATTATCTGATTATCTATTTGTTTGTTAATTTTAAAAATATTTTCAGAGCACCCTGGAGAGTATAGAGAAAAAAATATGCCTTGATGGGAAACATGCATTGTCCAGAGAAGACTGGCAAATGCTTCCCCCACCTGCATTCTCATAAAAGGGGAAAAAAGTAAACATTTTAGCCTGAAGGGCCATAGTATCATAGTATCTTTATTGCAATACTTATCTTTAGCAGCTATATGGCTCTAGGCTTCAGTATATTGGCCAGAATGTCAGTTTGCTATCTCTTTTATCAGATTCTGATTCTATGGGAACTATTTTCTAACTCGCTATGTTGTAGATAATAGTAACACAAAATGATTACTTGTAGACGTGCAAATTTTGTCCTGTGTTATATATCTTTAACTTCCTTCACTCACTGCAGAAGAAGCCATTTCATCCTCCATTTGTGCATCTGCTTCAATGTTCTTGATCTATTTGCCTATTGTTTGGTCCTCTCATTATCAGCTGAATGAAATATTTTTGTTGTTTCTGTACTGGGCATTCAAGCTCAGTAGTCTACTACTGAGCTCCATCCCCAGTCTTGAAATCTCAAATGTAGATTTGCTTTTATATTTGCATTATAATCATTTTCTACTGTTTTGAAAATTATCTTCAAGAGGCCAGCTCTCATTCCAGGATGAAAACAGAAGAAGACTATAATGGAAGGCAGCACAACTTCTTAGTGTTCATCCTCACTGAGCCCTGTCAGACCAGCAACTCTCAAGTGTAGTAGTAACATCATGTGTTCCTTTCACTGCAGGCTTCTTAATGAATTGCTTATTGGCTTAATTTCTGCCTTTGAACTCATTTCTCTTCATGTTCTTAAACCCTAGTTATGTTGTGATGAAAGGTTGGTTTCACCTTCCATAGAATACAGTTGCCAGCTTGTATTTGGGAGCTCAGAAAAATAGTTCCTCCAATCGAAGATTTAGTATTACTAAACATTTTTGACCTTGAAGGAAATGAGAATCACATTCTCGTCAGCTCAAATGTACAAAACGAAACCTTGTAGATTTGTTGATTTTTAGGATATTCCAGAATGAACAAAAAAGCTGACTGAACATTCTACCTTTACCAACACAAGATCTTCCCGTATACATAGATGTATTTTATTTGAGGTCCTTTCAATGCCTGGGGAATCTTTAACCTCATAACCTCTTTTAGGTCTGTGTGGGCTTTTTTTAAAAAAATTCTTACTAAGAAATGTCCAACCTTAGATTGGCTTATTTTTTTTTATTAAAAATTTCCATCTATTCCCCTCCTCCCACATACCTCCCTTCCCCCTCCCCCACCCCCTCCCTCTCCAGTCGTGGGTTTTAAGGGAAACTGAGGAACATGACTTTCAACAGCTTTCCAAGGAGGCAGAGCTAGATGCAGAAAAGGCAGGCAGAGTTCGCATACCAGTCAATTCTCTAAACTCAGGTGGGAACACATTCTTCTAACCCTTGACCATGCTTACAGCCATTGGAAACACCTCAGCTCACTGCCTGTGGACAAGGAAAAGGTATGACTTAGAACTTCTAATAAAACCCAAGTTTTGGGGGTGATAGACAGGTTTTAGCTTAGTGGTAGAGTGCTTGCCTAGGAAGCACAAGGTTCTGGTTTCAGTTCACAGTAGTTAAAAAAAAGAAAAAACCAAACTCATAAATGCTTTGAGAATTTATATGAATTTTTTGTTAGTGTTCTAATTATTGGTTCTTTTATATAAATCACTTGCTCTAAAAAATATCCTAGCCCTTCAGCTTCATGAATAACAGTCTTCTGGTTAAAGAAGAGGTTTTAACCTGAGTTTAGATCTGCTTTTAACATGTTAAATAGAAATCATTATGTCTGCATGAAGTTATATATGTGAATGTTCATTCCAGAATTATTCATAATAACCAAAATGTACGAACAGTGTTAATGTGTAACCCCTGCTTGGCGGGTCAGCTATTCAGGGTCCTCTGAAGGTGCGGTAACCTGCAAGACATGAGCTGGAGAGAGGAAGGAAACCAAGCAAGATTCTGTTGTCAAGGTCTCCGTTTATTGGGGTGAAAGTTACAGCTTATATACCCCTTAAATGGGGTGGAGGTAGGGGTAGGCAGGAACTCTGCCGGGGTAACTGAAGGTTGTCAGTCAACACCTGGTGTAAGCCGAAGCATGTGATCTATTAACATTGGAGTAAGGGGCGGGTTCCGTTAACAGATAGCTCTCAAGATAGTTGGGATGAGGGGTGGGTTCTCTGTAAACATACTTAGGGCAATGACCTCTGCTATCCCTGTAAGGACGATGGTCCCTGACAAACCCATCCTTTAGGACAATGGTCCCTGACAAATCTATCCTTTAGGAAAATAGTCCCTGACACTAATGTCTCTGAACTATATAATGGACAAAAAGTGTGACTCATTTATACAATGGTATACTGTTTAGCAATAAAAAGAAATGGTGCACTGATGCATTCTACAATATGGAAGAACCCTGCAAACACATGAAGGACCACATGCTGCCTGAACATTTATGCAAAATATTCACAATGAACAAAGCTGTAAAAAAGAAACTGAATTATTTGCCTAGGGATTGGTATGAGGATAAGGTCTAATGCCTAATGAGTATTGGCTTATTATAGGAATAATGGAAATATTTGAAAATTGGATTGTGATAGCTGAGGCACAACTCTGGAAATATACTAACAGTGATGGAACTGTACACTTAATGTGGATGAATTTTGTGATATGTGAGTTCTACCTCAATAAGGTTTTTAATAAATGAGTAAATAAATTGCTTCATAATGACCATACCATACAAACTTCTATCCCGAACTGTCCCACAAAGTGACAAAGAAACCAGTTGTCATTGCAAAGACACTAGGAATCATTTCCTAGCATTTTATGTCTGACTTTCCGGACAATAATATAGATGTACAGGGATTCAAAGCTTTAGCATAGTGATCTGAGGGTAATCTCACCACAGGTGTGCAGTTTAACAGGGTGTTAATTGGGAAGCCTGTGAACTCTTCCTCCACAGGCAGTCCAGAAAGCTAGACCAACATTTGCTGGTGAATAGAATAATTCAAAAGCCAAACCTATAACCAAAAATAAAGAGAAGTTTAACTTGTTTTATATTGCAGCCATTACCGTGTAAAATGACTTAAAGCCCATTTTAATTGGAGCCAAAGGATTCTTGACTTCACTTCTAATCAGAACCACTTCAAGTTTTGGAAATACTTCTATGCTGTGGAATGAAAATAAAAGAGGCAAATTGAGGGCTGAGTTTTTTTCTGATAAGGGTAACTTCCCCACATTGCACAAGCTGGTTCATTTGGTGTGAGTAAGAAAAGGTCTTTGTAACTCCCTGGGGAATCAGGCACTCCTGGTATCTATGAAAAGAGATGTACAAAAGAAAATACTCTAATAATATCCATTAATAATTCTTTAATAATGCCCATTATTCTTCCAATCTCCTGGTTCCTGGACAGGACAGGAGATGGTGACCTACTCTTTGGAAAGATAGAGAATTCTCTGTGATACCAGAGAACTCTTGACTAGGAATTCTGATTCTAATTGAGTTCAACGGTTTCTAAGTCCTGCACCTTTAACTAAGGATAACTTTACAAGAGCTCTGGTGCCATCCACAAAATAACAAATAGCTATTTTGCTCTTTTAAAGCCCTCTTAATGTGTATCATACAGCTTAAGTAAACACAGAAATCTTATTTCTTCTATCCAACAATATATGTAGAGAAATGAAATATGAAACAAAACACAAGACTAGAAGGTGTGACTAGATTTCAAAAGCACCAAACTTGCCCTATGGGGAAAGCAGTATTTTTTCATAAACATTTCCAATTATAGCATTTCAATATTATCCTGCACAAAACTATCAACTCTCAAACCTCTACAACCTCTTTGAAGAGGCAGAAATACTATTCTGTTGTTAGCCTGTTGCTAAATACAACCTGATTGAAATGTGCTAAAACAGTCTTTAAGCATTTGATATGAATGCTTCCAACTAACTCATTTAAATCTCTCTCTTTCCAGGGGTTGGGGTTCAGGTGCCACATATGAGAACCTACCTTTGTCCCCAATACCTTTCCTCATCTGTCAGCCTCATGCGGGTGCTACCTAAGAAAATCCTCTCTTTGCTAGCTGGGTCAACGATCAGATTTGGAGAAGTATCCAACAGGAGGCTGTAACTGTGAGACAAAATGTCTTGGTTGTACCTGTTTGGGGCTTAGCTTTGTATTTAAATAGAAAACAAAACAGGAAATAAACTTGAAAGTTATTTGTTTTCATAAAAACAAAGCAAAAAAATTAAACATCTCTCTCATACACATACAGGGGAATGTCTGGTTATGTATAAAATGAAATACTATGATTTTAATATCCATATTGAAGTAAATTATTTGTTATTCAACCTATTCTACCTTGGTATTACTGTGGAGGAAAGATATGGAAGGAAAAATTTAGATCCAGATCCTTGTAAAGAGCAGCATAAATCTAGCAATTTTTCAAGTGTGTTTCAAAAGAAATAATTAAAAATTTTCCTAAAGGTAAGACTTCTGAGAATCTTTAAGAAAATGATGTTCTTTGTGAATCTCTAAGTGGTGTCTTTCTTTAATCCCAGACCCATTTTTATATAGAATATCATATGTGATGACACTATAATCACAATATTTTAAGGAATATACTGTAGAAGCTGGGAAGGTGGTTCCCTGGATAAATGGCTTGCTATGCAATTGTAAAGTATATACAGGCATACATATACAAGCAGACATGATAGCCTACCTGTAATCTCAACAGCCAAGAGTCAGAGTCAGGGTATTCCTGGGAGTAATCTGGGTAGATAAAGTAGCCTGAATTAACCAGATGTAGATTCATGTGCTCTGGTACCTCATCCATGTGCACATATGCATGCATACATGCACTGTTGTGAAATATTAGTTAAATATGTGTTACATTTGTTTATGCTGTGTAATATTTGTTTAATGATGTAAATATGCCTTGTATTCTATTATCTTGCATTTGCTTAACTCTGTGAAGCTGTGTTACTTTGCCTGCCTAAAACACCTGATTGGTCTAATAAAGAGTAAAACAGCCAAGAGCTAGGCAGGAGAGGGATAGGCAGGGCTGCCAGGTAGAGAGAATAAATAGAAAGAGACGAGGAAAAGATGGAGGAGCAAGAAAAGGAGAGGGAGGGAGGATGCTAGGGGTCAGTCACCCAGCTACACAACCAGCTATGGAGTTAGAAGTAAAGAAAGGTATAGAATAGAAAAAGGTAAAAGTTCAGAGGCAAAAGGCAGATAGGATAATTAGTTAAGAAAAGCTGGCTAGAAATAAGCCAAGCATTCATAAGTAAGAATATGTATCCAGGTGATTATTTGAGAGCTGGATGGTGGGGCCCCAAAGAGCAAAGAGTAAAAGAAAAAAAACTGCAATGCACCACACATAAATACACACGCACACACACACACACACACACACACACACACACACATTTTAATTTTAAAAAATGAAAAGGAAATAAAGGAAATACAGTGCAATAATCTTTAGAATTTGAGTTCTAATTTGGACAACAATCAAGAAGTAAAAATAAGATACTTGCCTTTTTAGTACCACTATTCCATCCTTGTCAATGCCCGGTCTCTTTTCTCTGAACTTGGTAGATTTTCTTTCTTTTTCTTATTATTTTTGAGACAGTTTGTCACTATATAACATATGCTAGACTCCAATTTATCATTCTCCTGAATGCTGGGATTACAGATGGACACTAGCACACCTGGCCACCTTGAAGTTTTAAAGGATTAATTAGCAGAGAAAGTAAAGTGTTTCTAAAAGTTTGAGATACAGCTAAATATGCGACATCATCCCAAAAAGTTACTGTTTGGCCTCAGGCTTGGTGTTCCTTCTGAAAGATTTAATGATTCAAAACAGGACCATAGTAATAAAATTTAAGTTTAATTCCAATGTGACTTAAATACAGATAAGCATGTCAGAGATAGTTTTAAAATTACAGTTTAAGAAGAAAATCCGAATAAATTTCACCTCTTGGTTCAGTATGGAAACACATATTTTGACATTGGCACATAAGGGTAATACATATTTAGATATGGGTTGCTTGCCCAGATGGAGATTTCTTTGCCTACTGTCAGTGCTTTTGATTTAAGCGATGTAAAACAAAGGCATATCTTTAAGGCCTGGTACTTGGCCACTCTAGGAGACACAGAAACTTTGTTATTTTTTGTTTCATTTTGTTTTTGTTTTATTTTGTTTTTATTTTATAAAATGCTACAAGGTAGACTCCAAGTATTACTAAAATTTGTCCACCTCAAACAGAGATATTTATTTTCCTTTCTTTTTGAAACAGGGTCTTGTATTGCACTGACAGGCCTTGAATTATGTACCTGATGATAACCCTGAACTTCTTCTGATGGTCTTGCCTCTGCCTCCATAGTGCTAGGCTTTTGGGCTTTTGCCACCCACCGCCCCTTGTTTTGTATAATACAGTAGACCAATCCAAGGCTTCAATGCATGCACTCTACCAACTAAGCCACAAAGATGTTAATCCTTTATTTGCTTTTCTTCTCTACTGGCTTTTAAATTAGGGCATCTAAATGGAATCCCAGGGAGCTAAGAGGCTTTAATTCTGTGATTGTCATTCAGAGCGTCCCTTTGAAATTCTCTGCTATGCTTCTCTTTCTCCTTCACCCAATCCTACTTTTGCCCATTCTACTGTTTTTTTTCTTTGCCTCCTCTTCATTTCTCTCTGATCAAATTCACTTCTTGTTTGTTTTCTTCTATTTTTGGTTAAAATTTACTGAAGGGACAAAAAAACGACAGCAAAGCCTTCTCAAGGCCGTCTGTGTCTGTTAGTTACACATTCCTGCACAACCAGGACTCCTCCATCATTGAGCCTTGTAGCCTAGTGCCAAAAAGCTTACATGTATTTTTACTGCAGTTTATTTTCTCTGACCCACCCTGATCCTCAACTTTGTAAGGTTTTTTGTCATTCTTTTGTTGTTGTTGTTGTTGTTACATAGAACCACTCATCCAACTGGTCTAGAAATTGGATAAGTGTGGATTAAAAAATGTTGTACAAGTCAAGAAATGAGAAGTTTGTATAGAGGTTTACATGGGTACCAGCCCCTTAAACTTCTCAGGATCCAGAAGGAAAACAATAGCAAGTGAAAACTGACTAAAAGGTGAACAAATTAGCTCATATATATTTTCAAACATATATTTTCTCCACACGTCTCTTTATTCTTCATAAATGTTTCCTCCAATGCGCTCTCTCTCTCTCTCTCTCTTCTATATATATATATACATACATATATATATATGTATATATATATATATATATCCTCTTTCAGTATTCTCTCTTGATGTTCTCAATGTTCTCTCAATTCCACAAGGTTCCTAGTTTATATACTCATACTCTTGATAAATAACAGGGATACCAGGCATGGATTTCACAGGGTCTAAAAGGCAGATAAGGCTGGCAAAGAGGGTGCCTGTTAGCTTACATATGCCTAAAAGGGGACGTGGCTGTGAAGTGCTCAGGCATATCTGAAGAGGGTTAAGGAAAGGGCTATGATTTCTAGGAGGGGAGAGTGGGAGTTTGTATGTTAAACATTTGTGTGGTTGGTTAAGCTAGAAGTTTATAATTAAAAATATATAAAGGGAGAAGAAAAGCTCTGTAGTGCTGTACAGTCTTTAAGCATTTCTGTTTCTGCAGCAGGTGACCACAGCATTTGTGGTAGCTATGGCAACCAGCATAAGCCACAGAAGGAAAACAGATGGTGCTTGGCCCTAGGCTAAGCAGCAGGGTGCTGTACCTGTTGGTGCCCAGGTGAGAAGGAATTCCTTTCTCTGGGGCTGGTTTAGCAATCCAAGTTTTTTCCCTTTATATCTAGGGGCACAAATAGTTAATTTTCTAGACTAAAATCTTATGCCAAATGAAATACTAGTAGCTTGTTAGGGTAGAGAAAAAGCCAGTTAGAAACACTCTCCTGAGTTGGCTGCTAGAGACTTTAGGGCCACCCAGTCCTGCTTATCAGTAAATTCAGATATGCTCTCTCTCCTACTCAGTGCCTGTCTTTTGAGGTTCTGAATGTGGTCTTTTTGAAAGGTTCTCCTCCTTGTCAGATGCCCTGACATAAAAGATAATTGCGGGGAGCTAGCATTATGTAGATTTGACTGTGAAAACAAAGGTTTCCTTGACTGAGAGAATACTTTTACACCAGGTCCTCACAGTATAGGAAAAGGTCATCTAATTACCTGTATAGACAGAAGTTATGCTTAATAAAGGAGTAATACCCTGCTGATGTTTTTAAGGATGAATATCACTATGGAAAGGGTAGGGAATGCTATGGTTTCACAGGAGTTTCACAGAAATGATAGTGACTACTCAAAAGATGTGCATTCCTGAAACTCTACAAACTGTGTTTCCTCACTGGATTATACTCCCATGAGTTAGTCTAGAGGTCTGACAACTGTACTTTCACTGTCTAATGCTTGGACCATAGCAGATTTGGGTAGGCAAGGGGGTCTATATGCCACTAGATTCCCATAGACATTACTTTGAAGACAAAAAAAGTGATGACCACAAGTCTTCATCTAATCATGTTTGTGAGTGCTCATCAATTAGTGAAGGTAGTTTATTTTCTATCAATATGTCTTGTGATGGGAGTGAGCAGGCCTGCTTTTCATCCTGCCCGGATCCCAGCCACTGGCTAGCTTATGCCCCAAAATAACAACACACAAACTGTATTCTTTTAAACACTGCCTGGCCCATTAGTTTCAGCCTCTTACTCACATCTTGATTAACCCATATCTAATAATCTGTGTAGCACCACGAAGTGGTGCCTTACCGGGAAGATTCTAGCGTACATCCATCTTGGGCGGGAGCTTCATTGCATCTCCCTGAGGAGAGGCTCGGCAGTCTGGCTCAGAGAGCAAAGGCATGGCAATTTATTAACTTCCCTTCCCAGCATTCTGTTCTGTCTTCTCCGCCCACCTAAGGGCTGGCCAATCAAATGGGCCAGGCAGTTTCTGTATTAACCAATGAAATCAACTCAAACAGAAGACCCTCCCACATCAAATATGTATTTTGAACAGATTTTATTCTCAACCTATACTCTCACTTATCCATATCCTAACTGGTCTCCTAATTTAGTGCTCTTTTATTAAGTGTAATGACTTACTCATAATAAGTATAATGACTTACCTGCATAAATGACAGGTAAATGCCTACTTGCTTGGTAGAGAATGAAATGATTAGTGATGATGGAGCCTAAAGAACAGCAGTCTTGCCAAGACTAGAAAGACCTGTTTCTGAAAGACTCTAAGTTGTAAACACATTTTATTTTATTTTTCTTAAAAAGATTATTCCCTGAATTAAAATAGAAAATTTGGAACTTCTCTGGGTAGAGAATGAGACAGGTTTTATTTGTCCACAAAGCTTATTGGGCATATATCCCCCTTTCCTGATTAATCAAAAAAGGTGATTAAATCTCTCTTTTTTTTTCTGATTTCTAAAACTATATGAACCAGTAACATAAACATAAAATTGTCTGTTTTTATTATGCTAATGTCTCTTCATTTAGCTGTTAGGAGGAAAACACTGCTGTACATTTATGACTATAAAATATTTGCTAAATTTTTCATTCCTCTCAAACAGCACTAAATTTATAAGCTCAGTTTCTGTTTTCTTCTAAACCATAAGCCACTGAATATTGTGTCTGAGATCTCAATTGATTCAGAATTTGAAAGAAAGCAAGTTTATATTGTATGGTAGCTGATGAACATCATGCTTTACAGCATACATTCCACAGACCAGACATTTCTCCCATCTGCACAGAGACTCCTGCAAGTTTTCCTCTTTTCTTTTCCAAAACACTCTTTAGGTGGGAACTTTTAGACTATTTTGTGGGTTTATTTATTTATTTATTTATTTAATGGTCAGTAAATGGTTTTGAAATGGTTGTTATTGTGTAGCACAAAATGTCACTAATAAATAAATATTTCAAACTAATTAAAAAGCCTAAACTTAAATGCTGACAATATATTATGATATATAATCAGCCTTTTAGTGTCATTAAATTAAAAACATAATTTTATAGGAATTTATAAAGTAACAAACAGCTTATAAAGATGAGAGAATCAGAACAATGACTTCTCAGTCCTAGAGAGATTAAAATGAGAAAAAAGTAAAACCGGTTTAAATAAAATGATCATTTCTTGTTGCCATTATGCAGGAGACTAAAGAACATATCTTCACCCACACTGTACCCTTCATAACATCCCATACAAATATAAAACCAGGTAGCCTTTGATAGTTTTTTTATTAATTAATTAGTTTATTTACTGTTTGGTCTTTGACTTGTTTGTTATCATATGGTCTCTCTGTGTAGCCCCAGCTGACATAGAATGTAGGTGGAGACTGTTCATTCATTTCTCAGACACCCAGACCCAAATAATAACACAGAAACTATATTACTTACAACATTGTTTGGCCAATAACTTATGCATATTACTAGCTAACTCTTATATCTTAAATTTTAACACATTTCTGTTAATCTGTGAATCACTACAAAGTTGTGGCCTACCGGTAAAATTCTGGCTGACAGCTGGCATCTTTCTCCTTCTGCAGCTACATGGGATCTCCCTGACTCCACTTACTTCCTCTCTATTTCTCTACCTGGCTTTACTCTACTAAACCATGGACTGAAACAGCTTTTTAAATAACCAATGGTAATAAAACATATTCATAGCATACAGAGGGGAATCCCACATCATTTCTCTTTTTTGTCTAAATAAAAAGGAAGATTTTAACTTTAACATTACATATAACAAAACAGGTATCAAGCAAGAATTACAGTTATAATATTTACGACTATTTTATCTTTTATCATAACTAAAGAAAACTATAATTGTATCTATTTGTCTTCAACTCTTCAAAGACCCAAGAAGGATATAATATTACCTAAATAAACAGTAAGTACACTTCCAAAGTTCTGAAAATGGCAGAGACATCTAGCTGCCTGAACCTAAAGTTCTTCTGTAACATTGGGGCATCCATCTTCAGCCTTCAGACCCATGATATCTGGCAGAATTTTCCACAAAGCAGGAAATTTGAAAGTCTGTTTTATATCTATTGGCTATTAGTCAGTCACTTTCTTCTGTATCCTACAAAATGTCTAGCAGACTCTTTCATGAAGCAGGAACACTGAAGGACTATCTCATCTTTAGGCAAGTTAAGCCATCATTTTTCTGTGGGTCCTGCATGTCCAGTTTATACAGCATACCATCAAGCAGCTCAGGCAAGAGCAATTTCTTGTCCAAATGACTACAAACTCCAAAAGGAGCCTCTCCGATGCCCAGCATCCTCTTGAAGTAGATTGGTGCTGCCAGGAGTAGATGTCATGAAAAGTTCTAAGTTCTTAAAACATTTTAAATGCTGTATTTGATTAGTCTTTGAAAGGTTTGGAGAATACCTATCCTTGTGAAATATATCTCTGTACATCTAGAAAACCTAACTAACATGATGACAATCTTGACTATAATAGATAACTATCTATTAACCTCTATTTCTTAATTATACATTTAAGTGAGCTGCACAAATATAATACCTTAATTAAATGCAGAAATATACATATAACAAAATTGAACTTAAATTTGTATTGAGAAACCAAAATCCATACCAATACAAAGTATTCATCTCTATAGCATATCCCCTTCAAATATAAATAATCATTTAAAGAACTTGGACATTGTTCTCTAGACTACTTCCTGTTTATTTGGGGTGCTCTTAATCAAGTTTTTCATGGGGTGTCCTGTGTGGTAGGTCCATCTCAGGCAAAATCCTGAAGCTTTCATGGATGTTGGACCATCTGAGCCATTGCTTCAAGGGGTCTTGTTTGATCAAATCATATTATCAGGTAAGGAATCCACAGCTTTCTATCCTGTGTGGAAACAAAAGCAAAACCTCTTTTCCAAAGCAACATATCCTTAGACCCAAATTTTGAAGTCAAGATACCTTTAAAATATATATGTTGGTTTAACTTAGCTTTCTGTACAATAAACTGTTTCTCTATACTCAGTTCATTCACAGTCAACAAATTCAAAGAAAACACAATATACATAATCTAGATTCTCTGTGTATTTTTCATATTTATGTGGCTTATTTTTCTTTACTCCTTTAATCTATGACTGTCTGTACTGTTTCTTAAAGACTTTGTTTTATTTTTTAAACTATTTCTTTTTATAACTGTCTATACTCTTTCCTTTCTCTTGATATAGGTGTATCTTCTATCTATCTGATGATTTCATTGGTTAATTAATAAAGAAACTGCTTTCCCTGATAGTTTAGAACATAGGTGGGTGGAGTAGACAGAACAGGATGGTGGGAGTGAGGCAGAGGCCTCGGGCAATCATCATGCCTCTCCTCTCTGGGTCAGATGTGATAAAGCTCCAGCCCAAGATGGACATATGCTAGAATCTCCCCGGTAAGCCACCACCTTGTGGTGCTACATAGATTATTAGATATGGGTTAAAGCAAGAGAGGTGAGAATTAGCTAGTAGGAGGTAAAACTAATGGGCCAGGCAGTATTTAAATGAATACAATTTGTGTGTTGTTATTTTGGGTGTAAAGCTAACCATGTGTGAGTCGGGCGGTATGAAAAGCAGGCCTGCCCGCAGCTCATCACTACACACTCTCTCTCAAGCCTACTTACATTTTTAAAAACACACTGCATCTCATTTGGAGGTCTATTATGTATGAATATGTCCTATTGTGTATCTGAAATCCTTTTCTGGCAAGGAGCATTTTAAAATGGTAAGCAGTGTGGTTGCAGCAGCCCTGGATGCTGGCTCCACCATTCTCAGCCTTTTAACATGGCAGAGGTATGTTTACCATCACCTCTGGGACTGCTGGGTGGGAGCTGTGTTCATTCCTTTAACTCTGGGAAGTATTTGGCCCATGTTGCCACTAAGTAACTTGCAGCATGCTGCCCACACATTCCATTTAAGTGCAGGATCACCCAAAAGAGCCAGAGTTCCTGCTTCCAGCACGAACCACGAAGCATTTCGTTTAAAGTAGCCCACAGTTTTTGCCCCTAAAGCTGAGTCAGGAAACCTCTTAAAGGAGCTGTGCCTCTGCTCACCATCAGCAAGCAAAGTCTATCTGAAAATACTTTGCTACCAAGAAGCTGTGCTTAACTCTTTTCTTTTGTCTTTAGAATTTCTTCCCAAACTCTCTCGGGTTTTTTGTGGATGTAGTCGGCCCATGTTGTGACACCATTTTGTAGGCAGAGATTGCTTGTTTGTCTCCCAGCTGCCTAGACCCAAATAACAACACAGAAACTCTATTAAGTATAACACTGTTTGACCAAGTTTATGCATATTTCTAGCTAACTCTTACCTCTTAAATTAACCAATTTCTATTAATCTGTGAATCACTACAAGGATGTGACCTACTGGTAAAATTTTTGCTGGCAGCTGGCATCTTTCTCCTTTGGTAGCTACATGGCATCTCCCTGACTCTGCCTACTTTTTCTCTATATCTCTATTTGGATTTCCTACCTGGCTTTACTCTACTAAGCCATTGGCTAGAACAGCTTCTTTAATAACCAATGATATATATATATATATATATATATATATATATATATATATATATATATATATATATATTCATTCATAGCATACAGAAGGGAATCCCACATCATTGGAACTTACTATGTAGACCAGGTTGGCAAGGAATGTGCACAAAATCATCTGCATCTGCCTTCCCAGTGCTCTAATTAAAGGTGTACATCCTGCTAAGTTAGTTCTTCAGACAATTTCACACATGTATACAATGCATTCTAGTTACTTTCTCTCCACTACCCATTGTTTGGGAATATGCATTGATGCTTGGTGGGGTCACTAACAGGAACTAACACAACTGAAGGCGATGACTCCATCTTTCCCTGAATCTCTTCATAAAAAAAGTCCAGTAGTAAGGATAAGGACTTATTGAGTCCCTTCTTGATTCTTATCTGACTGTTATTGGTTCTGAACTTCTGTAGACTCTGTGCAGTCATTTCAAAGTTTATGATTATAATTTACAGGACTGTATATTGCTGATGGATTTTTGTGATCACCAATTTTTTTAAATATCAAGCAAAAATTGAAAGTCATAGACATTTTGGTGCTAGAATATTGGTATATGGTCCATGAATAAAGTTGTGAGAGGAGAATTCTGAGTACCTGTAAGAAAACTCCAAGAAACAAAGATAAGTCTTATGACCTGTTCAAAAAGTTCTTCTCAGAATGTGTTTTCATACTCCTCCCAGGTGTAGTGAATAGGAGTAAGTTTACTTCAGATTGTTTATTATTGCTTACTTACTGTTACACAATTATAAATGTTTAAATTATCATTAATTTACCTCTATAGAAAAACACATTTTTGCCACATGTGGCTTTTCCTTGTGATTGTACAGAACTCATGAGAACTTTGCTTATGTTATCCCTTCTTAGTTCTCAGAGTATAAATTGTGTGATACTCTAAATATGGTTAGCTATTCCATAAGACTTTAGTCTGCCTCATTTATCACCTCCATTTTCCCTGGTTCCATTGCCTCTAGAAGAGTTGCATAGTTGAAAAAGTACATGCTTTAAAATGAGAAAAATATGCCTATAGTATCAACTCAATTATTTAGTAACAGTGGCCATCAGTGAGATGATACGTAGACATTTTTGCACTTTGGTTTCTTCACACTTAAACTAATGACATTGTTATTGCAAGATTTACATGAAGTAACATAAATAAATGGCTTTGCACATTTTCCAGCTCAATGTTGCTGATATTTCAATATTATTAATGTTAAATATAAGTAAGATATTCATTTGACATATGTTTATGAAGTATTTGTTATATGATAGGTATTGTGCCTTATTTCGTGTATCTATTAAAAAATAGCAACCAAACTAGGCATGGTGGTGCCTGTAATCACAGCACACAGAAGGCTGAGGTAGAAGGATACCAAGTTTAACTAGTATACCATACATAGTAAGAGACTATCTCAAAAAAAAATCAACTGAACATCATTAAAAATCAAGTGAAATGAATATGAAGTCATTTGGTAAATTGAATTGACAAAGTGCTTGCTTTGCATGCATGGGGACCTGAGTCCTGTGCTAAAATAAGCCATTACAGTTGCAAATGCTTTTAATCTCAGCACTGGGGAGACAAAGACAGGATCCTAGATATTTGTTGGACAGCCTAGCCTAGCTTTTCTCAACAAAATGAAATATGTCACCTGCAGAATGACACTCAGGTTGCCCTCTGACCTTCAATATATAGTTATGTTTGAAAATCCAAATGTATGCATGTACACACAAAAAGAAGAAAATCCTGTCATGTGAAATAGCATGAATGAACCTAGAGGAACTTATGCTAACTGAAATGCAAGCACGGGAAGATAAATACTGAATGATTCTTACTTATATGAGATATCAGTGAGAGTTAAACTTGGGGATGGGGAGATGGATTAATGGATAAAGCATTTGCTTTGCAATCAGAAGGACCTGAGTTCAATTCCCTAGAGCCCACATAAAGCTAGATGTGGTGAAGAGCAGAATCCACAGAAACATGAGGACCAGTAGTTTTGCTTACATAGTGGTGAACATGAGACCATTCCTCAAAATAAGATTGGAGGCAAGAGCTAACACCCAAAGTTATTCCTTGATCTCCATGTATTTACCATGGCACTCAGGCACTCTTCCACATTCACACACAAAGACATGAAACACAAACACACACACACACACACAGAGAGAGAGAGAGAGAGAGAGAGAGAGAGAGAGAGAGAGAGAGAGAGAGAGAGAGAGAGAGAGAGAGAGAGAGAGGAGAAGAGTTGAATTCATAGAAGAAGAGAGTACAACAAATTTTTCAGGAGCCAGGAGGAAGGTACACATTTCCTATTATGCATGATAAGTTCTAGGGAACTTCTCTACAACATGGGTACCAAATAACAACATTGTGTACTTCACACTGGTTAAGATAATAGATGTCAGGTTAACTATCCACCAGAAAACCTACATAATTCAAAATCAACCAAAAACCCAAAGGAACATAAGCAAATCTTGGGAGATGCTGTCTATGTTTATCATGTTGATTATAGTGATGGTATTTATATATGTCCAACCCCTCAAATGGCATCTATTAATATGTGCAGGTGTTTGTTGTTTATACCTCAATAAAGCTGTTAAAAATAAATCTCAAGGTTGAAGAAAGATGTCTGGCATTATCCTGGTGGATAGTCAGGGCCAACATTAGCTTTTGGCTAATCTCAAACATGAGATTTCTTTTTTCACTTTACAGAATAGGGATGATAATACTATTAGAAAGGATTAGGAGATAATATGGGCATGGGACACAAGATATAATTTATGAGAACATAATGACACTATGAGAAGAAATCCAAGCCAATCTTTCTCAGCCTGGAGCTTGCCTTTTTGGTAGGCAGAAGGACTGCAGTTTCTTGAGAAGGCAGAGTTTATTTTTATTCATTCATTTGTGTATGTATTTATTTGCTTAAACATACATCCATTCACTTGTTTATCCAACCAACTCTAGGTCTCAGGGCACAGTGATGATCAGAACAGGTAGCTGTCTTAGTCTATAGGAGGTTCCCCAGATACCATTTAGAGCAAATCAGATATGAGCTAAGACACCTGATTACAGAAACTCTAAGCAAGAAAGGTCAAATTTCTGTCACTCCCCCTGAATCCTTTCATTTCCGGCTGAACCCCAATCACCTTTGGAGCTGCTGGCCAGTGTCATATTGGTCTCTAATGTTTTGTACTCTCTAAGGATCAATAAAGACACATTCAGAAAATGAAAACTGACGTCATGATACAGAAGAAAAATTATTCAGTCAAAATCAGGGTAGGGATGCATATTCAACACATTTTACTGATGGATTTGAAGAGCAGTCCACATCATAAATTTATGTACACAGTCAACTATTTAATGGGCCACCATGGTGGCTCACACCTGTAATCTCAACACTTAGAAGACTGAGGCAGGAGGATTGCTGCAAATTCAAGGCAAGCTTGGGCTACATAGTGAACTAATGCCAACCTGAGTTACAACATGAGACTTTATCTCAATTTCCTTCCCGCTCAAAAAGAAATAAATATCTTAATGGAACAAAGTCAATTAACTTTGTTGGTAGATGACTTTGGTTTTAGAGTTTTCTGAGCATGATGACAAATTTCAAAATATTATTCTCACATTATCAGAGAAAAGTAGAATTTTCCAATTATCACTTTGCCGCTTGGTTTATTTTCCTGCTGAGCATTATATTACAATACTTAAAATTAAATCATCTATCATTTGAGAAATAATCTTCCTAGTCACATTTCTATCACTATGATGAACACCTGAGACAGTCAGTTTATAAAAAGAAATGCATTACTTTCAGTTTATGATCATGTGTCTCTCATATTTTAGGACCGTGCAGCACAGTTCCAGAAACATGTGGAAGAGAAGACTCATCCACCTCATGATAGAGAAATGAAAGAGAAAGAGGGGACTATGAATCAGCTCAGCAGGTAAAGACACTTGGTGCTAACCTGACTTCCATCACATGGTGGAAGGAGAATCCTGACTCCCACAAATTATCTTCTGACCTCCATACATAAACATGCACATGAACTAAAGAAATAAATGGATAAATGTAATTTTTTTAAAGGTGAAGAATGAAGGGGGTACTGTTGGACAGGAGAGGATAAGGATGGTTTGAAATATGTTATATACATGCATATACAATTAATAAATGATAATTCTTTTTTCCAGTTCCATATTTTGTTTATTATAATAATTTGACACCAATTTCAGCATCAGAAAACAGATTCTTGAAGGATACTGAGATACATTTACTGACAGAGACAGTTATATACGGACAATGTGAAAACCAGTTCATAATTATCACCCTATATAACAAATTCTAAAGCAATCTAGGTCAGAAACAGCCCAAGACAAAAGAAATCCTTTCTAGAGAAAAGAACATTATCTACTGATTACTAGTGGACTAAAATATCTAATCTAAATGATAATTCTTAAAAGAAAGAAAGAACAAGAGATTGGGGTACTTTATTCTTTTCAAGTACATGCCTTCAATGACGCTGAGTTCGACTATATACCAACTTCTAAAGGCAACTACTGCCTTCCCAAAGCACCAAGATGGGATCAAGAATGAAGATATTAAGCATGTAAGCCTTCGGAGAATATTCTAAAGTCAAACTATAGTATAATGTCATACATACTTTTATTATTGAGGCTTATTTTCTTACACTAGTCTTCATGGTTCTCTCTAAAGAGAAATTATTAGAATCTTTCCCTTAAAAATTGTCATCCTGGGCCTAGAGATAGAGTTCTGGAGGATGTGGATGAGACCCTATGTGAGCAAAGTCGGGAGTGAATGTTTGTTGTTGACATGGGCACCACCATGTCAAGTACCCCAGAGCCTCAGACCCTGGGAAGAGTGGCAGAGCTTTCTCATTTCTTTTGTCCCAAAGTGAGGGTCAGGGGAAAATGACAAAGTTCTCCATGATGGCCCCTCAGTGGATGGTGATAGTGTGTGCACAACATGTTCACATATCTTTCTTCCCCTGGGTGTTTATAGCCTAAAGACTGAGTGTCTGGTCCTACTCAGATTAGCTCAATCTGCCTCCTTGTTCAGCAGTATGTAATAGCCTGTCTCTTTGTTCAGCTTTATGCACCTCTCTTCAAATCTATATAATAAACATGCTAAGCTTCTGCGGTGGTGTGACTTCTCCACCCAAAAACCCTGTCCACCCAACCCCAGTTTTCTTTCCCTGTGCCAATTTGTCTGTCTTCTTTATTCCCTTTCCTCCCCCGAAGTTGCTTTTGGTTTTCTGTCAAAGAGAAAAGAAACTAGTACATCCCAATTATTGTCCTTTAAATGTCAGATGATATGATGTTATGGTTGTCAGGGTCTGCACTAGTTACTTCTAGGTTCTTGGCCTCTTAAACAAAGAATTGAAAATAAAGGCTCACATATATTTTCAAAAGAAGCAAGATAACTTCATTGGATCAAAGTGATAATGCCGATTAGAGAGAAATCCACTGTCAATGTTGAAATCAGGCAACATGAGTGCATGTACTCAGGGAAGATTATGGGTCAGCATTTCTCTTTTATGATGTTCAAGAGAAGAGGGAATGATTACTAAAGGGCATAATTTGGATGTCTATTTTGATTTAATGATTAGGTTATATAATCATTTTCCTCAACTGTGCTAGCTTCTTCCCACAATGCATCTGATTTTAATCATATGTACGTTCAATTATACATAGGTATAAAAATGTAAATAAGAGATTCTTCCTAAAAGGTTACTAAAGGACACAGTATGTTGGAAATATACAGGAATATAAACTGTCTAATTTTGAATGTTATCAGAGGCAGGGGAATATATATCACTGTTCAGAGATGGGAATACATGCAACCCAATGTATGTGGGGAGTTGAAGGGGTTTAGGAGTTCCTAGATGCATTGTTTAAAGAGGGATGTGTATGCATCATATGTGTAGGTGAAGAAACTATGCTGTTTGGTATATGTATGCATAACCCAAAAATAGATGGTTCTCCCATGATACAAAACTGTCTCTTATACATGCCTGCCACATAAACACATTAATAAGTTATTTTTCTCAGCTATTTGTGATAGTATCTTCCTTTAATACCAGGACTCATGAGACAGAGGCAGGCACATCTCTTTGAGTTCAACACCAACCTGGTCTACACAGTTAGCTACAGATCAGTCATGGCTGTGTAGTGAGACCCTGTCTCAAAAACAAACAAAAGAGATTTTTTTAATATAGCATCTCTAAAATATGGTATATACTTTATACTTACTGTGGTTCTCAATCTGAATTCATATGGAACTAATGGCTATCATTTTGGGCACAATAAGTCCGAAGTAGTTATATTATAATTAGTGTTGTTTTAATTATATATATTTTGTACTTTCTCAAGATGCCAATGACAGAATATAATATTTAGTTAGTTATTTTTGAGACAGTGTTTCACATAACTCAGGCTCTCTTTGAACTTAATATGTGGCTGTCCTGATTAGATTTTTTGTTCACCTATAGTTCTTTGTGTAGGGTTGAGGTCTTGTGGACTTTTCTTCATCTAGTTTGGCATGTACATTTGTGTGGTTTTTGTTCAGTTCGCATTTGGGCAGTTACGTTGGTGACTTTAAGGGTATAGTTTCTAATATTGCCAGAAGACATAATCTCACAACAAACTCTCTGATCCTTGGCTCTTACAATCCTTCCAGGCCCTATTCTACAATGTTCCAAGAGCCAGAAGTGTGAGAGAATTTTAGAGATATATTCATTGGGTGATCAAAATTAACATACCCATTTCAATAATAACCTTAAGGATCAATGACCTCAATTATCCAATCAAAGGACACTGATTGACTGAATGAATCAAGAAATAAAATTCATCTACCCGCTGCCTACAAGAAACATTTCTTAGTTTTAAAGATAGGCATGCCTTAGAGTAGAAGGATGGACAAAAGTAATCCAATCAAACAGGACCAGAAAACAAGCAGGCATCACTATCCTTTCATCTGACAGAATAGACTTCAAACTAAAACAAATCAGATGACAAAAAGACATCTTATTCTAATCAAGAGATAAGTAAAATGGGAAGATATTGCTATCATAAACATATATGCACCAAACTTTGTGGTGTCCAATTTTATTTAAAAATCTACTATTGGATTTTAAAACACAGATAAACATCAATTAATAAATAGTAGGTAATTTTGCTGGGCAGTGGTGGCTCACACCTATAATATCAGCACTCAGGAAGCAGAGATAGGTGGATCTCTGAGTTTGAGGCCAGTCTAGTCTACAGAGCGAGTTCCAGACAGGCTCCAAAGCTATACAGAGAAACCCTGTCTCGAATAAAATAGTAGGTGATTTCAATATCCTACTTACTCCATTAAATAGGTCATCTGGATGAAAATAAACAATGAAACATCAAAATTAATTGACATTATACATCAAACGGACTTAACAGATATCTACAGAATATTTTATCCAAATAACAAAAAACCCACATTTTATTCAGCAGCACATAGAAGCTATTCCAAAATCAACTGCATCCAGAGACACAAAATAAATCTTTACAAATTCAAAAAGATTGAAATCACTCCCTGTATCCTATGTGACCACAAGCAATGCAATAAAACTTAAAAATGAAAAAGAAACCCCCAATAAATACCTTAAAAATCTCTAGTAAATGTGCAAACACAAGGAGAATAACAACTCATTATTTAATGATGAATTAATCAAAGAAGAAATCAAGTAAGAAATAAAAAGATATGAAATTAAATGAAAATGATAACACTACACAGTAAAACCTCTGGGACCTATTAGAAGCAGTTCTATGAGAGAAATTTATAGCTCTAAGTGCCTACATTAAAAAATCAGAAAGAGACAACTCCCCCTGCCACCAGCACACTTCCTGCTCTTCCTGCAGGGGTTATTCTCCCCGGATACCGCCTCTCTCTCCCTGTCCCTTCCCAGCTTGCACCCAGAATCCCCCTCCCCCTCCCCCCTCCCTCATCCTCCCTTCTTTGGGGCCACAAAATCCCACAGCTCAGCCTGTTTGGGCTCTGGGGACCTGGAATTGAGTGCACCCAGGCCGGTGGGAGGTCCCTTCCTTCATTTGACTGCCCGGAGCAAGGTAGGCCTTTGTCTGAGAGCTGCTTGGCCTGCAAGGGGACCTGACAGTCTGCAGGAGGATCCATCGTTCTCTGGGGTAAGTGAGGAGTGAGTGCCCGAACCGCGGCAGCTGCCCGGAGAGGGACCACCGACTCTCCACAACTCCCCCCTGCCACCAGCACACTTCCTGCTCTTCCTGCAGGGGTTATTCTCCCCGGATACTGCCTCTCTCTTCCTGTCCCTTCCCAGCTTGCACCCAGAATCCTCCCCCCCTCCCCCTGCCTCATCCTCCCGTCTTTGGGGCCACAAAATCCCACAGCTCAGCCTGTTTGGGCTCTTGGGACCTGGAATTGAGTGCACCCAGGCCGGTGGGAGGTCCCCTCCTTCATTTGACTGCCCGGAGCAAGGTAGGCCTTTGTCTGAGAGCTGCTTAGCCTGCAACGGGACCTGACAGTCTGCAGGAGGATCCATCGTTCCTTGGGGTGAGTGAGGAGTGAGTGCCCGAACCGCGGCAGCTGCCCGGAGAGGGACCACCGACTCTCCACAACTCCCCCTGCCACCAGCACACTTCCTGCTCTTCCTGCAGGGGTTATTCTCCCCGGATACCGCCTCTCTCTCCCTGTCCCTTCCCAGCTTGCACCCAGAATCCTCCCCCCCTCCCCCTTCCTCATCCTCCCGTCTTTGGGGCCACAAAATCCCACAGCTCAGCCTGTTTGGGCTCTGGGGACCTGGAATTGAGTGCACCCAGGCCGGTGGGAGGTTCCCTCCTTCATTTGACTGCCCGGAGCAAGGTAGGCCTTTGTCTGAGAGCTGCTTAGCCTGCAAGGGGACCTGACAGTCTGCAGGAGGATCCATCGTTCTTTGGGGTGAGTGAGGAGTGAGTGCCCGAACCGCGGCAGCTGCCCGGAGAGGGACCACCGACTCTCCACAACTCCCCCTGCCACCAGCACACTTCCTGCTCTTCCTGTAGGGGTTATTCTCCCCGGATACTGCCTCTCTCTTCCTGTCCCTTCCCAGCTTGCACCCAGAATCCTCCCCCCCTCCCCCTGCCTCATCCTCCCGTCTTTGGGGCCACAAAATCCCACAGCTCAGCCTGTTTGGGCTCTGGGGACCTGGAATTGAGTGCACCCAGGCCGGTGGGAGGTCCCCTTCCTTCATTTGACTGCCCGGAGCAAGGTAGGCCTTTGTCTGAGAGCTGCTTGGCCTGCAAGGGGACCTGACAGTCTGCAGGAGGATCCATCGTTCTCTGGGGTGAGTGAGGAGTGAGTGCCCGAACCGCGGCAGCTGCCCGGAGAGGGACCACCGACTCTCCACAACTCCCCCTGACACCAGCACACTTCCTGCTCTTCCTGCAGGGGTTATTCTCCCCGGATACTGCCTCTCTCTTCCTGTCCCTTCCCAGCTTGCACCCAGAATCCTCCCCCCCCTCCCCCTGCCTCATCCTCCCGTCTTTGGGGCCACAAAATCCCACAGCTCAGCCTGTTTGGGCTCTGGGGACCTGGAATTGAGTGCACCCAGGCCGGTGGGAGGTCCCCTCCTTCATTTGACTGCCCAGAGCAAGGTAGGCCTTTGTCTGAGAGCTGCTTGGCCTGCAAGGGGACCTGACAGTCTGCAGGAGGATCCATCGTTCTTTGGGGAAGAGATGGGCAGGCGCCAATGCAGGAGCTCCTCCAACAACATGAAAGGCAACATGACATCACCACAAGCCAGACATCCCGAAACAACAAGAATTGAACACCCTACCCCAGAAGATATAGAAGAAACCGACATTAAACAGTACTTTATGAAAATAATAGAGGACCTTAAACAGGAGGTAAAAAACTGCCATAAAGAAATGGAGATGACAAACAAAAAGGAAGACGAAATAAATAAATCTCTCAAAGATACCCAAGAAAAACAAGAAAAACAAGAAAAAGCAATCAAACAGGTAAGGGAAACAGTACAAGACCTGATAAATGAAATGGAGGTATTGAAGAAAACACAATCTGAGGGACGACTGGAAATGGAAACTCTGAGTAAACGAACAGAAACTTCAGAGACAAGTATTTCCAACCGAATACAAGAGATTGAAGAAAGAATCTCGGACTCTGAAGATACTATAGAGGAAATAAACTCACAGATTAAAGAACTAAACAAATCTAACAAATTCTTAACACAAAACATTCAGGAAATCTGGGACACCATGAAAAGAACAAACCTAAGAATAATTGGGGTAGAAGAAGGAGAAGAATTACAACTCAAAGGCCCAGAAAACATATTCAACAAAATTATAGAAGAAAACTTCCCCAACCTAAAGAAGGATGTTCCTATGAAGGTACAAGAAGCCTACAGAACACCAATAGACTGGATCAAAAGAAAGCATCCCCACGCCATATAATAATCAAAACACAAAACATACAGAATAAAGAACAGATATTAAGAGCTGCAAAGGAAAAAGGTCAAGTAACATATAAAGGGAAACCTATCAGAATTACACCTGATTTCTCAATGGAAACCATGAAAGCCAGAAGAGCTTGGATAGATGTGCTACAGACACTTAGGGAACATGGATGCAAGCCTAGACTATTATACCCAGCAAAGCTTGCATTCACCATTGATGGAGAAAACAAGATATTCCAGGACAAAAACAGATTTAAACAATACGCAGCCACAAATCCAGCCTTGCAGAAAGTAATAGAAGGAAAATCACAAACCAAGGAGTCCAACAACGCCGACAATAACTCAAGCATCTAGCGACCCTTCACCAGCACAACTAGAAGAAGGGAAACACACAAACTCTACTACTAAAAATGACTGAAGTTAACAACCACTGGTCATTAATATCACTTAATATCAATGGACTCAATTCACCTATAAAAAGGCACAGGCTAAGAGACTGGATACGAAAACAGAATCCAACATTTTGCTGTTTACAAGAAACATACCTCAACCACAAAGACAGGCACCTACTCAGAGTAAAGGGTTGGGAAAAGGTTTATCAAGCAAATGGCCCTAAGAAACAAGCGGGTGTGGCCATACTAATTTCCAACAAAGTTGACTTCAAACTAAAATCAATCAGAAGAGATGGAAAGGGACACTTTATACTCATAACAGGAAAATCCTTCAGAATGAAGTCTCAATCCTGAATATCTATGCCCCTAATATAAAAGCTCCCACTTATGTAAAAGAAACACTTCTAGAACTCAAGGCAGCCATCAAACCACACACACTAATAGTTGGAGACTTCAACACTCCTCTCTCACCAATGGACAGGTCAATCAGACAGAAACCTAACAGAGAATTGAAAGACTTAATGGAGGTAATGAACCAAATGGACTTAACAGACATCTATAGAACATTCCACCCAAATAGGAAAGAATATACCTTCTTCTCTGCGGCTCATGGAACCTTTTCGAAAATTGACCATATACTTGGCAACAAAGCAAACTTCCACAGTTACAAAAAAATATTAGTAACCACCTGTGTCTTATCGGATCACCATGGATTAAAATTAGAATTCAACAACAATGCTACCCCCAGAAGCCCACAAACTCATGGAAACTGAACAGTCAACTACTGACCCACACCTGGGTCAAGGAAGAAATAAAGAAAGAAATTAAAGTCTTTCTTGAATTAATGAAAACAAAGACACAACATACTCAAACCTATGGGACACAATGAAAGCAGTGCTAAGAGGAAAGTTCATAGCACTAAGTGCCCACTTAAAGAAAACGGAGAAAGCACTTCATTGGTGACTTAACAGCACACCTGAAAGCTCTGGAAAAAAAAAGAAGCAGCCCTCACCTAGGAGAAGTAGAAGACTGGAAATAATCAAACTGAGGGCAGAAATCAACAAAATAGAAACACAGAAAACAATCCAAAGAATCAATGAAACAAGAAGCTGGTTCTTGGAGAAAATCAACAAGATTGACAAACCCTTAGCCAAACTAATCAAACGGCAGAGGGAGAACACGCAAATTAACAAGATCAGAAATGAAAAGGGGGACATAACCACAGACACAGAGGAAATTCAGAAAATCATTAGATCTTACTACAAAAGCCTGTATGCCACAAAATTGGAAAATGTAAAAGAAATGGACAGTTTTTTAGATAAATACCATATACCAAAGTTAAACCAGGACCAGGTAAATGCTCTAAATCGTCCTGTTAGTCGCGAAGAATTAGAAACTGTTATCAGAAACCTCCCTACCAAAAAGAGCCCAGGACCAGATGGTTTCAATGCGGAATCCTACCAGAACTTCCAAGAAGACCTAATACCTATACTCCTTAAGGTATTTCATAATATAGAAACACAAGAGTCACTGCCAAATTCCTTCTATGAAGCTACAGTTACCCTGATACCTAAACCACACAAAGACTCAACCAAGAAAGAGAATTACAGGCCAATCTCACTCATGAACATTGACGCAAAAATTCTCAATAAAATACTGGCAAACCGAATCCAAGAACACATTAGAAAAATTATCCATTACGATCAAGTAGGCTTCATCCCAGAGATGCAGGGCTGGTTCAACATACGAAAATCTATTAATGTAATCCATCATATAAACAAACTGAAGGAAAAAAAACCATATGGTCATCTCATTAGATGCTGAAAAAGCATTTGACAAAATTCAGCACCCTTTTATGATAAGGTCTTGGAGAGGTTAGGGATACAAGGGTCATTCCTAAATATAATAAAGCTATTTACAGCAAGCCGACAGCTAACATCAATTAAACGGAGAGAAACTCACAGCTATCCCACTGAATTCAGGAACACGACAAGGCTGTCCACTCTCTCCTTAATCTCTTCAATATAGTGCTTGAAGTCTAGCAATAGCAATAAGACAACATAAGGGAATCAAGGGGATTCATTTGGAAAGGAAGAAGTTAAACTTTCATTATTTGCAGATGTAGAGTATACATAAGCGACCCCAAAAACTCCACCAAAGAACTCCTACAGCTGATAAACTCCTTCAGTAACGTGGCAGGATACAAGATCAAACTCCACAAAATCAGTCGCCTCCTATAACACAAGGATAAGGAAGCAGAGAGGGAAATCAGAGAAGTATCACCTTTCACAATAGCCACAAATAGCATAAGATATCTGGAGTATCGCTAACCAAGGAAGTGAAGGATTTATTGACAAGAACTTTAAGTCTTTGAAGAAAGAAAATTGAAGAGGATACCAGAAAATGGAAGGATCTCCCCTGCTCGTGGATTGGGAGGATCAACATAGTAAAATGGCAATTCTACCAAAAGCAATCTATAGATTCAATGCAATCCCAATCAAGGTCCCATTAAAATTCTTCACAGAGATTGAGAGGACAATAATCAACTTTATATGGAAAAAACAAGAAACCCAGGATAGCCAAAAAATCTTATACAATAAAGGTACTTCTGGAGGCCTTACCATCCCTGACTTCAACTCTATTACAACGCTACAGTATTGAAAACGGCCTTGGTATTGGGCATAATAACAGAGAAGTTGACCAATGGAATCGTATAGAAGACCTGGATCTTAAACCACAAACCTATGAACACCTGCATTTTTTGATAAAGGAGCCAAAAGTACACAATGGAAGAAAAGGAGGGCATCTTCAACAAATGGTGCTGGCATAACTGGATGTCAACCTGTAGAAGAATGAAAGTAGATCCATATCTATCACCATGCACAAACTCAAGCCAAATGGATTAAAGACCTCAATATTAATATTTGAACACATTGAGCTTGATAGAGGAGAAAGTGGGAAGTACTCTACAAACAAATGGGCACAGGGACCCGTTTCCTATGCATAACCCCAGCTGCACAGACTTTAAGGGTGCAACATTGAATAAATGGGACCTCCTGAAGTGAGCAGCTTCTGTAAAGCAAAGGACATTGTCACTAAGACACAAAGGCAGCTACTGACTGGGGGAAAAGATCTTCACCAACCCTGCAACTGACACAGGTCTGATCTCTAAAATATATAAGGAACTCAAGAGACTAGACGGTAAAATGCCAATTAACCCAATTAAAAAATGGGGCGCTGAACTGAACAGAGAATTCTCAACAGAAGAAGTTCGAATGGCCAAAAGACACTTAAGGTCATGCTCAACCTCCCTAGCTATCAGGGAAATGCAAATCAAAACAACTTTGAGATATCATCTTACACCTGTCAGATTGGCTAAAATCCAAAACACCAATAATAACCTTTGCTGGAGAGGTTGTGGGGTAAGGGGCACACTCATCCATTGCTGGTGGGAATGCAAACTTGTGCAACCACTTTGGAAAGCAGTGTGGCGGTTTCTCAGGAAATTCGGGATCAACCTACCCCAGGACCCAGCAATTCCACTATTGGGAATCTACCCAAGAGATGCCCAATCATACAACAAAAGCATATGCTCATCTATGTTCATAGCAGCATTATTTGTAATAGCCAGATCCTGGAGACAGCCTAGATGCCCTTCAGTGGAAGAATGGATGAAGAAACTGTGGAATATATACATGCTAGAATACTACTCAGCGGTAAAAAACAATGACATCTTGAATTTTGCAGGCAAATGGATGGAAATAGAAAACACTATTCTGAGTGGGGTAACCCAGACCCATAAAGATGAACATGGGATGTACTCACTCATATTCGGTTTCTAGCCATGATTAAAGGACATCGAGCCTATAAGTTTGGGATCCTTGAGAAGATAATAAGAAGGTGAACTCCCAAAAAAGATATAGTAATCCTCCTGGATATTGGAAGTAGACACGATCGCCAGGCAAAATTGGGATCTTGAGGGTTGGGCAAGACTGGGCCAAGGGAAGATGGGGAGAGAAAAGTGTGAAGGGGAGAGCGGGGGGAGCTCGGAGGAATGGGGTGCTTGGGATATAGGAAGGGTGGATATGAGAGCAGGGAAGCATATATCTTAATTTAAGGAGCTACCTGAGGGTTGTCAAGAGACTTGACCCTAGAGGGGTTCCCAGGTTTCCAGGGAGACGCCCCCAGTTAGTTCCTTGGGCAGCTGAGGAGAGGGAGCCTGAAAAGGCCAGTTCCTATAGCCATACTGATGAATTTCTTGCATATCACCATAGAATCTCCACCTGACGATAGATGAAGGAAAATGACAGAGCCGCCACCCTTGGAAGCACAGACTGAGCTCCCAAGGTCCTGATGAGGAGCAGAAGGAGAGAGAACATGAGAAAGAAAGTCAGGACTGTGAGGGAACCTCCAGCTGGCGACAGATGGGGAAGATGACTGAGCCCCACATTGGAGCACTGGACTGAGCTCCCAAGGTCCCGATGAGGAGCAGAAGGAGCGAGAACATGAGGGAGAAAGTCAGGAACGAGAGGGGTGCGTTCACTCATGGAAACGGTGGGACAGAACTAATGGGAGATCACCAACTCCAGTTGGATTGGGACTGATGGATCATGCGACCAAACCCGTCTCTCTGAGTGTGGCCAACAGTGGGGGCTGACTGAGAAGCAAAGGACAATGGCTCTGGGCTCTGATTGTTCTTCATGGACGGGCTCTGTGGGAGCCTTCTCAGCTTGGACGATCACCTTCCTGGACCTGGGGGGAGTTGGGAGGACCTTGGTCTTAGCATAGAGTGGGGAACCCTGATGGCTCCTTGGCCTTGAGAGGGAGGGAGGGGAGGTATGGATGGAGGGGAGGGGAGGGAAGGGGGAGAAGGAGGGGAGAGAAGGGGGAGAAGGAGGGGAGGGAGGGGGGAGGAGGAGGGAAGGAGATGGAAATTTAAAAAAAAAATAAAAAAAAAAATAAAAAAAAATCAGAAAGAGCACAAATAAATGGCTTAATGATACAACTCAAAAAGTTAGAATAATAAGAACATTCTATTTTTAAAACTAAGTCTTTAAGAATTTCATACAATGTAAGAATTTCATACAATGCGTTCTGATTATATCTCCTCCCACAACTCCTGCCAGATCCATCCCCACTTTCTTACCCACCCAGCACTGTGTCCTCTTTTTTGTTTAACTGTCAAGTCCAATATATGATGCTTCTTAGACATAAGCATTCTTTAAAAAATAACTTAGGATTGGGATCAATGGATGTAGCATTTGACAAAATCCAGTAGAAAATCCAGTGCGTTTATGTCACCAGTCTGTCAGTAAAGAAAACATACAAGAAACCATCCGTAAACAGTAAGGAATTAGCTACAAATTTTACACAACAGCATACTTAATGGTAAGAAATAGGTCATTTTTTCCAACTCATGGTGAATAATGTAAGGATAGCATCTTTACTGCTAGTATTCAACATGGTTCTAATTAATACAATAAGATGAGAAGAAGAAATAAAACGTTATTCAGACAATGAAAGAAAAATTAAATCCTGTACTCACAGACCGCTTTGTTGACCAAAGAAAATTCTTAAACCTACATCTCCCATAATGAGTAGTGAAGGTCACAATAGCTAAAGACTTTTCCCCATTTCTTTCAGCACGGTGGATGAAATGCAGAATCTTGAACATGCTAAGCCAGTACTCTCTGCTGCTGATCTCATCACCCATCCCACACATTCTATTTTTTAAACTAGTTCTTTGAGAATTTCCTACAACATTGTTGCTGGTCATATAGCCAAGTCCATATCGCTTTTCACTACCATACCCAGCAATGAACAAAGGCAGGGAATTTGAAAATATCAAAAAATTACCAAATGCATGTCAAGCTGCATATCTATGTTTGTGCTTCTCAACTTTGGTCAGAGAAGTTTCTTTTTGCTGTGAGCAATGATTGAGGCTAAGGCTCATAAATTATTTCGTGTGAATACCATACTAACACTGTGTTCTCAGTTGTGAGTGGAGCATCTACATCAACATCCCACCATCCAAGGATCATGGAATTTGTGAGTAAGAGGGCAGTAAGAATGTAAGAGTCAATGGATGGGGAGCACGGCTACAAGATGCTGACTTCTGGACATGGCATGCGAGACTGTTACATACAATAACTCACAGCAGCTTGAATACATAAGACCTGCACAAGATCAATTCAGACACAATTCCAACATGCCTAAATTCAGGAGTGGTCTCTACCTGCCCTCATCTGCATCAAAGGAGCAAGTGACAAATATTATTGAGGGATGGAGATTCATTCTATGTCAGAGACATTTCCACTGTTAGGTTACTCATACCCTATTGGTTGGCCATACATCCATGAACAGATGGGCAGCACTAATTAGACTCACGAGTTTATTAATAATTAAAAATGACATGAAATTGGGAAAGAAACAAAATTGGGTCATTAGGGAAAATTGTAAGGAAGTAATGATGATAAATGAATATGGTCAATATACATTCTATAAATGCATGAACTTTTAAACAATAAAATGTTGTTTTAAAATACCATTTATAACAGCTTTCAGATAAGTGAACTTAAATGGACAAACAACTGAAGACTAAGGTCTTTGGGTCCCAGTAGATTGTGAGTGAATCCTAAATGCCTGACGCTGAGCTGTTTGTTTGTGACAAGGTTTCACTGTGCAACACTTTGGTTGTCCTTGAACTCACTTTTTAGACCAGGCTGGCTCAAATTCAGACGTGAAGCTTTTTTACACACTGGATTTTAGGTTTGCTTTGATTTGTGACTGTTCTTTAATTCTTCCCTTTTGGAATAAGAAAGTATGTAACTTAGATTTTATTTTATAAGAGCCCAATTAAGATACTGAAATATTGGTGAAGCTTTGGCTATTCAGACGAGACTTGGAATTATTTTTGAAAGAGACTTAGATATTTAAAGAGACTGAACTTTTAAAAAAAAGTTAAATTTCAAAGATTGTAGGACTTAAAAGATGAAAGTTCTACATTGCATATTAATATTAACATACCACTTTGGGGACAAATGAAGAAAGGCGAGGTTGTAGTTGAGTGTGTGTGTCAAGCTGAGAATGGGTCCATTGTGCTAGATAGTTAAATGTCTACTTTGGCACAAGCCACAGTTCTTTCAGAAGAGGGAACCTCAATTGAGAAATTGCCCCCATTAGATTTGTCTATGGGGAAGTCTGGGTTCATTTCTTTCATTAATACTCCATGTTGGAGGGCCCAAATCACTGTGGGTGTTGTCACCCATGGTATGGTTGGTTCCTGGATGTTATAAGAAAGCAGTCTGAATAAGCCATGAGATGCAAGATAGTAAGCAGCACCCCTCCATGCTCTTTGTATCAGTTCCTGCATCCAGGTTCCTGGCCACCTGAGTTCCTGCTCTGACTTCCCTCAAATGATGGAAGTATAAGGTGAAGTAAACCTTTTCATCCTCAAGCCATGTCTGGTCATGATATTTTAGCATAGTAATAAAAACTTAACTAAGATAGACAGTGGTGAGTTGTGAGTACCTGGTGAATGTCTAAGATGTCCTGAAGGCATTTTTCCTATTGTTCTTATGAAAAGTACTTAGATCTGTGTTAATTTCTTCAGAAAACAAGACTACCTTAGCACCAAATTCATACTAGTTTTTTTTCATCGAAGGTATGGGTTCTTTGAGTCTTCCTACCATACTCAGATTCTCATTGTAAATGTGGCTGAAAGTGGTCAGTAATACTCATCACAGCCTATGACAGCTTAAGTCAGCCTACATACTAGACTGCTTTGAAATGTACTTTGCCTGATTAATAAGTCTATGGCTCTTAAACTTAGCCTCCAACAGTCTCAAAACACAACAAAATATAGAAAAGGTCTTTACCAGAATGGCATAAACAGACTCTATTCCAATTCCCAGTGAAGTGTTTGTTCCTACTTGAAGCTTCACGAGCAATTGTTACTGTCCATATTCCTTTCCATATTCTGCTCTTCTGGATTCTTATCTATGTGATGGCCTTCTGGATTCTCATCAGAATCACCCATTAAACTAGGCTTAGAGCATTCTAGGGTGTTTCTAACATACATCTCCAAATTCTTCCAAATTTCTCCCACAAAGGGCTGCCAAAGATTTAAAAATTACACAATTAGATCAAATGAGAAGGAAGCAATGACATCCCAGTAGCAGTGACTATATTTAGGTCTCCTTCCTTGATTTCTAATAAAATGAACTAGGGCTCCTTGAAGAAATGGTTGATTTAGGGACTGGAGAAGAAATAAATCTGGAATATTTTGTGGTTCCAGAAAGGTAAGTGAGGACTAACAAACCAAACACGATAATAAGTCCTGATTGTCAACTCATTTTGAGAAAGTCTGAGGAATTAGTAAATCACTTCTGAATAAATTTGTGTCAGTATTTTCAGGCAGAGTTAACCAAAGGATAAAGGGGGGAAACTAATCTCATAGGCTGGGGGCTTTGATGGGATAAGAGGAAAAATGAACAAGGCACCCTTGTTTCAGTTTTTCAAGACAGGGTTTCACTGTTTAGCTCTAGCTGTCCTGGAACTCACTCTGTAGACCAGGCTGGCCTGGAACACACAGAGATCCCCCTGTCTCTGCCTCCCGAGTATTGGGATTAAAGGGATGCACCACCACCGCTCCACCCAAAGAAAGCACTCTTAAGCATAGGCAAACTTAATTTTTTTTCTTCTGGGATGCCACTATGTGAGCTGCTTCACCATGCCTTCCGTGCCATGATTAACTGAAACCTTTGAAAAGCTAAATTAATATTTCTTCCTTTAAGTTGTCTATACCACATAATTAGTCACAATAATACAAAAGTGGCTAAAGAAATACAGGCAATAACTTATTGAAAGAATTATAATGGTCAAACCTGGAACAGCTAAGTGATAAAATAAATAAATCAGCATTAGATCATAAGTCAAGGTCCAAAATAAATATCTGTAAATCAAGACTGAAATAAATAAATTATTGAATAAATAAATAAGAACAAATGGGCAAACTGGACTGAAAAAAATCCAAATAGTCTATATAGACACTCCGCACAGCAGTTGAGTTTGACCATTTATCCCTTCAGTATGACCAAAAGCTAGGAACTTGCTTTTAAGGTATGCCATTAGAGATAAGGAAGAAAAACACTGAGAAAGATAGCAAACACTACTGCAGACAGATAAAGTAAAACCAGCAATGTTAAATCATGACCTAACTTTATTTTTCCTCTAAGATTCTATAACCACTATGTAGTCGTAAGAACAGCACTGTATAGAGCCCAATTGGTGTCTATTCTGTAAAACATGACTAGGATTCCTCATGACTATCAAGATCATCAAAAAAACAGGCAAATATAAGAAACTGTCCCAGCCAACACAGTCTAAAGAGACTCAAGGACCAAAGGTAATGAGGTGTCATGGGTAAAAACTGGAACAGGAAAAGAGCTTTAGGGAAAAGCTAAATGAATTGAATCAATTCTGACTTTAATTAATGCAAATTTATTGGTACTGGTTGTTATGATAAACACAGTCTACTAAGGACAATTATAACAGGAAAAACTGGGTATAGGTGAACAGGGAATTTTCTGTACTATCAATGACTCTGTAATATAAAACTAACTTACAATAAAAATTTTGTTTCTTTTGTATTATGAAGTTGATCCTATATATTCCCACAGTAGTTATTTCTTAAAAAGGAAAGGAAGGAGAAAGTGAAGAAGGAAAGTGAAGATGAAACAAAGTATGACTTCCTCACTTTGTGGAGGTATTAATTACTATAAAGACAGGCATCTTAGACATACTTAGCTCTGGATTAGGCATTAAATATGCGTTCTATTTTTCTAGCAAGGACAATGTTACTAATAAGATTCACTTATTAAGAAATAAAAGGAACACAGAGCTTATTAGCTAGTTGAAACTTTTAGATGTGTTCAAAGTAGGTAGATGTGGGGAGAGCAGTAGAGATTCAAAGAAGCCTTTACAATCAATAACCCAATGGCATGTAAAAATATTTACTGTTAATAGCTTCTGCTGCTTGTCTAATACTGACAAAAGAAAAATATGGGAATATAGATTTTTTGCTTCATGGAAGTCTCCTATCTAATTCATAGCTGTTCTGAAGAGGTCAGTAACTGTCTATTGAGTATATGTTGTATCTGTTTTGTGATATCTTGGTAAGTTATGTTTAAGTGTCGAAGTGGTCAAACCCATATACAGTTGTCAAAAATTACAAATAATAGATTGAAGGAATGAAAAAGCAATTTAAATGAAGGAAGAAAAATATGAAGAATTTATTGGAATAGATTTCCCCTGGTTCACTTCTGTTACTGTGATAAACATCATGACCCTGACTATATTGTTCATGGTTTTCTAGAATAACAGAACTTATATGTATATATGTATGAATGCATGCATGTACATATATGTATATATATGTATATATAATTTTATATATAAGGACTATTTATAAATGGGATTTATTAGAATGACTTACAGACTGAAGTCCAGCTAGTCTAACAATAGCTGGCAGTGAACAAAAAAGTCCAAGAATCCAATAGTTGCTCAGTTTACAAGGCTTCATGTCTCAGCTGCTATTCAGTACATACCAGAATCTCAAAGAAGTAGGCTCTAATGCCAGTGAAGGAATGGATTTGCTAGCAAGATATGGGCAAGCAGGCAAACAGCAAAATCTTATATGTCATTAGTTAGGATTCCAAAAGAATGCATGGCCCAGATTAAAGATGTATCTTGCTGCCTCAAGATCCAGATCAAAGGTGTGTTGTTTACCTCAAAGATTCTAACTAAACGTAGACCACCCACTTCAGACTGAGTCAAACAAAACAAAACAAACATACACACAGAAAAAAGACCTCAAAAATGGTGTGCCTGTACATGTGCGTATTATTTGGGGTTTTAGTTCCAGAGGGTAGTCAATTGACGACCAAGTATAGACATCACAATGACCAAAGCAAGCTTGGAAGAAGAAATAGAATATTTTACCTTAAACCCTCATAGTTCATCATGAAAGGAAGTTAGAGCGGGAACTAAAGGCTTGTTCACTCCCCAGTCCAGTTGTAGTTGGTGAGCTGCCATTACTTCAGGCAAACTATCCCCAGTGGGTGAACCCCCTCATGGTCCTGAACTCCTTGCTCATACTCTCATTCCTTCCACTCTACAACTGGACCTTGAGAGCTCAGTCCAGTGCTCCCATGTGAATCTCTGACACTGTTTCCATCTGTTGTTGGATGAAAGTTCTATGGTGTTATTTAAAATAATCATAACTCTGACTACAGGACAAGTCCAGTTCAGGCACCCTCTCCTCTACTGCTTAGGATTTTATTCTAGGGTCATCCTGTGGATTTCTCGGAATTTTTTCTAGAGCAAGGTTTCTTGCTAATCCCATAATGACTCCCTCAATCAAGATATCCCTTTCCTTGCTCTCATATCTGTCTTTCCTCCATCTTGACTATTCTGTTACCCTTCAAGTTCTCCTCAACCCCTCCCCCCCTTCTCCCCTTCCTTCTACTCCTCCGCTACTCATTTCTCAACTTTTGCCTGGTGATCTTGTTGTTTCCAATTTCCAGGTGGGCCCTATATATGTTTTCTTTGGGTCACCTTATACTTAGCTGTTTCTCTAGGATCTTGAACTATAGGCCCAATGTCCTTTGTTTATGGCTAGTATCCACTAATGAGTGAGTACATACCATATTCATTTTGGGGGGTCTGGGTTACCTTGCTCAGGACAGTGTTTTCTAATTCCATCACCATTTGCATGCAAACTTCAAGACTGTCATTCTCCATTTATTTTTATCTGCTGAGTAGTACTCTAATGTGTAAATGTGCCACATTTTCTTTATCCATTCCTTAAGTCTGAGGGGCACTCTAGGTTGTTTTATAGGTTCTGGCTATAACAAATAATGCTGTTATGAACATAGTTGAATAAATGCTTTTGTAGTATGATTGAGCATCTTTTGGGTATATTCCCAAGAGGGGGTATTGCTGGATCCTGAGGTTTGATTCTCAATTTTCTGAGAAACCACCACACTGATTTCCAAAGTGGTTACACAAGTTTGCATTCCCACCAGCAATGGTTGAGTGTTCCCCTTACTCCACATCCTCTCCAGTATAGGTTATAATTGGTGTTTTTGATCTTAACCATTCTGACAGGTCTAAAACAGAGTTGCTTTAATTTTCATTTCCCTGGTATCTAAGGAAGTTGAACTTGTCCTTAAGTATCTTTTGGCCATTTGAAATTCTTCTGTCGAGAATTCTCTGTTTAGTTTAGTACACCATTTATAATTGGGTTATTTAGAATTTTAATGTATAATTTCTTGAGTTCTTTATATATTTTGGAGATCAGTCCTTTGTCTGATGTGGAGTTGGTAAAGATTTTTTTCCCATTCAGTAGGCTGCCTTTTTGTCTTAATGACTGTGTTCTTTGCTTTACAGAAGCTTCTAAGTTTAAGGTGGTTCCATTTATTCAATGTTGCTCTTATTGTCTGTGCTACTGGGGTTATACATAGGAAGTGGTCTCCTGTGCCCATGTGTTGTAGAGTACTTCGCACTTTCTCTTCTATCAGGTTCAGTGTGGTCAGATTTATATTGAGGTCTTTAATCCATTTGGATTTGAGTTTTGTGCATGGCAATAGATATGCATCTATTTTCATTCTTCTACATGTTGACATCCAGTTATGCCAGCACCATTTGTTGAAGATTCTCTTTTCTGCTGTATAATTTTAGCTTCTTTGACAAAAATAAGGAGTTCATAGGTCTGTGGATTAATATCTGGGTCTTCAATTTGATTCCATTGTTCAACCTCTCTGTTTTTATGCCAATACCAAACTGTTTTCATTACTGTAGCTCTGTAATAGAGCTTGATGTCAGGAATGGTTATGCCTCTGGGAGTTTCTTAATTTTATAGAATTGTTTTGGCTATCTTGGGCCTTTGTTTTTCCATATGAATTTGATTATTATTCTTTCAAGGTCTGTGAAGAATTTTGTTGGGATTTTGATGGGTATTGCATTGAATCTTCAGACTGCTTTTCGTAGGATTGCCATTATTACTATGTTGATCCTTCTTATCCAAAAACATGAAAGATCTTTCTATTTTCTGGTATTTTCTTCAATTTCTTTCTTCAAAGACTTAAAGGTTTTTTTTGTCAAATAGGTCTTTAACTTTCTTGGTTAGTGTTACCCCCAATATTTTATGTTATTTGAGGCTATTGTGAAAGGTGATGTTTCTCTGATTTCCTTCTCAGCTTATTTATCATTTGTGTATAGCTAGGATACTGATTTTTTGAGTGGATCTTGGATCCTGTCATATCACTGAAGGTATTTATCAGCTGTATCAGTTCTCTGGTAGAGTTTTGGGGGTCATTTATGTTCAGTTTGGCTTCCTCCTTTCCAATTTGAATCCCCTTGATCTCCTTTTATTGTCTTATTGCTATTGCTAAAACTTCAAGAACTATGTTGAAGAGATATGGAGAGAATGGACAGCCTTATGTTGTTCCTGATTTTAGTGGAATTGCTTTGAGTTTCTTTCAATTTAATTTGATATTAGCTGTAGGCTTGATGTATATTGCTTTTATTATATTTAGATATAATCCTTTTATCCCTAATCTCTCCAAGACCTTTATCATGAATGGGTGTTGAATTTTGTCAAATGCTTTTTCAGCATCTAATGAAATTATCTAATTTTTATTTCATTTTATTTATATGGAGGATGGCATTGATAGATTTTCATATATTGAACCAGCCCTGCATCTCTGGGAAGAAATCAACTTGATCATGGTGGATGATTTTTTTTATGTGTTCTAGGATTTGGTTTGCTAGTATTTTATTGAGAATTTTTGCATCTGTGTTCATGAGTGAGATTGGTCTGTAATTCTCTTTCATGGTTGAGTCTTTATATAGTTTTGGTATCAGGGTAACTATAGCCTCATAAAAAGAGTTTGGCCAGCCAACATCAAACTAAATGGAGAGAAACTCCCAGTGATTCCACTAAAATCAGGAACAAGACAATGTTGTCTATTCTTTCCATATCTATTTAATATAGTTCTTGATGTCCTAGCTAGAGCAACAAGACACCAAAAGGAGATCAAGGGGATACATATCAGAAAAGGAGTCAAACTCTCACTGTTTGCTTACTATATAATAGTTTACTTAAGTGATCCCAAAAATTCTACCAAGGAAATTCTATGACTCATAAACACTTTCAGTAATGTAGCAGGATACAAGATTAATTTTAAAAAAGTCAGTAGCCCTCCTGTACAAAGATGATAAAAGGACTGGGGAAGAAATCAGAGAAACAACATCATTCATAATAGCCACAACTCTCTCCAAACAAGTGGAAGACTTGTATGACAAGAACTTTAAATCTTCAGAGAAAGATATTGAAGAAGACACCAGAAAGTGGAAAGATCTCCCATGCTCTTGGGTAGGCAGAATTAACATAGTAAAAAAAACTGCAATCTTACCAAAAGCAATCTACAGGTTCAATGCAATGCCCATCAAAATCCCAGCAAAATATTTCACAGACCTCGAAAGAACAGTACTCAACTTCATATGGAAAAAAAACAGGATAGCCACAACAATCCTGTACAATCAAAGAACTTCTGGAGGCATCACAATCCCTGACTTCAAACTCTACAGCAGAGTTACAGTACTGAAAACAGCCTGGTGTTGGAATAAGAACAGACAGGACGACCAATGGAACCAAATCGAAGACTTGGATACTAATCCACACACCTTCAAACACCTGATTTTTGACAAAGAAGCAAAAAACATCAAATGGAAAAAAAAGAAAGATTATTTAACAAGTGGTTTTGGCATAACTGGATATCAACATGTAGAAGAATGAAAATAGACCCGTATCTATTATCATGCACAAAACTCAAGTCCAAGTGGATCAAAGAACTCAATATAAAGCCAGCCAAAGTGAACCTTATAGAAGAGAAAGTGGGAAGTACACTTGAACGCATTGGCACAGGAGACCACTTCCTAAATAGAACCCCAGCAGCACAGACACTGAGAGACACAATTAATAAATGGGACCTCCTGAAACTGAAAAGCTTCTGTAAAGCAAAGGACACAGTCAACAAGATAAAATGATAGCCTACAGAATGGGAAAAGATCTTCACTAACCCCACATCAGACAGAGGTCTGATCTCCAAAATATACAAAGAACTAAAGAAATTAGTCATCAAAAGAACACATAATCCAATAAAAAAAACTGGGGTACAGACCTAAACAGAGAACTCTCAAAAGAGGAATGTAAAATGGCTGAAAGACACTTAAGGAAATGTTCAACATCCTTAGTCGGCAGAGAAATGCAAATCAAAACAACTCTGAGATTCCATTTTACACCTGTAAGAATAGCCTAGATCAAAAGCATTGATAACTTATGCTGGAGAGGTTGTGGGGTAAAGGGAACACTTCTGCATTGCTGGTGGGAATACAAGCTTGTAGAGCCCCTTTGGAGGTCAGTGTGGCAATTTCTCAGAAAATTAAGAAACAACCTTCCTCAAGACCCTGTAATACCACCTTTGGGTATATATCCAAAAGATGCTCAATTGTGCAACAAGGACATGTGCTCAACTATGTTTATAGCAGCATTGTTTGTCATAGCCAAACCTGGAAACAACCTAAATACTCCTCAACCAAAGAATGGATAAGGAAAATGTGGTATATTTATACAATGGAGTACTACCCAGCAGAATAAAATAACATCTTGAATTTTGCAGGAAAATGGATGGAGCTAGAAAACATCATTTTGAATGAGGTGACCCAGACACAGAAAGACAATTATCACATGTACTCACTCATAAGTGGGTTTTCTTCATAAATCAAAGAAAACCAGCCTACAAATCACAATCCCAGATAACTTAGACAACAATGAGGACACTAAGAGAGACATATATAGATCTAATCTACATGGGAAGTAGAAAAAGGCAAGATCTCCCTGGTAAATTAGGGGTAAAATGTGGACATTGGGGGAGGGTTGAATGTGAGGGGGAGGTAAGGGGAAAGAAAAATGTAGAGCTCAATAAAAATCAATAAAATAAAAAAGAGTTTGGCAATGACCCTTCTGTTTCTATTATGTGGAACATGTTGAGAAGTATAGGTATTAGCTCTTCTTGAAAGATTAGTAGAATTCTGTGCTAAAATCATCCAGCCCTGGGTTTTTTTTTTTTTTTGGTTGATAGGTTTTTGGTGACAGCTTCTATTTCCTCATGACTTATAGATCTATTTAAATTGCTCAGCTGGTTTTGATTTAATTTTGATATATGTTGTCTATCTAAAAATTGTCCATTTCTTTTACATTTTCCAATTCTGTGAAGTACAGGTTTTTATAGTAAAACCTAATAATTATCTGAATTTCCTCAGTGTCTGATGTTATGTCCCCCTTTTCATTTCTGATTTTGTTAATCTGGGTGTTCTCTTTAAGCCTTTTGATTAGTTTGGATAAAAGTTTGTCAATCTTGTTGATTTTCTCAAAGAAGCAGCTGTTTGCTTCATTGATTCTTTGTATTGTTTTCTGTGTTTCTATTTTATTGATTTCAGCCCTCAATTTGATTATTTTTCTGTCTTCTATTTCTCCTTGATGAGTCTGCTTCTTTTTGTTCTAGAGCTTTCAGGTGTGCTGTTAAGTTGCTAATATGAGCTTTCTCCATTTTCTTTATGTGGGCTCTTAGTGCTATGAACGTTGCTCTTAGCACTGCTTTCATAGTGTCCCACAGATTTGGGTATGTTGTGCCTTCATTTTCATCGAATTCAAGGAAGGTTTTAATTTCTTTATTTCTTCCTTGACCCAGGGGTGGTTCTGTAGTTCACTGCTCAGTTTCCATGAGTTTGTAGAGTTTCTGGAAGTAGCATTGTTGTTAAATTTTAAATTAACTACATGGTGATCTGATAAGACAAAGGAGGTTATTCCAATCTTTTTTGTATCTGTGGATGTTTGCTTTGTTACCAGGTATGTGATAAATTTTCGAGAAGGTTCCATGAGGTGCTGAGAAGGTATATTTTGTGTTTGGGTAGAATGTTTCATAGATGTCTGTTAAGTCCATTTGATTCATTACATCTGTTAATTCTCTTATTTCTCTGTTAGGTTTGTGTCTGGTTGATATGTCCATTGGTGAGAGAGGAGTGTTTAAATCTCCTACTATTAGTGTGTGGGGTTTGATGTGCAATTTGAGTTTTAACAGTGTTTCTTTTACATAGGTGGGTGCTTGTATTAGGGGCATATATATTCAGGATTGACACTTCATCTTGATGAATTGTTCTTGTTATGAGTATAAAGTATCTTTCTCCATCTCTTCTGATTTATTTTAGTTTGAAATCCATTTAGTTAGATATGATAGCTACACCTGCTTGTTTCTTAGGTCCATTTGATTGGAAAACCATTTACCAATCCTTTACTCTGAGGTAGTGTCTGTCTTTGAGGTTGAGTTGTGTTTCTTGTAAACAACAGAAGGCTTTATCCTGTTTTTGTATCCATTCTTTTAGCCTATATCTTTTTATAGATGAATATTTATAGATGCTTGTGGGGAGGCATCAGATGTCTGTGTTATTGTGGGTGTAGTTAGCTTCTTTGGGTTGATGTTTTCCTTCTAGTACTTTCTATAAGGCTGGGTTTGTGGATACATATTGCTTACATACATTTTTTGTCATAGAATTTCTTGTTTTCTCCATCTGATGGTGAAAGAAAGTTTTGCTGGGGATAGTAGTCTGGGCTTGCATCCATGGTCTCTTAGTGTCTGCAGCACATCTATCCATGACCTTCTGGCTTTCATGCTTTCCATTGAGAAGTCAGGTGTAATTCTGATAGGTTTACATTTCTAGGTTACTTGCCCTTTTTCCTTTTCAGCTCTTAATATTCTTTCTTTACTCTGTATGCTTTGTGTTGTGATTATGATATGGCAAGTGGATTTTTTTGATCCAGTCTATTTGGTGTTCTGTAAGCTTCTTGTACCTTCATAGGGATAGCCTTCTTTAGGTTAGGAAAGTTTTCTTCTATAGATTGGTGAATATATTTTCTGTGCTTTTGAGCTGGAGTTCTCTGCTCTACTCCTATAATTCATAGGTTTAGCTTTTTCATGGTGTCCCAGATTTCCTGAATGTTTTGTGTTAAGTATTTGTTGGATTTACTGTTTTCTTTGACCAATGAGTCTATTTCCTCTATAGTATCTTCAACACCTGAGATTCTTTCTTCTATTTCTTATATTCTGTTGGTTATACTTGTCTCTGTAGTTCTTGTTAATTTACCCAGATTTTCCATATCCAGAAATCCCTTGGTTTGTGTTTTCTTTATTGCTTCTATTTCAGTCTTCAAGTCTTGAACTGTTTCCTTCACCTGTTTTGATTATTTTTTTCTTGTTCTTCTTGGGTTTCTTTGAGGATTTTTTAAAATTTTTTCTAATTTTTTTTTCTTCTCTTCCATTTCTTTAGGGGAGTTTTTCAGTTCCTCTTTAATGGTCTCCATCATTTTCATAAAGTTATGTTTAAAGTCATTTTCTTTTATTTCTTCTGAGTTAGGATGATCAAGTCTTTCTGTTGTGTCCACTGGGTTCTGGTGTTACCATGTTGTTTTTCAGAATGTTGGAGAAATTCTTGCATTGGTACCTACCCATCTCTTCCTTCAAATGAGGCCAGCAGTGTCTTGGCATATTGGTCCAATCCTTGCTGTGGCTGTCTCTTAGGTCCCCCCAGTAGTGGAGCAAGCTGTGTTCAGGACTCCAAGTGCTTGCAGACTAACAGGTGGGTTTGTGTTGGGGTGGGCCAGAGGACAGCCCAGTCAAGGAAAACTCCCTGTTGGCTGGCTAGAAAAGCCAAGGGAGTTGGGTAGTGGTCCCTGGGTTTTGTCCCACTGGAGGGGTCCTAGAGAAGAGTGGAGAATCTGGCTGTCCAGCCCTGTCTCTGTTGACTCACCTCCCAGGCCTACCCTTTTTCCCCAGCATTCAGTTCTGTCTTCTCCATGCCTACCTAAGTTCTGCCCTATCAAAAGGCCAAGGCAGTTTCTTTATTCAACCAATGAAAACAACACATAAACAGAAGAACCTCCTACACCATCTTCCCTTTTCTTTTTTTCTTTTTTCTTTTTTTTTTTTTTTTTTTTGGTTTTTCGAGACAGGGTTTCTCTGCAGCTTTTTTAGAGCCTGTCCTGGAACTAGCTCTTGTAGACCAGGCTGGCCTCGAACTCACAGAGATCCGCCTGCCTCTGCCTCCCGAGTGCTGGGATTAAAGGCGTGCGCCACCACCGCCCGGCTATCTTCCCTTTTCTGTTTAAACAAAAAGAAGGTGGGGGCTGGAGAGATGGCTCAAACGTTAAGAGCACTAGCTGCTCTTCCAGAGGTCCTGAGTTCAATTCCCAGAAACCACATGGTGGCTCACAATCATCTATAATGAGATATAGTGCCTCTTCTGGTGTATATATGTTAACAGAACATTGCATGCCTAATAAATAAATAAATCTTTTAAAAAATTACAAAAAAGGAAGGCTTTAACTTTAACATAGAAAATTACATATAACAGGTATCATGCAAGAATTATAGTTACAATATTTACATCTACTTTATCTTTTATCATAACTAAGGAAAACTATAATAATAACTATCCATTCTTCAACTCCATCAAAGACTCCAAAAGGATATAATATTACCTAAGTAAACAGGAAGTGCATTGTAAGCTACTTCCAAAACTCTAGAATTGACAGAGATATCTCACTGCTGGACAGTCACCCAAAGTTCTTCTGTACCATTGGGGCATCCATCTTTAGCCTACAGGCCCATAGTATCCAGCAGACATTTCCATGAAGCAGGAAATTTTAAAGATAGTTCAGTCACTTTCTTCTGTGTCCTACAAAGTGTCTTGCAGACTCTTTCATGAAACTGGAACCCAGAAGGATTATCTCACCTTTAGGCAAGTTCAGCAATCATCTCTCTGTGGGTTCTTCATATCCAGTTTATGCATCTGTTCAGGCAAGAGCAGTTTCTTGCCCAAGTGGCTAACCAACTCTGTAAGGAGCCTCTTCGATGCCCATCTTCCTCTTGAAGTAGATTGGTGCCATCAGGAGCAGATGTGTCTCATCATGAAAAGCCCTAAGTTACTGAAACATTTTAAATGCCATATTCTGTAGTCTTTGAAAGATATGAAGAATGCTTATCCATCTGAAATATATCTATGCACATCTAGAATATCTAACTAACATGACTACAAACTTGACTATTATAGATGATTATCTATTAACCTATATTTCTTAATTATACATTATATTTTAAATGAACTATACAATCACAATACCTTAACCAAGATCAGAAATACATATACATATAACATGATTGACCTTAAATTTGAATCAATCAAGCAATATCCATACCAATGCAAATTATTCATATCTATATTACAGGGCTTCAAGTGCTTGCAGGCTAACAGGAGGGTTTGGGTCGGGGTGGGCAGGAGGACAGCATAGCCAAAGGAAATCTCCTTGCTGGCTGGCTAGGAAAGCTTAGGGAGATGGGGAAGGACCCCTGGGTTTTGTCCCACTGAGGAGGTCATAGAAGAGTGGGGCATCCCACTGTCTGGCCTTGTGACTGTTGACTTCCTCCTAGCTCCCCAAAATATTGGAACAGGCTGTGTTTTAGGGTGTCATGGAGCTCACAAGCAAATAGGTTGTTTGGGGGGAAGGGTGGGTTGGGGGATAGCTCAGTAATAGGAAAACTCTTTGCTGCCTGTCTAGAAAAGCCTAGGGAGTTGGGGAGGGACCCCTGATGGAGGAGAGTTATCTGTCTATGTTTCTTTCATTGGTTAATTAATAAGGAAAACTGCCTTGGCCCTTTAAGAGACAGAAAATTAGGTAGGTGGAGTAGACAGAACAGAATTGTGGGAACAAGGAAGTAGAGTTGGGGAGACGCTTCAGGCGGTCTCCATAGTGAGTCTCCATGCTGCTCCTCTCCGAGATGGACGCAGGTTAAGATCTCTCCTGGTAAGCCACACCTCGTGGTGCTACCCAGATTACTAAATATGGGTTAAAGGAAGATGTGAGAATTAACCAATAAGAGGCTGAAACTATGGGCCAGGCAGTGTTTAAAAGAATACAGTTTCCGTGTAATTATTTTGGGTAAAGCTAGCCGGGTGGCGGGACACAGCCCGCCGTTTCACACTACAGACCCCTGAGTTTTGTCCCAATGGGGAGGTCCAAGAGAGTGGGGCAACCAACTCTCTGGCCCTGTGGCTGCTGACTCACCTCTTAGGTCCCCTCAGTATTGGAGCAGGCTGTGTTTCAGGGATCCACAAGCTTGCAGACGAACAGCTCAAAAAATGTTCTTTCACATCCTTGTTGCTCCACAAACTCTGTTGTGCTTGCCCTTTGCACACCCTAATTCCACTATTGCTAACAGCATACTTACTGTACGTCAGGTTCCTTCCTAAGCACTTTCCATGGTTTACCACTGTAATCAGGCGCAAATCTGCAATATATGTAGTTTTATTATCCCTATATTATGGACTAAGAACTGAGACACATGGCCATCTTTGATATTTTTATAGGTTAGTTCTTAGTTCTATCATAGAAACTTAAGGTTTCCAGTAAGTCTTATAAGTATCTTTATGAATGTCAGTTTTAAGACTGACAGGATGTCCCAAGCACCCCATTCCTCCGAGCTCCCCCCATTCTCCCCTTCACACTTTTCTCTCCCCATCTTCCCTTGGCCCAGTCTCAAGGTCCTGATGAGGAGCAGAAGGAGCGAGAACATGAGGGAGAAAGTCAGGAACGTGAGGGGTGCGTTCACTCATGGAGACGGTGGGACAGAACTAAAGGGAGATCACCAACCTCCAGTTGGAATGGGACTGATGGCTCATGCGAACCCAACCCGTCTCTCTGAATGTGGCCAACAGCGGGGGCTGACTGAGAAGCAAGGACAATGGCGCTGGGCTCTGATTCTTCTGCATGGACGGGCTCTGTGGGAGCCTTCTCAGCTTGGTCGATCACCTTCCTGGACCTGGGGGGAGTTGGGAGGACCTTGGACTTAGCATAGAGTGGGGAACCCTGATGGCTCCTTGGCCTTGAGAGGGAGGGAGGGGAGGTATGGGTGGAGGGAAGGGGAGGGAAGGGGGAGAAGGAGGGGAGGGAAGGGGAAGGAGGAGCGGAGGGAGGGGGGAGGAGGAGGGAAGGAGATGGAAATTTTTAAATATATAAAAAAAATAAACCATGAGAAAAAAAAAAGACTGACAGGATGACTCAATGGGTAAAGATGCTTGTCATGCAAGACTATCAATATGAGTTCAATGCTCAGAACCCACATAAAAGTGGAAAGAGAACTAACTCCAGAGTTGTTCTCTAACTGCCATACATGTATTGTGGCACATGTTTCCTTAATACTAATTAAAATTTTAAAATAAAAGTTGATTTTATTTATCATACTGTTTGTTTTTTTTCCCTAAATCTAGAATCTCCTTTCTTTTTCCTTACTTTTTAAAGACAGGGTATCATTGTGTAGCCCAAGTTACCTCCTGTCTCAGTCTCCCCAGGGCTGGGATTATAGGTGTGAGTTATTATGCCTTGTCTTAAAACTGAAATTTCTGGGGGCTGGAGAGATGGCTCAGAGGTTAAGAGCATTGCCTGTTCTACCAAAGGTCCTGAGTTCAATTCCCAGCAACCACATGGTGGCTCACAAACATCTGTAATAGGGTCTGGTGCCCTCTTCTGGCCTTCAGGCATTCACACAGACAGAATATTGTATACATAATAAATAAATAAATATTTTAAAAAACCTGAAATTTCTGACTACAAGCCTTGCATGCATAAGTTTTCTGAATAAAAACTGCTTTCTTCTCACATAAAGATAGGTGGGTGGATGAACTCTGTTATAGCATCAGCACCCTTGCTTTATGTGTGTGTAGTTTTTCAACCCTTTGGACTTATAGACTTTTAAAAGTGGCAACAGGAAAATAGGTAAACAAGGTGCAGAGCTTGTTTAGCAAAGCTCTATCTTCATTACATTTTCTGTACAATTGTCCACAGATAGTGTACAGGGAATTCCTTATTTGTCCAGACGGGTGGGCATCAAAGCACACACCTGTAGTTCGCACCTCCTTTAGGGCAGATTTCTCACATCTCTTTGAGTGCCTGAGAGACTCATTTCTTGAAGCTCATTCTATGGAATTTTTTACCTAGTTCAACGTTTACATTTATTGATCCCACTATAAAATATAAGCCTCTTACAAATATTTTGAAAATGAAAAAAGTCACCATAAAACAAAATCGCTTTAGAATTTTGATATTTTTTTAAACTTTAAAATTTCAAACTATGTTTTAACCATTGTAGAGAAGACTGAAATGCTGGCTCTTGCAGACCTAATTACATTGCTCTTTATTCTTGATAGAAATTTTTCCCTTTCAGTAGCAATGAAAAACAACACTAGATAGTTAACAAAAACTGATACTCTGAGTTTGCACAGCTTCTAATCATGTTACTTTTTTGCAGAGAACACAGTAATTCAGTTCTGTTGCTAAGAATAAGGTCATTTGTATCTCTCTTTCTGTCTCTCTGTCTCTGTCTCTTTTTCTCTGTCTCTCTCTCTGTCTCTCTTTCTCTGTCTCTGTCTCTCTCTCTGTCTCTCTGTCTCTCTGTCTCTCTCTCTCTCTCTCTCTCTCTCTCTCTCTCTCTCTCTCTGTGTGTGTGTGTGTGTGTGTGTGTGTGTGTGTATGCTTTGAATGAAATCCAGGGTTGCATACATGTAGAACAAGTGATCTGCCACTAAGCTACACACCCTAGATGTTAAAATAAGATTTTGAAGTAAAGGAATTCTTTGGTACTACTGACTCAACAGGTATACAGACAAAGAAACAAAATCAAAGGTCCATCTCTGACTCAGAGGTAGGGGACATGCCTGGAAGTCCTAGCACTAGGGAGATGGAGGTAGGACTATCCTGGAACTGATACCACCAGCCTGGGCTGCATAAAGAAACCCTGTCTCAAAAAGATGAAAAAAGAGGAGGGGAAAGACAGAGGAAGGAGAGGAGAAGGAGGATGAAGAGGAGAAGGAGGAGGAAGGGAGAAAAGGGAAGAGAATGACAAAGAGAAGGGGAACAAGGAAAAACCCCAGAAAAGTCTTAACTTTATTTTTAAGGCATGAAGGTTTAGGGCTATCATCTAAAAAATTCAACTAGCTGACAGCCCAAGAACCCATGTAAAACTCATTTTTACTCTAAAATGTCACCTTGTTTGAAACGTTTAAATATTATATGCAGAAAATGTGTGAACTTTAGTATAACTTTCAGAGAGGAACTGAAAAAAATGGTAATCAGTTCATTTGTTTTTCTTGATTGCTGTTTTAGATTTCCTGTGCTTCTCCTTTTTGGAAAGCAGGCAACGCTATGCATTGACGCTTCAGAAAGTGCTTCACAGTACAAGACAATGCTTCAAGGTCACTTAATTAAGAGATGGGTAGATTTAAAAATGCAATTCACAGGAAGTTAGTCTAGGCAGGGTTCAAATCAATGGAAACAGCTAAGAAGGAAAAGTCCTCATGCCTACATCTTCCTGGCAGGGCAAATTGCCTGCCTTGCAACCTCTCCTCTGATGATCAAATGCTCTAGACCTCCCCAGCACATTTTGTAGGGACCAAGGACAAGGGTAAAACACCTTGCCCCTGATTTGACCTAAATCTGAGACCAGAGGCAAGGAAAAAACACCCTGCCTGCTGGCTTGACCCAGAGATACAAGACTTGGAAATCCCTGCCACCAAGACTCAGAATTAATTGCCAAACAATGCTTCTGTGTTTTCCATTGTATTTTAACACTAGCTCACTGCACATGCTCCACTAGTTCACTGGGAATGCTCCTAAAACCTTATAAAAGAACCCCCCCTTTGCCCAGCTTTCTGTTGTCTCTCTTCCCATTCAGAGGCAGCTGCTAATCTGTTCTTCTTCCCAATAAATATCTTGTGTGGAGTTTGTTGTATGGTATGACCTGCCAAGATGCCAACTGCCAAGATGCCCTTGTGCATGAAAAACAAACAGAAAACTTACATTGGTTTCATGACTTTGATAGGCTTGCCTGATACCTGTGCTCCCCCTTGGGGTTTGAGCTAAACTGGGACCCTATCCCTCATCTCCAGTCCATCTGCAATGGACTCACCTTTTAGCTGACTGATCTTTCCACTTCCCCTCCACCAGTGGAAATTTGATGTTTCCCCTTCGGTCAGTGTAAACACTTCCCTGAGTTGGATAAAGTGAGCACTGAACTCCAGGTACCCCTCTGGTACTTTTGGAGGTGGATGTACTCCCAGCTGTGGACTTTATGGCTATGGCTGGCCTTCTTCACTGACTCCATATCCCCACTACCACCATAAGAGCTACTACAACCCTGCAGCTTCCTTAGGCCTGACTGAGCTACTGTGACCTTTCCTTCCTCCTTTCCCTTGTCCACCTCCCCTGCAAGAAAGCAACGATCCAAGAAATGGTGTTTGATTTCAGGAAAACATGATCAGAAAAACATGTAAATAAATATAAGCCAGCACATACTAAATATTAACAGATCAGCCATTTTCTGGGACAGACCAATTTAAACACAATTTCCTGGCACATACTATAGATTCCATCTGGGAAAGCATGAAATCAAAGCAGGCCATCTCCAGATTCAGGACATACTGACCAGATCATGTTCTATAGCTATGTTCTGGCATGTAACAAGAATAAACATGTCCTATAAGTTGAATGTAAATGTTTGTTTCAAGAGGCATGAAATCACATCCAAGAACAATCCAGGGAACAAAATGCACCTGAGGTTAAAGGCCCTCTGCCTTTTTCCTGGAGCCTCTCTCACAGCTCCCCATGACGTTGTTCACCTTGGGTCATTCTTTTGACTGTGTTCCAACATCTCCCCCTTTTTATCTTTTAAATTTTAGAGTATTTATTTTTGTTTGGAACCATTGACATCCTAAGGGAAGCATGAAAAGACATATGATAAGTGCAATGCTAGATGCAAGAGTACTATGCACAATCCTTTGTCATTAGGAATGAGGATTCATGCCTTGTGAAGCACCAGAAATCCTTCTGCTATTCATTGTCCTGAGAGTTTAGGCACCTGCTGAGAAAATGTCTAAAAATTTTCATCCTGATATAGTTATCTAATTCTTTATATAATATGGGACAGGACAGTGGCTGCATCTGGGGCTGATCATCCTGAAAAATGTCAGGTAGGTTTCCCATGAGACAATATAAAAAAATAAAGTAAATAAGATTAGAGCAAGAGTATCTTAGGGAGTAGTTTCATGCTTTTTAGTTTTGAAAAGTTGTTTCTTAAGGGTAGAATGTGTACATTCTAGCAATGTTAGACCTTTTGTGGTATAGGGAATTCTAGCAATAGGTTAAATTTGTCATTCATAGCAGAATTTCTACTAGTAAAAGCTAAACTGTCATCAGTTTTTAACTGTGTGGAAATAGCCATAACAGTGAGTGCCTGTAATAAGGTGGAAATAAGGAGGGTAATTCATTTAACTTTGATAGGTGAATAGTTAATATTTTATAGTGTAAATCTTGACCGTCAATACTTAATTTCTCGTGTGACCATCTTTGCTTAGGAAACAATATAATTAGCAGTGGGGGCATCAAAGATCTCAAAGTCATTGACATAAGCAGGAATGTCAATTTCTTCCCAGTTAACAAGGTGAAAAGCAGGAGAATCATAAGCCCAATATGTCTTGGTAGTAACAGATGTATTCTACAGAGGCAAGATGACAAAAAGCAGCAATATTTCAGTCATACCCTTCCTCTGACAGTTCACCAACTCTTTCCACTCACTCCCTATTATTTCAGCTGAGTATGGAGACTGTTCTTTTGGTTTGACAACTCCATCATTCCATTCTCTTCCTTCTTTTTCTTCAGGTGTAGGCTCTGCTGGTGCTTTGCAACCTCTTTCTCCATCTTCCGCAAGTCACATCAGCCTTTTGGGTATCCACACTGGCTTTCAGCACCCCAAGAAAAAACCAGAAACATAACCTCGGCTCCATGAGCAATTCAAATGGTCAGATATAACATCTTTCCAAAGAACTGTGACCCTGAATTGTTTTGAAGGGGCCCAAAAACATTTTCAGCAGTAAGGTTATCCTTGCCTAAATTGAAAAAAATGCTTAAGTTTATAAAATAGAAGATAAAATATTGAGTAGTCATACTACCCTACTTTCCCTCCTTTGTTTTTTTTTATTTTTCTTTATCTCTGTGTTTTTTATTAATTAGATTTATTTATTTATTTTACATTCGGACTGCAGTTTCTCCTCCCTCCTCTCCTTCCATTACCTCCTCCCTCCTCATCCTCAAATTTCCCAATTTACTCCTCCTGCATTTTTGTTCAGAAAGGGTGCAGGCCGTTCATAGGTATCAACAAAACATATCATATCAAGTTGAGGCAGGACTAAGGCTCTCCTTGTATTAAGACTGGAAAAGGCAACTCATTATGTGAAATAGGTTCCCTAGAGCCAGTCAAAGCATTAGGGACAGTGCCTGTTCCCACTGCTAGGAGTCACACAAGTAGACCAAGCTATACAACTGTCAGGGCCTACGTTGGTTCCTTTTAGGGTCCTTAGTTGTCCATCCAGACTCTGTGAGTTCCTATGAGCCCAGGTTAGTTAGTTCTGTTGGTTCCCTTGTGATATCCTTGAGTATTCAAAACTAATAATAAATCTCCATGTCATGATTTGGGAGCTGGTTAGTGGCCCAAAAGAAAAATACTGCTGCAGATGGGGATTGAATTGAATCTACAGATTATTTTGTTAACATAGCCATTTTTACTATGTTTATCCTACCAAACCATAAACATGGGAGATCTTTCTGTCTTCTGAAATCTTTTCCAATTTCTTCTTTCAAAGATCTGAAGTTCTGGTCATACAGGTCTTTTGCTTGTTTGGTTAAAGTTACCTCAATATATTTTATATTACTTGTGACTATATTACTTGTGGGTGTTATTTCTCTGATTTATTTCTCAACCCAATTATTGTTTGTATATGAGAGGGCTACTGATCCTTTTGAGTTAATCTTGTATCCAAACACATTGGTGAAGGTGTTTATCAGTTGTAGGAATTCCATGGTAGAACTTTTTGGGTTGCTTTTTTATACTATAATATCATCTGCAAATAATGGTACTTTAACTTCTTCCTTTCCAGTACATAGCCCCTTGATATCCTTTTGTTGTTATGTTTATCTAGAACATAAAGTACTGTATTGAATAGATATGGAGAAAGTGGACAGCCTTTTCTTCTTCCTGATTTTAGTGAAATTGCTTTGAGTTTCTCTCCATTTAATTTTATATTGGCAGATGACTTTCTGTATATTGCTTTTATTATGTTTTGGTATATTACTTGTATCTCTGATCTCTCCAAATATTTTATCATGGAGTGCTGTATTTTTTCAAAGGCTATTTCTGCATCTAATGATATGATCATGTGGGGTTTTTTCATTTTGTTTATATGGTGGATTATATGGACAAAATTTCATATGTTGAGCTATTTTTGTATCTCTGAGATGAAGCCTTCTTGATCATGGTGAATGTGTTCTTTGATTTAGTTTGCAATTATTTTGTTAAGTATTTTTGCATCTATGTCCATGAGAGAAAATGGTCTATAAATCTCTTTCCTTGTTGAATCTTTGTGTGGTTTGGGTATCAGAGTGACTCTGGCATTACAATAAGAAAATAGTAATGTTCCTTCTGTTTCTATTTTGTGAAACAACTTGAGAAGTATTAGTTGTTAAAGCCCGTGTGGCTCCAACACAGAAAACTATCTTCCTTAACTGGACTGAGAAGTATTAGTTGTTAAAGCCCGTGTGGCTCCAACACAGAAAACTATCTTCCTTAACTGGACTGGAGCCGCAAGGAATAATCAGACACAACTTACACAGTCATCATGGAAGGGCAGCTCAGGGTCCTCTCTCCTGACAATCTCCCCGCGTTTATTCTCCAACCAACTTTTATACCAACACATAAACTGAGCGGGGAAAATACATTATTAGATCCGTCTCCGTCTCTTAGGTAACCAGGTGAATGGCCTTTTGTCATGTGTGCATCTACCTGTCTGCTGAGTATGCTAGCTGTCAGGTAGGCCTGAATTAGCATTTCTATAAGATATCCTCCAAATTACAAAGGAAGGAGCACCAAACATCCTGACCTTTGTTAGACAGAGACAGCTTGTCTGCAGAACTATGTGACCCCCTCGGATGGGGCCTATGGCTTTGGTGCCTGGCTGCCACACCATATAGAAATATGGGCCTACAATTAGTATTAGCTCTTCTTTGAAAATATGGTAGAATTCTGTGCTGAAACCATCTGGCCCTGGACTTTTTTTAGTTGACAAACTTTTTTTTTCTTTTTTTAAATTAAATTATATAATTTTACAAATTTTCACCTCTACCCCTCCTCCCATTTCCCTTCCCCTCCTCTCATACCCCCTCCCCCTCCCTCTCCAGTCCAAGGAGCAGTCAGGGTTCCCTTCCCTGTGGGAAGTCCAAGTTCCTCCCCCATCCATCCAGGTCTAGGAAGGTGAGGATCCAAACAGACCAGGTTCCCACAAAGCCAGTACAAGGACAATGGCACTGGGTTTTGATTCTACTGTAGTTGAGAAACTTTTAATGGCTATTTCTATTTCCTTAGAGGTTATAAGTCTGCTTAAATTGTTTATCTGGTAGTTATTTAATTTTGGTATGTGATATCTATCAAAAAATTTGTCCATTTCTTTTATGTTTTCCAATTTTGTGGAGTACAGGTTTTGAAGTGTGACCCAATGATTCTCTGAATTTCTTTAGTGTTCTCCTTGTCATCCCTGATTATGTTATTTTGGATATTCTCTTTGTGTCTTGTAGTTAGATTGGGTAAAGGTTTGTCTTAATTTTCTCAAGGAACCGATTATTTGTTTTATTTATTATTTGTATTGCTTTCTTTGTTTCTATATTATTGATTTCAGCCATCAGTATACTGATGCTGTCTACTCCTCTTAGGTGTGTTTGCTTCTTTTTATTCTGGAGTTTTGGGGTATACTGTCAAGTCACTAGTATGAGATTGCTCCAAATTCCTTATGCAGACACTTAGTGCTATGAACTTTCCTCTTAGGACTGCTTTCATTGTACCCCATAATTTTGGGTATGTTGTGCATTCATTTTCATTAAATTCTAGGAAGTCTTTCATTTCATCTCTACTTCTTCTTTGATCAAACTAGTATCAAAATTCTTGAAAAAGCTTGGCAGTGTATGTAGGAGCATTGTTAGCTTTTTAATATTTTACAGGGGCATAAAATAGCAAAAGCCAGGTTTAAGTCATCCAAAGTATTTTCATTTTCATTGAATTCTAGGAAATCTTTCATTTCTTTCTCTATTTCTTCTTTGAATTCTCTAGTAGCAAAATTCTTGAAAACAGTTGGCAGTGTATGTAGGAGCATTGATAGCTTTTTAATATTTTACAGGGGCATAAAATAGCAAAAGCCAGAGTTAAGTCATCCAAAGTATTTTTTAAGAAATTTATTTTTTCCTGAAGAATACAAATTTAAAAGGTTAATCCATTTTTTATTTTTATAAACAAATCTTTTATCATGTTATTATTCCTGTTTTTATTGTTATCATTATTTTGTAGAAAGCAAAATATCAGCCATATAATGTATAATAAAAGCAAGAGAAGAGGAAACAGTTCTCTAGCTCTTTTCAAAGCAGTAGCAACAAACTTTTGATATAAAGTTGGGCTATTTGTCATAATTCATTTTTTTCCTTGTTGAGTGACTGGCAATAGTTGAGGCATTGTCTGCCCTTGAAGGGCCATAGGCAGAGTAAATCCTTGAGTGTACAAAGGCCCAAAAACAGCAAAGAAGTGGATATAGTCATTAATATTTCTTTTCTTTCAAAAGGGTCAGATGACAGTCTGGCATGTAGCATTATCATTCTCATATGCCAATTGCTTAACAATAAGTATTTCAGATGGGTGGTGGCAGCACATTCCTTTAATTCCAACTCTTTGGAGGCAGAGGCAGGTGGATCTCTGTGAGTTCAAGGCCTACCAGGTCTACAGAGTGAGTTCCAGGACTGCCAAGGATATGCAGAGAAATCCTGTCTTGAAAAAATAAACTAAAAAACAACCTATAAGAGGTAGGCTTCTCATTCCGACTGGACTTGGTGGTCTCCCGTTAGATCTGTCCCACTGTCTCAATGAGTAAAAGCACTCCTCACGGTCCTGGCTTCCTTGCTCATGATCTCCCTCCTTTTGCTCCTCATCAGGACCTTGAGAGCTCAGTCTGGTGCTCCTATGTGGGGCTCTGTCATTTCCTCCATCCAATGCCAGGTGAAGGTTCTATGGTGATATGCAAGATATTCATGAGTATGGCAATAGGATCTGGACATTTCTGGCACCCTCTCCTCAGCTGCCCAAGGAACTAGCTGGGGGCGTCTTGCTGGACACCTGGGAACCCCGATGGAACAGGGGACCAAACTGGACTCTCTGAATGTGGCTGACGGTGGAGGAGGACTGAGAAACCAAGGACAATGAACATGAACTCTACAGCATGGACGGGCTCACTGTGAGCCTTGTCAGTTTGGTTGCTCACCTTCCTGGACTTAGGGGGAGCTGGGAGGACCTTGGACTTAACATAATGAAGGGAACCTTGATGGCTCTTTGTCTTTGGAGAGGGGTGGAGTGGGGGTATGGGTGGAAGGGAGGGGAGGGAAGAGGGAGGAGGAGGGGAGGAGATGGAAATCTGGAATAAAAAAATGAGAAAAAGAAAAAAAATAAAAAAAAGAGGTAGGCTTCTCCAACACAAGTTCCACTCTGCCCCCAAACCCTAGTATTCCCCACAATCTCAGTGGATCTCTTAAACACAGCCTGCTACTACACAGAGAGGACCAAGAGAGGTGAGTGACCAACCAGCTAGCATGACACCCCACTCTATAGGTCCTCCATATGGAAAGGGGACTCCAGACCCCTCTCCCACCTGTCTCAGCTTCTCTAAGAAGTCAGCAGGCCAGTTTCCTGCAAATAGACTGCTCCAACACCCCCACCCCATCCATTGGACTCTGAAAGCTACAAGTTCCATTCTTCCCCAAACCCTTCTATTCCCCCGGCCTTCCCAACCTCAGAGGAATGCAAAAGCACAAGCTGCAAGTACACAGAGAAGACCAAGAGAGGAATTCTGGAGCACAAGTTGTGACTGCACAGAGTGGACTGAGTGTACCAATGGAGCTAACCAAGAGAGCACACCAAGAGAGCAGACCAAGAGAGCAGGCCAAAAGAGCAGGCCAAGAGAGACCTCAGTGGTTCCCTAAGACAAAGACAGTGACAGTACAGAGCAGACCAAGAACACTTCCAAAAGACACAGACAGTCACTAGAAGGATTGGACCAAGAGGCAAAGATACTGCAGGCACCAATCTGAGGAAGAGATGCAAGAATTCATCCAACAACCTTAAAAGCAACATAGTAACACCAAGAATCCAGTGGTCATATGACAGGAAGACTTGATCATCCTAACTCAGAAAAAGCAAACTGATTCCAAGAACACATAAAAAAAATCATCCACCATGATCAAGTTGATTTCTTCCCAGAGATGCAGGGCTGGTTCAATATATGAAAATCTATCAATGCCATCCTCCATATAAATAAAATGAAATAAAAAACATTAGATCATTTCAATAGATGCTGAAATAGCATTTGACAAAATTCAACACCCATTCATGATAAAGGTCTTGGAGAGATTAGGGATAAAAGAATTATATCTAAATATAATAAAAGCAATATACATCAAGCCGACAGCTAATATCAAATTAAATTGAAAGAAACTCAAAGCAATTCCACTAAAATCAGGAACAACATAAAGCTGTCCATTCTCTCCATATCTCTTCAACATAGTTCTTGAAGTTTTAGCAATAGCAATAAGACAATAAAAGGAAATCAAGGGGATTCAAATTGGAAAGGAAGAAGCCAAACTTTTGTTATTTGTAGATGATATGACAGTGAACATAAATGACCCCAAAAACTCTACCAGAGAACTCTTACAGCTGATAAATACCTTCAGTGATGTGGCAGGATACAAGATCCACTCAAAAAAATCAGTATCCCTCCTATACACAAATGATAAAGAAGCTGAGAAGGAAATCAGAGAAACATCACCTTTCACAATAGCCACAAATAACATAAAAATATCGGAGGTAACACCAACCAAAAAAGTGAAAGACCTATTTGACATGAACTTTAAATCTTTGAAGAAAGAAATTGAAGAAGCTACCAGAAAATAAAAAGATCTTCCATGTTCTTGGATAAGAAGGATCAACACAGTAAAAATGGCAATCCTACAAAAAGCAATCTTAAGATTCAATGCAATACCCATCAAAATCCCAACAAAATTCTTCACAGACCTTGAAAGAATAATAATCAACTTCATATGGAAAAACAAAAGGCCCAAGATAGCCAAAATAATCCTATACAATAAAGAAACTTCCAGAGGCATAACCATTCCTGACATCAAGCTCTATTACAGAGCTACAATAATGAAAACAGTTTGGTATTGGCATAAAAACAGAGAGGTTGAACAATAGAATCGAATTGAAGACCCAGATATCAATCCACACACCTATGAACACCTGATTTTTGACAAAGAAGCTAAAATTATATAGTAGAGAAAAGAATCTTCAACAAATGGTGCTGGCATAACTGGATGTCAACATGTAGAAGAATAAAAATAGATGCATATCTATTGCCATGCACAAAACTAAAGTCCAAATGGATTAAAGACCTCAATATAAATCTGACCACACTGAACCTAACAGAAGAAAAATTGGGAAGGATTCTTCAATGCATGGGCATAGGAGACCACTTTCTAAATATAACCCTGTAGCATAGACAATAAGAGCAATAACAAATAAATGGGACCTCCTGAAACTGAGAAGCTTTTATAAAGCAAAGGAAACAGTCAATAAGACAAAAAGGCAGCCTACTGAATGGGAAAAGATCTTCACCAACTCCACATCAGACAGAGGACTGATCTCCAAAATCTATAAAGAACTCAAGAAAATAGACATCAAAATTCTAAATAATACAATTAAAAAATGGGGTACAGAACTAAACCGAAAATTCTCAACAGAAGAATCTCAAATAGCCAAAAGACACTTAAAGAAATGTTTAACATCCTTAGCCATCAGGGAAAGCAAATCAAAATGACTCTGAGATATCATCTTACACCAGTCAGATGACTAAGATAAAAAACACCAATGATTGCTTGTACTGAAGAAGATGTGGAATAAGGGGAACTTTCCTCCATTGATGGTGGGAATTCAAATTTGTAGAGCCACTTTGGAAATCAACATTGTGATTTCCTAGAAAATTGGGAATCTACATACTTCAAGACCCAGCAATACCACTCTCGGGCATATACCCAAAGCATGCTCAATAATACTACAAAGGACATTTGTTCAACTATATTCATGGCAGCATTATTTGAAATAACCATAATCTTGAAACAACCTAGATGCCCCTCAATAGAAGAATGGATAAAGAAAATGTGGTACATTTATACAACGGAGTACTACTCAGCAGTAAAACACAATGACATCTTGAAATTTGCATGCAAATATATGGAACTAGAGAAAACCATCTTGAGTGAGGTAATCCAGACGCTGAAAGATGAACATGCTATGTACTCACTCATAAGTGAACACTAGTTGTAAAGCAAATGATAATAAGCCTATAGTCCATGATCCTAGAGAAGTAACAAGGTAGACCCTAAGAAAAATGTACATAGATCCATCTGGAAAGAGGAAATAGATAAAATTGCCTGACAAATTTGAGAGAATGAGGGTGGGAGGAGAAGGGAGGGTAAAAGAGGAAGAGAAAGGGATAGGGGAAGGGGAGAAGAAATTGAGGGAACAGGATATTAGAGATGGAGGAAAGACAGAGATGAGAGCAAGGAAAGATAATTTGATTGAGGGAACCATTGTGGGGCTAGAAAGAATCCTGGCACTAGAGAATCCACAAGGAATCCACAAGGATGACCCCAGCTAAGACCCTAAGCAATAGAGGTAAGGGTTCCTGAACTTTCCTTGCCCTGTAGTCAGACTGATGCATATCTGAAATATCACCATAGAACCTTCATCCAGCAACTGATGGAAACAGGACATAGACCTGCAGTGGAGCACTGGGTTGAGCTCCCAAAATACAGCTGAAGAGTGGAAGGAGTGAGAATATGAGCAAAGGGTTCAAGACCATGATGGAGACACCCACTGAAACTGTTTACCTGAGCTAATGGGAACTCACCAACTAGAGCCAGACAGGGAAGGAACCAGCATAGGACCAAACTAGACCCTCTAAATATGGGTGACAGTTGTATGGCTAGAGCAGACTGAGGGGCCACTGGCAGCAGCACCAAGATTTATCCATACTGCTTGTTCAGGATTTTTGGGAACCCATTCTCTTTGGATGGATAACTTGCTCAGCCTAGATATAGTAGGGAGGGCCTTGGACCTTCCCCAAAGCAATGTGCCTTACCCTCTCTGAGGATTGGGTAGTCGGTGGGGTGGGGGAAAAGGTTGATGGAAGGGAAAGAGGGGAGGGAGTGTGAACTGGGATTGATATGTAAAATGAACAAAGATAGTTTGTTTTCTTTTTAAAAAATAAAATAAATTATAAATAAACACAAGCAGTAAGCATTCCTGCCTCTCTGTGGTGGTTTGAATAGGAATGGCCCTGATATCCTCATGTGTTTGAATGCTTGGGCCATAGGCAGTGGCACTATTAGGAAGTGTAGCCTTGTTGAAATAGGTCTGGCCTTGTTGGAAGATGTGTGTTGCTATGTGAGTGGGCATTGAGGTCTCATATGCTTAGTTTGGGACAAAGAGCTCACTTCCTGCTGCCTGAAGACCAAGATACAGAACTCTCAGCTCCTTTTTCAGCACCATGTTGCCTTCATGCTGCCATGCTTCTCACCATGACGATAACGGATGAAACCTCTGAAAATATAAGCCAGCCCCAATTAAATGTGTTCCGTTATAAGCATCGCTGTGTCATGGTGTCTCTTCACAGCAATAGAGCAGTAACTAAGATACTGTCTAACAACCATAAGATGACTGACTATAAGAAATGAGAAAGAAAACGTTGATATTGCTTATCAGGCTCCTCTCTAATTTTAGAATGTTCCTCTGTCTTTTTTTCTAGAATACGGTAACTTATGACATGCATCCTCACTACCAGAAATCAAAGGTGCTCCTTTTGGGAACAGTCATCATTTTCTCTCTTACCCACATTAGTTCCAGTTATCATTATAATCCTGAGGAAGCGGAGGATGTAATACTTTAGGTGGGGGAGTGGATGACCAGGGGCACTCATCCTTGAGTAGAGCTGACATGTTTACTTTCAATTTTGTTCTGTTGTGCCCTTTCTGACCTTGCATTGGGAAAAACTTTCTTTCTAGCTCATAAGACTTTTTCTTGTGGTTCATTATAGAGCTCATACTCATATAAAGAATCTGTCATAGCCTTTTCTAAATCTTTTGGCTTGTTCTCATTTATTATTTGTATCACAATATGGATCAATGCCCAAGTCATCCAGAATTGCACTGGAATAAGTTCTCCTTGTCTGTGGGTGTCCACTACATTTTCTTGAATTTGTTCCCATACTCCAGGATTTAGAGCACTCTTTTCAAGAAACCAAGGATTATATGTTGTTATTAATTTTCAAAATTCTTGCAGCTGGGCTTCAGACACTGCAGCAGCACTCTTTTATTTTTTTCTGGCAAGATCAACCAGGTAATCACTCTTTTTAAAATAAATGATGTGTCAACTCAGGATACGGTGCTGGTTTCCTGCTTTTAGCACATATTAATCCCTGCTTACCTCCTTCTTCAGGGGTCCTTGAGTCCTCTCGTGCCTTTTTATTCAGACCCTGATTTGGGGACTACTTGTCTACTTTTCAGCTGACCTGTGCAGATCTTGTCTGCTGGACCTGGGATCTGAAGGCCTGAAAGAGGGTCTAATGCTGTAGACAACGGTTTTTTTCAATTTCAATGTACTTTCATGCACAAATGAAACAAGGAAAGTGATGAAGGGTGTTTGAGTTCAGTAAAACATAGAAATAAACATCAGTAAGCACATACTAAATAATAACAGAACAGCCCTTTCCTAGAACTTTCTCAGGACAGACCAAATTTAAATACAATTGCCTGGCATGTACTTATAGATTATATCTGGAAAGCATCAAAGCAAGCAGATGGCCTTATTCAGATTCAGGATTAAATCTGAACAGATTGAGTTTATAGGAATGTTATGACACCCAACGAGAACAAACAAGTCTTGTAAATTAAATTAAATGTTTGTCACAGGAGGCATGAAATCACAACGAAGAACAATCCAGGGAACAAAATGCACCTGAGGTAAAGGCCCTCTGCCTTTTTTTCTGGAGCCTGTCTCATAGTACCAGAAGGCATTGTTCATCATGGGTCATTTCTTTGACAGTATTCCAACACCCTCAAATCTGCCTGCAAACTCACAGCTTCTCTATGATATTGTGTGACCCCATTCTTCTTCTCTTTCCTGTGGATGAGACCTCATTCCTGAGCTCAGTTTTTCATTGCCTTCCAGCAAGATTTCAGCCATCATTCTAGAGCCCTGGTACCAGGCACCATGTCTCCTCAAGTTGTTAAACCTGACCCCATTGAGGGCAGTGCCGACCTACTAAATGTTGAGTCATCTCTGAGTCCTGGGGATGCCCTTGACTACAGGCTATTATGACTTTTCTTTCCCTAAGCCTCATTTGTGGGAACAATAGCATCATTCCTCCTTGGAATACCTCTCAGAAAACTTCCAACCTCTCTACCTGGCACCTGATCTGAAGGGTTCCAAATTTACTCACATTTGCAATCAAATATGGCCTCAATATCACTTAGCCAATTCAAAGGACCATCTAATGGCACCCTAAAGCCCAATATTATTTGAGACTTTTACAACTACTGCAAGCTATTGAAGAAATGGAAAATGATTCCCCATTTCCTATGTTCAAGCTTATCTTTGCTCTAAGCCCTATTTATTTTTTGTCTGACTACTCCCCCAATACTGTGTGGATGTTCTACCATCTCTGACAGGACTCCTAGGTAGTCATCATGGTATCAAGGCAACCCTCCTCCCTCCTTCTGGACATGGGAACCCTCATACTCGTTCCTGAAGTCTGGGGAATCCACCACTCCTTCACAGTCCCCTGTTGTCAGGGCAAGGGAACAGCCTTAACAAGTTCACCAAATTCCACTTTTTCTTATAGATAGTCATGAATACTAGTTTTTAACATTATACCTGGAGTATAAAGTTCAAAAGTTCCCCCCAAGTTGGGCATCTGCCTCCTACTAAGCCTGCTCCCTACTGTGGTGTGCAGTCACTCTCAAGACTAATAGGTTGGACAAGTTAAAAGTCCTGTGTCTGCCCATGCCTGTTCTCAGGTCAGTGGAATTGCAGAACATATGAAACCTAGAGCTGCCATGTGATGTCTTAGATTGCTGCACAGTGTCTACCATGCTACTGCTTGACTCTACCTCCTTCCAACCCTACAGCTACCTGTACTGGAGCAGTGGGGAGGGCCTGTCAAGACTATAGCTCACCTTCTCTATCTATAACCCTGGCACAAAAGGAGTCTCTGAGACTCTCTTCATGGTTTGGGAATCTGGCCAATAGATATGGGCTGTCCTGGAACCCATGGAGTGGGGCCATCCAGGTGAGTTGTGTAGAAAGTTGGGTGTCCATGCCAGTGCAAGAAAAGACAAAGGTATTTTTGACTAGGGGTCAAGATGAATGGAGAAGAAGGCACCTATGATGTCTAAGATAGAGAAATCAGAGGTCCCTGTGAAGGGATGGTAGAAAGGAGAGTATAGGAATTAGATACTATGGGTTATAGAGAAACCACTGCAGATACAATAAGTTGGAGATCCTGAACCAAGTAGTAGGTTCTGCTCAGTTTTTAAACTGTGACTATTGGGACACAAAAGGCTTTTTATTAGGAGGTCAGACATAAGAGGCTAAAGTCCCCTAGGAAATTGAAGAGAGAATGAGTATTAAGCCTGGATTATATAATCAGTAGGGTTTGTAACTGAATGACAAAAGAAAAATGGTGTTTGGCTAGAGAGGGGTTTGGGGTGTCCCATATTCAGGGATATACCAGAGAGGCCAGTAAAGGGAAAATTGTGTCAGATTTGTAGATGATATGACAGTGAACATAAATGACCCCAAAAACTCTACCAGAGAACTCTTACAGCTAATAAATACCTTCAGTGATGTGGCAGGATACAAGATCCACTCAAAAAATCAGTATCCCTCCTATACACAAATGATAAAAAAGCTGAGAGGGAAATGAGAGAAACATCACCTTTTACAATAGCCACAAATAACATGAAATACCTTGGGGTAGCACTAAGCAAAAAAGTGAAAGACCTATTTGACAAGAACTTTAAATCTTTGAAAAAAGAAATTGAAGAAGATACCAGAAAATGGAAATATCTCCCATGCTCTTGGATAGGAAGGATCAACATAGTAAAAAATGGCAATCTTACCAAAAGCAATCGAAGATTCAATGTAATACCCATCAAAATTCCAACACAATTCTTCACAGACCTTGAAAGAATAATAGTCAGGAAAAACAAAAGGCCCAGGATAGCACAAACAATCCTGTATAATAAAGGAACCACCAGAGGCCTTACCATCCCTGATATCAAGCTCTATTACAGAGCTACAGTAATGAGAGTAGTTTGGTATTGGCATAAAAACAGAGACATTGACCAATGGAATTGAATTGAGGACTGGGATATTAACCCATACACCTATGAACACCTGATTTTTGACAAAGGAGCTAAAATTATACAATGGAAAATAGAAAGCATCCTCAAAAAAATGGTGCTGGCATAACTGGATGTCAACATGTAGAAGAATGAAAACAGATCCATATCTATTGCCATGCACAAAACTCAAGTCCAAATAGATTAAAGACCTCAATATAAATCCAACCACTCTGAACCTGATAGAAAAGAAAGTGGGAAGTAGCCTTCAGTACATGTGCACAGGAAACCACTTCCTAAATATAACCCCAGTAGCACAGACACTAAGAGAAACAATAAATACATGGGACCTCCTGAAACTGAGAAGCTTTTGTAAAGCAAAGGACACAATAAATAAGACAAAATGCAGCCTACTGAATGGAAAAAAAAAAACTTCACCAACCCCACATCAGACAAAGGACTGATCTCCAGAATATATAAAAAACTCAAGAAATTAGACATTAAAATTCTCTTTTTTCTCATTTTTTTATTAAAGATTTCCATCTCCTCCCCCTTCCCTCCCCTCCCTTCCACGCATACCCCCACTCCACCCCTCTCCAAGACAAAGAGCCATCAGGGTTCCCTTCACTATTTTAAGTCCAAGGTCCTCCCAGCTCCCCCTAAGTCCAGGAAGGTGAGCAACCAAACTGACAAGGCTCACAGTGAGCCCGTCCATGCTGTAGAGTTCATGTTCATTGCTGTTGTCCTTGGTTTCTCAGTCCTTCTCCACCGTCAGCCACATTCAGAGAGTCCGGTTTGGTCCCCTGTTCTATCAGTCCTATTCCAACTGGACTTGGTGGTCTCCCGTTAGCTCTGTCCCACCATCTCAATGGGTAAACGCACTCCTCACGGTCCTGACTTCCTTGCTCGTGATCTCCCTCCTTTTGCTCCTCATCAGGACCTTGGGATCTCAGTCCGGTGCTCCTATGTGGGGCTCTGTCATTTTCTCCATCCAATGCCAGGTGAAGGTTCTATGGTGATATGCAAGATATTCATGAGTATGGCAATAGGATCTGGACATTTCTGACACCCTCTCCTCAGCTGCCTAAGAACCTAGCTGGGGGCGTCTTTCTGGATACCTGGGAACCCCTCTAGAGTCAAGTCTCTGCCAACCCTAGAATGGCTCCCTTAATTAAGATATATAATTCCTTGTTCCCATATCCACTTTTCCTATATCCCAACCATCCTATTCCCCCAAGCTCTTCCCATCCTCAACTTCACACTTTTCTATCCCCATCTCCCCATGCCCCCATCCCACCCCACCCCCATGTTCCCATTTTTTGTCCGGCAATCTTGTCTACTTCCAGTATCCAGGAGGATAACTATATGTTTTTCTTTGGGTTCAACTTCTTATATAGCTTCTCTAGGATGTTTTTACGAATTATAGGCTTGATGTCCTTTATTTAAGGCTAGAAACAAATTATGAGTGAGTACATCCCATGTTCATCTTTTTGGGCCTGGGTTACCTCACTCAGAATGGTGTTTTCTATTTCCCTCCATTTGCATGCAAAATTCAAGATGTCATTGTTTTTTACCGTCGAGTAGTACTCTAATATGTATATATTCCACAGTTTCTTCATCCATTATTCCACTGAAGGGCATCTAGGTTGTTTCCAGGTTCTGGCTATTACAAATAATGCTGCTATAAACATAGTTGAACAAATGCTTTTGTAATATGATTGGGCATCTCTTGGGTAAATTCCCAAGAGTGGGATTGCTGGGTCCTGGGGTAGGTTGATCCCAAATTTCCTGAGAAACCGCCACACTGCTTTGCAAAGTGGTTGCATAAGTTTGCATTCCCACCAGCAATGGATGAGTGTACCCCTTACTCCACATCCTCTCCAGCAAAGGCTATCATTGGTGTTTTTGATTTTAACCATTCTGACAGGTGTAAAATGGTATCTCAACATTGTTTTGATTTGCATTTCCCTGATTGCTAAGGAGGTTGAGCATGCCCTTAAGTGTCTTTTGGCCATTCGAACTTCGTCTGTTGAGAATTCTCTGTTCAGTTCAGTGCCCCATTTTTTAATTGGGTTCATTAGAATTTTAAAGTCTAGTCTCTTGAGTTCCTTATATATTTTGGAGATCAGGCCTTTGTCTGTTGCGGGGTTGGTGAAGATCTTTTCCCAGTCAGTAGGCTGCCTTTTTGTCTTAGTGACAGTGTCCTTTGCTTTACAGAAGCTGCTCAGCTTCAGGAGGTCCCATTTATTCAATGATGCCCTTAATGTCTGTGCTGCTGGGGCTATACGTAGGAAGCAGTCTCCTGTGCCCAAATGTTGTAGAGTACATCCCACTTTCTCCTCTAACAGGTTCAGTGTGTTCAGATTGATATTGAGGTCTTTAATCCATTTGGACTTGAGTTTTGTGCATGGTGATAGACACGGATCTACTCTCATTCTTCTACAGGTTGACATCCAGTTATGCCAGCACCATTTGTTGAAGATGCTTTCTTTCTTCCATTGTGTGCTTTTAGCTCCTTTATCAAAAATCAGGTGTTCATAGGTTTGTGGGTTAAGATCTGGGTCTTCTATTCTATTCCATTGGTCGACTTCTCTATTTTTATGCCAATACCATGCTGTTTTCAATACTGTAGCTCTGTAATAGAGTTTGAAGTCAGGGATGGTAATGCCTCCAGAAGTTCCTTTATTGTATAAGATTGTTTTGGCTATCCTGGGTTTCTTGTTCTTCCATATAAAGTTGATTGTTGTCCTCTCAAGATCTGTGAAGAATTTTGATGGGATCTTTAAGGGGATTGCATTAAATCTATAGATTGCCTTTGGTAGTATTGCCATTTTTACTATGTTGATCCTCCCAATCCAAGAGCAAGGGAGATCCTTCCATTTCCTGGTATCCTCTTCAATTTCTTTCTTCAAAGACTTAAAGTTCTTGTCAAATAGGTCTTTCACTTCCTTGGTTAGAGTTACCCCAAGATACTTTATACTATTTGTGGCTATCGTGAAAGGTGACGCTTCTCTGATTTCTTTTTCTGCTTCCTTATCCTTTGTATATAGGAGGGCGACTGATTTTTTGGAGTTGATCTTGTATCCTGCCACGATACTAAAGGAGTTTATCAGCTGTAGGAGTTCTTCGGTGGAGTTTTATGGGTCGCAAATGTACACTATCATATCATCTGCAAATAACGAAAGTTTAACTTCTTCCTTTCCCATTCAAATCCTCTTGATCCCCTTGTTTTGTCTCATTGCTATTGCTAGAACTTCAAGCACTATATTGAAGAGATAAGGAGAGAGTGGACAGCCTTGTCGCGTTCCTGAATTTAGTGGGATGGCCTTGAGTTTCTCTCCATTTAATTTGATGTTAGCTGTCAGCTTGCTGTAAATAGCCTTTATTATATTTAGGAATGACCCCTGTATCCCTAATCTCTCCAAGACCTTTATCATAAAGGGGTGCTGAATTTTGTCAAATGCTTTTTCTGCATCTAATGAGATGATCGTATGATTTTTATCCTTCAGTTTATTTATATGATGGTTTACATTGATAGATTTTCGTATGTTGAACCAGCCCTGCATCTCTGGGATGAAGCCTACTTGATCATAGTGTATAATTTTTCTAATGTGTTCTTGGATTCTGTTTACCAGTATTTTATTGAGAATTTTTGCATCGATGTTCATGAGTGAGATTGGCCTGTAAGTCTCTTTCTTGGTTGAGTCTTTGTGTGGTTTAGGTATCAGGGTAATTGTAGCTTCATAAAAGGAATTTGGCAATGACTGTTCTGTTTCTATATTATGAAATACCTTAAGGAGTATAGGTATTAGGTCTTCTTGGAAGTTCTGGTAGAATTCTGCATTGAACCCATCAGGTCCTGGGCTCTTTTTGGTAGGGAGGTTTCTGATAACAGTTTCTAATTCTTCGCGACTAACAGGACTATTTAGAGCATTTACCTGGTTCTGGTTTAACTTTGGTATATGGTACTTATCTAACAAAGTGTCCATTTCTTTTACATTTTCCAATTTGTGGCATACAGGCTTTTGTAGTAAGATCTAATGATTCTCTGAATTTCCTCTGTGTCTGTGGTTATGTCCCCCTTTTCATTTCTGATCTTGTTAATTTGCGTGTTCTCTCTCTGCCGTTTGATTAGTTTGACTAGGGGTTTGTCAATCTTGTTGATTTTCTCCAAGAACCAGCTTTTTGTTTCATTGATTCTTTGGATTGTTTTCTGTGTTTCTATTTTGTTGATTTCTGCCCTCAGTTTGATAATTTTCAGTCTTCTACTCCTCCTAGGTGAGTCTGCTTCTTTCTTTTCTAAAGCTTTCAGGTGTGCTGTTAAGTCTCCAATGTGTGCTTTCTCCGTTTTTTTTTTTTTTTTTTTTTTTTTTGGTTTTTCGAGACAGGGTTTCTCTGTAGCTTTGGAGCCTATCCTGGAGCTAGCTCTTGTAGACCAGGCTGGTCTCGAACTCACAGAGATCCGCCTGCCTCTGCCTCCCGAGTGCTGGGATTAAAGGCGTGCGCCACCGCCGCCCGGCTTCTCCGTTTTTTTTTAAGTGGGCACTTAGTGCTATGAATTTTCCTCTTAGCACTGCTTTCATAGTGTCCCATAAGTTTGAGTATGTTGTGTCTTTATTTTCATTAAATTCAAGGAAGACATTCATTTCTTTCTTTATTTCTTTCTTGACCCAGCTGTGGTTCAGTAGTTGACTGTTCAGTTTCCATGAGTTTGTAGGCTTTCTGGGGGTAGCATTGTTGTTGAATTCTAATTTTAATCCATGGTGATCCGATAAGATGCAGGTGGTTGCTAATATGCTTTTGTAACTGTGGAAGTTTGCTTTGTTACCGAGTATGTGGTCAATTTTCGAAAAGGTTCCATGAGCCGCAGAGAAGAAGGTATATTCTTTCCTGTTTGGGTGGAATGTTTTATAGATGTCTGTTAAGTCCATTTGGTTCATTACCTCTATTAAGTCTCTTAATTCTCTGTTAGGTTTCTGTCGAATTGACCTCTCCATTGGTGAAAGAGGAGTGTTGAAGTCTCCCACTATCACTGTGTTTGGTTTGATGGCTGCCTTGAGTTCTAGTAATGTTTCTTTTATATAAGTGGGTGGTTTTGTGTTAGGGGCATAGATATTGAGGATTGAGACTTCATTCTGATAGATTTTTCCTGTAATGAGTATAAACTGTCCCTTTCCATCTCTTCTGATTGATTTTAGTTTGAAGTCAACTTTGCTAGAAATTAGTATGACCACACTGGCTTGTTTCTTAGGTCCATTTGCTTGATAAACCTTTTCCCAACCCTTTACTCTGAGTAGATGTCTGTCTTTGTGGTTGAGGTGTGTTTCTTATAAACAGCAGAATGTTGGATCCTGTTTTCGTATCCAATCTCTTAGCCTGTGCCTTTTTATAGGTGAATTGAGTCCATTGATATTAAGTGATATTAATGACCAGTGGATGTTAACTCCGGTTGTCATTTTTTATTTGGTAGTAGAGATTGTGTGTTTCCTTTTTTTGCGATGTGCTGGTGAAGGGTCGCTAGATGTCTGAGTTATTTTGGGCAATGCTGGAATCCTTTGTTTGTGAATTTCCTTCTATTACTTTCTGTAAGGCTGGATTTGTGGCTATGTATTGTTTAAATTTGTTTTTATCCTGGAATATTTTGTTTTCTCCATTTATAGTGAATGAAAGCTTGGCTGGGTATAGTAATCTGGGCTTGCATCCATGGTCTCTTCGTTTCTGCAAAACATCGATCCAGGACTTTCTGGCTTTCATGGTTTCCATAGAGAAGTCAGGTGTTAGTCTGATAGGTTTACCTTGATATGTTACTTGACCTTTTTCCTTTGCAGCTCTTAATATTCTTTCTTTATTCTGTATGTTTTGTGTTTTGATTATAATATGGCGAGGGGATTTTTTTTTTGATCCAGTCTATTTGGTGTTCTGTAAGCTCTTTGAACCTCAATAGGAATATCTTTCTTTAGGTTTGGGAAGTTTTCTTCTATAATTTTATTAAATATATTTTCTGGACCATTGAGCTGTATTTCTTCTCCTTCTTCTATGCCTATTATTCTTAGGTTTGGTCTTTTTATTGTGTCCCAGATTTCCTGAATGTTTTGTGATGAGAATTTGTTGGATTTGCTGTTTTCTTTGATCAGTGCGTTTATTTTCTCTATGGTATCTTCAGAATCTGAGATTCTTTCTTCTATCTCTTGTATTCTGTTGGTTATGCTTGTTTCTGCAGTCTCTGTTCGTTTACGTAGATTTTCCATATCCAGCTGGCCCTCGGGTTGTGTTTTCTTCCTTGCCTCCATTTCAGTTTTCAAGTCTTGCACTGTTTCCTTTATCTGTTTGATTGTTTTTTCTTGGTTTCTTAGGATATCATTTACGGATTTACTCAATTCTTCAAACTTTTTGTTATTCTTCTTGTCCATTTCCTTAAGGGAGTTTTTCACCTCCTGTTTAAGGGACTCTATTACTTTCATAAAGTCAATTTTTTCTACTTCTTCTTGATTAGTGTGTTCAAGTCCTCCTGTTATAAGTTCGCTGGGTTCTGGTGCTTTCATGTTGTTTTTCAAATTGTTGGAGGAATTCTTGCATTGGCGCCTGCCCATTTCTTCCTCTAAATAATCCCCTTTGGGTCTTCTTTTAGAAGTTCAATTCACCCCAATGAATTCAATTCACTCACCCCAATGAATGATGGATCCTCTGGCAGACTGTCAGGTCTCCTTGCAGGCCAAGCAGCTCACTGACAAAGGGCCTGCCTTGCTGGAGGCAGGCTACTGAAAGAGGGGACCTCCCACTGGCCTGGGTGCACTCAATTCCAGGTCCCCGGTGCCCAAACAGGCTGAGCTGTGGGATTTTGTGGCCCCAAAGACGGGAGGATGAGTTGGGGAGGGGGTGGTTCTGGGTGCAAGCTGGGAAGGGACAGGAAGAGAGAGGCAGTATCTGGGGAGAATAACCCCTGCAGGAAGAGCAGGAAGTGTGCGGGTGGCCTGGGGAGTTGGGGAATGTCAGTGGTCCCTCTCCGAGCAGCAGCCGTGGTTCAGGTACTCACTCCTCACTCACCCCAATGAATGATGGATCCTCTGGAAGACTCTCAGGTCCCCTTGCAGGCCAAGCAGCTCACTGACAAAGGGCCTACCTTGCTGCAGGCAGCAGGCTAATGAAGGAGGGGACCTCCCACTGGCCGGGGTGCACTCAATTCCAGGTCCCCGGCGCCCAAACAGGCTGAGCTGTGGGATTTTGTGGCCCCAAAGACGGGAGGATGGGGGGGGTTTCTGGGTGCAAGCTGGGAAGGGACAGGACTAGACATTAAAATTCTAAATAACCCAATTAAAAAATGGAATACTGAACTAAACAGAGAATTCTCAACAGAAGAATTTCAAATGGTCAAAAGATACTGAAGGAAATGTTCAAGTTCCTTAGCTATCAGAAAAATGCAAATCAAAACAACTCTGAGATACCATCTTATACCTGTCAGAATGGCTAGGATAAATACAGTAATGATAGCTTATGCTGTAGAGGATGTGGAGTTAGGGGAACATTCATTGCTGGTGGGAATGCAAACTTATACAACCACTTTAGAAATCAGTATGGTGGTTTCTCAGAAAATTGGGAATCAACCTACCTCAGTATCTAGCAATACCACTCTTGGGAATATACCTAAAATATGGTCAATTATACTATAAAAGCATTTGTTCAGCTATGTTCATAGCACCATTATTTATAATAGCCACAACCTGGAAACAACCTAGATGCCCCTCAATGGAAGAATGGATAAAGAAAGTGTGGCAATCTACACATTAGAGTACTACTCAGCAGTAAAAAATAATGACATCTTGAATTTTGCATAAAAATGGATGGAATTAGAAAACACTATCCTGAGTGAGGTAACCCAGACCCCCCAAAATGAATATGGTATGTACTCACTCATAAGTGGTACTAGCTATAAACAAAAACATTGAGCCTATAGTTCAAGATCCTAGAGAAGCTAAGTAATAAGGTGAACCCAAAGAAAAACATATATAAAACAGCCTAGAAATTGGAAACAGACAAGATCTCCTATCAAAATTGGAAGCATGGTGCGGGGTAGAAGAAAGGGGAGAAGGGGAGGGTTGAGCAGAACTTGAGGGAATAGGATAGTCGAGATGGAGAAAGGACAGACATGAGATCAAGGAAAGAGATATCTTGATTGAGGGAGTCGTTATGGAGTTAGCCTGAAACCTGGCTCTAGAAAAATTCCCAGGAATCCACAAGGATGACCCCAGCTAAGACCCTAAGCAATAGAGGAGAGGGTGTCTGAACTGGCCTTGCCCTGTAGTCAGACTGAAGATTATCTTAAATATCACTATAGAACCTTTGACCAACAACACTAGAAAACAGAGGCAGAGACCCACATGGGAGCACTGGACTGAGGTCCCAAGGTCCAGTTGAAGAAGGGAAGGAATTAGAATGAGCAAAGAAGTCAAGACCATGAAGGGTTCATTCACTGAAACAGTTTTCCTGAGCTAATTGGAGCTCACCAGCTCCAGCTGGACTGGGAAGGAGCAAGCATAGGATCAAACTAGTCCCTCTGAATGTGGTTGACACTTGTATGGCTGGGGCAGACTGAGGGGCCACTGGCAGTGGCACTAGGATTTATCTCTACTGCATGTACTGGCTTTTTTGGATCCTATTCTCTTTGTATGTATACCTTGCTCAGCCTAGATGTAGTAGGGAGGGCCTTGAACTTTCCACAAAACAAAGTGCCTTACCCTCTTTTAGGATTAGAGGAGAGTAGGGTAGGAGGGTGTATGTGAATGGGAGGAGGAGAGACAGTAGGAATATGGATTGGTAGTTTAAAAAAAAAACAAACTAATAAAAAATAAAATGAAAGAAAAAACAAGTTCTTAAAATCCACCTTATTCTGATGTGGGAGAGTCTTCTGTTTGTGTTGATTTCATTCGTTAATAAAGAAACTGCCTTGGCCTGTTTAATAGGCCAGCCCTTAGGTGGGTGGAGTAGACAGAACAGGAAGAAGGAAGTGAGGTAGATAGCTCAGACAGTCGCCATGCCTCTCCTCCGTGAGAAAGTCGCTATGAAGCCAGCCACCAGGTCAGACATGCTGAATCTTTCCTGGTAAGACACCACTTTGTGGTGCTACACAGATTATTAGATATGGGTTAAAGCAAGATATGTGAGAATTAGCTAATAAGAGGCCGAAACTAATGGGCCATGCAGTGTTTAAATGAATACAGTTTGTGTGTTGTTATTTTGGGGCATAAGCTAACCAGGCAGCCGGGAGCTGGGCGGCAGGAACATGGCCCGCAGCTCGTCACTACATTATTCATTTTTATATAAACAGTTAAAATAAATAAAAATTTCCCTAAAAAAATCCAACAACAACAAAAACAAAAACAACAGAGTGTCAAAAGAGACAGCTTAGTCAGTAAAGTCAGCTCACAAGGACTTGAGTCAATTCCTAGAATCCATGTGGAAGATCCAGATACAGTAACACAAGTTTATAATTCCAGTCCTGGGAAGGTAGAGACTGGCAGATCCCTCGAAAGCTCTGGAATTTGCTGGCCCTCCAGTCTTGTCCTCTTAGAGATTTATAGGAAAGTAAAAGATTCTGTCTCAATGAGCAAGGTGGAGAATGCCTGAGAAATGTCATCCAAGGTTATCTTTTGGCCTCCATATGCATATGCAAACACATAATCCTTCCACACATGAGCATACATGTACATACACACAAATGCCAGAAGAACTAAACAAGCAAATAAACAGAAGGAAAAAAGAAAGGAATGAAAGAAAAGTGATTCCCATTGTACTCATCTATGTAAATCACTTACCCAACCCTACTCTACTAAGAATAAGATATATAAAACAAATATAGATGCAGCAGAAGAAAACTTTCTGGTGATATTAGGAGGCAAAAATAATATAATATCAGGCAAATATTTGACAGACAAACCCAGAATTCATCCAAATAAAAACACATATTAACCAAAAATCAACTTTAAATGCCAGTTAATGGGAACACAAAATAACCTCATCCTTTCTCTAATCATTACATTTTTCAAACATAAATAACACCACTCTTCTGTAGCTGTGACTTTTCTTTATCTTCACTCTTTCACCTAGAATTATGCTGAACATAAAAAGTCCTTTGGACATTCTGAGAACTTGACTAATATTTTACTTATGCTTGTGGATGGGCCCTGATGCTTATTGTACATTCCCACTCTACTGCTTTAGTGAGCATTTTTGCATTTCACACAGTCTTGGAAATTGAGAATGTTTTGTGTGGGCCTGGGGCTAGGTTTTTTTTTTCTCATGGTTTATTTTTTTTATATTTAAAAAATTTCCATCTGCTTCCCGCCCCCTACCCTCCCCCTTCCCCTCCTCCCCCCCCCCTCCCTCCCCTCCCCTCCACCCATACCTCCCCTCCCTCCCTCTCAAGGCCAAGGAGCCATCAGGGTTCCCCACTCTATGCTAAGACCAAGGTCCTCCCAACTCCCCCCAGGTCCAGGAAGGTGATCGACCAAGCTGAGAAGGCTCCCACAGAGCCCGTCCATGAAGAACAATCAGAGCCCAGAGCCATTGTCCTTTGCTTCTCAGTCAGCCCCCGCTGTTGGCCACAGTCAGAGAGACGGGTTTGGTCGCATGATCCATCAGTCCCATTCCAACTGGAGTTGGTGATCTCCCATTAGTTCTGTCCCACCGTTTCCATGAGTGAACGCACCCCTCTCGTTCCTGACTTTCTCCCTCATGTTCTCGCTCCTTCTGCTCCTCATCGGGACCTTGGGAGCTCAGTCCAGTGCTCCAATGTGGGGCTCAGTCACCTTCCCCATCTGTCGCCAGCTGGAGGTTCCCTCACGGTCCTGACTTTCTTTCTCATGTTCTCTCTCCTTCTGCTCCTCATCAGGACCTTGGGAGCTCAGTCCGGTGCTCCAAGGTGGGGCTCTGTCATTTTCTTCATCTATCGTCAGGTGGAGGTTCTATGGTGATATGCAAGAAATTCATCAGTATGGCTATAGGAACTGGACGTTTCAGGCTCCCTCTCCTCAGCTGCCCAAGGAACTAACTGGGGGCGTCTCCCTGGAAACCTGGGAACCCCTCTAGGGTCAAGTCTCTTGACAACCCTCAGGTAGCTCCTTAAATTAAGATATATGCTTCCCTGCTCTCATATCCACCCTTCCTATATCCCAAGCACCCCATTCCTCCGAGCTCCCCCCGCTCTCCCCTTCACACTTTTCTCTCCCCATCTTCCCTTGGCCCAGTCTTGCCCAACCCTCAAGTTCCCAATTTTGCCTGGCGATCGTGTCTACTTCCAATATCCAGGAGGATTACTATATCTTTTTTGGGAGTTCACCTTCTTATTATCTTCTCAAGGATCCCAAATTTATAGGCTCGATGTCCTTTAATTATGGCTAAAAACCGATTATGAGTGAGTACATCCCATGTTCATCATTATGGGTCTGGGTTACCTCACTCAGAATAGTGTTTTCTATTTCCATCCATTTGCCTGCAAAATTCAAGATGTCATTGTTTTTTACCGCTGAGTAGTATTCTAGCATGTATATATTCCACAGTTTCTTCATCCATTCTTCCACTGCAGGGCATCTAGGCTGTCTCCAGGATCTGGCTATTACAAATAATGCTGCTATGAACATAGATGAGCATATGCTTTTGTTGTATGATTGGGCATCTCTTGGGTAGATTCCCAATAGTGGAATTGCTGGGTCCTGGGGTAGGTTGATCCCGAATTTCCTGAGAAACCGCCACACTGCTTTCCAAAGTGGTTGCACAAGTTTGCATTCCCACCAGCAATGGATGAGTGTGCCCCTTACCCCACAACCTCTCCAGCAAAGGTTATTATTGGTGTTTTGGATTTTAGCCAATCTGACAGGTGTAAGATGATATCTCAAAGTTGTTTTGATTTGCATTTCCCTGATAGCTAGGGAGGTTGAGCATGCCCTTAAGTGTCTTTTGGCCATTCGAACTTCTTCTGTTGAGAATTCTCTGTTCAGTTCAGCGCCCCATTTTTTAATTGGGTTAATTGGCATTTTACCGTCTAGTCTCTTGAGTTCCTTATATATTTTAGAGATCAGACCTTTGTCAGTTGCAGGGTTGGTGAAGATCTTTTCCCAGTCAGTAGGCTGCCTTTGTGTCTTAGTGACAATGTCCTTTGCTTTACAGAAGCTGCTCAACTTCAGGAGGTCCCATTTATTCAATGTTGCCCTTAAAGTCTGTGCAGCTGGGGTTATGCATAGGAAACGGTTCCCTGTGCCCATTTGTTGTAGAGTACTTCCCACTTTCTCCTCTATCAAGCTCAATGTGTTCAAATTGATATTGAGGTCTTTAATCCATTTGGACTTGAGTTTTGTGCATGGTGATAGACACGGATCTACTTTCATTCTTCTACAGGTTGACATCCAGTTATGCCAGCACCATTTGTTGAAGATGCCCTCTTTCTTCCATTGTGTACTTTTGGCTCCTTTATCAAAAATCAGGTGTTCATAGGTTTGTGGTTTAAGATCCGGGTCTTCTATCCGATTCCATTGGTCAACTTCTCTGTTTTTATGCCAATACCAAGCCGTTTTCAATACTGTAGCTTTGTAATAGAGTTTGAAGTCAGGGATGGTAATGCCTCCAGAAGAACCTTTATTGTATAAGATTTTTTTGGCTATCCTGGGTTTCTTGTTTTTCCATATAAAGTTGATTATTGTCCTCTCAATCTCTGTGAAGAATTTTAATGGGACCTTGATTGGGATTGCATTGAATCTATAGATTGCTTTTGGTAGAATTGCCATTTTTACTATGTTGATCCTCCCAATCCACGAGCAGGGGAGATCCTTCCATTTTCTGGTATCCTCTTCAATTTCTTTCTTCAAAGACTTAAAGTTCTTGTCAAATAAATCCTTCACTTCCTTGGTTAGCGATACTCCCAGATATCTTATGCTATTTGTGGCTATTGTGAAAGGTGATACTTCTCTGATTTCCCTCTCTGCTTCCTTATCCTTTGTGTATAGGAGGGCGACTGATTTTTTGGAGTTGATCTTGTATCCTGCCACGTTACTGAAGGAGTTTATCAGCTGTAGGAGTTCTTTGGTGGAGTTTTTGGGGTCGCTTATGTATACTATCATATCATCTGCAAATAATGAAAGTTTAACTTCTTCCTTTCCAAATTGAATCCCCTTGATTCCCTTATGTTGTCTTATTGCTATTGCTAGAACTTCAAGCACTATATTGAAGAGATAAGGAGAGAGTGGACAGCCTTGTCGTGTTCCTGAATTTAGTGGGATAGCCTTGAGTTTCTCTCCGTTTAATTTGATGTTAGCTGTCGGCTTGCTGTAAATAGCTTTTATTATATTTAGGAATGACCCTTGTATCCCTAATCTCTCCAAGACCTTTATCATAAAAGGGTGCTGAATTTTGTCAAATGCTTTTTCAGCATCTAATGAGATGACCATATGGTTTTTTTCCTTCAGTTTGTTTATATGATGGATTACATTAATAGATTTTCGTATGTTGAACCAGCCCTGCATCTCTGGGATGAAGCCTACTTGATCGTAATGGATAATTTTTCTAATGTGTTCTTGGATTCGGTTTGCCAGTATTTTATTGAGAATTTTTGCGTCAATGTTCATGAGTGAGATTGGCCTGTAATTCTCTTTCTTGGTTGAGTCTTTGTGTGGTTTAGGTATCAGGGTAACTGTAGCTTCATAGAAGGAATTTGGCAGTGACTCTTGTGTTTCTATATTATGAAATACCTTAAGGAGTATAGGTATTAGGTCCTTCTTGGAAGTTCTGGTAGAATTCCGCATTGAAACCATCTGGTCCTGGGCTCTTTTTGGTAGGGAGGTTTCTGATAACAGTTTCTAATTCTTCGCGACTAACAGGACGATTTAGAGCATTTACCTGGTCCTGGTTTAACTTTGGTATATGGTATTTATCTAAAAAACTGTCCATTTCTTTTACATTTTCCAATTTTGTGGCATACAGGCTTTTGTAGTAAGATCTAATGATTTTCTGAATTTCCTCTGTGTCTGTGGTTATGTCCCCCTTTTCATTTCTGATCTTGTTAATTTGCGTGTTCTCCCTCTGCCGTTTGATTAGTTTGGCTAAGGGTTTGTCAATCTTGTTGATTTTCTCCAAGAACCAGCTTCTTGTTTCATTGATTCTTTGGATTGTTTTCTGTGTTTCTATTTTGTTGATTTCTGCCCTCAATTTGATTATTTCCAGTCTTCTACTTCTCCTAGGTGAGTCTGCTTCTTTTTTTTCCAGAGCTTTCAGGTGTGCTGTTAAGTCACCAATGAGCGCTTTCTCCGTTTTCTTTAAGTGGGCACCTAGTGCTATGAACTTTCCTCTTAGCACTGCTTTCATTGTGTCCCATAGGTTTGAGTATGTTGTGTCTTTGTTTTCATTAAATTCAAGAAAGACTTTAATTTCTTTCTTTATTTCTTCCTTGACCCAGGTGTGGGTCAGTAGTTGACTGTTCAGTTTCCATGAGTTTGTGGGCTTTCTGGGGGTAGCATTGTTGTTGAATTCTAATTTTAATCCATGGTGATCCGATAAGACACAGGTGGTTACTAATATTTTTTTGTAACTGTGGAAGTTTGCTTTGTTACCAAGTATATGGTCAATTTTCGAAAAGGTTCCATGAGCCGCAGAGAAGAAGGTATATTCTTTCCTATTTGGGTGGAATGTTCTATAGATGTCTGTTAAGTCCATTTGGTTCATTACCTCCATTAAGTCTTTCAATTCTCTGTTAGGTTTCTGTCTGATTGACCTGTCCATTGGTGAGAGAGGAGTGTTGAAGTCTCCAACTATTAGTGTGTGTGGTTTGATGGCTGCCTTGAGTTCTAGAAGTGTTTCTTTTACATAAGTGGGAGCTTTTATATTAGGGGCATAGATATTCAGGATTGAGACTTCATTCTGAATGGATTTTTCCTGTTATGAGTATAAAGTGTCCCTTTCCATCTCTTCTGATTGATTTTAGTTTGAAGTCAACTTTGTTGGAAATTAGTATGGCCACACCCGCTTGTTTCTTAGGGCCATTTGCTTGATAAACCTTTTCCCAACCCTTTACTCTGAGTAGGTGTCTGTCTTTGTGGTTGAGGTGTGTTTCTTGTAAACAGCAAAATGTTGGATTCTGTTTTCGTATCCAGTCTCTTAGCCTGTGCCTTTTTATAGGTGAATTGAGTCCATTGATATTAAGTGATATTAATGACCAGTGGTTGTTAACTTCAGTCATCTTTAGTAGTAGAGTTTGTGTGTTTCCCTTCTTCTAGTTGTGCTGGTGAAGGGTCGCTAGATGCCTGAGTTATTGTCGGCGTTGTTGGACTCCTTGGTTTGTGATTTTCCTTCTATTACTTTCTGCAAGGCTGGATTTGTGGCTGCGTATTGTTTAAATCTGTTTTTGTCCTGGAATATCTTGTTTTCTCCATCAATGGTGAATGCAAGCTTTGCTGGGTATAATAGTCTAGGCTTGCATCCATGTTCCCTAAGTGTCTGTAGCACATCTACCCAAGCTCTTCTGGCTTTCATGGTTTCCATTGAGAAATCAGGTGTAATTCTGATAGGTTTCCCTTTATATGTTACTTGACCTTTTTCCTTTGCAGCTCTTAATATCTGTTCTTTATTCTGTATGTTTTGTGTTTTGATTATTATATGGCGTGGGGATGCTTTCTTTTGATCCAGTCTATTTGGTGTTCTGTAGGCTTCTTGTACCTTCATAGGAACATCCTTCTTTAGGTTGGGGAAGTTTTCTTCTATAATTTTGTTGAATATGTTTTCTGGGCCTTTGAGTTGTAATTCTTCTCCTTCTTCTACCCCAATTATTCTTAGGTTTGGTCTTTTCATGGTGTCCCAGATTTCCTGAATGTTTTGTGTTAAGAATTTGTTAGATTTGTTTAGTTCTTTAATCTGTGAGTTTATTTCCTCTATAGTATCTTCAGAGTCCGAGATTCTTTCTTCCATCTCTTGTATTCGGTTGGAAATACTTGTCTCTGAAGTTTCTGTTCGTTTACTCAGAGTTTCCATTTCCAGTCGTCCCTCAGATTGTGTTTTCTTCAATACCTCCATTTCATTTATCAGGTCTTGTACTGTTTCCCTTACCTGTTTGATTGCTTTTTCTTGTTTTTCTTGTTTTTCTTGGGTATCTTTGAGAGATTTATTTATTTCGTCTACCTTTTTGTTTGTCATCTCCATTTCTTTATGGCAGTTTTTTACCTCCTGTTTAAGGTCCTCTATTATTTTCATAAAGTACTATTTAATGTCGATTTCTTCTATATCTTCTGGGGTAGGGTGTTCAATTCTTGTTGTTTCGGGATGTCTGGCTTGTAGTGATGTCATGTTGCCTTTCATGTTGTTGGAGGAGCTCCTGCATTGGCGCCTGCCCATCTCTTCCTTCAAAAGGAGCATGGAGGTGTTTGGTGTCCCCAAAGAATGATGGATCCTCCTGCAGACTGTCAGGTCCCCTTGCAGGCCAAGCAGCTCTCAGACAAAGGCCTACCTTGCTCCGGGCAGTCAAATGAAGGAGGGGACCTCCCACCGGCCTGGGTGCACTCAATTCCAGGTCCCCAGAGCCCAAACAGGCTGAGCTGTGGGATTTTGTGGCCCCAAAGACGGGAGGATGAGGCAGGGGGAGGGGGGGAGGATTCTGGGTGCAAGCTGGGAAGGGACAGGAGAGAGAGGCGGGTATCCGGGGAGAATAACCCCTGCAGGAAGAGCAGGAAGTGTGCTGGTGGCAGGGGGAGTTGTGGAGAGTCGGTGGTCCCTCTCCGGGCAGCTGCCGCGGTTCGGGCACTCACTCCTCACTCACCCCAAAGAACGATGGATCCTCCTGCAGACTGTCAGGTCCCCTTGCAGGCCAAGCAGCTCTCAGACAAAGGCCTACCTTGCTCCGGGCAGTCAAATGAAGGAGGGGACCTCCCACCGGCCTGGGTGCACTCAATTCCAGGTCCCCAGAGCCCAAACAGGCTGAGCTGTGGGATTTTGTGGCCCCAAAGACGGGAGGATGAGGCAGGGGGAGGGGGGGAGGATTCTGGGTGCAAGCTGGGAAGGGACAGGAAGAGAGAGGCAGTATCCGGGGAGAATAACCCCTGCAGGAAGAGCAGGAAGTGTGCTGGTGGCAGGGGGAGTTGTGGAGAGTCGGTGGTCCCTCTCCGGGCAGCTGCCGCGGTTCGGGCACTCACTCCTCACTCACCCCAAAGAACGATGGATCCTCCTGCAGACTGTCAGGTCCCCTTGCAGGCCAAGCAGCTCTCAGACAAAGGCCTACCTTGCTCCAGGGCAGTCAAATGAAGGAGGGGACCTCCCACCGGCCTGGGTGCACTCAATTCCAGGTCCCCAGAGCCCAAACAGGCTGAGCTGTGGGATTTTGTGGCCCCAAAGACGGGAGGATGAGGAAGGGGGAGGGGGGGAGGATTCTGGGTGCAAGCTGGGAAGGGACAGGGAGATAGAGGCAGTATCCGGGGAGAATAACCCCTGCAGGAAGAGCAGGAAGTGTGCTGGTGGCAGGGGGAGTTGTGGAGAGTCGGTGGTCCCTCTCCGGGCAGCTGCCGCGGTTCGGGCACTCACTCCTCACTCACCCCAAAGAATGATGGATCCTCCTGCAGACTGTCAGGTCCCCTTGCAGGCCAAGCAGCTCTCAGACAAAGGCCTACCTTGCTCCGGGCAGTCAAATGAAGGAGGGGACCTCCCACCGGCCTGGGTGCACTCAATTCCAGGTCCCCAGAGCCCAAACAGGCTGAGCTGTGGGATTTTGTGGCCCCAAAGACGGGAGGATGAGGCAGGGGGAGGGGGGGAGGATTCTGGGTGCAAGCTGGGAAGGGACAGGGAGAGAGAGGCGGTATCCGGGGAGAATAACCCCTGCAGGAAGAGCAGGAAGTGTGCTGGTGGCAGGGGGAGTTGTGGAGAGTCGGTGGTCCCTCTCCGGGCAGCTGCCGCGGTTCGGGCACTCACTCCTCACTCACCCCAAAGAATGATGGATCCTCCTGCAGACTGTCAGGTCCCCTTGCAGGCCAAGCAGCTCTCAGACAAAGGCCTACCTTGCTCCAGGCAGTCAAATGAAGGAGGGGACCTCCCACCGGCCTGGGTGCACTCAATTCCAGGTCCCCAGAGCCCAAACAGGCTGAGCTGTGGGATTTTGTGGCCCCAAAGACGGGAGGATGAGGAAGGGGGAGGGGGGGAGGATTCTGGGTGCAAGCTGGGAAGGGACAGGGAGAGAGAGGCGGTATCCGGGGAGAATAACCCCTGCAGGAAGAGCAGGAAGTGTGCTGGTGGCAGGGAGAGTTGTGGAGAGTCGGTGGTCCCTCTCCGGGCAGCTGCTGCGGTTCGGGCACTCACTCCTCACTCACCCCAAAGAATGATGGATCCTCCTGCAGACTGTCAGGTCCCCTTGCAGGCCAAGCAGCTCTCAGACAAAGGCCTACCTTGCCCCAGGCAGTCAAATGAAGGAGGGGACCTCCCACAGGCCTGGGTGCACTCAATTCCGGGTCCCCAGAGCCCAAACAGGCTGAGCTGTGGGATTTTGTGGCCCCAAAGACAGCAGGATGAGGAATGGGGAGGGGGGGAGGATTCTGGGTGCAAGCTGGGAAGGGACAGGGAGAGAGAGGCGGTATCCGGGGAGAATAACCCCTGCAGGAAGAGCAGGAAGTGTGCTGGTGGCAGGGGGAGTTGTGGAGAGTCGGAGGTCCCTCTCTGAGCAGCTGCTGCGGTTCGGGCACTCACTCCTCACTCACCCCAAAGAATGATGGATCCTCCTGCAGACTGTCAGGTCCCCTTGCAGGCCAAGCAGCTCTCAGACAAAGGCCTACCTTGCTCAGGGCAGTCAAATGAAGGAGGGGACCTCCCACCGGCCTGGGTGCACTCAATTCCAGGTCCCCAGAGCCCAAACAGGCTGAGCTGTGGGATTTTGTGGCCCCAAAAACGGGAGGATGAGGCAGGCCTGGGGCTAGGTTTAAGCTGCTCTGTGAGCAGTAACATCTGCATTCGTTCCAGGAGACTTACAATCTTCTTACTACTGAAGGAAACCTGCTTAAATTTCTCTCAACTCATTTGGGGCAATGGTCTCAAATGGGGAGAGCTTAACCAGTCCCAAGTGGGAAAGGACCACAGGTTTGTTGCTGGGGTCTGAAAAACCTTACCCCAGCTAGGATAATAAGTCAATCTAGTTGACAATAGTGGAAAACTCCATCAAATTGAATTTAATAAAAATATGTACATATAATCTAACTTATTATTTGCTTTGTTTTTTTTAGTACACTCAACTCATTTAACTGGGGATTATACAAGTCGAATCCAAATACACTTTGAATAAATATATAATTAAATTAGTACTAATTCAACAAACAAGGCAAGTTTTAAATTTTGGATGTATTCTGTATATGAAAGTAGATTTTATTTGACAGGGAGATGAAGAGCAAGAGGGAAGGAGGAAGAGTAAAAAAGAAGAGGAAAAAGAAAATCAGACATACACAACCAAGTGTTACATTCTGAACAGAAGGTATTTTTGCAAAAGACTCTCACAATAAACTTGCTTCTGCCTCAGAACTTTGATTAAACAAAGTTTAATCAAAACTTTGGTTCCCTGTGGTTTGGAAATCAAATGCGAGTGTGTTGCTCCTTCTAACTTAAGCTAAAATGGATAATCAAAGCTTGACTCCACAGGGCTGTGATCTATAACTATGAGGAACTGGCAGACCACAGCGGCAGGAAGGCATCAGAGATTCTACTGAAGTTTCTATCCAAATACATACCAAGGGATTCACATGTTTATTCACTGATGGTTTCAGAAAAGCTGGTGACAAGTAGGGCTTTGGAAATTTTGGTTTCCCAGGAATTCTCACTATCCTAATTGAGACTCTCCCTTGACTTCCAAAGTTTCAGCAGTTCTCATGACCTCCCACACTGCTCTAACTCTTCTCTTCAATCAGTGCATGAGACTCAATGCTTCAGTCATGGGAAGAAGTGAACAACCGTAGGCAACAGAGATTATTACTTCCTAGAGAATTTGCGTTTCACCCATGATTCAAAGCTATACTATGACAGCTACAACTTAATCTACAAGTGGAACCCCAACTTACTGCTGACTACCTATCACAGCTACTGAAAAAATTATTCATTTCTTTCTATATTTATTTAACTATTCGTTCAGTGAATATATAAAAAGCACCAGTTGTACTTCAGCTTGATGCTACATTCTAAAATTCAAAGATAAATTAGTACACAAAGTCTTCTTAGCTAGGCCTAAATTAGTAAAAGAAAGATTCAGAAGTAGAACAAATCCAAAGAAATTTATGCTCTGAGACATGATAATTACAGTACCAGTTAAACTTCTGAAAACTAAGGACAAGGTGGAGGAGGAGACACTTACAAGAATATCAACTTGAATGATAAGAGACTTCTCATTTAAAGCCATAAAGGCCAGAAAGAACTGTTAAATAAAAAAGAGTTGTTGATCATCAACATCTAGCAAAATAATCCTTTAAGAAGGAAGAAAATACAAAAAGCAACTGAAATACAGTGTTCTTTCCTCCTTAGTTGGATGAATATTTGATGACTGAGTACAATTATAGCATTATGTTAAACTCAAAGTAATGATATTTAAAGGTCATAAAGATTCAAAGGGCCGCAAGTGAATTTTCTACACTTCACTCCAAGTAGTAAAGTGTTGATGACAGTAGACAGTCCCAAGTCATATATCAACATATTAGTACTCAGAGGCACCACTGTCAAACACATATGGGCATACACTGAAATGCATTATAAATAAATGAGTATCAGTTTCCTTTGAGATTGAAACATTCCATTCTGCTGAGAGGCTCCATTAAAGATGGGAAGTGAACAATTGAAAAAGCCCCTGAAACTGGTCAGATTCACTAGACCCACCCCTGTAAGAGCACATAAACAGTAAAGACTGATGAGAGTCACTTTCATATGACCAAGCAGCAATAAAGAAGCAAAGACCTGCCCAACTTCTAAGAAGAAAAAAAGACCTGCTGAGAAGTCTGGAAGAGGCTCAGATCAACTGAGTCACCTAGAAAGGACATTTTGCAACCTGTTGAGCTGCCTGTAGGTTATGATATATGTTCCAGACTTCCACTTTGTGGAAGCTGTAATCCATGCTGTGGTGAGCTTTTGTGGTGCAGCTGTCTTTGAGTCTTTCCTGTTTGGGTAATTAACCCCTCACCCATATTCCAGTAAGTAACCTCCAACAAATCTCATTGGCTCACTGATTTGAACTTTGATGGTAGCATAATTTAGTCTATGATGAGTTCCTTATCTGGGGTGAATAGGTATGTGTGTTGCCTCTCCCAAAGAAAAGTCTGTCACACAACAGTAAATCAAGATGAGATTCTAAAAAGTATTCCAAAAACATACACAAAGAAAAGTCTTCACACAACAGTAAATAAAGATGGGATTCTAATAAGTTTTCTAAAAATATACACATTCAAATAAAACAAAGAGGAGTGAGACCCACTGGAAAAAAAGAAAATAAATAGTAAAAAGGTAATGGTAACTAAGCGTTAGCACATAAAAACAGAAGATTGTTATGATATGCCTAAAAAAATCACACTGAGTTCTTTTTTTAAAAAAACAAACCCCTAAAGTTATATAATGTATTATTCTAGTCATATGACTTGTTGACATACTAGTTTAGAAATGAAAGAAAGGCAGATAAGACATTGTTGAAGGTTAGAAACAAGAAGCCTGCAGGGGCAGAGGGAGCATGGTTATAAAAGGATAACATGAGAGTGTTTCCTGTAGTGTTGACTATGGCCATGAATAAAAGAAACCACAGAGGTGATATAATCACATAGATTATAAAACACGTATACACATTTTCAAGCAAATAACACTGGAAAAACACCATTACACTATATTAAATCCAATATCATCACTATGATTTCACAAAATAACAACACTGGATAAATCTGAGTATAGAGCACACAGGCTCTCTATTTTTTTCTGACATCTATACATGAACCTACAATATCTTAATAAAAATTTCCATTAAAAAGTAATATTCACAGTAAGATCCAGAGTTTCTTTTTTAAGTGACTACAAAAGTACCAGGAGATCAGTCATTAATTTGCTAACATTGATCGGAAAGGGGTATAGAATTATGGATGATGCTTATTTCTTCTCTGTATAATTCTGAGGGTTTTTTAAAAGTCATAATAAACATTCAGATATTATACTGTCCGAAAAACTAACTATTTGACCTGTGCGTTGAGTTCACAATGTTTCTGAAGAATTTAGGAAGAGAAATATTGAAGTTAGGGAGACAAACTGATGTTAGTAATGTTTACATGTCAGCAAAGATGAGGAAAATTATAAAAGTGGTAAAAAATGGATGTTGGTTTTCTAGTGTCACTTCAATGATTTCCTTTCCAGCTGCCCAATTGGTGCACATGTCTGGGCTTGAATGTGGTGACCAGAGATTGATGCCACATATCTTTCTCAATCATTCTCTAATATATTTAGAGAGGATCACTCACTCGAACCCAAAGCTTGCTTACATAGTTAACCTAGCTAGTTTGCTTCAGAGATGCCCTGTCTTCAACTCCAAAACACTAGGTTGAAGGCGGGACTGGCATTTGTATGGGTTCTGAGGAAGTGGACCTTAGTTTTCATGTTTGCATTATGAGTGCTTTACCACGTGAGCCATCTCACTAGCCCCTGGTTTCTCAGATTCTAAATACACCCCTTGCTGTGGGAAATGTTCTTGTACACTGTAAAGATTTGTTTCTCATATTGGTTTAATAAAATGTTTAATAAAATGCTGATTGACCAGTAGCCAGGCAGGCAGTAGAGGCAGGGCAACCAGACTAAGAGAATTCTGAAAAGATGAAAGGCCAGATGCAGTCGCCAGCCAGATACAGAGGAAGCAAGATGAAAATGCCTTACTGATAAAAGGTACTAAGCTAAGTATCTAACATAGACAAGAATTATGGGTTAATTTATTTTATAAGTGCTAGTTAATAATAAGCCTGGGCTAATAGTCCAAATAGTTTACAATTAATAAAAGTCTCTGTGTGTTTTGTTGGAACTGAATGAATGTGGAACCAGGCAAGACAGAAACTTCTGTCTACAACTCCTGGTACTAAGTAAAAAAGGCACAGTTTAAAAGAAGAAAAGAAAAAAATGGAGTGTGAAATCTCATCATGGATACTGTAGTGTGACATAGTGAGTCACACAGTAAATCCCTTTGTCCTTCTATCTTTACATGCAAGTGTTCACTACAAAGAGTCATTGGCCTGGGGGTGGCACTGCAAGGGCAGAGGGTGGATGTGCAAGGATGGGAAATGAATGGGATCAAGATGCATGCTGTGAAAAACACAATAAATAAATAAATAAATAAATAAATAAATAAATAAATAAATAAATAAATAAATAAATAAATGGCACAGTTTACTAGGTGGGTTAAGTATTTTAGTTTTTAAGACAAGATTACTTCTGAACCTACATTTCCAATAGATACCCTAAAGAACAGGAGAGATCTAAAGATGCAGAGCCTGTAAGTGTTGACCAAGAAGGAGGAATATTGGGGGAAATGTGATGGGTAGCACAAGTGAAAGGTGGTGTCATATTGATACCTACAAGACAGTGGTAGCTGAAGGTGAACAGGTAGGAAAAGCCTCTGGTCAGATTAAAGAAGAGGAATTTGATTTAATTAAATTGAGAGATTTAATGCAGAGTTGGTAGCAAAATGAGAAGATGATGTAGCCAAACAGCACAAAGAGGGACTCCTGAGATCAGCAACAGTAAGAAGCTCCTGCTGCCCTTGATCTGGAGGCAAAGCTCCAGCCATATTACTAGACAGGATTGCCCAAAGCAAGCTGGAAATACAGCAGCATGTCTGGCAAGAATGGAAGTTATAAGATGTAACCACAGCTGAAAAATGTGCCTACATCAGAGAGAATGTGTGAAAATACCCTACAGTCTTTCTTTTGCCAGCCCTTTAATCTACCAATGCCAAGGCCAGTTCCAGGCCAGATGACTTGGGACGCTGAGAAATATAGCCCACAGGAGCCAGCCTTTAAGATACATACAAAGGAGATCTGGAGAAAGGTATGAGACAGACCTGGGGGCAAACAGACAGAACTAACATAGTGAATTACTCCTGCTACTAAATATCCATTCTACCTCATACTCATACTCAGCAAACTTTTGCTTTTGCTAAACATAAGGTAAGTACAACTTATCAGCCTCCTACAAAATGGAGAGAGGAATGACTAGTATCTCAATTTTCCATCTTAAATGCAGGTAATACAAGCATTATGGAATCCCAAGTATAAATACCAAATGCAGGTTTCTGTAGTTTAATGATCTATGCATTAAATTACAAAGTCATCATCACCAACATTGCTCATCTAAAATGATAAGAAAAAGGTTGGATAGATGGCTCAGTGGTTAAGAGCACTTGCTAATCTTACTGAGGACCTGAGTTCAGATCCCAGTATTCAAGTTTGACAATTCACAACTGCCTGTAATTCCAACTCTAAGGGAATCTGATGCCTTTATCCTCCCTGAACATGTGCATACATAAGCGTACATGCACACGCACATGATTAGAAATAATCTAAGATATAAATGATATAAAATAATAGGAAGAAGGCTGTTCATTGATCCATGTAGAATAAATTATGCCAGACACTGCAATTCTTGTCTTGTAATGAGCAGCACTACATCTGATCCTAATCACTTTCTTCTTACACAACACATTTTGTGGGCCTTTTTTTCTCTCTCTCTCTTTTAGCTATGACATTGAGTTGCAATTCTTTTGGCAGTGGTGGCAGTGGTGGCAGTTATGGGGTAGGGATAGGGGGGTTGTGATCCATTCTTTAATTCATGAAAACTCAGCATCCTTGAGGGTCCTTCACTTACTGAATCACTGTAGACTTTGGCTTCTACCCTATAAAATGGAAGTACCAAAAAATTCCCTCTTATGTATCAGCAACCCAATTTCCCATCCTTAATCATGATCAACCATCTCAACTGATAGTCATTCTCTCCTCTTGTTGGTTCAGTGTTACAAGGAGCCAAGTGACCATCTCAACTGCAGTTCATAATGAGACCAAATGGTTGCGGGGAGTCTCTAAGTCACATACAAATTCTATATAAAGGAGAAACACACCATGCATGAGTAATCAGCTCAAAGCACATGACATATACTGAGAAGCAGTATCCCAACCCCACAAAACAAGATATCTCATTTGATGCCCTAAGTCAAGCTTAATTAACCCATTCCGTCATTTTATTAGGGCAGCAGCTTCCAAGTGATGGAGTACATGCTAAGCAGCAAATTTTATTGTCATGATTTATTGTTGTACTTTTCTTGTAATGAAATACATCCACTGGCCAGAGCACTGTTATATGTGATACCATAAAAGTGAATTAGTATTCCATAAGCCCTTAGATCAGTGGTTCTCAACCTTTCTAACACTGCAACCCTTTAATACAGTTCCTCATATTGTGGTGACTCCCCCCAACCATAAAATTATTTTCAGTGTTTCTTTATAACTGTAATTTTACTACTGTTCTGAATCATAATGTAAATATCTGATATATAGGATATCTGATATATGACCTTTGTGAAAGGGTCTTTGACCCACAGTTTGGGATGGTGATAAGACTAATCTAGATTTATAATCATAAGGAGAAACTGGAAAACGTTCATTATATAAAAAGGTTGAATGTGCTGAACTTGCTAATAAGTGACTGGGTGGTCCACCAAAGAATGGTTGCAAATAATCAGGTCATCATGGGCCTCTAATTTGCTGGGCTAGACGTTTAGAAGCAACAGTAGCAGCTCATCCTTGGTAAGGAAAATTCCATATTATTGAATCTTGCAGGACCTCTCATTGGTTATAATTAGTTGGGGGTTAGATGATTGTAGAGTTTAGAAGGTGCTGGCTATAAGGGATCAGTTCCACTGTAGAGCAGGGGAATCTTATGGAGCTGTTCTGAGGAAACTAGTCTGGTTTCCTGAATGGAAAATAAGGGAGAGTAACTGTTTTCCAAGAGTTCTTGTTTGAATAACTGAGTTGATGGTATTTGGTGAAATGAAGAAGATATAGGAGTTTAAGGAGTATGTGGGATGTCACAGAAAAAGCTGCCTGGGCCAGTCTTAAATTCAAGAGAGAAACTTGTAATAATTATAAAACTGAAAATAAAGCCATTAAAACATAAGAGTTTAAAAGATGAACCAGTAGTTTTAAACACTTTCTGTTCTTGCAGAAGACCTGGGATTGGTTCTTAGCATTCACATGGCAGCCTACAACCACTTGTAACTCCAACTTCAGGGGAGTCGGTGCATTCTTCTGGCCTCTTTGAGCACAGTAATGTACATGGTACACGTACATATGATAAGCTAAAAATAAAGAAATCTTTTAAAAAGTAGAGAAAAACACTTGACATGGACCTCTGGCTTCCATGTACATGTACATATTATACACTTGTACACACAAGTATTTACACCTAAACAAACATGTACATATAAAACACACATAAAATAAAATCATGTGCATGGATAAAGTTCATTTAGGGTTAGTATAGAATAAACAGAGAAAATGAACAGAAACAAACGTTAGCTATCACTAACATTCAAAGATGAAGACTCAAAAGATGTCAAGTGGTATCTAAGAAATCAGAGAAGAAAAGACTAGCAAGAGAAAATGTGAATGCTCAAAGGGTTGTATTCACCAGAGAGGACAGAAACATAAACTGTAGGACAAGCATAGTGGTACATGCCTATAATCCCAGTACTAGGGAGGCCAACTAGAGATACATTAGCTGGGAGGGGAAGGGGGTCATATTTTTTTTAAAATAGAAACTGACTGAACGTAGAAATGAATAACCCTTTAACCAAATCCTGCTCATCACCAGATACATGAATATATCTATCTGTTTTAGATCAATCATACTCCAGCCATCCTGCTACCAGAGATTAGCAGAGCCCATCCAGACCAAAACTCTGCCACAAATCTACAGAATCAATGAAATAATCAGTTGTTTCAAGGCACTAGATTTCCAGGCATTTTTGGCCCAGCAAAAGCTAACAGATGGACTCATTGTCACTGTGCTGATAGCTTACTGCAGTACAGTAAATCTACTATGTATCTTAGGGTTTGTTTGTTTGTTTTTTTAATCAAGAGGTGAGGAAATATATTTTTGTCCTAATTTTTGTTTTATTATTTTCACTTGGTTATCTATGCTTCAAAAGACAATTTTGAAATAATTTTGGACAGACACGCAGAGTTTACTGCAGACCATCTGCTTTGTAAAGAACTGTTGGAAGAGTCCCTATTTTGGCCCTTCTGTTACACCCACATCTCAAGGCACTCATCAAAGCTCTTTATATGTTGGTAAAGGTGGCACTAAAGAGTAAAGCAGAGGGAAGGCAGTTTCACTGCAAGTTAGGTCACCTCTCTACATTTTCTCTCAGTTAAAATCTTTTCTGGAACTTTCCAAATAAATACAGCAGAAGCATTTCTACAAGTGATGCTCTGAAGAAATAGAAGTAGGAATATAGTACTGATCTGGAAAGTGGCAGATGAACAGGTTGCAAGTTCCAACCTTATCAAAGGCTCTAGGAATTATTACCCATAGATATTCTATGCTATGTAATCTTTCATTTGAAAGAAACTGACTCTTGACAAAATAAAAGTTGCAGAAAATGTCCACATTGGCTGGAAAAAATAGTGATTCACTTGGACCTACCTCCTGTTTTAATTGTGTGTGTGTGTGTGTAAACAGAGTCACATGTATTTCAGGCTGGTCCTGAACTCACTATAGAGTTGAGGATGACCTTGAAATTTAGACCCCCTTTTTCCACTTCCTGAGTACTGAGATTACAGTCATGCACCACCGTGCCCAGTTTTACAAAGTACTTGGGATGGAACCCAGGGCTTCCTACATGATTAGCAATCACTCTACCAACTGCGCTGCATCCCCAGCCCCACATAGACACTCAATATCCCGTGACCTAATCTTGTGATCAAGTTTAATATTTGCTTCAATTAGATTGTAACAAGCACTGACCTAGGCTTTGTCACCTAGCAAAACATTGGACTGGATAACATTTCAATTCTACCATTACAGTCTGTGCTCTGTCAAAAAAAAAATGGTAGGAAGACAGTACTACTGCCTTTCATAGAATTTGTCTCTATAACTCTATATCATTTTGCTGATCTCTATTTTCTATTTTGTCACTAAATGCACTTTGGAGTTGGAGCTGTAGCTCATTGTAGAACACTTGCCTAACATGAAAGTGTTCCTCAGTTCAATCCTTATCAAGCAAAAAATTTTAAAAAGGTATATTTGTTCAAAGGTAAAGACTTTTGCAACTACAAAATTTGTAATGAGGTATTTTACCTCCTTTCTTCCTTTATGGTTTTGTTTTTCATACCCTTTCCTCAATAAATGTCCCCTGACAAAAAGTAGGAAATGAAAATGATAAGTGAGTGGGGTCGCAGATTTGTGGACATAATCATTTCACAGCTTACAAGAGTGCACACTCTGATATATGTATCAAAGCACTAGGTCTAAAAAAAGTGGTATAGCACTAGGATCAAGAGACCCTGGGTTTGAACCCAGCACTGCCCAAAAAAAAGGCAAAATATTAGGTTGTACACCATTAATATATAAAAATTATTTGTAAATTGTAACTTTTTAAGATATTCTTGTTATACATCTCTGGCTGTCCCAGAATTAACTATGCAGCACATACTGACTTCAAACTTATGACAATCCTACTGCCTCAGACTCCTAAATGTTGAGATTACAGGGCAAGTGTCACCACATCTAGCTTGTCACTTGCACCTTATAAAGCTGGAGAGAAAATTAACAAAATGCTATGCCAGTGAAGTAAAGCAAGGAATCACACTAATATAAATAGAATCTAATTACCACAATTACAAATCACTCCTTCTGGGCAAGGGGGACATATCAATGATCAGAACAGTCAGGAGACTGAAACAGGAAGGAGACTCTCAAGTTTAATATCAAGTTCCTGAACAGCTTAGGAAACAACAATGAGACCCTATCTCAAAAAATAAAAAGAAAAAGAGACAATTCTGGTCATACTCAAACTCTAAGCAGATGTTCAAAACATAAAAAGAAAATATAAAAATCAATAAGAATTCATCTTTAGGGAACTGCCTTTATTCAGGTTAAGTTTCTCAAACACCTAATCATGTGCCTCCTAAGTTTCAAAGATGAACAGGTCCCTATCTCCCCATCACAGGTACTTGTCCTACCTTCAGCCTGATTTTCATACTTCTGCTTAATAATGCTTTGCTTATGTACCTATGCCAAGAAAAAGTTTCCTACTGACATATTCATTTAAAATTAACAATGATAACTGACATAAACAGAAAAATAACTGAGACTAATATAGTGCTACCATGAGCCAAAAAGTATTTCATATAAGTTCGGGAATTTTAGAATGTATACAAAAATGTACATGTGCGTGTGTTTGCGTGGGTGTGTGTTCCCGTGGGTGCACTTGTGTGTGAAGGCTAAAGGCTAACCTCAGATGTTATTCCTCGGGAGCTATTCACCTTGTTTTTGATCTTTCCCTTGCCTGGGATCACTGATTAGGCTGGGCTAGCTGGCCAGGAAGGCCCAGAGATTTGCCTGTCTCCTCAGCACTGGGATGCATGCATGTACATATACCTCATAATTTTATCAGACAGAGTCTCTCACTAAATCTGGAGTTCACCACTTTGGCTTGTCTGGCTGGCCATCAAGCTGCAGGTATCCTTACTTCCACCTCTCCAGCACTAGACCTGTCTGATCTTTCTTGTGGGTTTTGCGGGATCAGTCTTAATTCTCATGTATGAATGGCAAGCTTTTACTAACTGAACCATCTTGCTATCCTAGTATGCCAGTTTCTTAGTAAAGTGGACAGTTGTTGCCTAATTTAGAATAATGTTCTTAGTCCTGGACATCATATGGAGGTTTGTGCTTATCTCTAGTCAACCTAAGTTTAGGTGAAATGTTCTTCACAGTGTCTAACCCTGCCTCTAATACACTAGTATGTATACAAGAGAGAGCATAAAGGCTCATTGGATACACGCCCTGGTAAATGGAGTGAATTATGGAAATAGGACCTCTTCAGAAAACCCATGGCAGGTGATCTTCATATATTTGGAAGAAAGTGGCTCCAAGGAAATTCTGGTAAACATTTAAGTCAAATTCCTCTGTTTTTAATCATGAATATGAGAAATATGGCCTTCCATCCCAATATAGAATTAAATTTATGAACTGAAAAACCTAGGAATGAATTTGGATAGCCCAATAGAACACCAGCAATAGTTTTAAGAAAATTTAACAGTCTACAATTTATTTTCATTTGTATGTAGCTTTTATTGGCCTGTTTATGTGGAAAATATTCATACTAGGTTATTAAATCTCAATTAGGCTACTTAAATAGTATACTTTGATATTAATATTTATTAAATTTAATATGGTCAAAATTTCTTTCAACTCTGCTTAAAAGAAACACCCTACAGTGTTGTGTCTTAGTGAGTGAATTGGTGTGATTTACGTAAATCTATATACCAGTTATCTGTTAATTTAAATAATGTTGGCATCTTGAAAAGTGGTTGAAGATCAAATTGATTAATTATTAGCTTGTAAGTTGTGGACATAACTCAGTCAGTAAAATTATTGCTGTGTAAGCAAAAACTTGAAGTCAGTTCCCAGAACACATGCAAAAAGGCTGTCATGGGGCTGAGGTGGAAGCTCAGTTGGCAAAAAATGTGCCACATAAGCCCATGAACCTGAACTTGATCTCCAGAATTCATTAAAAAAAAGCTAGGTGTGGTGGGGTGGTCTTGTAACTCTAGTGCTGAAAGGTGGAGACAGGAGGATCACTAGGACTCACAGGCCAGCCACCAAGTCATACTTGGCATGCTCCAGGCTAGTGAGAGACCCTATCTCAAAAAGAAAAAAAGAAAAGAAAACCAACCAAATGGACAATTCCTGAGGAATGACAGCCAGGGTTGAACTCTGGCCTTTATGTATATACACACATCAAATGTTTAGAATATTTTTAGATTTATTTATTAATTATGTATACAGAGTTTTCCCTGCATGTATGCTACATGCCAGAAGAGGGCACCATATCTCATTACGGATGGTTGTGAACCACCATGTGGTTGTTGGGAATTGAACTCAGGACCTCTGAAAGAACAGTCAGTGCTCTTAACCTCTGAGCCATCTCTCCAGCCCTAGAATTTTCATTACAAAGAAAGGAATATAACTAAAGAATAGACTGGCAATCTATTTGTTGCAATTTCCTAAATTATTCATTATTCACTAAAATATTCATCCCTGTAGGCAGATTTTTCTATACTGCCTGCCAGCTCCCAAACCACCACACCAAGACTTATTAGTTAAGAAAGTTCAGCAAATAGCTTAGACTTATTTTTAACTAGCTCTAATAACTGAACCCATTTCTATTCATCTATGTCCTGTCCTGAGGCCTGTTAACCTCATCTGCATGCTTCCCATCCTGTGTGCTCTGTCTCATAGCATTTCCTCATGACTGTCCTTCTTAGCATTCTCTCTGCCCTGAAAATCCCGCCTAGCTATTAGACATTCAGTTTTTATTAAACTAATCCAAGTGACAAATCTTCATAGTGTACAAAAAGATTATTCCACAACAGATCTCACTATTCTTTTCAATGTGTTAATCAGTTTAAAACATAACCAAACATTAATTTTTAGTTAGAATTCTCATAATTTTTTTCAATACTTAACTGATATCCAAAACATACCTAGAAAATGTAGTAAATACTTTATACTATTGCTACAACTGAAGATTGTGAATTAGGGCTATATAAACGAGTATAAAAAAGAGGAATAATACACTGAAACATGACCTAAAATCCAGGCTATTCAATATTAACACTGAGAAAAGATTGCAAATGACTTTATCATTTCCTCTGTTATGAAAATGGTATTACTTCTTTATTAGGGATACCTATGAATTAGTTTTGTATTTCTAAGATGAATTACAAGTCGAAATGAGTCTTTTAATTAAAAACCTCATGGTTCTAATATGTCATTATCCCATTAGATTCCAAATGTTTGAGAATACTGTACAGATGGTGATGACACACTGCAGCTTGTTAGATTGCTCCAATCGTGTAAAAGATAAAAGGAACAAGAACAGATCCTGAGAAACACACCCACACTTAAGAAGACAGAGGAGCTGGAGGAAGGAGAGGCTAGAGATGTATAAGGACATACAGGAGAAAAATCTTCTCATAGAACAAGGGGAGGCAAGATTTTGAACACAGAGAGGGATCGATATTAATTTTTTCACAAGTTACACAGGAGAAAAGTTAAGGACTTTCCCAAAAGAACATCACTGATCTCCACTGAGCACTGTTCCAGGAGAGTTCTGTGCCTGAAACCCTTTTGCTTTAAGAAAGGTATAGGAGAAAATAAATAAGACTAAGTGAATGCAGAATCTTCTACATACACTGGACTAAGAAAGATAGAATGTTACATACCACTGTGTGTGTGTGCATGTGTGTACACATGTACGTAGAGGTCAGAGGTGTTGACTGTCACCTTTCACCTTGTTTGAGATAGGGTCTCTTTTTTATTGTTTATTGCTGTGTACGCCAGGTTGTCTGGCCCTCAGGTTACCAGGGATTCTCCTGTCTGTATTTCCCATCTCACCATGGGAGTTCAGGGATGACAGACACAGGCTACTGTGCTCATATTTACATGGGGCATGACAAGGACTTTTCATTTGTTGTAGACCATTGGTGGTGATGTCACAACTGCCTTCTAGCTCTCCTCAGTGCACTGGAAATTATGTGGTCCCCAATGCCAGTACTCCACAACCTGATGGTTCAGGGCCACATTTAAGGTCAGGAAGCAACTTCTGCCTAGGCAGTCAGCCAGAGCAATTTTAGCTGGGACTTAAACACACCATTTCATGGCCATTTTGCTGATCACAAGCATCTGAGAGACAACCCTGAGTGAAGCCGTTGCTGTCATTACCATGCTGTCCATTCCACTCCATGTGGCTGTAGTGTGCTCAAGCAAGCAGAACCGGAGCGTGGAGGCACACAGGGTCCTGAACAAATGAGGGTTCAATGGGAAGTTCTTTGGAACCAATGGTTTTGTGAAGCGAGCTGGGTCCACACCTGACAAGCTGAATATTTATGATTTTGAAACCTTGTATGACAAAATATACCATGACCGGCTGAAGAAAGATAGAGCCTTCTACACTCAGAATGGAATTGTACACATGCAAGATAGGAACCAGGGAATTAAGCCTGGCCCTGAACAGGTCCAGAGCAACAAAGACCTCTTCGATGTGACCTTCACATGTGAGGAGCATGTCTATGACTAGGTGATGGAATGCCTGAATGCCAGAGAAGAGGGGGTGTGTGATCAGTGTGAGCATCCCTTTCAACTACGAAGACGCCACCCTTGGACCTTCCTCATCTGCGAGCTCTGCCATAGTATCCAGCAAATGGGAGATGTGGATGATGAGATTGCAAAACTGCTGCAAATGTTTGAGGTAAAGACCTTCCGACACACAGTCTGTTTCTACTGAGGAGGACTGCTGACTGCCCTTTGATGCCTCCTAAAGTGATCCTTCATTAGTGCTGCTTCCTGATACTGTTTCTGCATTTAAGAACAGTTATGTTGCCAGATAAACCGTGCTAATGAAATAAGTTGTACAACTACCACGTTTAAAAAGCACTAGGATGTTTGAAGAGTTGGATATTAATAAGGTTTTCTCTTTTAAGAAATATTTTATTGTTAATTTCAAACCGTGTATGTTTTCCTATACATATAATTCCCTTCTGCTCTGACTGGACTTACAACTATCCAAACAAACTAATAGACTATATGTTATGAGGGGGAAAAACTAGAGATTTTCAAATATACGTTTTTACTTGCCCTAAAACAACAAAAATTCCTGTTTAAATTGACCCTTAAAAGGTGAAAATAAGCAGTATAGGAGCTATGTTTAAGGATGCAATGCCTGATAAATTTCCAAAGTTGACTTAAAATTTTTATTACATTTATTTAGTGTTGAAGTAAAAGGTATGGATGGAGATGAGAGGGCAGCTTGTGGGAGTCAGTTCTGGGGCTCCAACTCAGCTTGTCAGGCTGTGTGGAAGGCATCTTTACTAGCTTATACATTCTGCCAGCCCCCAAAGTTGGCTTTTTTTAAAAGATGTGTCTATTTTTAATTTGCGTGTAAGAGTGTCCACCTGCATTTATGGATGAATGTTTAGCGCCCAAGGAGGTCAGAAGAAGGTGTGGGATCATCTGGAACTTGAGGTAGGAATGCTTGGGAACTGCCGTGTGAGTGCTAGGAACTGAACTCTGGTCCTCTGCAAGAGCAGTAAGTGCTCTTAACAACTGAGCCATCTCTCCAGCCTGTGAAGTTGACTTTTAAGAAGTCATTTTTTTAAAGTTTATTAACCTTCAAGAAGAAAGGAGTTGCATCTAGAAACCTCATTTGGGCTCAGGATGTCAAGGAGTATGTCTATAAGGCATGTCACAACATTGGTGGAACTTTGTGAGCACAGAATTTCAAGAAGCTCAAGAATTGTGATGGGCTGTACAGGTGACAACACACAAATGCCTAGAGAAACCAGAAACACAACTGGGAAGACTAAGCTGTATCACTGTTATCATTTAGATTTTTGTTTTGTTTTGTTTTGTTGAGGCAGGGTTTTACTGTTTTATGTAGCCCTAGCTGTCCTGGAACTTATTTTATAGACCAGGCTAGCCTCTAACTCACAGAGATCCACCTGCCTCTGCCTCCTGAGTGCTGGGATTATGGGATTAAAGGTGTGCACCACCACCTGCTATCATCATTTAGATCTTAAATCCCACCCCTCAAAAAAAAAACCAAAACAAAAAACCCCCAAAACATTAGGTTATCAGCCTCTGGCACTATTGGGAGGCTGTGGGTCTTGGGGAGGTAAGATCTAGTGTAAGGAAATTAAATGGTGGTGGGTGGGTCCCTTGAAAGGGATATTGAGATCCAAGATGACACTTTTCCTTTTGCTTCCTGGCTGCCATGAAGTTAACAGCTTTGCTCCAACACATCTTCCCTACTGTGATGCCTCACCGCAGACCTCCAAATATGCATACAGACATGAACTGAAACCTTCCAAGCCGTGAGTCAGAATAAACATTTCCTCATATAAAGATGATTCCCTCAGCTGTTTCTCACAAAAACAGAAAGCTTACTATCCTAAAGAGGAGGAGATGAGAGAGTGGGGTGTGGGTAGGGGATAGGGTTAGGAACCAGAAGAAAAATATTGCAGGTTGAGACCTAGACAAAAATGAAATAAACTAAAACCAAGTGAAGTTACGAAATCCCACCTCTAGCACCAAAGGTGTCTAACTTTTTGACATTCTGACATGATGTCATCTACAAATGTGTTAGGCTACATTCATAATCCTTGACATGTGAAGTCTATGGGCCACAGTTTAGATTAATTGGTTGTCAAATGTCTCAATTTAAAGGCATAGTATTAAAGATGATGGTTGGACTGCCTCCTAGGCATGGATTCTACTTTGTAATTGTTAGCTCTATGTATTTATGTGGGCATTCTAGTGTGGCTAGGTAACTAAGAAAGGACTCGTGAGATTGGTAAGAGGAGACTTTAAGGGGGAGAGTGAAAAGGGTAGTCAAACACATGATGGGAAAGTGAATGGAGCAGTACTGGGGATGGAAGTGTATAATAAGGGCAGGAGGAGCAGTGGGATGAGGGGAAGAGAAGGAGGAGAGGAGAAGATTCAACCAAAATTATGTATGAAAAATACAATAAACAATAAACAAGGAATGACACCTTAGGTTATCTTCTGGCCCTTACATATATGAATATGCACTTGACACACATGAACATATACATATAAAAGGTTTATATAATATGTATGTATATGTACATATAAAAGTTCATATAATATACATATATGTACATGGTATGGCAAAAGGAGCGATTTTAAATTATACTAAATATGATCTACAAAGGTAACTCTGTAGTCATTGTGAGAGATGAACTAAAGAAATTGTGATGATTATTACCTCAATCAGGGTTTCCCGCCACAGCTTTGGTGCCTAGCCTGGAATTATCTCTTGTAGACCAGGCTGGCCTCGAGCTCACAAAGATCCACCTGCCTCTGCCTCACGAGTGCTGGGATTAAGGATGTGCACTACCACCACCCAGCTATGACCTCAATCTTAATTGCAAACTATGATTCTACATCAATTAGGTTTGCCCCTTAGAGCAGTTTTATTCTCATTGCTAAATTGAACATTGTGATATGCTATAGATATTTGCATTGGTATGGAACTTGGTTTATTGGTACAAATTTAAGGTCAATCTTGTTATATGTATATTTCTGCTCTTGATTAAGGTATTGTGTTTATGAAGCTCATTTAAAAATGTAATGTATAATTAAGAAATATAGGCTAATAGATAAACATCTATAATAGCTAAGCTTGTAGTCATGTTAGTTAGCTTTTATATATATGTATAGAGATATATTTCAGTTAGATAGGTATTTTTCAAATCTTTCAGAGACTTTCAGAATATGGCATTTATAATGTTAAGACTTTTCATGACAGTGAGAAGCATCTGCTCCTGGCAGCACCAGTTATTTTAAGAGAAAGATGGGTATCAAAGAGGCTCCTTATAGAGTTTTCTAGCCATTTGGGCAAGAAACTGCTTTTGCCTGGACTGCTTTATTTGACATGCAGGACCCACAGAGAAATGACTGTTGAACTTGCCTAAAGGTGAGATGGTCCTTCGGGATTTCTGCTTCATAGAAAACTCTACTAGACATTCTGCAGGATACAAAGGAAAGTGATTGGCAAGCTGCCAATATACACAGAACTGTCTTTAAAATTTCCTGTTCCATGGAAACGTCTACTGGATACAATGGGCCTGTAGGCTGAAGATGGATGCCCCAATGGTACAGAAGAATTTTGGGTGTCTGTCCTGGCAGCAATGTTTCTCTGTCAATTCTAGAGTTTTGGAAGTTGCATACAATGTACTTCTTGTTTATTTAGGTAATATTATGTCTTGGAGTCTTTGATGGAGTTGAAGAATTTATAGTTATAGGTTTTTTTAGTTGTGATAAAGGATAACTATAATTCTTGCTTGATAACTGTTTTGTTATATGTAATTTTACTGTGTTAAAGCCTTTCTTTTTTAAAACAGAAAAGGGGAAATGGTGTGGGAGGTCCTTCTGTCTATATGTTGCTTTTATTGGTTAATGAATAAAGAAACGGCCTTGGCCTGTTGATAGGGCAGAACTTAGGTAGGCAGGGAAAACTGGACTTAATGCTGGGAGAAGAAAGGCAGAGAGAGAAAAACCATGCAGAGGACAAGGTCAGACATGCCAAAACTTTAGCCAGTAAGCAACAGCCTCGTGATAATACACAGATTCCTAGAAATAGGTTAAACTAAGATGTAAGAGTTATCCAATAAGAAGTTAGAGCTAATGGGCCAAACAGTGATTTAATTAATACAGTTTCTGTGTGATTATTTCGGGTCTAAGCTAGCCGGGCAGCTGGGAACCAAACAAGTGACTCCTCCATCAACAGTGATAAAACTGTTTCCTTCAGTAGGACTTGATGATCATCCGGAAGCAGAATAGCTGTAACCACAAGCACAAAACTCTCATGAGCTGGAACCTACTGACATTCCCTCACAGGAGGCGGTTAGCAAGGCTCACAGTCCTTCGCCAAGTGCCCATGTGACTCTTCCTACGATGATAAAAGGCATAAACAATTTAACAATTTACTGAGCTCTCTCTCTCTCTCTCTCTCTCTCTCTCTCTCTCTCTCTCTCTCTCTCTCTCTCTCTCTCTCTGTGTGTGTGTGTGTGTGTGTGAGAGAGTGAAGCAGAAATCCTGGTGCTATGGCAGCCTTTAAGTCATCTGGGCTCATCTTTGAATAACCACAGTAAATTTGCTAGTTTACCAAGCTAAATATTGGCAGAATTCTTTTTTGATCTGTTGGTGTCCTTGAGATCTTCCCACCAAAAGTTACACAGCAAGCATGTTCACATGGTTGTTTTGTAGATAATGTATGTGAAGTGTTTGGCCCACCTAATGACTGACATGCAGTAAGCACATAGTAGACTTTTCTGAAAAGAAAGCAGAAACAGCATGATTAACCAAGAAGGCTTTGATGCAGTATAGGAAAATGAGGATATTACAGGGTTCGTGTATGGGCTTTTAATCAACTGTAAGATAGGAAGATGAATGAATATGTCAGCAGGGTTTGGGGTCAGAGACTGAAAGAATATGAGAGAATGTGAGTGGGTAGAGGAGGATAGATGCAGTGAAACAGGGTGGAGAAAGGATGCTAGAAGCCCTCCAGCTCTTTCTGACACTCCTCTCTGTCCAGTAGTATAAACTTGACTAACTCCTGTGCCAGAATAATTTTGACATCCACAGGCTTGGGGAAACAAAACCATGCATTTTCCTATAGTTGTGCAAAAAAATCATTTTCTTTTTTTTCAAAATAGCAGAGGCTTGATGTTGTATCCTAATATTCTCCAATTGTGTATAAACCCAAGATGAATTTTAACCAGAGGCAAATAATTTATTTTTAAAAGATCACCATCAGTCATGCCATGACCCGGAACAATTTGTACAGGACCAACAGGTCATTAATTTTCCATAGCACTGAAGAAACAATTCAGAAAGCTTAATGGAAATCTTGTTTAGTTAATCTACTCCCCCTTTCCACATGGCTACTTCTTCAACCAAACCCAATACATATGAGTAACAGCTCAGAACAGATGCTGCTTATTTTCTCAGCTCAAGCAAAGTGTCTTACAAAAGGGGTTAAGAATAGATAGTAGATCCTTCTGAAGTCTCTTTCTGCTTTTCATTTACAGAGAGAGGAAAAAAGGGATTCCATTTACCAAAGATTTGCCAAAAGCTCTATTTCCTTCCATGACAAGGTGAAGTATGAAGGCAAATGACCCACTGAGGAATATTTCTATCACTGGACACCAGTGGTAGATGGTTTGCCTAGGCTAGTTCTGCATACTCCATCATCACTACTAACAGAACCAGAGAGAGAGAGAGAGAGAGAGAAAAGGAAGTATAAAGAAGGAAACCCTTCTCATAGCTTTGGGACATCAAAAGGTCTTACAACAAAAGTACTCCTTTCCTAAGTCAACCTCAACTGCTGGCTCTTACCAGCTAGCCCTATAAATCAGTTCATTAGGAGAAATGGTTTCTGATGCTATTGTTTGCTTGCATCTGCCCACAATTCTCATCCCTCTTTTCTGACACTGAACCCAACTTGCCCTCATGTGATGCCTCTCAGTTTGCAATCAGACTAAATGTGAACCTGTCCTATATTTGGGTTTCCCTTACCTATCTTTACCTCTTAGAATCTGAGAACATGTTCACTATAGCAATGTCCAGAAGGAGGCCATCCATGCTGGCATAATCAGGAAAGAAGAAGGAATGTACTGAGAGTCCCTTTCTCTCTTTCTCTTCCTTCCTTCCTTCTACGTTTCTTCCACTCTATTTTTCTTTCTGTCTTTTTCTTTCCTTTCTCTCTCATCCTTTTTTCCTTTCTTTTTATGCATGTGTATGATAAAACTTAAAGTTTAATTTTTTATTCTTTTGTTTTGTTTTTTGAGAAAAGGTTTTTCTGTTCACCTTTGGAGCCTATCTGTAGACCAGGCTTGCCTCAAACTCACAGATATCTGCCTGCTTCTGCTTCCCAAGTGCTGGGATTAAAGGCATGCACCACCACTACCCATCTTAATTTTTTACTCTTTAAAAAAATAGGTGATAATTTTTGGTTTATTCTTTGGTAATTTCACATCATGTACCACAATCCTACTCATTTCTCAGTCCCTCCATATCCACCCTTCAACCTTGTAATGTCCCACCCAAAAGAAAATAAAAAGCAAAAATATTAATTTAAAAAAATCACATGACTCCCACATCTTTCCCACCTCTCCATCACCTCTTCATTTGTCTTAGTGGAATTGAAGCTGCCATGTGTCACACAGTACATTATTTTTTCCAAACAGCTTTACTTGCAATTGTTCATTATAATTCATTGTTGGCATGGTTCAAGGCCTTTGGGTTTTGGTATACTGTCATTACTGGACCCTCACCAAAACTCCTCCCAGGTATCCTGCTGTTGCTCCAAGTCATGGAGATACTGCAGCTCTGGTTCCACTGGACCAGTCCCTTCATGCACTTCAGCAGGTGTAGATGGTGTAGATGTTGGGGGGGGGAGGACTCAAAGCACTGAATGTGGGCTTGGGTGGTAGCTGAGTTGGTCAGTCCAGTCTTCCACTGAGACCCCCTCCCTCAGGTGAGGGGCAGAGCCAGCTCTCCTATGTGCATGCCATGCCATTGTGGTCAGCTCGCCTTCACCTATGATGAGGGGTAGGACAAGCTCTCCCACTGCAGCCACCAGCAAGGGGCAGAACCAGATCTCCCAGAGACAGCAAAAACAGGGAGGCTGGCTCAGCACAGTCTCATATTTCAACAGACATGGTTCACATTGGACCCCAGTGATAACATGGGCCAAGGACATCAACACAGAGCCTGGTTGCAGTAGAACCACAAACCCAACCATGGCCCTTAACAGCTTAGTTCTAGACAACAACAACATTACATCCACAGGTGGCAGTGCAGACCACTCAGATCTGCATGGCCCCAGTGACAGCACAGCCCTCAGAGCCAAACATGGCCACAGGTGATGGCCTAGACCCCAGGCATCCATATGACCTTTGGTGACAATACAGGCCACAGACGTTAACACAAACCCTGTCTGTGGCAGAATCATGGACCCAGACATGGTTCTTTGCAACAGCCTGGGCCTGGACATCACCATGGCCCTGGGTGGCAGCACAGGCCATCTATGTCAGCCTTGTCCTCACTGCCTTTGCTTCTTCAGTTCCACCTCTCTCCACAGCACATGAACCACTCTGCTTCTCTTTCTCTCCCATTTCTCCACCAAATAGTTGCTCATCATAATGGTGCTCGTCTTGAGGCACCAGGCCAGCCTGTGGGTGTCTTCCACAAGCCCAGGCTGAGCAAGGCTAGATGGGCCTGTGGGTACTGAGTCACTCTCAAGCAATGATATCTGGATTTTGCCAGAAAGATACCTTGCAAGATATGGAACCACTTGAACAGACTGTTTTGCTCACATCAGTATGGCTGACTTCACTGCTAATTTATGCTTTAAGGTTTTGTTTCTACTGATGGATAACTACTTAGGGCTTATTTAAGATAGGAACATTGCTTGTCTGGCTCATCATTATTCTCATCCACCCACAAGCCCCACCCCCAACACTCGTGTCTGGCACATCGAGTTCCACAATTTTTCTCCAGACTTAAGGAAATTGAATACACAACCGCTAATTTTCTTGTGCAGAATTCAAAGAGAGCTAGAAACACTTTTCAATTTTAAAAGCAGCCATGAAAATACTGGTTTTAATGTGTTTTAGGACTGTGTAATCATTAATTAATATTCATAATATTTTGTGGATTATGCTTATGAAAGTTATATGGATAAAGGAACTGTGTTGAAATCATGATTTATGAACAAGCTGAGCTGGCTGCTACAAGATATTTTTTCTTTCAAAACAGGGTTTATTTTAGTGTAGCCTTGGCTGTCCTGGAACTTGCTCTGTGGACCATGCTGGACTCGAACTCACAGAGATCCTCTTGCCTCTGCCTCTCAAGTACTAGAATTAAAAGCATGCCACCACCGTCTAGCTGATACAGGTATTTAGGAGGCTGAGGTGGTAGAAACTGATACAAGCTATTTAGGAGGCTGAGGCAGTAGGATCACAAGTTCATGACCTACATCTGGATGTAGAGGGACAGTACAATTAGTCCTAGCCCTTGAAAGGAGAAAGCAGGAATATCAGAAGTTCGAGGCCAACCTCAGCTACATACAGAGTTTGAGGCCAGTCTAAGCAACATGAGATTCTGTCTCAAAATAAATAAATAAATAAATAAATAAATAAATGAATGAATAAATGAATGAATAAATAAATAAATGTAAAACAGGGTCTAGAGAGACTCACAAGCAAGAGGATTGTGCTTCAGATTAACTTTGAAAATAGTGATGGCTATGCCCAAGCACAAGGGAAATAACATAGAAAGTCTGCTTTCCAATCGCAGTGATTGTAATCATCAAATTGCAAACCTGAATTTGTGATAAGACTGCTTGTAACTACTCATTATTTCTAAACATATACAGAAGGATGAGTGAAAGTAAGCTACAGTGAAATCCGAGGATCTGGAGTATTAATAGTAAGTATTATGCCAGTGTCCTCTTTCTGGTGCTGCTATTGGACTGAGTCTGTAAGATGTTGCCACTGAGGGAAGCTGGACAAAAGAACAGAGAACTTTGTACCCTTTTATTGTGATTAGTATTTTTAGCCGTGAGTATGTGTGTGTATGGTTTGTACACAGGTGTGTGGGTGCCCTTGAAGTCCTAGAAGCCAACTACATCTGATCCCTTGGAGCTGGAATTACAGGTAGGTGTGAGCCACCTAACATGCATACTGGGAACTGAACCCATATCCTCAGGAAGAGCACAGAGCCTATTTAACCACCGAGGCACTTCTCTATCCCCACTATATATTCTTATGTACATTTTTGTGAATCTATTAACTGTTTTAAAATTGAAAGTTCACAATATAATAATCTGATCCTTGTGAGCATAGTATTAAAGTTCAAGGTGAATTCTAACAATATGGCAGACTAGAAAACTGCAGACACCCCCCAATACACACACATACATTTAAACATTAAACAACTAGAAACAGATAAAATTGCTTTACACATGCTCTGGAAATGTTATGGCAGGTCACAAGTAGTATTAATGCACTGAACTCAAAGCTTCAAGTTTCCTCCAACACCACTGCTGTGTTTCTGTTTATATTATTAACATTTACAGCTGTAAATCTTTTCTGTGGATTACATTAGCAAACAAAACCACTTCACAAGCAAAATAAACAATGGCTTCTCATTCTTATTCATTGGAAAGGTATGCAAGTTTCTCTGATCATTGTCACTTTCTGCACTCTAACATGCCCCTTCCATCTCTGATGCCCTCTCCGACTTCCTCCTTTAGTGCACCACCAGTGTGCTAGTCCTTGGAAATGTCAGACATGACTCGTCTTCCAGCTCTATGTATTGGTTGTTGCCTCTGTCCAGAACACTCTTCTCCCAGAAATCTAAACTCCTTCAAGCTTGGTCAAAACATTTTTGTTGCCTTCCCAATGAAACTCTTCTTTAAAGCGACAGTTTGACCACCCACCTCAATTCCACATACACATTTCCTAATCTCTTCCCTACTTACTTTATCTTCTGTATGTATCATCTAATAAACTATTTGCGTCCTCTTGTTAACAATGTAAACCACATGAAAGCAAGAATTCCCATCTGTTTTAAATATGGATATAGCTCTTGCACAGGAAATAGTACCTGGCAAAAATAAGGCACTCTTTAGCTTGTATTGATGACTAGATAGGAAAGGAAAAAAAAAACAAAAATCAAAGAAAGGAGAAAGAAACATCTTCAGACATTATTCTAATATCAAGAAAATATAGTCAAATTATATCAACCTCCAGTTGCTGTTTTCTTGTCCTCATTGCTGCTTCCTTTGATAGACTAGGGAGAGAAGAATGAATTTGCTAGAGCACTCATAATTTTCTTTCAAAATGCTTTTATAGATGAAGAACTAGATTGAAGCATGAACTACATTTCTAGTCATTTCTACTAGTGAAAAGTTCCAATCTTGCACTTGCTTTTTATATTTATTTAAGTTAAAATTATACAGGAAATAAACTATTTATTTACCAGATGACCAAGACCTTTGAATTATTCTACCTTAAGAAGTATGGACTCATCTCTGCTTTTGCTTGAGTCTTGCTATGCTTTTGTTCAAGATTTTCTCTTCATCAAAGTGCTTGCTCTCTTTAAATTCATAGGTGCCATTGGGTGTTCAATGTTTGGTGCTGGTGTTATAGCATGGAAGCATCAGATAATTGTGTCTCCTTTTCTGAGGCACTACACATCTTTGAAATATTTTACCTGAACCAGCCTGCTTTTTGTAAAGAAGGTTCAGAAACAACTTTAGCTGGGAAGGAAGTGCTTTATCAGAGTCCGCCATCCCCACCACAATGGCCAAGGGCTTGACCATGAACCATTCCAGGCACAAGGCAGACGTTCAATTACAATTTGCTAGTTGAAATATTGAATAATTCTGAGTCTTTTGTATACAGAGTTGAGCTTAGTATAAATACAAAATGCCTGGAACCATTCAAGAATGAAACTACATCCAAGCTCATCCACTGAGTTAGAGTTAGCACCGAGGCACTACAGGGAATGTTGTCATATTTCTACATCATCTCAACATGCAGCCTCAGGCCCTACCCCCACAATTTGCTCATAGCTGTGTGATGTGTTTGCTTTGTGAAGATCTCCTTTGTGCGTAACCATGGCAATGCTGTCTGCTTCATACTTAAGGTGTCTGGAGGACTAGCGGTGTGAAAGCTACATCACTGTACAATGCCTTGCTTTTTAAGCAAGGGACCTTGTTTATTTACAGAGAGTTTTTGTTTTCTTTTATTTTTTGAGACAGAGTCTCACCATGCAACCAAGACAAGCCTAGAATTTGCAGTCCCCCTGCCTCAACCATCTGACTACCAGCATTACAGGCATATGCCACCACACTTGGCTAGTTAGAAGGTTTTTTTTTTATTTGGTTTTGTTGTTGTTGTTTGTTTGTATTTTTTGTTGGTTTTTTTGAAACAGGGTTTTTCTGTGTAGCTTTGGAGACTGTCCTGGAACTCGTTCTGTAGACCAAGGTGGCCTTGAACTCACAGAGATCTGCCTCCCTCCATCTCCTGAGTACTTGGATTAAATGTGTGTGCCTTGTTTTAGTTTTTTGACATAGGGTTTCTCTGTTTCACAGTCCTGGCAACATGCTTTACAGAATAGTATGGCCTCAAACTCACAGAGATCCACCTACCTCTACCTCCCAAGTGCTGAAATTAAAGGTATGTGCCACCATTGCCCGGTTTAATTAGAATTTTTAATCACCATATTCAGAACACTTCCTCTTTTTCTTCTAGCAAGCAAAACATCTTGCAGGATAAGTTATAATAAAATTCTAGACTTGCAAAGTAACATATGAGGGTAACTTTGGACCTAAAATCTGAGCATAAAGGAGCCTGGAATTGTCTGGAGAGCCTGTATGTTCAACTGCAATCTAGATGCTGATGCTGATGATAGACTTCCTGTCACCATTTTACATGGGGAGAATCATGTTTGTGCTGGTGCTGAAAATATAGAAGGTACAAACGTGGTGCATCCTGCACATTTTATCTCATGGGTCCCAGCTATGATGTGACATGTGTCCAAGTTTTCCCTTTAAGGCGTATTTCTCTCTGGGTTTGTTGAATGCTGACAGAATCCTACCCACATGCCACTATTCTGATCAATTTTAAGCCAAGTTTTCTGTCACTGTTAATTGGAAATATAAAGCATACTCTAATAACCAGCGAGGCACATCTTTAAAGCTCTCTCTGTGCCTGTCTCTGTCTCTCTGTCTCTGTCTCTCTCGTTCACACACTCACAAAGTATATTCTGACAAAATATTGTAAAAGATTTTAAATCAAGTTTAATATCTCACTTCAGGTCTTGGCATTTGTAATGTAAATACTATGTGAGAAATTATTACACTTTAAAAGTGGCTCAAATGTCAATTGATTTCTCTTTCTTTTCTGAGACAAGTCCATGGTGGCCTAGTACTCATGGTCTTTCTGCCTCAGTTTCTGAGTAGTTGCGATTATAGGATCTTAATTTGTTTTTTTTTTTAATCACTCTATTTCAGGTTAAGTTTTTCATGAAAGTTTTTATCATTTCATGTAGGTTGAATGTAGGGGATTTAGAAGTAGCCTCAAACTCAGATTAGGAATAAAGCTAATATATTTAAATTAACTTTTTAAAAACATTTTTAATTATTTTAATAATGCATGCAATGGGGGAAGTATGTGCATATGGATGCATATGAATGCAAGTGCCCATGGAGGCCAAGAGCATTGGAACCTCCAGCTCTGGAGTTTAGGCAGTTATCAGTGGTCAGATGTAGCTGCTGAGAACTGAACTTGGGTTCTCTTCAAGAACAGTCCTTTTAAGTACTGAGATCGCTTCTTCAGTCCCATATTAACTTTTAAAATAGTAATAAACACATCCAAGTTATGACAAGTTAACATTTTATTCTAAACTTAAGAGTAACATTAAAATAAGATAAAAATAGCATTTGGTTCAGTGCTGTGTCTTTCTTACTTTTTAAATTTGCTTCTTGAGACAGGGTTTCTCTGTGTAGCCCTGGCTGTACCGAAACTCTCTCTGTAGACCAGGCTGGCTTCAAACTCACAGAAATCCACCTACCTCTGCCTCTCAAGTGTTGAGATTAAAGGCATGCACCGTCTTGCCCAGTATAAGTACTGTAATTTCCATAGTACACAGAATCTACATTTTTCTAGCTCCTAGAGTCTAAGCAGAGATTTTACTTTTTTATTTCTGAATATATTTATAATGTATCATGTATTTGTGAGTCTTTGCATCCATGTTTCTGAATAGTCCCAGATTAACATAAACTGAGTTTGCAACAATGTGATCTGCCCCAAATAAATGTCAAAAGGAGTATTCAAGATTAAAAGAAATATTTAAAATTTGGTTAAAGAAGTAGAGAACACTGGTAAAGGTAGCTAATGGGTAAATATAAAAGACAGTATGAACTCATTTTTCATTATATTTATTTTTCTCTTAAATGATTAAATGGACAGCTCATGATACAAGGTATGTAAATCTAAATTGGTGGGCATATAATATTAAATGTTTTAACTTGTAACAACAGCATAAAGAAGGGGAAATGATAATATATATGAGCCAAGTTTTATATACTATTTATGTTAAATTGATCTGAATTATATTATGACTTGAAGCTATTAATAAACTAAAACATAAATAAACCACAAAAAATACTAAAAAATAGGAAAAGAAATGGCAAATGACTAAAAATAATACAAAATATCTTATTTAACACAAAGGAAGATAGCATTGGGGAAACGAAAGAACACAAGAAACATAGTTACAGAAGAAAACACAGCAAATGACAGACATAATCTTATCAGTCATAACATTACAAATACATGGCTCAGCGATAGACTGCTTGCCTCAAGTACATGGTTCCTGGATTCCATCTCTAGTGCTAGGAAAAACAAAATGTCACTAATTCTTTAAACCAACCTTACATGCCTTGAATAAATGCTACATTGTGTGCTTAGTGATAGACAGTAGTTCTCAAAATGTTGTTCAAAGACTTGCAAAATCAGCCTTACGTGGAAATTTTTCTATATGTGAATTTTAGGATCCCATTCTAAACCCATGGAATCAGAGACTCTGGGAATGGGGTTCAGCAATCCACATTTTAATGAGTTCTCAACATTATTTGGATAGACACTAAAATTTAGGAGCCAATGGCATAGAATAAGAATGAGAAATGAGGTAAATATAAATTCCACCTTCTCTTTTCTAGTTAACTGTAACTCCCAGTGCCTGTTTATAGAGACCACTGAAAAGCTGTGACTTCAATCCTCCCTGCAAACTGCGGACAGAGATAACCCAGCCAATTGAAGCAGAATGTTTACAAACTCAAGGATGGCCTGGACAATGTAATAAGATCCTGTCTCAGAAAACAAATATGCACAATCCTCTAGGGATTCTGATTAAATTATTCTTGAGTGTAGTACTTCCTTATTAGCACTATAACAAGGATTAGTTTTTCAGATTAAATGGGGATGCTTTTAACTGCTTCTCAAAAGGTCGGAGGTGGAGCTCAGCTATCTGTTTTAAACAAACACTTCAGAAAAACTACTCTAGGAAAACTACTACAGATTAATGTTTTAAACCATGAGTAATAGGAAGAATGCATACAATCAATGGAAATCCACCAGATACATAACTGCATATATATATATATATATATATATATATGTATATATGTGTGTATATATACATATATACATATATATATACATATATACATATATATATATATATATATATATATATATATATATATATATTCCTCCCGGTTCCTCCCCACGTCCCCTACCATCCAGATCCACTCACTAGAAAAGGACAGAAGTAATATTCCATTGTATAAATGTACCACATTTTCTTTAACAATTGTTCTGTTGAGAGACATCTAGGTTGTTTCCAATTTCCAGCTATTATGAAAAGAGGAGCAATGAATATGGCTGAGCAAGTGTCCTTATAAGGATAAGATGTGCTTTGGGCACTTGACTGCCCGGAGCAAGGTAGGCCTTTGTCTGAGAGCTGCTTGGCCTGCAAGGGGACCTGACAGTCTGCAGGAGGATCCATCATTCTTTGGGGTGAGTGAGGAGTGAGTGCCCGAACCGCGGCAGCTGCCCGGAGAGGGACCTCCGACTCTCCACAACTCCCCCTGCCACCAGCACACTTCCTGCTCTTCCTGCAGGGGTTATTCTCCCCGGATACCGCCTCTCTCTCCCTGTCCCTTCCCAGCTTGCACCCAGAATCCTCCCCCCCTCCCCCTGCCTCATCCTCCCGTCTTTGGGGCCACAAAATCCCACAGCTCAGCCTGTTTGGGCTCTGGGGACCAGGAATTGAGTGCACCCAGGCCGGTGGGTGGTCCCCTCCTTCATTTGACTGCCCGGGGCAAGGTAGGCCTTTGTCTGAGAGCTGCTTGGCCTGCAAGGGGACCTGACAGTCTGCCAGAGGATCCATCATTCTTTGGGGTGTCCTGCTCCAGTTCTAAGGCCATCCACCCAAAGGGGTCAGACTCTGGCCTCCAGGCAGGTCTGAGGATTCCTGTGGAGGGGTGCGGGCTCCTTCAGATTGTGCTGCCAGGTTCCCTGTGTGGTATTCCATCCCACCCTGCCCCCACCTTGGCCCTTTTGTCTGGGCTGCTACCCTGGGCTGCCTGGAATCCCTGATCCTGTGCCCTGACATTCCATCAGAACTGGTGAGTGAATGCGGACCCTGGGGCAACCTGCCCTGGAAGAGAGCACAGACCCCCTACCCCCACTGCCCTCTGCAGGCTTGTGTCGGTTTCTCCCTTCCCTGTGTGTCTGCCAAGCTTTCCCTAGTGTTCTCAGGTGTCCTGCTCCTGTTCTAAGGCCATCCACCCAGAGGAGTCAGACCCTGGCCTCCAGGCAGGTCTAAGGATTCCGGCAAGGGAGTGTGGGCTTCTTCAGATTGTGACGCAAAGAATAGGTCCTCCTCTGGCACTGGGGAGATCCAACCAGTTTCAGTCACAGCAATTATTGGTCTAGGACACCAAACACCTCCATGCTCCTTTTGAAGGAAGAGATGGGCAGGCGCCAATGCAGGAGCTCCTCCAACAACATGAAAGGCAACATGACATCACTACAAGCCAGACATCCCGAAACAACAAGAATTGAACACCCTACCCCAGAAGATATAGAAGAAACCGACATTAAACAGTACTTTATGAAAATAATAGAGGACCTTAAACAGGAGGTAAAAAACTGCCATAAAGAAATGGAGATGACAAACAAAAAGGTAGACGAAATAAATAAATCTCTCAAAGATACCCAAGAAAAACAAGAAAAACAAGAAAAAGCAATCAAACAGGAAAGGGAAACAGTACAAGACCTGATAAATGAAATGGAGGTATTGAAGAAAACACAATCTGAGGGACGACTGGAAATGGAAACTCTGAGTAAACAAACAGAAACTTCAGAGACAAGTATTTCCAACCGAATACAAGAGATTGAAGAAAGAATCTCGGACTCTGAAGATACTATAGAGGAAATAAACTCACAGATTAAAGAACTAAACAAATCTAACAAATTCTTAACACAAAACATTCAGGAAATCTGGGACACCATGAAAAGACCAAACCTAAGAATAATTGGGGTAGAAGAAGGAGAAGAATTACAACTCAAAGGCCCAGAAAACATATTCAACAAAATTATAGAAGAAAATTTCCCCAACCTAAAGAAGGATGTTCCTATGAAGGTACAAGAAGCCTACAGAACACCAAATAGACTGGATCAAAAGAAAGCATCCCCACACCATATAATAATCAAAACACAAAACATACAGAATAAAGAACAGATATTAAGAGCTGCAAAGGAAAAAGGTCAAGTAACATTCAAAGGGAAACCTATCAGAATTACACCCGATTGGCTAAAATCCAAAACACCAATAATAACCTTTGCTGGAGAGGTTGTGGGGTAAGGGGTACACTCATCCATTGCTGGTGGGAATGCACACTTGTGCAACCACTTTGGAAAGCAGTGTGGCGGTTTCTCAGGAAATTCGGGATCAACCTACCCCAGGACCCAGCAATTCCACTCTTGGGAATCTACCCAAGAGATGCCCAATCATACAACAAAAGCATATGCTCATCTATGTTCATAGCAGCATTATTTGTAATAGCCAGATCCTGGAAACAACCTAGATGCCCTTCAGTGGAAGAATGGATGAAGAAACTGTGGAATATATACATGCTAGAATACTACTCAGCGGTAAAAAACAATGACATCTTGAATTTTGCAGGCAAATGGATGGAAATAGAAAACACTATTCTGAGTGAGATAACCCAGACCCAAAAAGATGAACATGGGATGTACTCACTCATAATCGGTTTCTAGCCATAATTAAAGAACATCGAACCTATAAATTTGGGATCCTTGAGAAGATAATAAGAAGGTGAACACCCAAAAAAAGATATAGTAATCCTCCTGGATATTGGAAGTAGACATGATCGCCAGGCAAAATTGGGAACTTGAGGGTTGGGCGAGACTGGGCCAAGGGAAGATGGGGAGAGAAAAGTCTGAAGGGGAGAATAGGGGGAGCTCGGAAGAATGGGGTGCTTGGGATATAGGAAGGGTGGATATGGGAGCAGGGAAGCATATATCTTAATTTAAGGAGCTACCTGAGGGTTGTCAAGAGACTTGACCCTAGAGGGGTTCCCAGGTTTTCAGGGAGACGCCCCCAGTTAGTTCCTTGGGCAGCTGAGGAGAGGGAGCCTGAAAAGGCCAGTTCCTATAGCCATACTGATGAATTTCTTGCATATCACCATAGAACCTCCACCTGACGATAGATGAAGAAAATGACAGAGCCCCACATTGGAGCACCGGATTGAGCTCCCAAGGTCCTGATGAGGAGCAGAAGGAGAGAGAACATGAGAAAGAAAGTCAGGACCGTGAGGGAACCTCCATCTGGCGACAGATGGGGAAGGTGACTGAGCCCCACATTGGAGCACTGGACTGAGCTCCCAAGGACCTGATGAGCAGCAGAAGGAGCGAGAACATGAAGGAGAAAGTCAGGAACTAGAGGGGTGCGTTCACTCATGGAGACGGTGGGACAGAACTAATGGGAGATCACCAACACCAGTTGGAATGGGACTGATGGATCATGCGACCAAACCCGTCTCTCTGATTGTGGCCAACAATGGGGGCTGACTGAGAAGCAAAAGACAATGGTGCTGGGCTCTGGTTCTTCTGCATGGACGGGCTCTGTGGGAGCCTTCTCAGCTTGGTCGATCACCTTCCTGGACCGGGGGGGAGTTGGGAGGACCTTGGTCTTAGCATAGAGTGGGGATCTCTGATGGCTCCTTGGCCTTGAGAGGGAGGGAGGGGAGGTATGGGTGGAGGGGAGGGGAGGGAAGGGGGAGAAGGGGGGGAGGGAAGGGGGAGAAGGAGGGGACGAAAGGGGGAGGAGGAGGGAAGCAGATGGAAATTTTTAAATGTGAAAAAAAAATTATTAGAAAAAAAAAGAAATAAAAATATTTAAAAAAATAAAAAATAAATAAAAAATGAGTCCTCAAAGGAAAAAAAAAAAAAGAGCTGCAAAGGAAAAAGGTAAAGTAACATATAAAGGGAAATCTATCAGAATTACACCTGATTTCTCAATGGAAACCATGAAAGCCAGAAGAGCTTGGATAGATGTGCTACAGACACTTAGGGAACATGGATGCAAGCCTAGACTATTATACCCAGCAAAGCTTGCATTCACCATTGATGGAGAAAACAAGATATTCCAGGACAAAAACAGATTTAAACAATACGCAGCCACAAATCCAGCCTTGCAGAAAGTAATAGAAGGAAAACCACAAACCAAGGAGTCCAACAACGCCGACAATAACTCAGGCATCTAGCGACCCTTCACCAGCACAACTAGAAGAAGGGAAACACACAAACTCTACTACTAAAAATGACTGAAGTTAACAACCACTGGTCATTAATATCACTTAATATCAATGGACTCAATTCACCTATAAAAAGGCACAGGCTAAGAGACTGGATACGAAAACAGAATCCAACATTTTGCTGTTTACAAGAAACACACCTCAACCACAAAGACAGACACCTACTCAGAGTAAAGGGTTGGGAAAAGGTTTATCAAGCAAATGGCCCTAAGAAACATGCCGGTGTGGCCATACTAATTTCCAACAAAGTTGACTTCAAACTAAAATCAATCAGAAGAGATGGAAAGGGACACTTTATACTCATAGCAGGAAAAATCCATCAGAATGAAGTCTCAATCCTGAATATCTATGCCCCTAATATAAAAGCTCCCACTTATGTAAAAGAAACACTTCTAGAACTCAAGGCAGCCATCAAACCACACACACTGATAGTTGGAGACTTCAACACTCCTCTCTCACCAATGGACAGGTTAATCAGACAGAAACCTAACAGAGAATTGAAAGACTTAATGGAGGTAATGAACCAAATGGACTTAACAGACATCTATAGAACATTCCACCCAAATAGGAAAGAATATACCTTCTTCTCTGCGGCTCATGGAACCTTTTCGAAAATTGGTAACAAAGCAAACTTCCACAGTTACAAAAAAATATTAGTAACCACCTGTGTCTTATCGGATCACCATGGATTAAAATTAGAATTCAACAACAATGCTACCCCCAGAAAACCCACAAACTCATGGAAACTGAACAGTCAACTACTGACACACACCTGGGTCAAGGAAGAAATAAAGAAAGAAATTAAAGTCTTTCTTGAATTTAATGAAAACAAAGACACAACATACTCAAACCTATGGGACACAATGAAAGCAGTGCTAAGAGGAAAGTTCATAGCACTAGGTGCCCACTTAAAGAAAACGGAGAAAGCGCTCATTGGTGACTTAACAGCACATCTGAAAGCTCTGGAAAAAAAAGAAGCAAACTCACCTAGGAGAAGTAGAAGACTGGAAATAATCAAATTGAGGGCAGAAATCAACAAAATAGAAACACAGAAAACAATCCAAAGAATCAATGAAACAAGAAGCTGGTTCTTGGAGAAAATCAACAAGATTGACAAACCCTTAGCCAAACTAATCAAACGGCAGAGGGAGAACACGCAAATTAATAAGATCAGAAATGAAAAGGGGGACATAACCACAGACACAGAGGAAATTCAGAAAATCATTAGATCTTACTACAAAAGCCTGTATGCCACAAAATTGGAAAATGTAAAAGAAATGGACAGTTTTTTAGATAAATACCATATACCAAAGTTAAACCAGGACTAGGTAAATGCTCTAAATCGTCCTGTTAGTCGCGAAGAATTAGAAACTGTTATCAGAAACCTCCCTACCAAAAAGAGCCCAGGACCAGATGGTTTCAATGCGGAATTCTACAAGAACTTCCAAGAAGACCTAATACCTATACTCCTTAAGGTATTTCATAATATAGAAACACAAGAGTCACTGCCAAATTCCTTCTATGAAGCTACAGTTACCCTGATACCTAAACCACACAAAGACTCAACCAAGAAAGAGAATTACAGGCCAATCTCACTCATGAACATTGACGCAAAAATTCTCAATAAAATACTGGCAAACTGAATCCAAGAACACATTAGAAAAATTATCCATTACGATCAAGTAGGCTTCATCCCAGAGATGCAGGGCTGGTTCAACATACGAAATTCTATCAATGTAATCCATCATATAAACAAACTGAAGGAAAAAAAAACCATATGGTCATCACATTAGATGCTGAAAAAGCATTTGACAAAATTCAGCACCCTTTTATGATAAAGGTCTTGGAGAGATTAGGGATACAAGGGTCATTCCTAAATATAATAAAAGCTATTTACAGCAAGCCGACAGCTAACATCAAATTAAACGGAGAGAAACTCAAGGCTAGCCCACTAAATTCAGGAACACGACAAGGCTGTCCACTCTCTCCTTATCTCTTCAATATAGTTCTTGAAGTTCTAGCAATAGCAATAAGACAACAAAAGGGAATCAAGGGGATTCAATTTGGAAAGGAAGAAGTTAAACTTTCATTATTTGCAGATGATATGATAGTATACATAAGCAACCCCAAAAACTCCACCAAAGAACTCCTACAGCTGATAAACTCCTTCAGTAACGTGGCAGGATACAAGATCAACTCCAAAAAATCAGTCGCCCTCCTATACACAAAGGATAAGGAAGCAGAGAGGGAAATCAGAGAAGTATCACCTTTCACAATAGCCACAAATAGCATAAGATATCTGGGAGTATCGCTAACCAAGGAAGTGAAGGATTTATTTGACAAGAACTTTAAGTCTTTGAAGAAAGAAATTGAAGAGGATACCAGAAAATGGAAGGATCTCCCCTGCTCGTGGATTGGGAGGATCAACATAGTAAAAATGGCAATTCTACCAAAAGCAATCTATAGATTCAATGCAATCCCAATCAAGGTCCCATTAAAATTCTTCACAGAGATTGAGAGGACAATAATCAACTTTATATGGAAAAACAAGAAACCCAGGATAGCCAAAAAAATCTTATACAATAAAGGTTCTTCTGGAGGCATTACCATCCCTGACTTCAAACTCTATTACAAAGCTACAGTATTGAAAACGGCTTGGTATTGGCATAAAAACAGAGAAGTTGACCAATGGAATCGTATAGAAGACCCGGATCTTAAACCACAAACCTATGAACACCTGATTTTTGATAAAGGAGCCAAAAGTACACAATGGAAGAAAGAGGGCATCTTCAACAAATGGTGCTGGCATAACTGGATGTCAACCTGTAGAAGAATGAAAGTAGATCCATATCTATCACCATGCACAAAACTCAAGTCCAAATGGATTAAAGACCTCAATATTAATTTGAACACATTGAGCTTGATAGAGGAGAAAGTGGGAAGTACTCTACAACAAATGGGCACAGGGAACCGTTTCCTATGCATAACCTCAGCTGCACAGACTTTAAGGGCAACATTGAATAAATGGGACCTCCTGAAGTTGAGCAGCTTCTGTAAAGCAAAGGACATTGTCACTAAGACACAAAGGCAGCCTACTGACTGGGAAAAGATCTTCACCAACCCTGCAACTGACAAAGGTCTGATCTCTAAAATGTATAAGGAACTCAAGAGACTAGACGGTAAAATGCCAATTAACCCAATTAAAAATTGGGGCGCTGAACTGAACAGAGAATTCTCAACAGAAGAAGTTCGAATGGCCAAAAGACACTTAAGGTCATGCTCAACCTCCTTAGCTATCAGGGAAATGCAAATCAAAACAACTTTGAGATATCACCTTACACCTGTCAGATTGGCTAAAATCCAAAACACCAATAATAACCTTTGCTGGAGAGGTTGTGGGGTAAGGGGCACACTCATCCATTGCTGGTGGGAATGCAAACTTGTGCAACCACTTTGGAAAGCAGTGTGGCGGTTTCTCAGGAAATTCGGGATCAACCTACCCCAGGACCCAGCAATTCCACTATTGGGAATCTACCCAAGAGATGCCCAATCATACAACAAAAGCATATGCTCATCTATGTTCATAGCAGCATTATTTGTAATAGCCAGATCCTGGAAACAACCTAGATGCCCTTCAGTGGAAGAGTGGATGAAGAAACTGTGGAATATATACATGCTAGAATACTACTCAGCGGTAAAAAACAATGACATCTTGAATTTTGCAGGCAAATGGATGGAAATAGAAAACACTATTCTGAGTGAGGTAACCCAGACCCATAAAGATGAACATGGGATGTACTCACTCATATTCGGTTTCTAGCCATAATTAAAGGACATCGAGCCTATAAATTTGGGATCCTTGAGAAGATAATAAGAAGGTGAACTCCCAAAAAAAGATATAGTAATCCTCCTGGATATTGGAAGTAGACACGATCGCCAGGCAAAATTGGGAACTTGAGGGTTGGGCAAGACTGGGCCAAGGGAAGATGGGGAGAGAAAAGTGTGAAGGGGAGAGCGGGGGGAGCTCGGAGGAATGGGGTGCTTGGGATATAGGAAGGGTGGATATGAGAGCAGGGAAGCATATATCTTAATTTAAGGAGCTACCTGAGGGTTGTCAAGAGACTTGACCCTAGAGGGGTTCCCAGGTTTCCAGGGATACGCCCCCAGTTAGTTCCATGGGCAGCGGAGGAGAGGGAGCCTGAAAAGGCCAGTTCCTATAGCCATACTGATGAATTTCTTGCATATCACCATAGAACCTCCACCTGACGATAGATGAAGAAAATGACAGAGCCCCACATTGGAGCACCGGACTGAGCTCCCAAGGTCCTGATGAGGAGCAGAAGGAGAGAGAACATGAGAAAGAAAGTCAGGACCGTGAGGGAACCTCCAGCTGGCGACAGATGGGGAAGGTGACTGAGCCCCACATTGGAGCACTGGACTGAGCTCCCAAGGTCCCGATGAGGAGCAGAAGGAGCGAGAACATGAGGGAGAAAGTCAGGAACGAGAGGGGTGCGTTCACTCATGGAAACGGTGGGACAGAACTAATGGGAGATCACCAACTCCAGTTGGAATGGGACTGATGGATCATGCGACCAAACCCGTCTCTCTGAGTGTGGCCAACAGTGGGGGCTGACTGAGAAGCAAAGGACAATGGCTCTGGGCTCTGATTGTTCTTCATGGACGGGCTCTGTGGGAGCCTTCTCAGCTTGGTCGATCACCTTCCTGGACCTGGGGGGAGTTGGGAGGACCTTGGTCTTAGCATAGAGTGGGGAACCCTGATGGCTTCTTGGCCTTGAGAGGGAGGGAGGGGAGGTATGGGTGGAGGGGAGGGGAGGGAAGGGGGAGAAGGAGGGGAGGGAAGGGGGAGGAGGAGGGGAGGGAGGGGGGAGGAGGAGGGAAGGAGATGGAAATTTTTAAATATAAAAAAAATAAACCATGAGAAAAAAAAAAAGAAAGATGTGCTTTGGGTGTATGCTCAGGAGTGGTATAACTCAGTCTTGAGGTAGATCTATTCCTGGTTTTCTGAGGAACTTCCATGTTTCTATAGTTGCTGTACAAGTTTGCAATCCCACCAGCAATTGAGGAGTGTTCTTACTCCACATCCTCTCCAGCATAAGCTGTCACTTGTGTTACTGAACTTGGCCATTCTGACAGGTATAAGGATTCTCAGAGTCATTTTTATTTGCATTGCCTTGATACTAAGGTTGCTGAACATTTCTTTAAGTGATTATTAGCCACTTGAGATTCCTCTATTGAGAATCTCTGTTTAGATCTGCGTCCCATTTTTAATTTTGTTATATTCTTTCTCAATATCTAGTTTCTTCAATCCTTTATATATTAAACCTCTATTAAATGAATAGTTTGGGAAAAATATTTTTCCATTTTGTAGGCTGTCACTTTGTCCCATTGATTGTGTCCTTTGCTTTACAAACACGTTTCAGTTTCATGAGGTCCCATTGATTAATTGCTGATCTTAATGCCTGTGCTATCAGTGTTCTACTCAGAAAATTGTCTCCTGTACTACTGCATTCAAGACTATATTCCCCACTTTCTCTTCTATCAGGTTCAGTGTATGTGGTTTTATGGTGAGGTCTTTGAGCCAGTTGGAGTTTAGTTTTGTGCAGAGTGATACATATGAGTCTATTTGCATTTTCTACATTTAGATATCCAGTTTGACCAGCACCATTTGATGAAAATGCTGTCTCTTTTCCATTGTGTCTTTCTTCTTTTTAAAAATCATCTGTCCATATATATGTAGATTTATGTCTGGGCCTTCAATTTGATTCCATTGATTAACCTGTATGGTTTTATGCCAATACCATGCTATTTTTATCACTATAACTTTGTAGTACAACTTGAAATAGGGAATGGTGAGTTCTTTGATTATTCAGGATTATTTAGCTATCCAGGTTTGTGTGCTTTTCCATAGGAAGCTGAAAATTTTCCTTTCAAGATCTGCAAAGAACTCTGTTGGAATGTTGGGATTGCCTTGAAACTGTAGATTGCTTTTTATAAAATGGTCATTTTTACTATATTAATCCTACTGATCCATGAGCATGGGAGATCTTTTCATCTTCTGATATCTTCTTCAATTTTCTTTACTCAGAGACTTGAAGATTTTATCATAAAATTCTTTCACTCACTTGGTTAGTAATTCCAAATATAATATTTTATATTATTTGAGGCTATTGTGAAATATGCTGTTTACCTGATTTTTTAATCAATCCATTTGTATATAAGAGAGCTACTACTAATTCTTTTCTGAGTTAATATCATGTCCTGCTACTTCACTAAAGGTGTTTATCAGTTGTACGTGTTCCCTGCCTGATAGAATTTTTGAGGTCACTTATGTGTAATATCCCATCATCTGCAAATGACAATACTTTAACTTCTTTCTTTCCAATTTGTATCCCCTTGATCTCCTTCAGTTGTCCTATTGCTGCTGAGCAAGGCTTCAAGTAAGATAATTTAATAGGTATGGAAACAGTGGACATCCTTGTCTTGTTTCTAGTTTTCATAGAATTGCTTTGAATTTTTCTCCATTTAAGTTGATACTGGATATGGGCTTTCTGCAAACTGCCTCTATTATGGTGAGGTATGACCCTCGTGTCCCTAATTTTTTCAGTACTTTTATCATGAAAGGATGCTGGATTTTGCAAAATTTTTTCTCTGCATCTAATGAGGTGATCATGTGGGTTTTGTTTGTTTGTTTGTTCTTCTTTTTTCTCATTTTTTATTAAAAATTTTCATCTCCTCCCCTCCTCCTCCTTCCCTCCCCTCCCCTCCACCCATACCCCCACTTCCTCCCTCTCCAGGCCAAAGAGCCATCAGGGTTCCCTATACTATGTTAAGTCCAAGGTCCTCCCAACTCGCCCCAGGTCCAGGAAGGTGAGGATCCAAACCCACAAGGCTCACACAGAGCCCATCCATGCTGTAGAATCAAAGCCCATCGCCATTGTCCTTGGCTTCTCAGTCAGCCTCCACTGTCAGCCACATTCAAAGAGTCTGGTTTGATTGCATGTTCCATCAGTCCCATTCCAACTGGTCTTGGTGATCTCCCGTTAGTTCTGTCCCACTGTCTCAGTGCGTGAACGCACCCCACACGGTCCTGACTTTCTTGTTCATGTTCTCTCTCCTTCTGCTCCTCATCAGGACCTTGGGAGCTAAGTCCTGTGCTCCAGTGTGGGGCTCTGTCTCTATCTCCATCCATCGTCAGATGAAGGTTCTATGGTGATATGCAAGATATTCATCAGTATGGCTATAGGATCTGGCCTTTTCCGGCTCCCTCTCCTCAGCTGCCCAAGGAAATAGCTGGGGGCATCTCCCTGGATACCTGAGAACCCCTCTAGAGTCAAGACTCTTGACAACCCTAAAATGGCTCCCTTAATTAAGAAATATGCTTCCCTGCTCCCGTATCCACCCTTCCTATATCCCAACCATTCCATTCCCCCAAGCACTCCCCATCCTCCCCTTCACACTTTTCTCTCCCCATCTCCCTTTGCCCCCATCCCACCCCGCCCCCAAGTTCCCAATATTTGCCCGGCAATCTTGTCTACTTCCAATATCCAGGAGGATAACTATATGTTTTTCTTTGGGTTCACCTTCTTATTTAGCTTCTCTAGGATCACGAATTATAGGCTCAATGTCCTTTATTTATGGACATGAGCATGTATATGAACATGAGCAAGGAAGTTAGGACCGTGAAGGGTGCACCCACCCACTGAGATGGTGGGGCTGATCTAATGGGAGCTCACCAAGGCCAGCTGGACTGGGACTGAAAAAGCATGGGATAAAACCGGACTTTCTGAACATGGCGGACAATGAGGGCTTTACATATGTTGAACCATTGCTGCTGCATCTCTGGGGTGAAACCTATTTGATCATGGTGGATGGTCTGTTTTGAAGTATTCTTGAACTTGGTTTGCAAGTATTTTAGTAGGAATTTTTACACCCATTTTTTTTTACTTTAGACAAATATTTATTTTTAATTACGTCTACACGCACATGTCTGTGTGGGTGTGAGCAAGGGAGAGCAGTGTCCCCAGAGGCTATTGGATGAGATCGTGTTTGCTAATCATCCAGATTGCTTTAAAAAGCCTATACCTTTACAAAACAACAGAAAAGGAGATACCAAGTCAAACTGCAGCAGTGTCTGATGGTCGAATGCCCATTAGTGGCTAAATAAACCAGAAGCTGCACTAGGCATTTCTACTATCAAAAACTAATAAAATATGTGTAATAGGGTGGAACAAAAGGTTACTATATTCATATATCTTCTAAAGTAGACTAGACAATAATATAGGGGGAAAGTGTTTGCCTAAAATGAAGCAATGGGAAAATTTTTTTGCTGTGTATTTTTTTTTAATGAGGACATATACTTCCTGTCAAAATACCACTTCAAAATATGATTGTAGAATAAGATTGTAAGCGAATGTGAAGTCATTCTGGGCTACAATAAAAATTAAGCTAGCAACTATTACCTAGCTATTGCCTACATCAAAGAGGCCAAGAGGGGATGGGAAGACGATGGCTCAATGGTTAGGAGCATAGACTGCTCTTTAGAGGATCTAGGTTTATCCCCAGCACCCCAACAGGGAGGCTCAAAACTACCTGTAAGTCCAGTTCCATCAGGCATCAGGTACACATATGCAGGGCACACATGGATGCAGGCAAAGCACTACTCATGAATTTTTAGAAGTTAAAAGGGAAGAAGGATGATGAGACAGATAGACAAGATAGACAGACAGACAGACAGACAGACAGACACACACACACACACACACACACACACACACACAGAGGTGGGGGGAGGGAGGCAAAGAGTTTGAGGAAACATAATACAACTACCTATAACTTGCCTGGGAGGTTGCTACTCACTCCAAGTTTACTAAATAGTCCCAGAGATTTCTTTTGGGTTCAATGGTTAAATTCTATGATTAACAAGATACAATTTCCAAAAGGGGAACCCAGTATCCCTGGGAATACCAGAAACTCAAAATATAGTCCAGACAGTTCTGGAAACTTGGGATCCTTCTTACTAGCTTCTCAAGTAGGATTACATGCTTGTGCCACCACACCCAGTAGTGACATTCCTAGTGGATCTCAGCCCACCCAGCATGGCTGACCACCCGAGACAGCATTCAGACTCAGTGGGTGAGACTGTAACATTAAAATCACATATCTCTTTTAATGGAACATATTTCCCAAACCTTGCTATTTCTTTTTTTTTTCATTCTCATGGTTTATTTTTTTTTATATTTAAAAATTTCCATCTCCTTACCTCCTCCTCCCCCTCCCTCCGCTCCTCCTCCCCCTTCCCGCCCCTCCTTCTCCCCCTTCCCTCCCCTTCCCTCCACCCATACCTCCCCTCCCTCCCTCTCAAGGCCAAGGAGCCATCAGGGTTCCCCACTCTATGCTAAGTCCAAGGTCCTCCCAACTCCCCCCAGGTCCAGGAAGGTAATCGACCAAGCTGAGAAGGCTCCCACAGAGCCCGTCCATGCAGAAGAATCAGAGCCCAGCGCCAATGTCCTTTGCTTCTCAGTCAGCCCCCGCTGTTGGCCACATTCAGAGAGACGGGTTTGGTCGCATGATCCATCAGTCCCATTCCAACTGGAGTTGGTGATCTCCCTTTAGTTCTGTCCCACCGTCTCCATGAGTGAACGCACCCCTCACGTTCCTGACTTTCTCCCTCGTGTTCTCGCTCCTTCTGCTCCTCATCAGGACCTTGGGAGCTCAGTCCAGTGCTCCAATGTGGGGCTCAGTACACCCATTTTTATAAGTGAGATTGATCTGTAATTCTCTTTCATTTTGGGTCTTTATATGATGTAGGTATCAGGGTAATAGTGGCTTCATAAAACAAATTGGGCTCTGTTGTTTTTGTTTCTGTTTTGTGGAATAATTTGAGGAGTATTTCTGTGAACCATTCTTTAAAAGTCAGATAGAATTATGCACTAAAGCTATCTGGTTCTGTTTTTGTTTGTTTGTTTGGTTGGTTGGTTTGGTTTTTTGTTCGTTTGGTTGGTTGGTTGGGAGATTTTTAATGTCTGTTTCTATATCACCAGGGGTTATAAATCTGTCTAAATTGCTTATCTTATCTTAACTGGTAAGTGGTGCCTATTGAGAAAATTATACATTTATTCTAGATTTTCCAATTTGGTGGAGTACAAATTTTTAAAGTGTGTCCCTATGGTTCTCTGGATTTCTTTGGTGTCTGTTTTACATCCTACTTCTCATTTCTGGTTTTGTTTATTTGTATATTCTCCACTTTTTAGTTAATTTAGACAACCTTATGGATTTGTCGATGTTGTTGATTTTCTTAAAGAATCAACGCAACTCTTTGTTTTACTTTTTTGTATTGGTCTCTTTGTGTCTATTTTATTAATTTCTGCCCTGAGTTTGATTATTTCTTGATGTCGACTCGTTTAGGGTGTTATTTCTTCTTTTTGCTCTAGAGTGCTTTTAGGCATGCTGTTAAGTTGTTAGTATGAGATTTCTCCAGTTTTTATATAGGGACTAATGCTATGAACTTGTCTCTAAGAACAGCCTTCATTGTGACCCACAAGTTTGGGTAAGTTGTGTATTCGTTTTCATTCAATTCTAAAAACTCTTTTATTTCTTTCTTAATTTCTTACCTGACTCATTTTCCATTCAATAGAGAGCCATTCAGTGTCCATGAGTTATAATATTTTTGTTGTTGTTGACATCAAGTTTAATCTGTGGTGGCCAAATACAATACTGGGTGTTATTTTGATTTTCTTGTCTGTTGAGACTTGCTTTGTGCCATACTATGTGGTCAGTTTTGGAGAAAGTTCCATGCTATGCTGAGAAGGTATACTCTTTTGTGTTTGGATGAAATGTTCTGAAAGTATCTGTTAGGTCCATTTGCTTTATTACTTCAGTTAGCTCCCACATTTCTTTGTTTAGTTGTTGTCTGTTGGTGAGAGTGGGAGTCCTGAAGTATCCCACTATCAGTATGTGGAGGTCAATGTCTGATTTAAGCTTCAGTAGTACTTCTTATTTTCTATTTTTATCCATCCATCTATCTATCTATCTATCTATCTATCTATCTATCTATCTATCTATTTGGTTTTTCAAGGTAGCATTTTTTTGTGTATATCTGACTGTCCTGGAACTTACTCTGTAGACCAGGCTGACCTTTTACTCACAGAGATCCACCTGCCTCTGCCTCTGTGAATTCTGAGATTAAAGGCATGTGCCACCACTGCCTGACTGAAGTGGTGTTTCTTTTACAAACTTGGTGCTCTTGTGTTGGGGATTGTGTTGATGTTGGTGAATTTTTCCTCTGATGACTATGTGGTGTCTTTTTCTGTCTCTTCTGATTAGCTTTGGTTTGAAGTCTGTTTTGTCAGATATCAAAACAGCTATACCAGCTTGTTCTTTAGGTCCATTTTCTTGGAATATCTTTTTCCAACCCTGAGTTAATGTCTATCTTTGATATTGAGGTGTGTTTCTTGGATTTACCAGAAGGATGGATCCTGTTTTCACATTGATTCTGTTAACCTCTGTTTTTCCCTTGAAGAATTGAATCCATTGAGGACTAACAATTGTTAATTCCTGTTATTTTGTTGATGGTTGTGATAGTTTTGGTGATGGTAGTGATAGCAGTGGTGATGGTGATGGTGGTGGTGTGGGTGGGTTTTCCCTTCTTTTGAAACATTTTTCTAATCAGTGGGTTATTTATTCCCTACATTTTCATGATGGTTGGAGTTAACCTTCTTAGATTGGAGTTTTCCTTCTAGCACCTTCTGTATGACTGTATTTATAGATACATATTGCTTAAATTTGTCTCCATTATGTAATGCTTGAGTACCATTTTTATAATTTTCAAGTAGTGCAAGTAAAGCCCTTGGAAGACTCCACCTATTGATTGCCTTCATACCACTACTAACTACAGAAATTAATGGTGAGAAACATGGGCCAAAATTAGGGAAGTCTTTTGTATACCTCCATCTTTCATTATTCTTGTCATTGAACTAGTCTGTAAGAAGTGGAGAGAAGATGTCAGGTGTTCTGGTACATACCTGTAATACCAGAACTATGGAAGCCCAGCCTGGAAGATCTGGAATTATCAAGCAGGTCAGTGCTATATAACTAGAATCTGTCACAAAGGAAATAAAAAGAAAGAAATGGAGGAAAGGCTCTATTATATGTGTTAATATACAGATTTATGGTTATTAATATACTTTAGGGAGAAAAAGGATGATTATTTTTGATATCTTCAACTTTTGTTGTATTTTCTTTCTTTCCTTTTTCTTCCTTCTTCTTTTAAAAAATAAAAGAAAAAGCCAGGCATGGTGACATATTCTTTTAATCCCAGCACTTGGGGAGACAGAGACAGGCATATTTCTGTGAGTTTGAGCCCAGCCTAGTCTTTGTAGCAAGTTCCAGGACAGTCAAGGCTACATGATAAGACCTTGTTTCAAAAACAAACATACAAAAAGATTTCTAAAGTATGGTCTTGTTATGTAGCCCAAACTGACTTTGAACTCACAATCTTGCCTCACCTTCCCCTACACACTGCATTTGAAGATAGTGAAAGGTCCTTCTTAAAGTTAGTATTTTAATTTAGTAGAAAATGTAATTTTTATTCTATTCTAACTTTTGCATTATTTTTAAGTTATACTAAAGAGTCTGGGTGTGTTGGTGTACCTGTTGAGTGTCTTCAGTATTAATTGGAAACATGAACACCATCACAAAACACAGAAGGACAAATTGTGAAGGAGGACACAACCAAGCTGAAAGTCAAGTGAAAGACACTAGAAATGAGTCTGAAGAACATATTCTATGTCATAGAGAAATATAATGTCAAAACAGTTAATAAAATCAGCCAACATAACAGGAATTCACTACAATGAATTGAACATGCACAATTATATGAAAAAAAATCAGCAAAAAAAAAATAGATTTGTGATGCCCAAAGAACCCAAATAAGAGTAAGTCCCATTATAACAATAAATTCATAAAATAACCTGTAGTGATGGGAGCGGTAGGCTGCATTCCCGCCCAGCTCCCAACCATCTGGCTAGCTTATGCCCCAAAATAACAACACACAAACTGTATTCATTTAAATACTGCCTGGCCCATCATTTCCAGCCTCTTACTCACATCTTGACTAACCCATATCTAATAATGTATGTAACACCACGAATGGTGTCTTACCGGGAAAGATTCAGCACATCTGACCTGGTGGCTGGCTCCATCGTGACTCTCTTCCTGAGGAGAGGCATGGTGGTCTGCCCCAGAGAGGAGAGGCAGGGCAATTGTCTGAGCCATCTACCTCACTTCCTTTTTCCTGTTCTGTCTACTCCACCTATCTAAATTTTGCCCTAACAAAAAGCCAAGGCAGTTTGTTTATTAGCCAATGAGAATCCTCCATCATTTCCCCTTTTTCTGTTTAAACAAAAAAGAAAGGCTTCAACATTAACATAGTAAAATTACATATAACAAAATAGTTACCAAGCAAGAATTATAGTTACAATATTTATATCTACTTTATCTTTTATCATAACTAAGGAAAACTATAACTATCTATCCATTCTTCAACTCCATCAAAGACTCCAGAAGGATATAATATTACCTAGGTGAATAAGAAATATGCAACTTTCAAACTCTAGAAATGACAGAGACAACTTGCTGCCTGGACAGTCACCCAAAGTTCCTCTGTACCGTTGGGGCATCCATCTTCGGTAGAAATCTATAGTCCCAGTGCTTGGCTGGGCAGAGGCAAAGGGCAGAGACTGTATGATAACTGGGACTCACTAGCTAGCCAGTCCAACAGCAAAGTAGTGAGAGACACTATCTTGAGGGATTAAGGTAGAAAGTAATATAGAGCATAACACCTGATGTCCTTATCTGGCATCAGCACATGCCCACACAGACTTGTGCACTCAATACATTCATGATTATACATACAAATAAAAAAATAAGTTAAAATATCATTAAAATAAAAAATTGAGAGATGGGATAAATTCAGAATACACTGAAAGTCCATAAAAGCAAGGTAGTCTATCAAAATATAAGCAGTTAGGGGTATTACAAATAGACTTTAAAAATCCAGCACAAGACCAAAATATGTTCCTAAAAAATGGATAGAATTATACAAGAAGCCATATTTTGATCACTTAAGAATTAAAAGAATGAGCTAGAGATATAGCTCAGTTGGTAGAATGATTGCCTTTCACATAGGAAGTCCTGATTTCAGTCCCTAGCACCAAATAAAGTAGGAAACATGGTGCATGCCTGTCCCCTCAGCATTCAGAAACTGAGGGGGGGGGGTGTCAAAAGTTCAAAGACAATGGCCGGGCGGTGGTGGCGCACGCCTTTAATCCCAGCACTCGGGAGGCAGAGGCAGGCGGATCTCTGAGTTCGAGGCCAGCCTGGTCTACAAGAGCTAGTTCCAGGACAGGCTCTAGAAACTACAGGGAAACCCTGTCTCGAAAAACAAAAAACAAAACAAAAAAAAAAAAAGTTCAAAGACATACTCCATTACACAGCAAGTTTGAGGTCAGCTTGTGTTCCAAGAGACTTTGTCTAAAACAAAAACAATTGAGAAATTTGCAGAAGTAAAAAAAAAAATATAGAAATCCTCAGGTAAATAAAGTTATTTAGAAGAATAAATTATTACATACTCATTGAAACTAGAAAAATTATGAGAAAAGAGCAAACTGTCAGATTTGGACAGTTAATCTTTAAGGTTGATTTGAAAGCTACCTGAGAAATAAGGCAAGTTACAGAGAAGAATCAGTTATTTATCAGCAAACAATGAGGTTATCTTTAAAAAACTGTATTAAAATAATTGTCAACCTTAATATCATAAGCAACCAAATATCACTCAAAAAGGCAAGAAAGCAAAACAAAACTGAGGATACATAAAGAGGAAGCAACAAGGATAAATGCTGAAAATTATAAAAATAACTTGTAATGAAATTAATGAAACATTCAACTATGGGGAACATGATGTATAGTCCAGACAACAATCTATAATATCTGTGCTTTGTGTTTTGAATGAGTGTGGGGTGGTATAGGCCTTTAATTCTAGAAACCCTGTCTCAAGATAGGGATGTTGGTATATTCCTTTAATCCCAGCATTCAGGGGCAGAGGCAGATAATCTCTATGAGTTCAGGGTCAGTTGGTCTACATAGCAAGTTACAGGCCAGTCAGGGCTACATAGTGAGAGCCTGGCTCATGGAGGTTGTGGGGGGAACCCTGCCTCAACAAAACAAGGTCAAAAACTCTGTAAGAAAAGCATTCAACATTGATTTCTGACATCCACACATACATGCACAGACATACATTTGCACATGTACACTTACATAGGCAAAGAAAATGAAAAGTTCCTGATAACCATCCCACAGTGAAAGTACCGATAAAAGTATGAGCAGAATGTAGAACTAAATCCAAACAGTTTTTTTTAAAGACTGAAAATACACAAGCTATAGATTTGTTCCAGTGAGCTAAAAATGAAAAACAAAAAGAAAAAGAAAGATAAAAGAAAAGAAAATCAAACCATCATGTTAGTGGACACATTTCATCCCAGTAGTCAGGAGACAGAGACAGGCATATCTCTGTGAGTTTGAGGCCAGCCTGGCCTACATAGTGAGTTCCAGGACATCCAGGGATACCCCTGACTCAAAAAAAGATGAAAATAAAGTAAAATAAAATATAAAGATTGTAAGAGCATATATCAATCAAATATAAATAAATAAACTGGCATAATCAAATAAAAGACAGCCTTAAAATACTAAGAAAATGGTCCAGTTTCTAGTAAAATTGGATAATAATGAAAAAATAAAAGGTAAAATATACAAGAGGAGGGGGAAAGATAGATATCTAATCACTCATAGAATTTCTCAAATTACAAATAAGTACTGTAAATACTTACTTTTAGAAGGGATAGAATTTATGTATTTCAAATATCATTTAGTTTTCCCAAATTGTCTCATGATAAATATAAGCTAAAATGAATAATTAACAAAAAAGATTTCTGAGCAGCTTGTATTTTGAATAAACATGTTTTCATAAATTTTAAAATATTAGTAAATCAAGGGCTAGGGACATAGTTTACACCAGCAAACGAAAAGAAAGGAAGGATGCACATACATACATACATGCATACATACATACATACATACACACACACACAACCAACAGAAAACTAACAGAAATTAGCAATCATTGGTCACTGATATCTCTCAATATCAATGGACTCCCCCATAAAAAGACACAGACTAACAGAAAGGATACAAAAATATAATCCATCCTTCTCTGCACAAAAGAAACAGACTTCAACATCAAAGATAGACATTGACTCAAAATATAGGGTTGGAAAAAGATTTTCCAAACAAATGAACCTAAAAAACCAAGCTGGTGTAGCTATTTTACTATCTAACAAAATAGACTTCTGTAACAGGAAGGCCGCTGGTTCATCCCAGCTGCCCAGAACTGAAATAATCTCACAGAAACTGTATTAATTAAAACACTGCTTGTCCCATTAGCTCTAGTTTCTTATTGGCTAACTCTTACATCTAAATTTAGCCCATTTCTATTAATCTGTATATCACCATGAGGTTGTGGCCTACCAGCAAAGTTTCAACACATCTACCTCCAGCTTAGGATCCATGGCATCTCTCTGACTCCACCATCTTCCTCTCCGCATTCCGTTTAATTTTCTCCACCTAGCTCTGTTACTATATAGCTCTGCTATAGGCCCAAAGCAGTTCCTTTATTAACCAATGAAAGCAACACATAGACAGAAGGACCTCCTACACCAGACTTCCAAATAAAATTAAGCAAAAAATACAGGAAAGGACACATTTCATACTCATTAAAGGAAAAGTCCACCAAAATGATTTTTCAATTCTTAACATCAATGCCCCAAATACAAGGGCACCCAAATTTGTAAAGTAGACTTTACTAAACCTTAAATCTCATGCCAAACCTCCTACATTGATACTGGGAGATGTCAATGCCCACTCTCACCAATGGACAAGTTATCCAGACAAAAAATAAACAGAGAAATAATGTAGTTACCAGATGTTATGAACCCATTTGGTTCATAACATAACAAATATCTACAAAACATTTCACCCAAACACAAAAGATCATACCTCCTTATCAGCACCTCACAGAACTTTCTCCAAAATTTACCATATATCCAGTCAAAAGTCAAGTCTCAATTGATATAATAAAATTGAAATCAGTCCCTGCATCCTATCAAACCACCACTGACTAAAGCTAGTTTTCAACAACAACAGAGACAACAAAATGTTTGTAAACTCATGGAAACTGAGCAACTCTCTATTGAATGAAAACTGCGTTAGGGCAGAAATAAAGAAATTAGACTTTCTAGAATTCAATGACAATGAACACGCAACATAGCAAAACTCATTGGACACAATGAAAATGGTCCTAAGAGGAAAGCTCATAGCACTAAGTGCCTACATTAAGAAACTGGAGAGATCTCATACCGGTAACTTGACAGCACAACTGAAAGCTATAGAACAAGAAGTGGGTACATACAAGAGGGGTAGATAGCAGGAAATAATCAAACTGAGGGCCAAAATGTTGTATAATAATTGTTTTGTACATTGTGAAGATATGTCACTTTGAATGGTTTAATAAAAAACGAAACATCCAATAGCTAAACAGAATATAAATCCATATGTCTATGGATTTTGATACAGATGCCAGAAACACACATTGGAAAAAAGAAAGCATCCTCAATAAATGATGATTTTTTCTGTCTGGATTTCAGCATGTAGAAGAATGCAAATTGATCCATATCTATCACCCTGCACAAAACTCAAGTACACATGGATCAAAGACCTCAACATAAAGCCAGATACACTGATCCTAATGGAAAGGAAAGTGGGGAATAGCCTTGAACACATTGGTACAGGAGACAACTTCCTCAACAAAACACCAATAGCTCAGGCACTAAGATCAACAATCAATAATTGGGACCTTTAAGGGACACCATCAACAGGATGAAATGACAGCCTACAGGATGGGAAAAAGCTTTTCACCAACTCCACATGCTACAAAGGGATAATATCTAGAATATATAAAGAACTCAAGACATCAACAAACTAAATAATCTAATTTTTAAAAGCAGTACAGATCTAAACAGAGAATTCTCAACAAAGGAATCTCCAAAGGTTAATAAACACTAAGAAATGTTCAACATCCTTAGCCATCAAGGAAATGCAAATCAAAATGACTTTGAGATTTACATCTTACAGAATATCTAAGATAAAAAAGAGACAATTCATGCTGGAGAAGATGTGGACCTCCATTTCTGGTGGGAGTGTAAACTTGTACAGCCACTATGAAAATCAGTACACCAATTCCTCAGAAAATTGAGAATCAATCTACCTCAAGACCTAGCTGCATGATTCTTGGGCATATACCTAAAGGAAGCTTCATCCTACCCCAAGGACACTTGCTCAACCATGTTCATTACAGCTTTACTCATAATGGGCAGAACCTGGAAACAACATAGATTTCCCTCAACCAAAGAATAGATAAAGAAAGTATGGTACATTTATACAGTATAGTATTACTCAGCTGTTAAAAACAATGACTTCATGAAATTTGCAGACAAATGGATCATCCTGAGTGAGGTAACCTAGACCCAGAAAGACAAACACAGTATGTACTCACTTATAAATGGACATTAGTATTAAATAAATGATAACCATGCTTCAATCAACAGACCCAGAGAGGTTCAGTAACGAGGAGGGCTCAAGGGGAGGAATACATGAATCTCCTTAGGAAGGGGAAATAGAATAGATTTTGTTGGTGGAATTGGGGCAAGTGAAGATGAGAATAGAAGGGATCAGGATGAGAATAGGTGGGTAGGAAAGATAGAGGGAGAGAGTACTGGGAGAGATTTGTGGAATTGTGGGGCATTTGAGGGTGATGTAGAAACCTAGAGTCATGGAAACTCCCTGGAATCTATGAGAGAGTCTCTAGCAAATTCCCCTAGTAAAGTGGAATACGAAGCCCAAACTGGCCATCTTCTATAACGAGACAAGGCTCCCAGAAGTGGGACTGGGACACCAACCCAGCCATAAAACCTTTGACCTACAATCGCTTCTGTCTGCAAGATGCAGTGGAGTAATGTATGGTACAGAACCTGTGCAAGTGGCCAGCCAAAGACTGGTCCAACTTGAGGCCCATACCTGGAGAGGGATACCAAGCCTGACACTGGCTCAATGGCCAGGACCTAGAGGCAGAACTGTCCAGAGACCTAGGATAGAACCAAATAAAAAAAAGTCAGGAAAATGATTCCCAATGATATTCTACTATACTCATATATTAGTGTCTAGCCCAACTGTCGTCAGAGGGGTGTCATCCATTAACTAATGAGAGCAGATGCAGAGTCCCACAGCCAAACACTTGGCGGAGCCAGGGAAACCCCACTGAAGAGGATGAGGAAAGATTGTGGTAGCCAGAGGAGTCGAGGACACCACAAGAACATGGCCTACAGAATCATCTAACCTGGGTTCACAGCAGCTCCCAAAAACTGAAACTGAAACTAGATGTCCTACCTAACTTACAAAAAAGAACTACGAATTATAAGAACTGAAGACTGGAGAAACAACTCAGTTGTTAAGACTTCTTACTGCTCTTGCAGAGGACTTGAATTTAATTCCCAACACCCACATTCACAACTACATCTAACTACAGCTCCAGGGGTTTCCATACCTTATTATGGCCTTTGTAGATATCTACACACACACACACACACACACACACACACACACACACACATATGCACACATACATGAATCAAAATTTAGTAAATATGTTAAAGTGTTATATAATAATTGACAATAGAAAATCAGGAACTCCTTATTTTCAGACAACATGGTATTTTGCATAAAAAAGCAAGGTACTTTTCACATGAAAGTTCAGAAAAGTTACTATTGCTGTAGAGGATTGAATGAGATCTGTCCCACATAAGATTCAGTATTTGAATACTTGGTCCCTAGTTGGTGGGCATGGTTTGGAGAGGTTTAGAAGGTATAGCCTTGCTGCAAGAAGTACATTGATGGGGACAGGTTTTGAGATCAAATGACTCATTCCTCTTAGAGTTTGATCTCTCTGCTTCTTGCATGTGGTTCAAGATGTGAACGTGTAGCTTCTTGCTCCTGTCACCATGCTTGTCACTTATTTCCATGGCTCCATCTCACCATCATGGACTCTTTTCCCTTTGGAACTAGAAGCCAAAGTAAGCTCTTTCTTCTTTAAGTTGCAAGAGGAAGTGACATCTGGATTATAATTTGCGTTTCTGGTCCCTGGTCCCTATTAATGGCTTAGACGTCAATGACTATGCTTCTGGTTGAGGTCCACAAGGACCTCTTCTAGTTCATGTTCTGCCAGGTACTCAAGGTTACATGTTAGCCTTAGATGCAGTTCAACACCTGCTATGGCCTTCACTTTTGAGGACAACCTGACTCCAGGAAAGACTGGGCCTGCCACAATAAGAGCCAATACTAGCTTCACATAGTCTATGAGATGGTTCTGAACTGGGACCAGAAGTGGATATTTCTTATGTTACATTCCCCACCAAGTGTTCAAATACCAGAGCCTATGTGGACATTTCTCACTCAAACCAACACATTCCACTCCCTGGCCATTAATAGGGACCAGAAACGCAAATTATAATCCAGATGTCACTTCCTCTTGTTCCATCTCACTCACAGACCAATATATTTCCCTCACGACCAATGGAGAGAAACATATCCAAGACTCATTGGTGGGCACCCTACAGTATTAAAGCTTTCTTTTTGCAGTATTGGATTCAATGGCACTAGGGCTGTGAGCACTGGCTTATCATCCTTGGTGGGTACAGGATCTATTGTAGGTTATCAAGATCTTCAGAATTTAGGAGAGAGGCTTTGGTTGCTGGCTTTGCTTTCTCAGGTATTCCCATTCATGGCTCCACTCATTCCCAGAATTCACTGTGCTGCTGAGATCTAGTGTTACCTATAGGCAACCCAGAAGGTTAGTTCCTCCATTGTGATGGGACATGAGCATAGAATGGTTTCTCATGCAAATTGGGGATCCTGATTTTCAGGGACTAATTTCTAAGAACATCTCATATGTTCTATCACTGAAATATTACATGCTGTCCCTATCTCAAGCATCCTTGCAGGATTAAGGCTGCCACCCATGCTTAACCCATAGCTGAGGAGGTTACAGCCTCCAACTTCTTGCTCTTCTGACTTTTTAACCAAGCATTCAGATCCTGGCCACTCTTTCCTGTTTCCTCAACCCACCTCCATTTTTAGCTTTCTATCTTCTTTGCCAAGATAGATTCAAGTACACTCCCCTTGCTCTGGAAAATTTGACTTCTTTCCTCTTCAATATCAGCTTGTACCCTGTATTGTTGGACTAGAGGTCCAAACATCAGTGAGTTGCTCCAGACACCACTCACATAGCCTCAATTGATGCAAAAGCAAGAGAATTTTTATTCTGTCACGAGAGGGCCCTTCAGGTTTGGGATATGAAGGACATCCGATAGCCGTTACAGTCTATCTTTTAAAGCAAAACGCCACAGATACAAGGGGGGAACCTGAAGGTTGTTTTTCAACTTATTGGATTGGCTTATTCAAAGGGTTACTAGCAGTGATTGGTCTATTCCAGGGCAGGAGAATAGCTGCTTGATCGGGTGAGATAAGGGAGCATCTCTGTGGTCTTCCTGACCTTGTTCTAGTGACTAAATCAATACATCAGGAACTGAGTCAACATCTGTGGGTTGTATTTGCCTCAATTTCCAGAATGGAGTTATGTTTGAAGATTATTCACAAGGACACAGGAGGATGAGCAGTCCAGCATGTGTGTGTGTGGGGGGGGGGGGGGGCAACTGTCCCATATCTAAGAGAGAGTGAGTGTAAGGTTTTAGAAAAATGTCCTAGAGTTGAGGGGGCTTACAAATGCATTTACAGTCTTTCAGTATGATCCATCAAGATAGCTACCAGAGATGGGAAACCCCATACATTCATTACAGGTGAAGTTCAAAAAACAAAGCCCATATAGGGTGGGCAGAGCTCACCTCTGTGCCAACCTCTGCCACTTGTACAGACTCCCTGCACTTCAGTCACGTGGTCTTTTTGTTCCAAGTTCTCTGTCTTACAACCTCTACATCAGCTGCCCGTTTGGACGCTTTTCTATCATCTTTGTTGAGACTCTACTTAATCAAGAGTGTCAAGAACTCCCTTCAAGACTTCCTGCTCCTGAAGTTTCTTACAGCTGATGGTGCTGGGATATGTAGGAGTAGGGTCTGGGACAGAGGCTTAGCTCCACCTGGAGTCTGTCCTATTTTCTTAATCCCTCCTTCCTCATAGTCCAAGCTTCTGCAATGCTGTCCCAACCCCCATCATACTGCAGGCTACTATACTATTGAGACTGCAAAGCCCATTGACTCTTGCTCAGGAAAACATGGTGGAACCTTGTGGAAGGTCAGACTGACGAGTGCGGCATGTATAGAAGATCTCAACACATCCCCCCTTGCTTGTGCCTTCAGTGCATAGTCTCCCAGACATTGAAGTCTGGGTATCCCCAGTCCCCACCTATTTCCTGTTGTCAACCTTTGCCCCATATCGCTGGGCCAGTAATGTTCTGTTTCTGGACAATAAAGCATGCTGTCTTAGAGTGGTCACCCTCTTGTGGTCATGGGAAATTATGATTCTCTTGCCTCCGAAATTATTGCCAACAAGAGCAAGTTCAAAAGGAGACTATGAAAGACTAGGGGACTTTTGAAGTTTGACTAAAGTTATCTAGCTTTATGATATGGCCACTATAGTGGCCAGGGAATGGAATTGGTGGCTTAATGGCATATGTCTCCCATAAACTTGAGTATTTGAATACCTGGTTAGTGGTGGTGGTGGTAGTGTATTAGGATATTTAGCCTTGCTGAAGGGAGGGAGGTGGTAAGGCAATAGGGGGTGGGCTTTGAGTGTTTATCATCTCATCCAACTTAGTTCACTGTCTACTTCATACTTGTGCTTTAGGATGCAAGCTCTTAGTTCCCTATTCCTGCCCCATGCCCGCTGCTTGCTTCCATGATAGACTTAATGTTTGGGAACCATCAGCCAAAGTAATTTCTTTTTTCATAAGTTGTTTTTGTCATGGTGTCTCATCAGAGCAACAGAAAATTAATTGATACAGTTCCTAAACATTATGGAAGATCCAAAAAATGGCACAGATGAAAAGAGTTAATTGTGTTTTAACAACAACATCAACAAAAACTTTCTTTGTGGTTTAACAAATAAAGCTTGCCTGAAGATCAAAGTGAAGAGCTAAGCCACTAGAGGCCAGGCAGTGGGTGGCCCACACCTTTAGTCCCAGCACTAGGGAAACAGAAGCAGATAGATCTCTGTTAGTTCAAGGCCATCGTAGATTACACAAGACTGAATCTGTCTAAAAGAGAAATAGAGCTCACAAAAGGACTTGGGGGTCATATGCGTTTAATCCCAGCACTAGGGAGGTAGCGATAGGAGTAATATGGCTGGGCTGAGAGAGGAATATAAGGTGGGAGAAGACAGGAGCTCAGTGCAGTCTGAGGCAGCATTCTGAAGTAGTCAGAGGAGCAGTGAGGAGGCAGTCTGAGGACAGGATCGCCCCTTTGGTCTGAACATTGGTAGAGGTAAGAACTCTAGTGACTGGCTGCTCTGCTTCTCTGATCCTTCAGCTTTCTCCCCCTTATAGCAGACTCCAAGATTTTAGTATTAACAACAATTGGAATTCTTGCTACTCTTCATTAATTGCAAGGTCCAATGTTTTATTTATATTTTAGATTGCTATAGTTATTCTTACATAATAAATTAAATAATAAGTAATTTTTTTTACAAGTTTCTCTTGGCTGTCCTGGAACTCAATATATGGATCAGGCTGGCCTCAAACTCTGAGATCGGCCTGTCTCTGCCTCCTGAGTGCTGGGATTGAGGGCTTGCGACACCACACCTGGCAATCAAAAGAAACTTTTAAATTTACACTTTTAAAATTTTTAATTAGAGCATGCACTCAGAACCCCCTACCCCGCCGCATCCTCCCGTCTTTGGGGCCACAAAATCCCACAGCTCAGCCTGTTTGGGCGCCTGGGACCTGGAATTGAGTGCACCCAGGCCGGTGGGAGGTCCCCTCCTTCATTAGCCTGCCTCCAGCAAGGCAGGCCCTTTGTCAGTGAGCTGCTTGGCCTGCAAGGAGACCTGACAGTCTGCCAGAGGATCCATCATTCATTGGGGTGAGTGAATTGAATTCATTGGGGTGAATTGAACTTCTAAAAGAAGACCCAAAGGGGATTGTTCAGAGGAAGAAATGGGCAGGCACCAATGCAAGAATTCCTCCAACAATTTGAAAAACAACATGAAAGCACCAGAACCCAACGAACTTATAACAGGAGGACTTGAACACACTAATCAAGAAGAAGTAGAATAAATTGACTTTATGAAAGTAATAGAGTCCCTTAAACAGGAGGTGAAAAACTCCCTTAAGGAAATGGACTAGAAGAATAACAAAAAGTTTGAAGAATTGAGTAAATCCGTAAATGATATCCTAGGAAACCAAGAAAAAACAATCAAACAGATAATGGAAACAGTGCAAGACTTGAAAACTGAAATGGAGGCAAGGAAGAAAACACAACCCAAGGGCCAGCTGGATATGGAAAATCTATGTAAACGAACAGAGACTACAGAAACAAGCATAACCAACAGAATACAAGAGATAGAAGAAAGAATCTCAGATTCTGAAGATACCATAGAGAAAATAAACGCACTGATCAAAGAAAACAGCAAATCCAACAAATTCTCATCACAAAACATTCAGGAAATCTGGGACACAATAAAAAGACCAAACCTAAGAATAATAGGTGTAGAAGAAGGAGAAGAATTACAGCTCAATGGTTCAGAAAATATATTTAATAAAATTATAGAAGAAAACTTCCCAAACCTAAAGAAAGATATTCCTATTAAGGTTCAAGAAGCTTACAGAACACCAAATAGACTGGATCAAAAAAAAAAAAACCATCCCCTCGCCATATTATAATCAAAACACAAAACATACAGAATAAAGAAAGAATATTAAGAGCTGCAAAGGAAAAAGGTCAAGTAACATATAAAGGAAAACCTATCAGACTAACACCTGACTTCTCTATGGAAACCATGAAAGCCAGAAGGTCTTGGATAGATGTTTTGCAGAAACTAAGAGACCATGGATGCAAGCCCAGATTACTATACCCAGCCAAGCTTTCATTCACTATAAATGGAGAAAACAAAATATTCCAGGATAAAAACAAATTTAAACAATACATAGCCACAAATCCAGCCTTACAGAAAGTAATAGAAGGAAATTCACAAACAAAGGAGTCCAGCATTGCCCAAAATAACTCAGACATCTAGGAACCCTTCACCAGCACATCTCAAAGAAAGGAAACACACAATCTCTACTACCAAATAAAAAACGACAACCGGAGTTAACATCCACTGGTCATTAATATCACTTAATATCAATGGACTCAATTCACCTATAAAAAGGCACAGGCTAAGAGATTTGATATGAAAGCAGGATCCAACATTCTGCTGTTTACAAGAAACACACCTCAACCACAAAGATAGACATCTGCTCAGAGTAAAGGGTTGGGAAAAGGTTTATCAAGCAAATGGACCTAAGAAACAAGCCGGTGTGGCCATACTAATTTCTAACAAAGTTGACTTCAAACTAAAATCAATCAGAAGAGATGGAAAGGGACACTTTATACTCATTACAGGAAAAATCCATCAGAATGAAGTCTCAATCCTGAATATCTATGCCCCTAATACAAAAGCACCCACTTATATAAAAGAAACATTACTAGAACTCAAGGCAGCCATCAAACCAAACACACTGATAGTGGGAGACTTCAACACTCCTCTTTCACCAATGGACAGGTCAATCCGACAGAAACCTAAAAGAGAATTAAGAGACTTAATGGAGGTAATGAACCAAATGGACTTAACAGACATCTATAGAACATTCCACCCAAACAGGAAAGAATATACCTTCTTCTCTGCGGCTCATGGAACCTTTTTGAAAATTGACCACATACTCGGTAACAAAGCAAACTTCCACAGTTATAAAAACATATTAGTAAACCACCTGCATCTTATCGGATCACCATGGATTAAAATTAGAATTCAACAACAATGCTACCCCCAGAAAGCCTACAAACTCATGGAAACTGAACAATCAACTCCTGAACCACAGCTGGGTCAAGGAAGAAATAAAGAAAGAAATTAAAGTCTTTCTTGAATTTAGTGAAAATAAAGACACAACATACTCAAACCTATGGGACACTATGAAAGCAGTGCTAAGACGAAAATTCATAGCACTAAGTGCCCACTTAAAAAAAAAACGGAGAAAGGACACATTGGAGACTTAACAGCACACCTGAAAGTTTTAGAAAAGAAAGAAGCAGACTCACCTAGGAGGAGTAGAAGACTGGAAATTATCAAACTGAGGGCAGAAATCAACAAAATAGAAACACAGAAAACAATCCAAAGAATCAATGAAACAAAAAGCTGGTTCTTGGAGAAAATCAACAAGACTGACAAACCCCTAGTCAAACTAATCAAACGGCAGAGAGAGAACACACAAATTAATAAGATCAGAAATGAAAAAGGGGACATAACCACAGACACAGAGGAAATTCAGAGAATCATTAGATCTTACTACAAAAGCCTGTATGCCACAAATTGGAAAATGTAAAAGAAATGGACACTTTGTTAGATAAGTACCATATACCAAAGTTAAACCAGGACCAGGTAAATGCTCTAAATAGTCCTGTTAGTCGCGAAGAATTAGAAACTGTTATCAGAAACCTCACTACCAAAAAGAGCCCAGGACCTGATGGGTTCAATGCAGAATTCTACCAGAACTTCCAAGAAGACCTAATACCTATACTCCTTAAGGTATTTCATAATATAGAAACAGAACAGTCATTGCCAAATTCCTTTTATGAAGCTACAATTACCCTGATACCTAAACCACACAAAGACTCAACCAAGAAAGAGAATTACAGGCCAATCTCACTTATGAACATCGATGCAAAAATTCTCAATAAAATACTGGCAAACAGAATCCAAGAACACATTAGAAAAATTATCCACTATGATCAAGTAGGCTTCATCCCAGAGATGCAGGGCTGGTTCAACATACGAAAATCTATCAATGTAAACCATCATATAAATAAACTGAAGGATAAAAACCATATGATCATCTCATTAGATGCAGAAAAAGCATTTGACAAAATTCAACACCCCTTTATGATAAAGGTCTTGGAGAGACTAGAGATACAGGGGTCATTTCTAAATATAATAAAGGCTATTTACAGCAAGCCGACAGCTAACATCAAATTAAATGGAGAGAAACTCAAGGCCATCCCACTAAATTCAGGAATGCGACAAGGCTGTCCACTCTCTCCTTATCTCTTCAATATAGTGCTTGAAGTTCTAGCAATAGCAATATGACAAAACAAGGGGATCAAGGGGATTCGAATTGGAAAGGAAGAAGTTAAACTTTCGTTATTTCCTGATGATATGATAGTGTACATTTGCGACCCGTAAAACTCCACCGAAGAACTCCTACAGCTGATAAACTCCTTTAGTATCGTGGCAGGATACAAGATCAACTCCAAAAAATCAGTCGCCCTCCTATATACAAAGGATAAGGAAGCAGAGAAAGAAATCAGAGAAGCGTCACCTTTCACAATAGCCACAAATAGCATAAAATATCTTGGGGTAACTCTAACCAACGAAGTGAAAGACCTATTTGACAAGAACTTTAAGTCTTTGAAGAAAGAAATTAAAGAGGATACCAGAAAATGGAAGGATCTCCCTTGCTCTTGGATTGGGAGGATCAACATAGTAAAAATGGCAATACTATCAAAGGCAATCTATAGATTTAATGCAATCCCCTTAAAGATCCCATCAAAATTCTTCACAGATCTTGAGAGGACAATAATCAACTTTATATGGAAAAACAAGAAACCCAGGATAGCCAAAACAATCTTATACAATAAAGGAACTTCTGGAGGCATTACCATCCCTGACTTCAAACTCTATTACAGAGCTACAGTATTGAAAACAGCTTGCTATTGGCATAAAAATAGAGAAGTCGACCAATGGAATCGAATAGAAGACCCAGATCTTAACCCACAAATCTATGAACACCTGATTTTTTATAAAGGAGCTAAAAGCACACAATGGAAGAAAGAAAGCATCTTCAACAAATGGTGCTGGCATAACTGGATGTCAACCTGTAGAAGAATGAAAGTAGATCCGTGTCTATCACCATGCACAAAACTCAAGTCCAAATGGATTAAAGACCTCAATATCAATCTGAACACACTGAACCTGTTAGAGGAGAAAGTGGGAAGTACTCTACAACATTTGGGCACAGGAGACCGCTTCCTACGTATAGCCCCAGCAGCACAGACATTAAGGGTAACATTGAATAAATGGGACCTCCTGAACCTGAGCAGTTTCTGTAAAGCAAAGGACACTGTCACTAAGACAAAAAGGCAGCCTACTGACTGGGAAAAGATCTTCACCAACCCCGCAACAGACAAAGGCCTGATCTCCAAAATATATAAGGAACTCAAGAGACTAGACTTTAAAATGCTAATTAACCCAATTAAAAAATGGGGCACTGAATTGAACAGAGAATTCTCAACAGAAGAAGTTCAAATGGCCAAAAGACACTTAAGGGCATGCTCAACCTCCTTAGCAATCAGGGAAATGCAAATCAAAACTACTTTGACATACCCTCTTACACCTGTCAGAATGGCTAAAAGCAAAAACACCAATGATAGCCTTTGCTGGAGAGGATGTGGAGTAAGGGGTACACTCATCCTTTGCTGGTGGGAATGCAAACTTTTGCAACCGCTTTGGAAAGCAGTGTGGAGGTATCTCTGGAAATTTGGGATCAACCTACCCCAGGACCCAGCAATCCCACTCTTGGGAATTTACCCAAGAGATGCCCAATCATATTACAAAAGCATTTGTTCAACTATGTTTATAGCAGCATTATTTGTAATAGCCAGAACCTGAAAACAACCTAGATGCCCTTCAGTGGAAGAATGGATGAAGAAAGTGTGGAATATATACATTTTAGTGTACTACTCGGAGGTAAAAAAAATGACATCTTGAATTTTGCATGCAAATGGATGCAAATAGAAAACACCATCCTGAGTGAGGTAACCCAGGCCCAAAAAGATGAACATGGGATGTACTCACTCATAATTGGTTTCTAGCCATAAATAAAGGACATCGAGCCTATAATTCGTAAAAAATCCTAGAGAAGCTATATAAGAAGGTGAACCCAAAGAAAAACATATAGTTATCCTCCTGGATATTGGAAGTAGACAAGATTGCCGGACAAAAAATGGGAACATGGGGGTGGGGTGGGATGGGGGGATGGGGGGATGGGGATAGAAAAGTGTGAAGTGGAGGATGGGAAGAGCTTGGGGGAATAGGATGGTTGGGATATAGGAAGGGTGGATATGGGAACAAGGGATTATATATCTTAGTTAAGGGAGCCATTCTAGGGTTGGCAGAGACTTGACTCTAGAGGGGTTCCCAGGTGTCCAGGAAGACGCCCCCAGCTAGGTCCTTGGGCAGCTGAGGAGATGGTGCCAGAAATGTCCAGATCCTGTTGCCATACTCATGAATATCTTGCATATCACCATAGAACCTTCACCTGGCATTGGATGGAGAAAATGACAGAGCCCCACATAGGAGCACCGGACTGAGATCCCAAGGTCCTGATGAGGAGCAAAAGGAGGGAGATCATGAGCAAGGAAGTCAGGACCGTGAGGAGTGCGTTTACCCATTGAGATGGTGGGACAGAGCTAACGGGAGAGCTAACGGGAGACCACCAAGTCCAGTTGGAATGGGACTGATGGAACAGGGGACCAAACCGGACTCTCTGAATGTGGCTGACGGTGGAGGAGGACTGAGAAACCAAGGACAATGGCAATGAACATGTACTCTACAGCATGGACGGGCTCACTGTGAGCCTTGTCAGTTTGGTTGCTCACCTTCCTGGACTTAGGGGGAGCTGGGAGGACCTTGGACTTAACATAGTGAAGGGAACCCTGATGGCTCTTTGTCTCTGGAGAGGAGTGGAGTTGGGGTATGGGTAGAAGGGAGGGGAGGGAAGGGGGAGGAGGAGGTGAGGAGATGGAAATCTTTAATAAAAAAATGAGAAAAAAAAGATAAAGAAACTTAGGACTGATGAAAAGAGGAAGGGATGAAGAAAGAGAAAGGGAGAAAGGAGGAAGTGAGGGAGGGTGGAAGGGAAGGAGGAAGGTAAGAAACACAGTTGCGTTATTGCATCCACAGTTGCTACATCTATAAACATGAACAGGAAACAGGTACTAATGAGGTGCCTCTAGGGCAGCTTTGGCAAAGAACAGGAGAAGGGCTTTCCCATAGCCTATCAATACATCTAAGTAGGTTTCTAATGACCAGCATGCTATTATTGAAAAGAGCTACAGGGGTGTTAGTGAAACAGTAAGTCTTTTCCCTAAGGGACCCTGAGCAATGTGTGCAGACACTTGGACTTGTCACACTCGGGGGAAGAGTGTGGGGAGTTCCAGGCAGTAAAAGACAGGACTACTGGCTGAACACGGAGCCAAGGACAGCTGCAAAAATTTACCTGACCCCAAACATCAGTTCCACTCTCTTTATGTAAGCGTGAGATAATTTTTTTAATGCATTAAGTTGGGAGCTGGAGAGATGGCTCAGTGGTTATGAGTGCTTACTACTTTTCCAGAGGGCCCGGGTTCAGTGTCCCGATGTGACTCTGGACCACTTGCAGCTCCAGCTCCAGTCATACTATGGTATTTCAGACTGCTCTCTGGTGTTTTGATAAACACCATGACCAGAAACAACTTGGGGAGGGAAGGGTTTATTTCAGCTTACAGTCTGTTCTGGAGGGAAGTCAAGTCAGGAACTCAAGACATGAATTCAAGTAGAGGTGACAGTGTGTTAGTGCTTTTCGCCCATTGTAGGTGGTGCCATCTCTGAGGGTGGCTCTGGGTTCTCTAATAAAGCAGTCTGATTCCAAAAAAAAATTTTAATTAATATCTAATTGCATCACTTCCCCTTCCCCTTCTTTTTTCTAACCCTTAAATATCCCCTCACTCCCTCTCAAATTAATGACCTCTTTTTATTTCTGTTACACATACATGATAGTTTGAATAAGAATGGCCCCCATAGGTTCAAATATTTAAATTCTTATTCTCCAGTGAGTGGCACTATTTGAGAAGGATTAGGAGGTATGACCTTGGCCTTTCTCTCTCTCTTTGCAGATCATTATGTAGTTTTCTGCTATTTCTCCAGCACAATACTTGCCTGCATGCCACCATGCTCTCTGCCATGATAACATTAGACTAGGCCTCTGAAAATGTAAGCCAGCCTGATTTAAGTGCTTCTTTTATAAGAGTTGCCTTGGTCATGATGTTTCTTTACAACAATAGAATGGTGACTAACACAATGTATAAACATACACACACACACACACATATATCCATATATACACATACATACATACATACAACCTATTGAGTGTTGCTTGTGCACATATGATCTCATAGCTGACCACTTTGTATCAGGGACTCATCCTTGGGACAGGCTAATTCTTGCTCTCTCAATAGTAACAAGGTGTATATGGTTTTTTGTCTAGGGCAGTACGTCTGTGAGACATCCCACTTCTGCCTTTACATGTTTATTGGTATTATCATTGTTCGGGTCTTGTTTAGGCAGCCATATTGAGAAAGTATCATGGATATAGCATCCCTGTCATTTCTAGGAGATACAATCTCATAACAGACTTCCTGTTCTGACTCATACACATTATGCACTTCTTTCTCAATATTCCCTAAGCCTTAGGTGCAGGAGTTGCATTGTATATGTATCCATTAAGGCTGGAGCCCTATAGCTAGTTGATCTCAGAATCATGACCTTTGCTGGTTTTCTGTAATGATCTCCATTTGCTGAAAAGAGAAGCTCCTTGGAAGAGGGTAAGAACTACACTTGTTTGCAAATTTCACGATTCTTTTCTTTACAGCTGAATAGTAGTCTATTGTGTGTATGTACCACACTTTCATTACCTGTTCATCTGTTAAGGACATTTAGGTTGTTTAGAATGGCAAAGCAACATGGACCACTTTACTAATCTTCATGTCATCTTTGCCCAGAGGCTTGTTACTTTTCTTAGTATGGTTCTAATTTTAGTATATGTACTTCCAATGAAAGCACAGGCACAGTGTTTTAAAATAAGTTAGTCTCTTCCAAAATGTTATACATTGAAGATAATTCTACTCCTAATCCCAGCACAGTTTTAATGTAGAACTAGTAGAACTGATTCTAAAAATTATATAAAAAATTCAAAAGCTAAAAATATCCAAGAAAAAATATAAAAGAAAAACTGAGTTGCATATACTACAAGTTATAAAATTTTTTAATAAAATCATATTGATTGTCATTATTTATTATTAGTTATAGCTATGATGAATAGACAAATTCAGTTGAATTTTTAAAAATAACTGTTAGGACTGGGGAGATGGTTCAGTCTATAAATTGTTTGTCAAACAAATAAACAAAAAAGTGTCAGTGGCAGTTTGTCCAGTACTTTTCACAGCATTGAGAAATTGGGAACCAAAGAAATATAGATAAATTTTGCTTAATCATCAAATGTAATACTGTGTGGCACTAAAATGAATGAAGTATAGTTACATCGATTCTCATGAATAAATCTCATAACACTGAACAGCAAATGCTGGATGAAAGAAGGATAAACAGAGAGTGATATCTATAACACTTTTAAATAAATCTGCCAGTTCATAGAGAGGGTTTCTGAAATATAATAGTTTGATGTATGATTTTTCAGTTTTATGATTGTGTGGTTATTTTCAGGAGAAATCATAGCTTAACTTTTAATTTCTAATCAAACCTTTTCCCAGTTGAGGAACATGTAGTCTCATGTTTGCTTGCAATGCTGTAGCAAGTCATGACTCTCAGTCACTGGTGTGATCACCATAGGAAATCACCAATACTGTAGGAATACTGTGTGACTAAGTTGTGATGTTCATAAGTTGTGTTACTAAATGCAATTTTAGTTACACTATTGTCTGTCTTCCTGATTTCATTATTTTGGAGGTGGTGAGTACCATTATTTTTAAGATGATATCTTACTATGTATCCTTGAACTCACAATCCTCCTGCCTCAGCTTTCCAAGCACTGGGATTACAGTGTGCAACACTAAACCTGGCTTCAACTTATTTTAAAGTTAAAAAAAGAAACCTGCCTCCTTCTCATTGTATATCCCACACTTGCCAGTTCCCCTACGTTGGCTTCCCCAGTACTGGGATTATACATATTTGATACCAAGATGAACTTTTATTTGGTTAATAATTTCTGTATCTGGATATAACCTCCTCAAAGAGTATCCACACTGGAAAGGAGTCTATAACTGAAGCAAGTGAAGGGGTAAGACAGAAGGCCACAACTCTGAAACCCAGAGAAATGATGGAAGCTTCACCTGGAAGCTTTTTTCTTACTGGCTAGCTTCCACTGTGCTAAAAAGTTCTATGTGTGCTACCAGAGGAACAAAGTAATTACCAGTCTCATCCAGCTGTGAACTCTTTGAGCTACAATAACGATAGGCCTGAGAAGACATAATGACTGGTGCAATAGTGACCCAAATACGGGAGTAACTAACTGCTTTCTGACTGGATTTAAGCTCCATTCCACAACTAAAATCCACATGTGACCAATATTGGAGCCACGAACTTGTAAATAGGTAGGCAATCAACCTAAAAAATAACCTACTATTATTCCCCTGCTAAAGGGAAACCATTAAACTGACTCCTACTGGCTTAATATTATACTCAGCGATTAGTAGATCTCTCACTATTCATCAAAGAAGTTTCTTTTTACAGCAAATGGAGATTAGCACAGAGACTCATAACTGGTCAAGGTGCAGAGAATAAGGAACTGGAAAATGCTTACGCTTAATTGGGACATCCGTACTACAACCCTTCCTCCCAAAGTTCAGGGGTCATTTTGGAAGAGGAGAGCAAAAAGTGTAAGAGCCAGAGGTGGTTGATGATAACGAAAGAGTGTTTTCTGGACACAGCAGGGAAGCTGCACATATTAATTCATAGCAGTTGATCCAGCATGTACAAAACCTGTGTAAAATCAAGGCAGACAAACACCCAACATGGAGAGGGGAGGTGTGCACGAAGTCCGACCCATAGCTAAGACTTATTGACAGTTGATAGCAAAGAAGCAATTTTTCCTTTGGGTTGAGCAAAGAAGAGTCAATTTCATTTAAGGTTGTGGCCCATGGTGGTTTAACTAGGTTCCAGTGGAGAGCCATACTTCAAAGGACACATGGGCAGTACAAATTGTATTTGATGGGTTAAGATTTAAAAATAAAAGAAACAAAGTTGGGTTTGTAGGAAAGTGGAGGTGGATTTGGGATGAGTCAAGGGAGGTTTGACTGTGATTAAAATGCATTTTATGAAATTCTATAAGAACTAATAAAAATAAAAAAGCCTTAAATCTGAATTAGAAGCCACCATGTGCCCAAGTAAAAAACTAAAGAACTTCTCCTAACAATTAATGATATAATACTGCAAAGAAAGAAAACTGAAAAAAAATCTGAGAAACCTTTCTGAGGAACAGTACAAAGTATTATACCTAGAATCAAATAGACATTGTTCTATTAATCATGACCCTCATCTGCCCTACAAGCAAGGTATCTGAATGGGAGTTTTAAAAAAAAAATCGTTGTGTAACCATAGCAACAACAAAGGCTTGAAACAAGCCCAGAGCCTAACAAGATTAACGGAAGACCATGAACTAGATAACGACCTAGAAAACGGAAAGTGCACCCATTTCCACACAGAAAATCTATTTACTTAACTTTGTGCTGTCCTACACCACATGTGCAGCTGTCAAGAAATATTGCAAAGTACACAAAAAGTGAGGAAAAAACAACACACTACTAGGAGGTTAAGTAATCATTATTACTAGACTCAGATAAGGTATGAAATGTTGGAACAATCTGATTGGGTATTCAAAATAACTATGATTAATATGTCAAACATGCCAGAAACGGTATCTATCATATACAGCTGAGTGGGCAATATAGCAGAGAAAACTGTAAGAAATAATGCTATTGAAATGATATTCCTGAAGGGCCTAGAGAAATGGCTTAGCAATTAAGGGCTCTTTTTTGCAGAAGACCCGGGTTCACTTCCCAATGCCTGTATGAAGTGACTCACAACTCCTTGTGACTCCAGTTCTAAAGAATCTGACATTGTCTTCTGGCTTCCAGGAACATCTGCAAGTATGTGATGCACATATAGATAAGCAAGCACACATATGTACACATAAATAAAAATAAACAATAAAAAAATTCTTTTTGAAAAAGTAGACATTGTGATCTTAAAAGAGAATGATTTTTCTGGTCTCAGCAGTACAATTGACATAGCCATGGAGAGAATTCATGAACTTGAGGATAGATCAATAAGAATTACTCATACTGCAACACAAAAAGGAAAAAAATGTGAGAAAATAATACATAAAAACTGTGGGATCGTATATTTTGTTGTGCATAGAATTGAAACCAATTCCAAAGGACATAAGAGAGAAAAGAAATTATGTCCTAGCATTTTTCAGCTTAATGACTGATGCAAAAACTCATATTTATGAAACCCAGAGAACCTCAAGCAAAATAAGAAAAAACAAATAGAAACAAATTCTAAGCTTGCCACTTTCAAACTATAGAAATCAAATAGTAGACTCTTAAAGGAAGACATGGGGTGGAAGGAACATTTTGTATATAGAAATAAGGAAAAGAGGGGCTGGAGAGATGGCTCAGTGTTTAAGAGCGCTGCCTGCTCTTCCAAAGGTCCTGAGTTCAATTCCCAGCCACCACATGGTGGGTCACAACAATCTGTAATGGGGTCTGGTGCCCTCTTCTGCCTGCAGGCATATACACAGACAGAATATTGTATACATAATAAATAGATAGATAAATATTTTTAAAAAGAAATAAAGAAAATTAAAATCAAATTAGAAAATGATGTGGCATTTCCCCTCTGTGTGCTAGGAATATATTTTATTACCATTGGTTATTAAAAAAGCTGTTTCTTCGCTGTGTGGTATTCCATCCCGCCCTGCCCCCACCTTGGCCCTTTTGTCTGGGCTGCGACCCTGGGCTGCCTGGAATCCCTGATCCTGTGCCCTGACATTCCATCTGAACTGGTGAGTGAATGCGGACCCTGGGGCAACCTGCCCTGGAAGAGAGCACAGACCTCCTACCCCCACTTCCCTTTGCAGGCTTGTGTCTCCCAAGCTTTCTCTAGTGTTCTCAGGTGTCCTGCTCCTGTTCTAAGGCCATCCACCCAAAGGGGTCAGACTCTGGCCTCCAGGCAGGTCTGAGGATTCCTGCGGAGGGGTGCTGGCTCCTTCAGATTGTGACGCAAGGAATAGGTCCTCCTCTCCCACTGGGGAGATCCAACCAGTTTCAGTCACAGCAAAGATTGGTCTAGGACACCAAACGCCTCCGGGCTCCTTTTGAAGGAAGAGATGGGCAGGCGCCAATGCAGGAGCTCCTCCAACAACATGAAAGGCAACATGACATCACCACAAGCCAGACATCCCGAAACAACAAGAATTGAACACCCTACCCCAGAAGATATAGAAGAAACCGACCTTAAACAGTACTTTATGAAAATAATAGAGGACCTTAAACAGGAGGTAAAAAACTGCCATAAAGAAATGGAGATGACAAACAAAAAGGTAGAGGAAATAAATAAATCTCTCAAAGATACCCAAGAAAAACAAGAAAAACAAGAAAAAGCAATCAAGCAGGTAAGGGAAACAGTACAAGACCTGATAAATGAAATGGAGGTATTGAAGAAAACACAATCTGAGGGACGACTGGAAATGGAAACTCTGAGTAAACGAACAGAAACTTCAGAGACAAGTATTTCCAACCGAATACAAGAGATGGAAGAAAGAATCTCGGACTCTGAAGATACAATAGAGGAAATAAACTCACAGATTAAAGAACTAAACAAATCTAACAAATTCTTAACACAAAATATTCAGGAAATCTGGGACACCATGAAAAGACCAAACCTAAGAATAATTGGGGTAGAAGAAGGAGAAGAATTACAACTCAAAGGCCCAGAAAACATATTCAACAAAATTATAGAAGAAAACTTCCCCAACCTAAAGAAGGATGTTCCTATGAAGGTACAAGAAGCCTACAGAACACCAAATAGACTGGATCAAAAGAAAGCATCCCCATGCCATATAATAATCAAAACACAAAACATACAGAATAAAGAACAGATATTAAGAGCTGCAAAGGAAAAAGGTCAAGTAACATATAAAGGGAAACCTATCAGAATTACACCCGATTTCTCAATGGAAACAATGAAAGCCAGAAGAGCTTGGATAGATGTGCTACAGACACTAAGGGAACATGGATGCAAGCCTAGACTATTATACCCAGCAAAGCTTGCATTCACCATTGATGGAGAAAACAAGATATTCCAGGACAAAAACAGATTTAAACAATACGCAGCCACAAATCCAGCCTTGCAGAAAGTAATAGAAGGAAAATCACAAACCAAGGAGTCCAACAACGCCCACAAAAACGCAGGCATCTAGCGACCCTTCACCAGCACAACTAGAAGAAGGGAAACACACAAACTCTACTACTAAAAATGACTGAAGTTAACAACCACTGGTCATTAATATCACTTAATATCAATGGTCTCAATTCACCTATAAAAAGGCACAGGCTAAGAGACTGGATACGAAAACAGAATCCAATATTTTGCTGTTTACAAGAAACACACCTCAACCACAAAGACAGACACCTACTCAGAGTAAAGGGTTGGGAAAAGGTTTATCAAGCAAATGGACCTAAGAAACAAGCGGGTGTGGCCATACTAATTTCCAACAAAGTTGACTTCAAACTAAAATCAATCAGAAGAGATGGAAAGGGACACTTTATACTCATAACAGGAAAAATCCATCAGAATGAAGTCTCAATCCTGAATATCTATGCCCCTAATATAAGAGCTCCCACTTATGTAAAAGAAACACTTCTAGATCTCAAGGCAGCCATCAAACCACACACACTAATAGTTGGAGACTTCAACACTCCCCTCTCACCAATGGACAGGTCAATCAGACAGAAACCTAACAGAGAATTGAAAGACTTAATGGAGGTAATGAACCAAATGGACTTAACAGACATCTATAGAACATTCCACCCAAATAGGAAAGAATATACCTTCTTCTCTGCGGCTCATGGAACCTTTTCGAAAATTGACCATATACTTGGTAACAAAGCAAACTTCCACAATTACAAAAAAATATTAGTAACCACCTGTGTCTTATCGGATCACCATGGATTAAAATTAGAATTCAACAACAATGCTACCCCCAGAAAGCCCACAAACTCATGGAAACTGAACAGTCAACTACTGACCCACACCTGGGTCAAGGAAGAAATAAAGAAAGAAATTAAAGTCTTTCTTGAATTTAATGAAAACAAAGACACAACATACTCAAACCTATGGGACACAATGAAAGCAGTGCTAAGAGGAAAGTTCATAGCACTAAGTGCCCACTTAAAGAAAACGGAGAAAGCACTCATTGGTGACTTAACAGCACACCTGAAAGCTCTGGAAAAAAAAGAAGCAGACTCACCTAGGAGAAGTAGAAGACTGGAAATAATCAAATTGAGGGCAGAAATCAACAAAATAGAAACACAGAAAACAATCCAAAGAATCAATGAAACAAGAAGCTGGTTCTTGGAGAAAATCAACAAGATTGACAAACCCTTAGCCAAACTAATCAAACGGCAGAGGGAGAACACGCAAATTAATAAGATCAGAAATGAAAAGGGGGACATAACCACAGACACAGAGCAAATTCAGAGAATCATTAGATCTTACTACAAAAGCCTGTATGCCACAAAATTGGAAAATGTAAAAGAAATGGACAGTTTTTTAGATAAATACCATATACCAAAGTTAAACCAGGACCAGGTAAATGCTCCAAATTGTCCTGTTAGTCGCGAAGAATTAGAAACTGTTATCAGAAACCTCCCTACCAAAAAGAGCCCAGGACCAGATGGTTTCAATGCGGAATTCTACCAGAACTTCCAAGAAGACCTAATACCTATACTCCTTAAGGTATTTCATAATATAGAAACACAAGAGTCACTGCCAAATTCCTTCTATGAAGCCACAGTTACCCTGATACCTAAACCACACAAAGACTCAACCAAGAAAGAGAATTACAGGCCAATCTCACTCATGAACATTGACGCAAAAATTCTCAATAAAATACTGGCAAACCGAATCCAAGAACACATTAGAAAAATTATCCATTACGATCAAGTAGGCTTCATCCCAGAGATGCAGGGCTGGTTCAACATACGAAAATCTATCAATGTAATCCATCATATAAACAAACTGAAGGAAAAAAAACCATATGGTCATCTCATTAGATGCTGAAAAAGCATTTGACAAAATTCAGCACCCTTTTATGATAAAGGTCTTGGAGAGATTAGGGATACAAGGGTCATTCCTAAATATAATAAAAGCTATTTACAGCAAGCCGACAGGTAACATCAAACTAAACGGAGAGAAACTCAAGTCTATCCCACTAAATTCAGGAACACGACAAGGCTGTCCACTCTCTCCTTATCTCTTCAATATAGTGCTTGAAGTTCTAGCAATAGCAATAAGACAACATAAGGGAATCAAGGGGATTCAATTTGGAAAGGAAGAAGTTAAACTTTCATTATTTGCAGATGATATGATAGTATACATAAGCGACCCCAAAAACTCCATCAAAGAACTCTTACAGCTGATAAACTCCTTCAGTAACGTGGCAGGTTACAAGATTAACTCCAAAAAATCAGTCGCCCTCCTATACACAAAGGATAAGGAAGCAGAGAGGGAAATCAAAGAAGTATCACCTTTCACAATAACCACAAATAGCATAAGATATCTGGGAGTATCTCTAACCAAGGAAGTGAAGGATCTATTTGACAAGAACTTTAAGTCTTTGAAGAAAGAAATTGAAGAGGATACCAGAAAATGGAAGGATCTCCCCTGCTCGTGGATTGGGAGGATCAACATAGTAAAAATGGCAATTCTACCAAAAGCAATCTATAGATTCAATGCAATCCCAATCAAGGTCCCATTAAAATTCTTCACAGAGATTGAGAGGACAATAATCAACTTTATATGGAAAAACAAGAAACCCAGGATAGCCAAAAAAATCTTATACAATAAAGGTTCTTCTGGAGGCATTACCATCCCTGACTTCAAACTCTATTACAAAGCTACAGTATTGAAAACAGCTTGGTATTGGCATAAAAACAGAGAAGTTGACCAATGGAATCGTATAGAAGACCCGGATCTTAAACCACAAACCTATGAACACCTGATTTTTGATAAAGGAGCCAAAAGTACACAATGGAAGAAAGAGGGCATCTTCAACAAATGGTGCTGGCATAACTGGATGTCAACCTGTAGAAGAATGAAAGTAGATCCATATCTATCACCATGCACAAAACTCAAGTCCAAATGGATTAAAGACCTCAATATTAATTTGAACACATTGAGCTTGATAGAGGAGAAAGTGGGAAGTACTCTACAACAAATGGGCACAGGGAACCGTTTCCTACGCATAACCCCAGCTGCACAGACTTTAAGGGCAACATTGAATAAATGGGACCTCCTGAAGTTGAGCAGCTTCTGTAAAGCAAAGGACATTGTCACTAAGACACAAAGGCAGCCTACTGACTGGGAAAAGATCTTCACCAGCCCTGCAACTGACAAAGGTCTGATCTCTAAAATATATAAGGAACTCAAGAGACTAGACGGTAAAATGCCAATTAACCCAATTAAAAAATGGGGCGCTGAACTGAACAGAGAATTCTCAACAGAAGAAGTTCGAATGGCCAAAAGACACTTAAGGTCATGCTCAACCTCCTTAGCTATCAGGGAAATGCAAATCAAAACAACTTTGAGATATCACCTTACACCTGTCAGATTGGCTAAAATCCAAAACACCAATAATAACCTTTGCTGGAGAGGTTGTGGGGTAAGGGGTACACTCATCCATTGCTGGTGGGAATGCACACTTGTGCAACCACTTTGGAAAGCAGTGTGGCGGTTTCTCAGGAAATTCGGGATCAACCTACCCCAGGACCCAGCAATTCCACTATTGGGAATCTACCCAAGAGATGCCCAATCATACAACAAAAGCATATGCTCATCTATGTTCATAGCAGCATTATTTGTAATAGCCAGATCCTGGAAACAACCTAGATGCCCTTCAGTGGAAGAATGGATGAAGAAACTGTGGAATATATACATGCTAGAATACTACTCAGCGGTAAAAAACAATGACATCTTGAATTTTGCAGGCAAATGGATGGAAATAGAAAACACTATTCTGAGTGTGGTAACCCAGACCCAAAAAGATGAACATGGGATGTACTCACTCATAATCGGTTTCTAGCCATAATTAAAGGACATCGAGCCTATAAATTTGGGATCCTTGAGAAGATAATAAGAAGGTTAACTCCCAAAAAAAGATATAGTAATCCTCCTGGATATTGGAAGTAGACACGATTGCCAGGCAAAATTGGGAACTTGAGGGTTGGGCAAGACTGGGCCAAGGGAAGATGGGGAGAGAAAAGTGTGAAGGGGAGAACGGGGGGGAGCTCGGAGGAATGGGGTGCTTGGGATATAGGAAGGGTGGCTATGGGAGCAGGGAAGCATATATCTTAATTTAAAGAGCTACCTGAGGGTTGTCAAGAGACTTGACCCTAGAGGGGTTCCCAGGTTTCCAGGGAGACGCCCCCAGTTAGTTCCTTGGGCAGCTGAGGAGAGGGAGCCTGAAAAGGCCAGTTCCTATAGCCATACTGATGAATTTCTTGCATATCACCATAGAACCTCCACCTGACGATAGATGAAGAAAATGACAGAGCCCCACATTGGAGCACCGGACTGAGCTCCCAAGGTCCTGATGAGGAGCAGAAGGAGAGAGAACATGAGAAAGAAAGTCAGGACCGGGAGGGAACCTCCAGCTGGCGACAGATGGGGAAGGTGACTGAGCCCCACATTGGAGCACTGGACTGAGCTCCCAAGGTCCTGATGAGGAGCAGAAGGAGCGAGAACATGAGGGAGAAAGTCAGGAACGAGAGGGGTGCGTTCACTCATGGAAACGGTGGGACAGAACTAATGGGAGATCACCAACTCCAGTTGGAATGGGACTGATGGATCATGCGACCAAACCCGTCTCTCTGAATGTGGCCAACAGCGGGGGCTGACTGAGAAGCAAAGGACAATGGCTATGGGCTCTGAGTCTTCTGCATGGACGGGCTCTGTGGGAGCCTTCTCAGCTTGGTCGATCACCATCCTGGTCCAGGGGGGAGTTGGGAGGACCCTGATCTTAGCATAGAGTGGGGAACCCTGATGGCTCTTGGCCTTGAGAGGGAGGGAGGGGAGGTATGGGTGGAGGGGAGGGGAGGGAAGGGGGAGAAGGAGGGGAGGGAAGGGGGAGGAGGAGGGAAGGAGATGGAAATTTTTTAAATATAAAAAAAAATAAACCATGAGGAAAAAAAAAATAAAAATAAAAAAGAATATCCCTTTAAAAAAAAGAAAAAAAATACATTAAATTTACTAGCAAGATTGGGGGAAGGTTAAATAGACTATCAATAAGCCTATATATATATATATATATATATATATATATATATATATATATATAAAATGAAAATTAAAACAACTTCTCCCCAGTCAGAATGGCTCTCATCAACAAATATGACAATAAATGATGGAGAGGTCGGGATAAAAAGGAACATTTCTTCATTTTTGTGAGGGATGCCAACTAATGAAGGCATGGTGAAAATCAATTTGGAGATATTTTAAAGTGTTGAAAATAAATTTACCATATATCCCAAAAAAAAAAAAAAAAAAAAGCTGTTTCAGCCAATGACTTAGTAGATTAAAACCAGGTGGGAAATCTGAGCAGAGACATAGAGAGAAAGTAGGCAGAGTCAGGGAGATGCCATGTAGCTGTCGAAAGAGAAAGATGCCAGCCACCAGCCAGAGCTTTACCGGTAGGCCACAACCTCGTGGCAATACACAGATTAAAGTAAATGGGTTAATTTAAGATGTAAGAGTTAGCTAGAAATATTCCTAAACTATTGGCCAAACAATATTGCAATTAATATAGTTTCTGTGTTATTATTTGGTTCTGGGCGGCTGGGAAACAGATGAGCAGTCACCGCCTACAAGAAAATATCAAAGCCAGAAGACATTAGACCTATGTATTTACAATATTTTTAATTAATTTGTTTGTGGTGTATGTGTGTATGCATGTGGGGGGGGATTGAAAGTGGCATGCATATGTAGGCTGAGGGACAATTCTCTCAGGAAACCATCATCTTCCATAACCTTCTGGAATCTGAGTATCAAACTCAGGTTTCTAGGACTGTGTGCAAATACCCAATGATCCATCTTGAATCTATACAACAAATAGTTCTACACAAAGTAATTTGGATTTACACAAAGAACAACAAAAATAAAATAAATAAATATTTATTTTAATTTTAATTTCTTAGAAAGATAACTGAAAAAAGATTAAACTAATATGTGTATGTTTGTACTATCCATAATATGATCATGATAGAACATAAGATAAGAAGAAGTCATTTGGAACATTGTTCTGAATGGTCCTATAACTAATTCATTCCTAAGGAGGGGTCAAGTAAAAGTAATTTGAAAGCTGGGCAGTGGTGGCACACATGTTTAATCCCAGCACTTGAGAGGCAGAGGCAGGCAGATCTCTGTGAGTTCAAGGACAGCCTGGTCTACAAGAGATAGTTCCAGGACACACTGAGAAACCATGTCTCAAAAAACAACAACAAAAGTAAGCTGGAAGGGAATGAAAGTGGAGGAGAGAGAAGGACAAAGAGGGGAGAAAGGAAGAGGAGGGAAGGGGAAAGAAGTGGAGGTAAAGGATGGAATTTATAGGGGAGTGATGGCAAAGCTGCTCAGTAGTGAAATTTCTAGACTTCTAAGTAATTTCTGCCTTTTTCAGTTCAGCACAATTAACAACAACAACAGCAACAAAACCAAAACAAATTCAAGTAAGCCACATCTTGCCCACTCATTAATGATATAAGTAGAGAAGCAGGAGAGGAACTGTATACTTTTTCTCTAGTTTTAAAGCATTTTCATACTAAAATATAGACTACTGAATAAAATGTAAAAATCCATGTGAGTTTTAAAGATATAGCTGAGTTTATACTATAATCACTTTTTATAAAGTTTTCCATTCAAAAATCCTGTTGGAGAGCTCATCAGATTTGTCCTTATTAATCAATTTTCATGTGTTAAACACTTTTTTTGCTACTGGAAGACAGAGTGTTCTTTTGTCTGCTTTGGCTTTTAAGATAAGGTCTTACTTCCTGTGTTGGATAGCCTGGGCTTATATTCATAGTCCTCTGTGTGCTAGGATTCTAAGATTATCTTACTATACTCTGCTGGCCACATACATTCAATCAGGAATACACATAAAATCAATTTTAAAAACAAAGAGAAAGGATACATAAAAGATATTGTCTTAGGGTTTTGTTGCTGGGAAAAGACATCATGAGCATGAAAACTCATAACGAAAACAATTGAGGTGGTGGCTTACAGTTTCAGAGGTTTGGTTCATTATCATCATGGCAGGGAGCATGTTAGCATGTAGGCAGACATGGTGCTAGCTACATCTTGATCAAAAGGTAACAGGAAATAGACTGGGAGTAGCTTTGAGCACAGGAGACTGCAAAGCCCACCCCCACAGCGACATGCGTTCTTCAACAAAACTACACATACTTCAAAAAGACCATACCTCCTAATAGTGCCACTTCCTTTGGGGGCCATTTTCTTTCAAACCACTACAGATATAACATCTCAAAGATTATAAGTTGTTTGAACTTTATTTTATGTATGCTAGGGACTCAAGAGAAATGTTTTAAATGAGGCAGCGGAGAGGACCAAGTTCTAGTAGCATCAAGAAATCTTATGAATTCAGGTCATAAAATAGGTGCTTATATGATGTTTTTAGTTTTCCTCTTACCCCCAACTTCCACTAAAAGCCAATCTTGAATCAAGGGTTTGAGTGTAGATAATATATTTGGAAAGTGTGTTATTATCCCTTTGTTGTGACAAAATATCTTAGAGAAAGAATAAGAAGAATGGTTTATTTTGGCTCCTGGCTTCAAAGGATTTGAATCATATTCATTGGCTCCATTGCTTTTGAACATAATTGTGAGACAAAACATCATGATAAACACATTGAACAGCAAAATATGCTCATTCCATGGTGACCAGGAGGCAAAGAAAGAGACAGGAGGGAGCCTCGATCCCAGTAATGCCTTCAAGGTCATTGCCCCAATAACTCAACATCCACCAGGGCAGCCAGTGAAGGCTCAGTACAGATATAGTGGCCCAAGCCTGTTATCTTAGCACTCAGGAGAGGAAGGCAGTGGATTACCATGGAATTAAGGTCAACCTGGGCTACAGAGTTAAGACTGAGTTTCAAAATCAATCGATCAATAACAAATAAGGAACCCCCAATTTTTTAAAAAAGACACACTTTAAAAATAGCACAGTAGCCAGGTATGGTGGCACTTGCCTTTAATTCAGCACTCAGGAGTCAGAGGAAGGCAGATCTCTGAGATCGAGGCCAGCTTGGACTGCAGAGCAAGTTCTAGGACAGTCAGAGCTACACAGAGAAACTCTTGTCTTGAAAAACAAAAACCACGATAAAACTAAACAAAAACAGTACTGTGAAGTTCAAGGCTGGAATGAATTTGTCTGCTAGAAATTGATAAATAATGCCTTTTCTGCTTTATTAAGATACTCTATCAGCTTTCATTCACTGTGATGACAAGGCCTTCCCCTACCCTCATCTGCATTTGCTGCCTGCAGAACTCTCTTAATATGCATGTCTGGCTATCTGGGCTGTTTGACTGCTCAGAATCAGATTCAGCACCAAATGATGCAGTTAGGCACATCAGCCTGAGAGACAATGATACTAAATGAACACCACAGGATACCCAGACCAGTATACTGGCCACACCCTCCTCACCTTCTGCTCTATGGCCTTTATGTAGAAAATCATATGTAAGATATGCATAGCAGCAAGAAAAAGCAACTCCCATATTTATGATGTCTAAAAACAACAATACAAACTCTGAAGTCACCATGGAAACTGCCTCCCACTGGCACTTGCCTTTCAGAGGTTTTTAGAAGCACTTATTCACAACAAATCAGCAGAGAAAAAATTTTGACACAGATGACCCCAATCATGCATGCCCATGGCAGCTAGAGAAAGGTTTACCGTGAAGGAAAGGAGCCTTCTGTCCAAACTTCATTACACTGCTATTTTCAGAAACTTTAACTCACCTTTTGTCCAGAAAGATCCTCTGAATGAGCCTTCAAGATGCAGCTTTTAAAAAAAATCTTGGTTTTACATATTTCATATTTGAAAGCAACATGTACTTGTGTTTCCTTTTCAAAATTTATTTTTTTAATAAAAGTGATATTGTTCTAAATTACTGTGAATAGAAAGCCAACTTTCAGAAAGCCCAATTTTTAGTCATACCTTCATAATCCTAGCACTTGGGTGCTAGATGTAGGAAGGTTAAGAATTCAAGGCCATCCTCAGCTACATATCAAATTTGAGGCCATTCTGGGTTGTATGAGACCATGTCTCAAAAGACAAAAACGGGGTGCAGGAGAGAAAAAGGAAGGAAATGTAAGTTCAACATAATGGGATTTACTTTAAACAGGAAGCAGGTAAACTGGTATACTTAAGGGAGTTTAGTGAAGAGCACAGGTCTATGGAAGGGAGGTAAAGGTGAAGCCTACGAGAAGGTAGGTGTTTGCTTCAGTTACTATGTCAGAGCAGAAATATCAGCTTTGTTTACACATTCACAAAATTGGAGGGTGGGGGCTAGTGAGATGGCTCAGTGGTTAAGAGCACTGACTGCTCCTCCAAAGGACCAGGGTTCAATTCCCAGCACCCACATGGCAGCTTGCAGCTGTCTGTAGCTCCAATTCAAGAGTATCTGACATCATTATACCAATGTGCATGAAATAAAGTTAAATAAAGTTTAAAAAAATTGGAGGGTGGGTTAGAAGGGGAGAGTAATAAAAGAGATATCTTGATAGAGGGGGCCATTATGGGGTTAGGAAGGAACCTGGTAAAATAAATATTAAAAATTAAAAAATAAACTCACAAAATTAAGAATATTTCACCTAAGCCAGACATCCTATTTGGAACAGAGCTGTAACTCCCCACAGCCAGGAGAGCTTTAAGAGAGTTTTGTCTGCAGAGGTCATCAAAGGTCCATTTCAATCTACCTGCACTTTTTCTAGCATCTCCAATGGTAACTAACCACTCCAACATCCCAGGGCCTGCTGTACCTTTCTTACAGTAGTTGGGTTTTTTTGGTTTTTTGTTTTTTGTTTTTTTTTTTTTTTTTTTTTTTTTTTTTTTTTTTTTTTTTTTGGTTTTTCGAGACAGGGTTTCTCTGCAGCTTTAGAGCCTGTCCTGCAGCTAGCTCTTGTAGACCAGGCTGGTCTCGAACTCACAGAGATCCGCCTGCCTCTGCCTCCCAAGTGCTGGGATTAAAGGCATGCGCCACCACCGCCCGGCTAGCAGTTTTTATTTTGTATTATGTTAGTTATTTTGTACCTCACTCTGGTATTTTTACAAACCTTTGAAGATACAGACTAGCTCTTATACATCTTCTATGTCTCAGAACCTCTACCACAATTCCTTGTACCAAGAGGGTAATGAGGAAGACACAGATGTGATGTGTGTTATGAAAGCTCTCCTATCTTTTCTTGATGCAAGGTTAATCCCAGGACATTTTTGAGTTACCTGGGCAGTTCTTCCTGACTCATCAAATGTTTTCCTGACAGAGTAACCAGAAGGTGATCTGCTTCACTGATTAACTTTGCAATTTGTTTCCTCAAGAATGTCTAATAAAGATAAAACACATATACAACAATGTAAAGAGCAAGAAAGAAACATCGTTTTCTGCTAAAATTTTCTGCTAGAATAGTCATCCATGACATCATGAATACAACTACCTTTCACTTAATTTGAATTCATGAGTCTTTTCGAGATCATAGATGGATTCCGAAAATATGACAGCCTAAAATTGTGCAACAGTTATTTCACCTGGATGATCAACACAGGACTACTTAGGAAGTCAGTCAGTAAAATGGCTTGAAGAAAAAAAATGTAGAATAAATGCTAATTTTTCACCTCAGTAACCATTTGCTGATTACATAGTTCTATACAGATCCCTGAGTTAGGTGTTGTGAAGAAACAAAAGTGTTTCAAATAATTGCTATGATCTATTAAGTAAAAGCTGGAAACCATGGGCTTAAATTCTCCTCCCCAAAGTGCAAGCACTTGGACTTACCTGGTCAAGAACACCTGATATTGCCCTGAGGAATTAAATCAGGTCAGTTGGAGGGTCCACAGCAAAACTGAGGCTGGTGCATTTTTATTGTGAGAAATTAGACTTTTTATGTCTTTATCAGAAATAGAATATAGTGGCAATTGCCAAGATCAATACAGTTGTGGTTGTCAGGATACAATGAAATTTGTAAGTCATATAGGGTACACAAGATTAATGTCTAAGACCAATTGTCCTGTCAAGCTTCCCTGCTTCCTTGACTACTAACGGATCATACAATGAAACACAAAGCAGCCTGAATGCTTCACTGCCTGTGGGAGTGTGTCAGACCCTCAGGAACTGGAAGGCACATTGTGCCCCAGGAGCCATGAACTCCAACAGGAAAAACCTATGACACATGCCTCTCAAGGCAGCTAGACTACAGCAGTTCTGCAGTTCCCGACACCAAAGGCAACTCTGTAACACAGGTACAGGAACCCCTATTATATCAAGACAATAAGTACTCAAGGAAGTTATATAACTTCCCCAAGCTATATATTAGTCAGCAATATACTTGGCATTTGAGCATGGTTTGAACCTAAAATCTATTTTATTCCCATGAATCAAAATCCTTCCTTTTTTTTCAGGGAAAGTTAGAAGAGAGAGAGAGAGAGAGAGAGAGAGAGAGAGAGAGAGAGAGAGAGAGAGGGAGAGGGAGAGGGAGAGGGAGAGGGAGACGGAGACAGACAGACAGACAGACAGACAGACAGACAGACAGACAGACTGGGCCTTGCACGGGCTTTTGAAACCTCAAAGTCCACTCCCAGTCACACACTTCCTCTAATATGGCCACGCCTACTAATCCTCGTAATCCTTTTGAACTGTTCCACTCCCTAGCTTCAGGAGGCTTGGTGGTATTTGTGCTCACAGATAAGCACTAAATGTACCTGGAAAGTTAAGCACACGGGCTTGTTCCTTCAAGGGAAAGAATAAAATACCTCTCATCTGCCCAGAAGGCAGGGAGCAAACTGGCTGTGCTTGCTATCCTAGTGACCTCTTATACTTTCTGTGTGTCTAGACACCTTTCTGAGCACCAGGTTCTCCCCTAGACCCCTATTGTATATTTGTTTTTCTTAATCTATAGGACCTATTTTATGGACTTTACAAAGGGTTTCAATATAGTCATGTCTGGTCTGTGTTTAGCTTAGCTTACTTTGTTCCTCAAGGAGATTTATGCATGCTTTGTTGTACTGGTGGGATTAAGTCAATTATCACTAGAAAAATTTTCACCAAATTGTGCTCTGCTTAAATATACCTAAAATAAACTACGCAAGGTCAGACTCCAGAAGTTTGAATCAACACTGGCTACTGAGTCATGTTGAATTTAGCTGTCTTCGTGCCTCCTGTGGATCATCAGTGTGCTGGCCTTAGAAGTTGGCAAGACCCCTGTATCTGGTGACCAAACATTCAAATAAATGAGCCTATGAGAGCCATTCTTACTCAAATCACCACATCTCTGATTAATTTATTAAATTTATCTTTGTCTTTAACTAGATTATAAACTCAGAGAGATCAAAGATCACATAAATTTCCTTCAGACTGACTTCTGGAGAATAAGACAGACAATATAAAAATAAGGAACACTCTACCTCATTAAGTTAATATGCTGGTTGAAAATATATACCAGTTTTGCAAGAGGATAATGGAATCTCTCAAGAAAGAAGAAAAGGAAGTACATTGTATTTGTAATAGGCTTTAGAGTTTCTTTTGAATGGTGATGTCAAAATGACAAAGAGAATTTTCCACATGTGATATTAATAGCATTCAGCAAAGCACTGAATAGATTCAAAGGTTCGAAGCATACACTGTATACTTACATGAATTAAAGACTTCCTGTAAGCCTGTGAATGAATAATGCCAGCCACATAAAATCACATTTCAAAGATTTCAAAATGATCTCAAAAATTGTTAAGATAATTTTTAAAGAGGTGTTACAGATTTTATAGTTTTAGTATAACTCTCTTTTTGTTCTCTTCCATCCAGAAACCTTTTGAAAACAGCAGTTCTTCCCAATCTTATAACTTTCTCTCCTTTTTCACTCTTCTCGTCCATCTTATGGTGGATCCTTACCGGTATCTGGACCAAGTTGGCCAAACACTGCCCCTTTACACCCATGAACTCTTGGCAGAAGCTTATAAATCTTCTTTCCAAGAAGAGGCATCCCATACTTAAGAGCCTTTGGAATCTGTAAAATGACCAGTTTGACAGATTCTCTAAATTATAAACTAGGACAGAACTTGCTGAGTTGGCAAGTTCTGCTTGCTTTGCAAGAATGAGAATCCACTTTTGGTGTGTGAAGTCCTTCTGTATATGTGTTGCTTTTATTGGTTAATAAATAAAGGTACTTTCGGCCAGTGGCTTAACAGAGCAAAGCCAGGAGGGAAATCCAAACAGAGATGTAGAGAGAGAGTAGACACAGTCAGAAAGAAGCCATGTAGACACTGCAGGAGACAAAACTCCATGAGAGGCAGAGCCAGCATCTAGGACCACTGCAACCAAGTTGTTTAATATTTTAAAATCAAAAATGATTTCAGATACACAATAAAGACAGATTCAGACAGAAATAAACCTCTAAACAGGTCATAGTATATTATTAAAAATATATGTAGGCTTGGGAGAGAGAAGAAAAAGAGTATAAAGAATTATAAAAAGAAGTAAATCGTTTTAAAAAAAATACAACAAAGTCTTTAAAGAGACAGAGTACAGACAGCCATAGATTAAAGGAGTAAAGAACAATAAGCCAGATAAAGATGGAAAATACACAGAGGATCTGGATTATGTATATTATTGTGCTTGCTTTTAATTTTTTGAGTGTGTGAATGAGCTAAGTACAGAGAGACATTTTTGTATGGGCTGCTAAGCTACATCAACATACATATTTTAAAAGTATCTTGTCTTTAAAATTTGTGTCTAAGGATATGTTACTTTGGAAAGAGGTTCTGCTTTTGTTTCTACAGAAGATGATAACTTGCAAATTCCTTCCAGACTGATGTGGTTCTATGGAACAATACACCCTGAAAGGTCTCTGTAAACCCCTAAAATTACTTCATCCAACAAAAAGTAGGAAGCAATTTAGAGAGAACTATGATCAAATTCCCTAAATGATTGTTTATAAATATTTGTTTACATTTAAAGGGGGATATGCTATAGAGATAAATACTTTGCATTGGTATGAATCTTGGTATATTGACACAAATTTAAGGTCAGTTTTGTTATATGTATATTTCTGCTCTTGATTAAGGTATTGTGTTTGTTAAGCTCATTTAAAAATGTAATAAATAATTAAGAAATACAGATTAATAGATAGTCATCTATAATAGTCAATCTTGTAGTCATGTTAGTTAGGTTTTCTAGAAGTACAGAGGTATATTTCAGATGGATAGTTATTCTTCAAACCTTTCAAAGACTAACAATATGGCATTACATTTTTTTTAAGAACTTAGGACTTTTCATGACAACGAGATATATCTGCTTCTAGCAGCACAAATCAACTACAGAGGATGATGGGCATTGAAGAGGCCCCTTACGGAGTTTGTTAACCATTTGGGAAAGAAGGTGCTCTTGCCTGGACTGCTTGATATTATGCTGTATGAACTGGACAAGCAGAACAACACCAAAAGTGATGTGAGGGATAATGTATGTTGTGAATATGTTTTCTTGCCATTGGTTAATAAAGAAGTTGCTTTTGGCCAATGGCTTACCAGAATATAGCCAGGCTGAAGGAGGTATATATAGAGAGTAGATAGAGTCAGGTAGAAGCCATGTAGCCACTGCCAGAGATAAATGCTGGAGCCTGCTGAAACTTTGTTAGTAGGCCACGAACTTGTGGTAATGAACAGATTAAAGGAGATGGGTTAGTTTAGTATATAAGAGCTAACTTAAACTATTGGCCAAACAGTATAGCAAATAATATAGTTTCTGTGTGACTATTTTGAGTGAGGGTGGCTGAAAAATGAACGGGCAATCTTGCTCAACACCAAAGAATAATTTTTACCGGAAGAAAAAATATTTACAATTAGCTTCAAGTTCTCTCCCTTTCTACAGAGGCCACCTTTACAATAACTTTTCCAGTTCCAGTTCCTATCCACTCTGCTTAAGTGAACATGATCCTCCTGGGATGCTTAGGACTCAGATTACACCCTTACCAGACAATGTGTATACCTTATCATGTGCATTAAGGGTTGTAGTTGTAGGTTTACAGCTCTATATTAGTTTACATGCCTTTTTAAAAAGACCCTTGTAAATTACTCTTCCCAATTAGTATATCCTCCATGTTATCCAAGCAAGCTATTTATCTGTCTCCCACTTACAACTAGGCTTGCCAGATTTTTAGGCTTGGATAAAATTTTTTCACATTTTAGGTTGCATCTTATAAGCTTCTTTCTTTCATTTTTTATTTCTAATTAGACAAACAGTCAAGCAATTCTTAACAAAGGGGACAGGTTTTGAAAATGTGTTGTTTGGTGGGTCTAGGTCTGTTTGAACATAATAGAGTCTGTGCACAGGAATCTGCATGGTCTAGATCAATAACTGTATATGCTCTCTTGTTGCAGTCAAGATGCACAGCAAGCCAGGGTATTGGTGTACCTGAATCCTGGCTATTTGGATGATTTTTAGGGAAGAGTTTAAGACTGGATAAAACAAACAAACAAAAATATTATGTACACTTATAAAGACATGCAATAAATCCAAGATGTATGAGATTGGTGTGTGTATAACATAGTGCAATGTTTCATAGTAAGCTCCTTTAATAAAGAGGACCATGGTAATTATAACATATGTGTAGTTTAATCTGCAATTACTTTTAGCCTGCTGGCAGCATCACCACAAACATGTGAGCAATGCCTTTTGATCCAGTCTTATAATAGTTGTGATATGGCTAGGTGACGATTTTCAGCTCCCTTTCAATCTGGTGAGACTGTGCTCATCTTACAGTCTTCATTTTTGAGCCAGCTGTGAGACTCTATATTATCTCATTATTATGATTATTATGGAGGGTTTTTTTTGATTGTTTGAGTCAGAGTTTCTCTGTAGCTTTGGAGTGTGTCCTGGAATTCACTCTTGTGGATCAGGCTGGCCTTGAGCTCACAGGGATCCACCTGCCTCTGCCTGAAATGCTGAAGTTAAAGGCCTGTGCTACCACTGCAGGTGGTGGGTTTTTGTGACAAGAAAACAGTCAGAGCCTGGGCAGGTGGTGCAATGGGCAAACTGCTTGGCACATGGTTCAATGAGTAAAGTCTGAGGCAAGAGCACAATGGATAAAGTGCTTGCCACCCATGGGTAAGAATTTCTTTATTTCTGAGGTCTAATACTCAGAAGCTAGATAAAAGCTGGATGCCGTAACATGTGCCTGTAATTCCAGTGGTCCTTAATGGCAAGATTGGAGGGAAAGACAGGGGAACCCCTGGTAGCTCACAGCTACCTAGCCTGGCATATATAGTGGTAAATAACAAAAGACTGTTACATGACAAGAAAAAAACCATCTACTCAACCTAGATAAAGAGTAAGTAAAGTGTTAGTTTCCACTGCCTCCTCAACAGCCTACCTCTGCCACCCAAGCAGTTAGATCATCACCAGTCACCAGGTGCCTTTCCACTGTCAGCTATGCGACATGTGCGCCCTTTAAAAGTGCCCACCAAGCACAGCTCACCCTCTTTGTTTTTTTACTTCTCGTCTCTCGTCTCTCTTGCCTCTTGCTCCTCTTTGTCTCAACTTTCCTCTCTTGCCTTTTTTTCTCTCTTGCTTCTCTTCTTCTTCTTACCTGTCTGCCTCTCTCAAGTCCCCATTCCAAAATGGCCTTTACTCTTCCACTCTATTCCTTCCCCAATAAACCTCATGCGATATCTTTTAGTGTCATACCTTAGCAGGGCCCACTGAAAGATACCCAGTATCACATAACTTTCTTTTTACTTATCCTTTCAGTAAGTATACCAACAAACTCCTGTTTAGTGAGTCGGTGGCTTATTGGGGTTACTAACAGGAATATGTGTAAGGGATCACTCACAGATGCAGGAATAACTCAAAGACAGCTGTATCACAAAAAAAGAGCACAGGAGAGTAGCATTCACTACACAACTTGCCGGCAGCTAAACAGGTTGAGGACTGTCTTGTCCAGGTAACTGAACAGTTATGAAAGAGTGTCTCAGTCAGCCTTACCACTTATATCAAGTTCTGGGAGGGACTGGTTGTGAAGTATCTGATCAGTTTCAGGGCCTTCTTGTAATGACTGAGTTGTTTACCTCTTGAATTTTAAAGAACTTCTCTTCAGGATGGAATGTTTCACCTACCTCTAGACCAGGAACATCCTGCTTTTTAAGGAGGGGCCTTTCAAGATAGAATGTTTCATACTAGGGAAGTTCTACACAACGCAGACCTTATCCCAGAAAAATCGGAAGACTAGGACTAATACCCAAAACTGTCCTTCGACCTCAAGATACACACTGTGGCAAGTACACACATCACACACACACACACACACACAATCTTAAGTGAATGTGTGGGTAGGGAGTGAATGCTTCATCAGAACAAAGCTCCAGGCTCCACGATTCAGATGAGGACAGTCAGACTGAATGGAATTTCTCCTAGGAAGAAAATTGCCTGCCTAACACCAACCTAGAGTCTAGTCAAGCCGGGAGGTGAACTCCAAATTGCTCTCATATTTCTGGTAATGGATGGCATAAGAAAAATGTAATGGTGCCCTTAAAAACAAAACAGTGAAAAACTTTCACACTATCATAACATTAAGATGTTGGCAAATCCCCTCATCAGAAGTTAAGCATCAAACTGTACCAAAGTGTCCCCAGAAATCTTTGTTTGCTATTGTGAAATAGGGACTTGCTTTATAGTTCAATCTTCCCTCAACTCTCGATCTTCCTGCCTCCATCTCCAATGCTGGGATTACAGGCATGTGCAATCGTACCTGGCTTTGAAAATCACCATTTTAAGACTTTGGAATTGAGCAGATGTAGAAAATAACTTAAGAAGCTTTTATTCTTAAGAAATCACCTGAACTTCAAGTCAGAACAATGGGCATCCGAGGCCTGTTCCCATACCCTGCTCCCTGGCTCCATTGGTGAGTGTTTGCCTCACCAATATGGGGTCAGCTGTGAACATTAATAGGTCTCCTGCTAGATGCCAGGCACTGGGTAAGGAAAATATAGGTCTTCATTGGCTCAAAATAACAAATTTGGTAGAAAACAAACCAGAGAGCTCATAGTGTCTCCATCTGAACCTGAAGTCCTAGTTGGAGTGAGAGATAAGCAAGCCCAAAATGAAACTGAGATCATGTATATGACAGAGTTATAGAAGGGCTGAGAAAAGTCACTTAATGAAAGACTACAGACAGATCCCTAATAAGCACAGAAAAGAATCTCAATATTATTAGTCACTGGGAAAGACAAATTAAAACCACAATGAGATATCATTTTGTATCCACCAGAATCACTGTGATTAAAAATAATAACAATAGAAAGTATTGAGGAGTATGTACACTATTGATGGGAACATAAAATGGAACAACTACTTTGGATGACAATTTGGCAGTTTTTTTAAATTACATTACAAATTACCCTATAACCCAGCAATTTCATTTTAGGTATCTACCCAAGAGAAATGAAAACACATAATCTAGATAAAGGCTTGTACATGAATGTTCACAGCAATATCCATGATAGCATAAAAGTGGAAAGATGTCACATGGTGAGATCATATACCTTTAATACATTCAAAAGGCTGAGGCAGGTGGAGTTCGAGGCCAACCTGGCCTACAAAGAGAGTTTTAGGACAGCTAGAGCTACACAGAGAAACCCTGTCTTGGAAAAACAAAACAAAACTAGAAAGAACCTAAACACCATCAAATTATGGTTGGATAAACAAAATTTAATTCATACCAACAAGGTTATGATACACAGCAATAATAGAATAAACTAATTGAAATAATCATGCATATAACAATATGAATGAACCTCAGAAACATGATACTAAGTACTAGAAACCAGAAATAAGAGTACATTGTTTGTTTGGAAGTGTCACTCCAGTCCCTGGCATATTCCCAAAGAGTCTGAGATATTTGGTTGGAAGCCTGGCCCCAGCCCCTGCATCCATATACCCAAAGAGTCTGGAATGTTTGAATTAAGGCCACACCACAGTCCCTGGCATCCATATACCCAAAGAGTCTGGAATGTTTGGGTAGAAGTTCCATCCCAAGTCCCCTCCCCTAGGAGTCGCCTCAGTCCAAACTCCACCTCTGAGAAAACCAGCCAAACAATGACCCCTCCCAGAGATGCTCAAGACCACTCCCACAGGGTATTTAAATTGTACCCCAGAGATCATACACATGGTTTTCTGGTCTTCCTTCTCCGGCTCCTTTCTGGGGCTCTGGAAGGCCACCCCGGAGCATTGGTATCCACTAAACCTGGGCTTTTTCTAATTCAGTTTGATTTGGTCTGATTTGAATTACAGAGTTGGCAGAGAGGTTTATCGGCATGCAGAAACTTTTCATACGTGAAATTCGTAGAAAAGGCAAAGATACTAAAACAGAAAGGGAGAAGTGATTGCTTGGGGCTGGTGGGTGCAGTGGTTGGTGTTCAGTTGAAAATGATTGATTACTAAAAATCTGTTTAGGATGAAGGAATCATTCTAGGTTGAATTGTAATAATATCTGTACCATTGTAGGGATTAACACTAAACCAGCAAATTGCATATTTACAATGGGTGAATTTTATGTTTGAAAATTGTATCTGAATTAACTTTCCCATCTAAATAAGTTTAAATTAGCATACACAGTATTAGGTGTCTTTTGGCATTAAAAAATTGTTTTTCAGAGTTGTGGATCTCTGTATCTGCTTCCATCAGTTACTGGATGAAGTTTCTATGATGACAATTAGGGTAGTTACCAGTCTGAAAATAGGAGAAGGCCAATTCAGGCACCCTCTCCACTATTGCTTAGGGTCTTAGCTGGTGTCATCCTTGTGTGATTTCTGGGAAATTCCCTGGCACCAGGTTTCTCCCTAACCCATAATGACCCCCTCTTTCCAGATATCTCTTTCGCCAGGTGGGAGGAGTGCATACCTTTAATCCTGGCACTTGGGAAGTAGAAGCAGGAAGATTTCAGTGAGTTCCAGGACAGTCAGGACTGTTACACAGAGAAACCCTGTCCTGAAAAAAACAAAACAAAACAACACAACAAAAGATCTCTTTCATTGCTTGTCCATCCTTTTCCTACCTGGACCATCCCTATCCCTCATGTTCCCATCCCTCACTCCCTCTCCTCCACTCCCTCCTGCCCCTAATTTACCCAGAAGGAGGGATTGTATGAGCAAGAGGGCTCAAGATCAGGGAGGGGAAATCTATAGAGACAACTAACCAGACAGGTAACCCGAGCTAACCCTAGCTCGGGGATTCTAGATTGACAGCTAGAGCCTACATGGGAATGACCTAAGGGCTCTGCATGTGGGTGACAGTTGTGTAGCTTGGTCTGTTTGTGGTGTCCCTTGCAGAGTGATCAGGATCTGTCCTTGGTGCAAAAGCTGGCTTTTTTAAGGCCCATTCCCTACGTGGAATTCCTTGTTTAGCCTTGATGCAGTGGGGAGGAGTTTGGTCCTGCTCCAATTTGGTTTGCCAAGCTTTGTTGACTCCCCTTGGGAGGTCTTACCCTTTCTGAGGAGTGGATGGGGGTGGGGTTAGAAAGGAGGTGGGGGAGGGAACGAGAGGAGAGAGGGGAAACTGTGGTTGGTATGTAAAATAAATAAATTTTTTTTAAAAAAATGTTTTTGTTGATTTTCTTCCCTCAGCTTCTCCTCCTTTTTCTGCCCTTCCACCCCTTCTTGTAGCTTCCTTTCTGCTTTCCTGTTGCATGTGCCCTATAGTCCTCTTCTCCTTTCCTCAAAATCTCTTTTTATCCTTATGATCTCCTTTACCGTTTTCATAATCTATACACACACTGACCTCCAGTAGACACAAGTAGAGAACTCACCCTGATGTTAGTGTCCAGGAAATAAAAAGATTTTCTATTGAGTAGAACTAAAAAGCAATTCAGAAAAACACGAGTAAATTCTATGAACAGGGAACTCAAGAAAGAGGGCACCAGATCCCTTGGAGCTGGATCTATATATGGTTGTGAGATGCCTGCTATAGATGCTGGAAATTGAACTTGTATCTTCTGGAGAGTATTTTGTGCTCTTAACTCCTGAACCACATCTCTAACTCTTGCTTCTTTAATTTTAAATCAACACACAATATCTGTACCTGTCTAAAGGGTACCACTTGACAATTGGGTACTTTGTATACAACATGCAATGGTCAAATCAGGTTCACTAGCACTGGTAGTTTCTCAAACATTAATCATTTATTTATGATGGAAACTTTATAACTTCTTTCTTCAAGTTAGTTTTTAAGATTTTTTTTGTGTTTTGCCTTCATGCACATCAATATACCATATACCTGTAGTACCACAGAGTCCAGAGAAGAGTATACAATTCCCTGTAGCTAGAGTTACAGATGATTATGAGCCACATTGGTGTATGCTTGGAACCAAGCCCAGGCCCTCTTCAAGTGCAGCGTCTCTCTAGCCCTCTTCTAGTTATTTTTCTTAACATATAATCAATTGTTATTAAGCAGAGTCACTCTGCATTGTGACAGAACATGACAACTTATTTTCCCTATCTAACTACACGTTGGTACAGGTTATTCAGTCTTCTCCCCCTACAAATGCATCTCTTTTATTTCACAGTAATAGCACACCGAAAGCTACTAAACACTGAAATTGTAAGGCAGTGTTATCTGAAGTGAAGCACTCCCTTCAAGAGGGAGGAGGAGAGCCATGAAATTCAGGGGGTACACAAAAGGTCACATCTCTGGCAAAGCAAAAACTTGGAAGATTCTGGAAGGCCTCTCGCCAGAGGCAAAATCTCTTGGGCTGACCAATTGCCTGTAAACTGTGCAGAGAATTGTTGGGCTCAGCTTCCGTAAGTGTTGCCTGTGTTGGGCTCAGCTTTCATAAGTGTCGCCTGTGTTGAGCTCAGCTTCCATAAGTGTCGCCTCTGTTGGGCTCAGCTTCCATAAGTGTCGCCTGTGTTGGAGTCGGCTTTTTGGCGATACTGCTGTTTTTGAGTTTCTCTTGCTACTTGTCAGTAACCCTAGCACACATGCCTGTTAGTAGCTCTATTGTAAACTCCTTGCTTCAAGAGGTTGGACTTTGGTGTAGTTACTTTTTTTCTGCAGTGGATTCCATTCCCGGAGCGAGTAGATGTGTATGTGGTGTCATTCCAGGACGGGCTCGAATGTAAGGGGAAACTTAAAGGGAAATTCTCTGTGCTACTACATGGTGCCCACCCATCAAGGAAAAGATCCAGGAGCACAGACCATGATAAACAAGCCTTTTGGGTAGATGGAGAAGGTAGGACACCCCACTCTTTATAAAAGATACAACTGCTGAGATCTCTAATCCAGGCTTTGGGTGGCACTTGATACAATAGAAGAAAACGGGAAGCAAGCTATAGATAAACAGCAGCTTTACAAATTTTTCTACCTCAGAGATCTGTAAAGGATGCCCCAGGAGCCTTGCTGTCTTGAAGAATTCCTGTCATGCATGGGTAACCATCTTGTTTTCTAACACAAAGCCACCACAGAGAGGTCTGAGCCTGTCCTTTTCTTTTTTTTTCCTCATCCGGATGGTACTGTGGTTTATTTAGATTAAAGCTGCGTTTTGTACTCCCCTCTCCCCACTTTTTTCTTTCCTGTGAGCAGCAGAGCTGCTGAATTAATAGGAAGAAAGCTGAGCTCCCGTAAACCAAGTCGCCCTAAATAGTCCTTTTATCATTCTTATTCCTTTTGTTATCCTCGCTTCCAAATGCTCTCTTTGAAGCCTATTGTCTTAACAGCAGCAGCTGTTGTTCTGAGCACCTTCCATTAGCAAGCACAACACGGTGGAACAGCAACAATGAGACGTGGCTCCAGGTGGTGAGGAATCTATAAGCCTACGTACTTCAGGAAGTACACAAAGGTCCAGGCAGTGGCTGGGGGATGGATTTCAGTTGACAGAGTGCTTGACTACCATATAAGAGACTCTGAGTTTTATCTCTAAAGCCACGTGAACTAGATTTTTTGGTTCATATATGAAATCTTAACACTTGGGAAGGGCAGGCTTAAGGATCCTTAGTTCCAGGTCATACTTGGCTGCATGGTGAATTTGAGGCCAGCTTGGGCTACAAGAGACAAAGAAGAGGCTGATGCCTCTGAGAAATATCAGAAGGTCATTTAGACAGCGTGCACTGCAAGAGGTTAGGAGTGGTCCAGGTCAGAAAGGAAGCTTTCATCAATTACAAGAGGCTTAGCCTGGTTCTGATTGACAGCAACATACCTTAGAAAGATTGCTATTCCCAGAAATGATGCTTTTAGAACAAGGATGGAACAAGGATTTTATCTTAAGTGAGTGTTCCCATCAGTAGGTGCATCGTATGAAAAAGAGTTAACTCTGCTTTAGAGACAAGAAGTGTTGGTATTTTCTCCCTGGTATCTGCCATGGGTGCAGCTCCAGTGGGTGGCAGCACCTGTGTGCCATCTCTATACATCTGGCTTACGTCCTGAGTGAAACCATGTGCACAAACCCTCCGTGTGGTCCCTCCTGGATTCTCCTGTGCACTGGGAGACTTTCCCAGCATTCTGCCTAATCTCATGACTATTCAGGAAAGTGCTCTCCACTGAAGGAGCTTTCCATAGCTTCCTGGAATGTTATCGAGAGAGACAGTTTTGTTCAAAGTATTGTTCTACAATTTGCTGTGTGGGTAGAATCCTGTGGGATGCTCACCATTTGTGGAAATTTTGTGTAGAAAGAATTAGGTTAATAAGGTCATCCTTTCTTCTTCTTTTTTTTTAGCTTCAGCATTATTCTGCAGTGCATAAGTAGTATGTCTTACTTATTTCTAGAGGCTGCATTCAATATTTTTATAAAAGAAATCATTGTGATAGCATATATCAGGAAATGATTCATGTATGATTTTTAATTCTAAAGGCACCTTTCCTTCTAGAATCAGAACAATAACAATACAACATTCATGCACATACAAAACTTATCTGAACGATGATATGCAAGTTGATGTCTTTGGTCTGCTAGACAGACATCAAAATTTACAGTGCTGCTCAAACTGGGTCAGGGCAAGTCAGGATGGAAAAAAAGAGAGACATGGGTCCTGCAGTAGAGGACTTGATGTAAATCCCAATTCCACCAATTCCTAATTTCACATAATTTCTAATTGTGTAACCTTGGGCAGTTTCCTCAGTTATGAAATAACAGTAACAAAAAAGACAGTAATAAATTAATAATTGATAACTATAATAGTAGGTAGACAACAAGATTATTAAAGAGTTAAATGAACTCACATAAGCTTGGTCAACTCTCTGAATTGCTATCCTGCTTATGTTACTACAGCATCCTTCTGGAAACACATCCATCCCTATGGCTTCTGTGGCCCTCCACATTCTGTCACCAAAGCCAGTTCCTATAGAATGGTCCTCCCCAACCCCACCCTTCAGGACTGCCCCAGACAAGCTACTAGCTGCTACTTTTGCTAGTAATTAGAATCTTCTGAAAGGTAGGCTTTGTGGAGACACTTGGAATTTATGCTCAGGGACTGGGTATTCTTTTTTTCCTACCGGTGTTAGGAAATATTTCGCTAAGATCATTAAACATCCACTCATTTATTGTTTGAGAGCAGAATAAGAAAGAAATGCCAAGAACACAGGCCAGGAGATAGAAACATGCAGTTTGAGAAGGAAGAAATATGAGAAAACTTGGGAAAATTTCAGAAGATGAAAAATGAGGAAGGTATACCTCAACAGGCCATAGGTTTTCAGCAAAATAAAAATAAATAAAATGAGGCAAAATAAGCTCTGTGGCTTCTTTATCCAAATTAGTAAGAGACAGTTTGTAGGTCCTAAATGTTTCATTGCATGTCACTGTTTTGCTGGGGGTGCACATGAGTTCCTTCATAGCCAGCTAAGCACACACTGAAGTCCATCATGAAAACTCTACCCCCACCAGAAGTCATTCCCAGACATTATGATTTTGTTGGGGAATTCTATATGATTTTTAGCTCAGAAAAGATTTCAACTATCGCAGTAACCTCAGCTTCAATGATCTGAATAAAGTTGGAGAGAAAGTGGAATTTTGCAGAAAACTTCAAAATGCCTAAGAGCTGATGCACAATGCTGCTTTGTAAACAGCTCCCTGCTCAGTGAGCAGTGACAGTGGGCACTGAACTGAAAACAAAAATGTTACTTTCATCTTTCAAGTACACCAAATTCTCCTAAGAGAAAAGTGGACTTTGTCTTGCCACAGAGACACAAGGGAAGGCCCCACCCTCAACGGCACATGATGTAGGTAAAACGATTCAACTTAGAAATCAATTGAATGACCTACATAACCAGTCCTCAATGCAATATCAAAGTACCTTTGTAAGAACCTCTGTGTAAATACTCACATAGACAGGCAGGCAAGCAGGCAGGCAGACAGACAGACAGACACACACACACACACACACATACACACACACAGGGGTAGGGGTGAGGGAGTCTTACGGGTTTATGTAAGATTTTGAGTAGCTGAGGAAGTGATGACTTGATAGGGAGAATGATCTGATGACAATTTTGTACTTTTGATATCATATATATTGTTTTTGAGATATTCACCCAGAAAAAAACAAGATGATGCTGTATATTCATCAGCTGAAGATGTTACTATAACTAATATGAATTCATTAATATGATTGATCCGAATGCTAATATGATGTTTCTTAACATTAACAGTTTAGCATTCTTTTTTTGAGATTATGATTACATCATTTTCTTTCTTCCCTTTCCTACCTCCAAACCCTCTCATATGCCCTTCCTTGCTCTCTTTCAAATTTATGGCCCCTGGCTGATTTTGTGTATCAACTAGACATGAGTTAGAGTCATTAGAGAGGAAGGAGCCTCAGTTGAGGAAATGCCGCAGGAGATCCAGCTGTAAGACATTTTCTTAATTAGTGATCAATGGGAGAGGGCCCAACCCATGATGAGTAGTGCCATCCCTGGGCTGGTGGTCCTGAGTTCTATAAGAAAACAGGCTGAGCAAGCCTTGGGAAGCAAGCCAGTAAGTAGCACCCCTTTATGGCCTCTGCATCAGCTCCTGCCTCCAGGTTTCTGCCCTGTTTGAGTTCCTGTCCTGACTCCCTTCAATGATGAACAGCAACAGGAAAGTGTAAGTCAAATAAACCTTTTCCTCCCCCACTTGCTTTTTGGTCATGGTGTTTCATCACAGCAGGAGAAACCCTAAGACAGACTCTTTTTTCATTTACTGTTCTTAAGTGTATATATGTATATACATATTGTTATAAATTTCCTAAAGATAATCTGCTCAATCTGTGTAATGTTACTTGTATATATGTATAGTTTCAGGGTGGACTGTTTGGTCCTGGATAATTAGCCATTGTGTTCTTCCCTGGAGAAGACAATTTTTCCCACTCTCAGCATCGTTAGTTGTCTGGAGTTCTATGTGTAGGGTTGAGACCTCTGGGGCTTTCCCTGCTCTCTTTGGCATGTCTATTGCTATTGTTCTTGTTCACCTCATGTTTAAGCAGTTGGATATAATGGCTGAAGATTGTGTGTGTAGTTTATATCTGTAATCCCAGCATTTGGAAAACTGAAGCAGGAAGATCACCATGAGTTCAAGGTCAGTCTAGGCTATAATGGTGAATTCTAGGCCTTCTCGGGATGCAGTATAAGACTCCATCTCCAACAAACAGGCTATCATCTCTTGGACCCATAAAGATTTATTTTTTGTGAGTACTCAGTTTTAGATACAATAAATTTACAAATTAACGTTTCTTTTTGAAAAATCTGTCTTTAAATTGGGAATCATCACCAGGAAATGATTTACAATCAGTATAAAATAAAAGGGAAAAGTCTTTGTATAATTATGTGTTTAACTTTTTTTCTGACGCTTTTATGCCTTGGGGCCTTGATTGGGAAGGATTTCTCTCTAAACTCAACCCAGGGCTGCAGAACTCCTGGAGAGAACAGCTTGTCTTGCTCTGTGTCTTCCTTTCATATGCAAATCAACCAATCCAGGGCCCCTTTCCCCCAACTCCCTTCTTTATGGAATTTACAAACCAAACCAAGGTCCTAAAGCACCTCGGTTCTAGACCCCAAGAGATTGCATTAATAGCTCAGTGCCCACTGAAATAACTGATCAATCTAGTTAATTCCAAGATACATCTGTCTTTCCTCCTATCCCTTCTTAACAGTTCCAATGTGGGCCCCTTTCCACCTCATGACTGACTGAACAGGCATCCTTACAGAATTAAGGCAAGAGCACTATCAGAGACACTTGCTCTAGAGCAGCCATTCTTGGGTTTTATGTGCACTTTCCATAAAGCTCTTTCCTTCCAACATGAGAGGAAGATGGAAATTTTTGACTGGCCCAAGCTTAATGTATGGGAAAATTCTGGGAAGTGAAATCCACCAGTAAGTTTTCCAGAGGATTCTGATACAGTATGAAGCTAGAGGAACACTATTCTCTATAGTCTCATGGTGTTTCTTTATGTAAGTATAGATTTTTAATAAATCATGCTTCTACCATTTTCATCTATCTATCTATCTATCTATCTATCTATCTATCTATCTATCTATCTATCTTTACTTGGTTCTGGGAATGGGACCCAAGGTGTTATGCATGCTGCTCAGACTCATCATACTCATTTTAATATATGTAGTATTTTCATTTCATTCAGTTCTATGTACTTTATGCTTTATATTTTTATTAGTTAATATTTTGAGCTGGAGAATGGAACCCAGAGCCTCAGGAATATGAAGGAAAGGCTTGACCAGAGCTTCGTCCCCTGCTTTGCTCGTGTCCTTTTCTTAGTTGGGTTCCTGTGATTTATTTTCACTTTCCAATGCCTTTTTATATCTCCTGCAATATTTTTGGTCATTAAGACCTTCCTTCATGGTTTCTGTGTACAAATTGGAATCATTTCCTGACCTTTAAGGCAAACTTGGTAAGCTATTGCTATCACACTTTGAAGGTGAGCTTCTCTATTACACTCTTGGGAATGCAAGTGCAGGCTCAGTAATAGAGAGAAGCACTTCCTCTACATTTTCTTCTGGGCACCTCCCTTACCTCATGAGCCCCAGGCCCTGGACTCCACAAGAACCACAGGTTTAACTGAGGAGAAATTCAGTTTTCAAACTCTAAGTCAGCTTCATATGGTGTCACACCCCTCTAATATGAGCACTCACAAGGCTAGCCTCAGCTACATAGAAAGACATTGTCTCAAGAACAAAACAACCTAAGAAGCAAACAAAAACCTCTCTGTGTCAATGACCAAATTTCCAGTGCCTTTTACGACTTCATCTTTTTTTTATTTCTGTCCCATAAATCAAAGCAATTAGCCTCTTCCTTAAAGTGAGGTATTTTGAAAATGTAGGAGATATGAGCCATGCTCATGATACTACTTAGCTCCTGCTCAAAGCACCAAAGAGCAATACCTATATATTTAAATGCAATCCTTTTCACCCAAGTAGCCAAAAGTTATCTCACTTCACCAGATGTTGAAAACAAATTTAGTTAGTCTAACATGCTTCAATTTAATGGGGAACATCATCAATGTAACATTACCTGTTTCTTACAAATAAAACAGAAGAGATTTTTTTCTTCCCTCTGCTTGTATAACTGAATGTTTAAATTTCTCATCCACATGTAATGACATCACTGCCTCTAGTTCATTTATTAGGTAAACAATTAGCATGTGAAGGGCTCATGTACAAATGTACACAAATGTTCCCTAATCACTGTACTGCCTTACTTATTTGGATCCAAGTACAAGAGTCATTGTGGCAGTTGAAAAGAAAATGGCCCCCAAAAGGATTGGCACTATTAGGATGTGTGGTTTTGTTGGAGTGGGTATAGCCTTGTTGCAGGAAGTGTATCACTCTGGAGTTAGGCTTTGAGTTCTTATATATGCTCAAGCCATGCCCAGTATTTCAGATCACTTCTTGTTCCCTGTGAGTCAAGATGTAGAACTCTTAGCTCCTTCTTTAGAGCCATGTCTACCTGCATGTCACCTTTCTTCTCATCACGACAATAATGGACTAAGCCTTTGAACTATAAGCAAGACACCACAATTAGATGTTTTCCTTTATAACAGTAGCCAGAGTCTCTTCACAGCAATAGAAGTCCTAAGACAGTCATTAAAAAAAGAAAAAGAATTACATGTAACTTTACAGTTTTGTCATGATTAACATTTCCCTTCATCCAAATCTTGACTGAGGCATTCATTGCAATTCAGGCATATATTTAAATGTGTGTGACCAATTTGATGCTCTGAAGAGTTTTCCCACAGTTGTTCTGTTGATTTCGACAACAAAATAGCGATTTGGTCATCATTTATTATCTATTTGTTTAGATTTCCAGGCAATTTGAATTATTCCCTCAGAAAAAAATAACAACAAACTTATTTATTTTTATATTTGCGCAATATTTCAACCTGTATTGTAGTATTGTTTGTCTTACTATAGATTTTCATATATAGATGCCTTGACTTATTCATTTGTACATAATTCAAAATGTACCCACCAAGTTAACATATTTTTTAGTTTTATTGGTGTTTTATGTTTGTGTTTTCCAGAACAGTTAAATTTTGTATTGAACTAATTTAGGTTAATTTATGGGTTAAAATACTGACATATGGCCGGGCGGTGGTGGCGCATGCCTTTAATCCCAGCACTCGGGAGGCAGAGGCAGGCGGATCTCTGTGAGTTCGAGACCAGCCTGGTCTACAAGAGCTAGTTCCAGGACAGGCTCTAAAGCTGCAGAGAAACGCTGTCTCAAAAAAACAAACAAACAAAAAAAAATACTGACATATGGGAAAGTCACTTATTCCTCCATGTGAATTCAACAAAGGCCTCAGCCATACCATGCATAGAATATATTTGAAAGAAATATAATATTTAATGTTAGTTTTCAATTGAGATCAAAATAAATAATTTACTAAGACAAAAGCCTCCAAATGTTTCCTAAGGAGTCTCCAATTCCAACAGAAACATGAAGAGCGAAGAGGTGAGATGGAACTACAGAGGGATCCAAACACTTTTCAAAAGCCTACTGAGATAACCCCAAAAAAGCCATCTGACCTCCCCCGTCCACATTTTCTCCTTTTATGTAGTCTCCTTTTATGTATGAACCCCAATGGCACAAACCTTCTATTACATAAAAATAACTCGATCTTTTCTCCTCCTCCGTGCCAAGACCTTGGTCACCTGTGAGAAAAGCATAAATTTGGCACCACACTGGGTACCAAAAGGTAAGGTGGTATAATAGCTCCAGAAGCAATGTGATTTGGGATGCCTCCTAGCCTGGAGAGCCCCACCATTCATTACCCTGGAAGCTCCTGTCCATTTGTGATTCTGAAAGGTTCTTAGCCCTCTAACAAAACATTCCCACTGATATCCCTTCAGCAGAAGGTATGTGGCTTTATTTCACCATGTGAAATAAAAAATCTACTCCTAAAATCATGACTCTCCACCCTGTTGTACAATCACAACAACTGGGGAACTTTATGTCTGAGTTTCAGCTGTAGCTTGACACTGATATATTTTTTAAAGTTCCCCAGTTGCCTAGCATGTGTGGAGCCCTAAGTTTAATCTCCAATATAATAAGCATACACACACAAACACACACTCATAAAACTAGAGGTTCTGATACTATGATATTGTTCTAGGGTATAAACCTAAGTTCCAAGATTTTGGAAAACTTCTAGATCATTCCAAAAGCAGCTAGACTCCAGAGTCATTGTTGCAAGGATGTAGTAGAGTGATGAAAGGCTAGCCTCAGTCCATTCCTCAGAATAGCTAGTGACACAAATGTGGAAGGAAAAAAGGAAATGCCTGGAAAAAGGTCTGAAGGAGAAATGTATGCACTAAAGGAAGGCTGAGCAGGTGCAAAGGCAATCTCCAGTATCTTTATCCCTCAGTGCTGAGCAAATGCATCCTTTCGGTAGCAAGGAGACTCTGGGCAGGTGGCTGACTACCTAGCATGGCTCCTGGCTTCACCAGAGCCCAGGGGACATGGCCAATAATCCTGTGCAAAGATGGGTCTGTTTTCCATCTGGCTTTCTGCTCCCTCTCCCTAAACACTGCCTAGCATGGGGATGTCAAAAGGGGCATACTTTCTGTTTGCCACACTGGGCTTGGTACATGTCCTCCGGGATGCAGCTGGATTGCACAAGACAGCAGCCAGGCTCCCCTGCAGGCCCCTTGATTTGGTAGCCAGTGGACCTTAGTCAGAAACAAATGATTGCAGTTCCCAAGCTGGCATTTTAATTGCCTTTCCTTGCAAAACAGGTTCCCAGGCAGTTTAAAAGAATTGATCTGGTAAAGGCATTTCTTTGCTTGAGGTACTTAATTAAAAGCAGTTGCTTGAAAATACAAGTGATAGTATGTGAAAATGACAAGCCATAAACTCCAGGACACTCAGGAATGCATCTTGTTTTATATAGCACTTTAACGTTCAGCAGACACAGCTCTACACTCCAGCTCATTTAGGGCTACTTTGGGAACATCCTCCTCTAAGGTGGATAAACTACTAAATGTCTCCCTCTGCTCACAAAGATATGACTCTGAGTGGTTTAGTGACTGAGTGGTCTAAAGTAACACAGCTATTGTACTGGTCCTAGGTATATTTGTATTGGATGTATTATTATTATTATAGTGTCCTTTTCCTAGTCCTCTATGTAGAGGTACAGTCAATGGAAGGAACTGGAGAAAGAACAAGCTGGAACAGCCCTCTCTACTTCTAGTGGTCTCCCCTGAGCATGGTGTGCCTTCTCCTTGCTCAGCAAACCTGTTCCAGGAACAGCTTTCCAAATGCCCCTCTCTCCCTCTATTTTTGTGCTTCCCTGCCATGGCTAACTTCTGGGTTGCCAAGTGGCTTTTATTGCTTCAAAGCAATTTCTCTACCTGATTGACCAGCTCTCCGCAGCAAAGTGCTCTGAGTTAAACACTCGAGAGGATTCTGTTTACTGGCTAGACTCTATCAGGCAGGACCCTGACAGGAAACAGATGGTACAATCAACAGGGCCAACAGAGAACTGAATAAAGACACTGTTCATATGGATGGGGGTGGGCCAAAGGGGACTGACTGATGGGGGCATGGTGAGAATCACTGAAGCCTCGCATCCCATGGGCCAACAAGAGGATGGGAAGGAGGGTCCATAACTAAAGTAGACATACAATTTTGGAAGAGGAATCTCGGAACACAACCACCACTACATCCTTCCAACCAAGGACGGGTATGCATTTCTCTCTCCTCTACCCTCCTGTCTCCTGGTAGAGCCTCTGGTTGACCAAAGCCAGTTTTTAGTCTGAGGGCAAGAGTGGCATGGTCCACATATGTCAGTCTTCAGGGACAGAGTCTAGGAAAATGAGAGGGGAGGACTGTGTGCCTGAACCTGTACCTGTCAGGGCCTAGGAAAGGCAGGAGCAATTTGGAAGTCCAGACTGACTGATTGAAACAGCCAGTGAAAAACTGAATTAGCACCACCAACCTTATAGTTTCAGGTCTCAAGTTCCTTTTGCTCCCCAGGATTGAATAGACATGAGAAAAACAATGCATAAATCTTGTCTTAGGACTTGGGAGGCAGCTCAGAGTTGAAGCACTTACCTAGTGTGCCCAAGGCCTTGGCTTCCATTCTCAGCACCACAAAAATAATACCAACAATAGTTACTATTATCATTTTTTTTTCTGAGAAGGTTTCTCTGTGTAATAGTCCTGGCTGTCATGGAGCTCATTTTGTAGACCAGGCTGGCTTCAAACTCACCTGCCTCTACCTCCCAAGTGCTGGGATTAAAGGCATGCACCACTACTGCCTGGCTTGTTATTATTCTTATCCTTGCTGATGAAGAAATCTTTACTCTTCTTTGAAAAATAATTATTTATTAGAATGAATAAATACAATAATGTGCAAAGGAAGGGATAGAAGACAGAATGTATTCAATATTTAAGGTACCCAAACTTTTAAAATTTCAATGGACATTATAACTGAATAAATTAATGGATACAGTGGGATATTTTGATATATGTATACATTCTCAAATGGTTAAATCAATGAATTACATATCCATACTGCACATACTTATTATTTTGTTTGAAATATTTGAATCTTATTCAGCAATTCTTAAATATTCAATACATTATCTTTAATTATAGTTACTCTGTAATACAGTAGTTCCACAATACTTATTTTTCCTACCTAACTAGAACTTTGAACTTTTAAACTAACATCTCCCATCCTCACCCACTCCTTTCTCCCAAATATTGATAACCATCAGTTTATTCTCTGTTTCTAAATTCATCTTTTTGTTACCTTATACATGAGTATAAGTTATCTGTCTTTCTGCATCTGGCTTGCAGTCTATTAATCTTTGTGCCAAACTAAAGCATTTCCTTCTTTTGTAAAGGTGAATGAATAGTAGCCTATGATGATTAAATACGTGCGTTCCTTAAGGGACACTCAGCTTGTTTGTGTATCTTGGCTATGGTGAACAATGCTACAATGAACATAGGCAATTCAAACTTTCATCTGTAACCTTGTGATGCTCAAACATTCTCTGTCATGGTGCCCTTTGCATGCTGGTAGATTTCTAAGGATAATTGTACTCTGACTGAGGGAATTTTAGGTAATTCTGATTGTTTAATTTTACAATGAACATTATTTTCATTATGTCTATTGTAAAATAAACTGTGTGTTTATGAATGTATGGTATGTGTATTTGTGGGGGCGGTGCCCGTGTGTGCACTTATGGAGGTCAGAGATTAGGTGTCTTTATCACACTTTATTTATTTATTTATTTATTTATGATCTTTTTGGAAATTTAACTTTTTATTGATTCTTTGTGGATTTCACAGCATGCATCCTGATCCCACTCATCCCCCTGTCCCTTTGCATCTGCCCTCTGCCCTTGCAACCTCCCCCCAAGATAAAATAATATTTAAAAGAAAAGAAAGAAAAAAAGAGAAAAGAAAACTCCCCTCCTGGAATCTGAAGTGTAACACAGTAAGTCACACAATATACTTATTTGAGACAGGGTCTCTCACTGAACTTGAGCTTACTGATTGGCTAGACTGTCTTGTAGTGAGGAACTGTTGGCCGCCATCCCACCACCCTGTTCCCGGCTGCCTGGTTAGCTTATGCCCCGAAATAACAACACACAAACTGTATTCATTTAAACACTGCCTGGCCCATTAGTTTCAGCCTCTTACTCACATCTTGACTAACCCATATCTAATAATCTGTGTAACACCATGAGCGGTGTCTTACCAGGAAAGATTCAGCATGTCTGACCTGGCGGCTGGCTTCATCGCATCTGTCCCAGAGAGGAGAGGCATGGCGGTCTGACTAAGTTCCCAACATTCTGTTCTGTCTACTCCACCCACCTAAGGGCTGGCCTGTCAAATGGGCCAAGGCAGTTTCTTTATTAACCAATGAAATCAACAGATAGATAGAAGTCATACCTACATCACTGTCTGGCTACTTAGTTCCCAGGATGCAGCTGTCTAAGCTTCCCAGTGCTGGCATTACAGCTGAAGGCTACCCTGCCTGGCTTTTTACAGGAGTTATAGGCAGCTCAGTTCCTACTGCTTGCAAAGCAAACACTTTACACATCGCCCCAAAGACTTTCAAAGAAATGCTGCATTAGTTGTAGGGTTTAGAAAAGAATGATTTGGGGGGACAACTATACTGTCAACTTTTCAATCTCCTTTCTTTTTGGTGGGACAATAGGGTCGAGACAGGTCCCCATTCTGTACTCCAGGCTGGCCTAGAACTCTCTATGTAGACCAGATTGTACTCAAAGTTCTGGTGATCTGCCTGGCTCTGCCTCTAAAACACTGGTATTATAGGCCTGTGCCACTAGGCTCTGTTCTCTTTTCTTTATTATAAACATTTCTGAGTTTTAACAAACAGGGTGCTTCCTTGTTTCACAGGCAAGGAAACCTGAGCATCAAAGGGCAATATCTTGTCCCAGGCTTTCCAGCAACTTGGAGGGAGAGTTGGAATTAGCCCAAATATTTTGTCCCCCACTTCACACCAGAAACTTTCCTGACCCAGTCACACATCCTTAACCAGCTCAAGGCCAAGGCTGATTCTGAATCTGCTAGAACACTCGTCACTGTCTTTTCCCCTAAAAAGCTTCCATTAGACAAATAGCTCTTCGGATAGCAGAAGCACAGCGAGGGAGGGCCAGGGAAGGACTGGAGTGTGAACTGTTAGGAAAAGGAAGCACAGACCCGATTGACAAACAACGCTGGCCGGGCAGTGGCTGGAGGCATATGAGCATTTAACAACCAAAACACAGAAAAATAAATATTCAAAACAGTGACCTTCCACTGCTGTTCCCTCGCCAAATGCATCGGAGTTTTTTCTCCTCACTAAAACTAACATCTGTGGAGCCATGATGGACTGGGGCTTTTGCCAGACTCAAAGTGCCTTATTGTTTTCTGTGCACTGTGAAGTCGCCCTACCCCCACCAGACAGTGGGGGTTCTTTTATAGACACATGCTTTGTCTCCGCAGTAAAGAAAAAAAAAAGGATTGCTTCATGTTCTAGACTAGATCACAACTGATAATGTTGGAGGAATCGCCAGGGAATGCTCCTTATAATTTGATTGGAGCCCATTTCAGTGAGTTCACTGTGTTCCCGTAGGTCTGAAAAGCCAGTCTACCTACGTATGGCATGGCTCAGCTGGGTATTCTTAAGTGGCAGAATGCTCGGGAATGAAGTTCAGAGTAACCTAAGAACAGCAATAGAAAATGAAATGTGGGGGAGAGGAAGGGAACAGGGAAAAACAACAAGTACCTTTGTCTGGAAAGCTCTGCTCATGGTGCACAAGGCTGAACACTCAGCTGTCTAGAATCTTGACATTACAAAATATTCTAACGACTTCGAACTGAAGCATAAACAAATGCCGAATGAACAAAATGCTTGCTGCTGCTTCCCATTTCCACTTTTCTGCCTCCCTCCTACATACTTCCTTTCTCCTGATTCCCCAGAGCACTCGGGCACAGGCTGCCTGCTAAACTTTAGAGCTCCCTCTCAAGCTTCAAATTACCTTCTCCTCAGCTGTCGGCAACATTCCCTCTCCTCGAGGGCCCTATATTGGCAGAAATAACCTTTGAAATCCTTCCCTGCCATTTTTGTTTCTATGCTTCTCTTGACTGAGAAAATCAGGGCCATCTTTGCACTTATTGAGAAGGTGATAGGGCTAATGGAATTCAGATATATTAGACTCTCTGAAAATATTGATACTTCTACAAATAGACTTTCAGAGTGAAGCCAGGCAAGCAAGGCAACTTACCTTCAGTAGCTAGGAACTATATGCAAAGTAGAAGGAGGGGCTAGGGAGGTGGCTCAGCCTTTAAGAGCACTTAATTCTCTTTCAGTGGATGTGGATTCAGTTCACAGCACTACATGGTAACACAACTATCTGTAAGTCCAGTTCCAGGGGATCAGTCACCATCTTCTAGCGTCCTGGGGCATCAGGCACATACATGATGCACAGATACACATGTAAACAAAACACTCATACATATAAGTAAAAATTAATTAAAAAAACTCCAATGATAATGACACTGGATTTTGATTCTACTGCATGTACTGGCTTTTTGAGAGCCTAGTCTGTTTGGATGCACACCTTCCTAGGATGGGGGGAGGGCTTGGACTTCCCACAAGGCAGGACACCCTGACTTCTCTTAGGATTGGAGAGCGAGGGGGAGGAGAAGTAGGGGGAGTGTGAGGGAAATGGGAGGAAGGGAGGAGGTGGAAATTTTAAATAAATAAAAAAAGTCCATAAAGTTGCCATTTGACCTATACATGTGGACCCCTAACATGTGCACAATAATAATCAATAAATAATCTTAATTAAAGAATTAAGCTTAGTTTGAATAACAATAGCACTCATAGGCTCATAGATTTGAATGCTTGGTCACCAGGGAGAGCTACGACTTGAGAGATGGTCTTATTGGAAGAAGTGTTTCACTGGGGATGGGCTGTGAGGTTTAAAGCTCATGCCGACCCCAGAGTCTTTCTCTTCCTGCTGCCTGCAGATCAGGATGTAGAACTCTCAGCTACCTCTCAGCACCATGTTGCCTGCATGCCACCTTGCTCTCTGTCATGCTCCTCACCATAATGATAATATTATGACTAAACCTTTGAAACTGTAAGTAAGCCTCAATGAAATTCTTTCTTATATAAAAATTGCCTTGGCGATGGTGTCTCTTCACAGCAAAATAACACTGACTAAGACAGAAGTTGGTAGCAGGAGTGAACTATTGCTGTGATAGGCCTGACCATGCTGCTTGTTGGCAGAATGTGGATTTGGTATTTTTGATTAAGAAAGCAATTGAATGCTTTAAGTGGGGCTTAATGGGCCATACTAGTAGGTGCATGGGAGACAGTGGTGCTGAGGGTAAAATAGATTATAATGGCCCAGTTCAAGATGTTTCAGAGGAAAAGAATATTAGAAAGTGGCCTAGAGACAAGTCTTCGGATAGTTTGGCAAAGAATGTGCTTTTTGCCCTTGTCCCAAAAATTTGCCAGAGGCTAAGTTGAAGAGTTATGGATTAATGGCCATTGATAGAGGAGATGCAGTGTTTTGGAGTTTGCCAAGGTGGTTTTTGGTCTTGCTTTGGTCCAGTATTTCCTTACCATGTTCCTTTTCCTTTCTTTTAGAATGATAATGTATATCCTGTGACATTGTATGTTAGAGTTATGTGATTTACTTTTTAATTTTTATTTTACAGGGAGCTACAATTAAGAAATTGCCATCAGTTTCAGAAAAGGATTTAAACGTTGGACTTTGAAACTATTATGGACCATGAGGACATTTAAAGTTGGATTGAATGATATGGCTACAAGCTTATGTGGGCCGGGGAGTGGAATGTGGTGATTTGGATGTGAATGGGCCCATAGGCTTATAGATTTGAGTGCTTGATCACTGGGGAATGGCACTATTTGGAAGGTTTAGGAAGTGTGGCCTTGTTAGAAGAAGTGTGTCACTGGGAATGGGCTTTGAGGTTTCAAAACCCATGCCAACCCTAGAGTCTGTCTTCTTTATTCTGCCTGTGGATCAGGATGCAGAAATCTCAGCTGCTTCTCTAGCACCATGTCTCCCTGTGTGCCACCATGTTCCCTGCCATGCTGATAATGGACTAAACTTCTGAAACTGTAGGCAAGCCTCAATTAAATGTTATTTAAAATAAAAGTTGCCTTTGTCATAGTGTCTCTTCACAGCAATAGAACATTGACCAAGAAGGGGCCAAGAAATAGATGTCAATTGATATTCAAGAAGCTGACTGTAGAGTTAAAAGGTTCAGGTCTCAAACTGGCCACCCTATTGGGTGACTAAACAAGTTACTTATGTTATCTTCCTGTTGCCAAGCCTTAGTTTCCTCATCCTGCACACTATGGATAATTACCTTTAAAAACTTAAAAAAAAACTTTGAGGTAATTATTGTGGTAATTTATGTGAAATCCTGTATGTATAGCTGGTCTGCAGTACACACTCTCCAGAGTACGCTATGCTGTAGTTCAATGGATGTAATAAATCTGGGTAGAATTCCAGACACAGTGGTAGAACATGGCCCAACTACTAAACTGTGTACTTATTGTGGCAAGTTCTAGACAGAAATTGATCTTATGAAGGTAAAACACCATTCAGAGAGTCAAGGGCTATTCATCTGGGTTTCTCAAGGATGATCACTAAAACCATGACTTCAGTAGCAGAATGAGATCAGTCAAGTGTCTGATCCTGGAGGGTTTCTTTGGCTCTCAATTTTACAAAGTTAACAAAATAATTGCTCTGGAAAAAATATCCAAGTCCATACACAAATCCATTAAGGGTGTAACTTGGTGTGGAGCATTTGACTGGTATGCATGAGGTCCAGGATTCCATTCCTAGTATTGAACAACCTAGTACAAAGAGGGCTGGTAAGCATGGTCTCTACAGGAAGAAATAAGGAAATTAATATTAACTGGCAAATAAAAAAGAAATTACCATGCAAAGCAAAATAAGGACATAGCACATGTTTTTGACATAATATTTGATTCCATTTTATTGGAATTGCAGCTGTTTCCATGGTGATAATCAAGCCGTCGGCAAATGTAGAAGCAATGCTGAGTGACACATCTGCTTCTCCTCTTTCTATCAGCAAAAGAATTATGTGGTTACTGGTCAAATACACGCCCTGGAAGCCTCCCAGGGACACCTCTGCTTAACTTGAGATAGTAATCCTGATAGCACCATCACTGTGTCCTCACACTGGCCTGAGCATCAACTTCAGTTTTCCCCTCAGTTTTGGTTTTGGGTGCCTGATATACTATGTTTAGAACTTCCGCTCTAATAGAAGAGTGTGCAGCCAAAGGAAGGGGGGCTTCTAAACTTGCAAACCTCTTACTATCCCAATCCCAATAACTCAGACTTGCTTGAAATAGATCTGCTGTTAAAATCTCTGAGTAGGCAATGTTTAAAAAAAAAAGCTTTTTAGGTCTAGACCATCCAATGTGGCAGCCATTTGCCAAGTATGATAATAGAGCACTTGAAATGTATTCAGTAAAACTAAGAAAATAAATTTTATTTCATTTTATTATCTTATTACATTTCTTTATTCAGTGGAGGAGCAGGAGTGTTCATGTGGGGGTTTTCAAAAGCCAGCTTAATGGTTAGCTATCTCTTTCCACCATGTGGCTCTCAGGATTGAAACTCAGGTCATTAGGCTTGACAGCAAGAAACTCTATCCCCTATGTCATCTTTCAGGCCAGATTTATTTAATTTCAGTCAACCTCAATTTAGGTAGCCACATGTGACTAGTTGCTCTCATGACATGCAAATTTTGGGACAAACAGTGGTCTTACTTCTTTATCTCTACTATATGCCCATTGCACTTGTGGTCCTTCTTCCAATACTCCAGAGCCAAAAAGTGATGACATCTCCTAGCTAGATATTCGAAACCAGAACTTAAATGTATCCCTTCTACGAACAGTTATATCCTGTATAACCCCCACTTAATCTTTAAAAGTCAACAAAGTGGCAGTGAAATATATTATTCAATTCCAGGGGAGTATGTATGTCCGGGAGTGTGTGCTATATCAGTATGAAGCCTGTCAGTCCAGAACAGCCTGGTTATATAGGTACTTCTGTCAGCTGCCCTTTACAAATGAGGAACCAAAACTTGAGAGAGATCCATAGCTTGCTTCAAGCAGAGCATGGAGGTGCTCACCTGGAATCGCAGCATGCTGGTAACTGATAATGGAGGATTGCTGCACATATAGTCTAGCCAGTATCACACAGCAAGACTCTATCTCAAAACCAACCAACCAACCAAACAAACAAAATGAAATTGTTTTACTTATCATAGTTAGGAATTAGCAAAGCTGAGATTCAAATTTAGGGAGCCTGGTTTATTAGGGAATTTAAGAATATTAAGGAAATTAGTGAATCTGTTCAGGATTGGCTTCCCAGCTTCTAGCTTTCCTAGATTCAAATAGTTATCCTTAGCAAACAGCCCCCTCTGAATTTCTACATTTGTCTCTGTACAAATAGCTTATTACTGATTAGACCAGAATTGCTGCTGGACCCTACAGGTTGCCAAGAGACAGAAGTAAGATGAGTAAGCAGTACCTCAGGTACTGCAGGGGTCCAAAAGTCCCCAGCTATAAAAAATAAGGCCAGCAGGAAAATAAAAAGGTCAGTCCCCTCTCCTCCACCCACATGCATGGAGGAATAAGAAACTACCTCAAAGTGAACACAGTTTGTTTTGCCTGAAGATATATCGTAGCTTTCTGCATTGAACCTCATAATTATGTTCTGTCTAAATTCTCCATTACCATTTTCCATTTCTTTCTGGCTTTTACATTGTGTCAGGAACCTGTTCTAATAACCCATACGTATTTGACTCCAGATGTGACATTCGTGGCCACCCTAGACATAAGCTGCTCTCAAATCCACAGCAATAATCAAAGCTAAATCTCTGAAATCCAGGACATGTCAGGAACCAATTCATCTAAACATGAAAGGGACATCAGTTTTGATGTGGAAGTTGGCAGGCTCTATATAGAAGGGTACCCAGAAATACTACTAGCTTCAGTTGAAACAGCAAATCGGGTATGTTACACCACTCATTTTCATGGAAATACTGAGCTTCAACAAGAAGACATAAGAAAGTTAAAAGAAAGGGGGTGGTTGTTTGAAATGAAAACCAATCTCAACCAGTGATCCTTGATCCCTCAGTAACAGGCATACATCATCAACCATACAACCATCTCCTCCACTCTTTCTCTAATCATTGCTACATTGTTACGTATAAAATGCTAGTTTAATGGGCATTGCTCACATTTGGATTTAGGCTCTCACAGAAAATGGAAAGGAAAGACTTTAGAGCGCCCTAGCTTACAAATACACAACTGTTTGACATATTTTTCATCAGGGAGAAAATCTGCCATCTCTGATGCCAATGTGAATACAAATGGTTAGCATACCAAAATATTCCTATCATGGTAGCTTTTAAAACGCTTGTGGAAATAAAATCAGATATGTCCTGCTGCAGGGGAAATTTAGAGGAGAAACAAGTCATCTAATTGAAAGGTAGAACTCTGAGACAGAGATGTCCTACTGAACTACAATTTGCATTTGATCAAATTGGAATTCTTTGTTTTGCAATGTCAGCAAGATAATATAAACGCTTGCTCCTTTCCTCCTGTTCATTAGGTGCTATCACTAAGGTAGGACAAACAGATGTGAGTGGAAGCTCACCGTTAACAAATGTTTCAACAGAAGTCTGAAGGAAATATGAACCATGAGGTGGCTCTGGACAAAAAAAAAAAAAGGCAAACAAGACCCAACAGATTGAAAGCATTAGTGAGTGATGGATGAAGGAACAATTATGCCTGGTTCTACTCATTTCTGTTCTCATAGATTGTAACAAATATGTACTGTAGGATTTGATGGAAAGCAGTTAATTTGTTTAGCTCAGTTATAAATACGAAATATTTGGTTGGGGATGTTTCTTTTAGAAAAGACCACATACAAATTCAAATACACATAGTTCATTAACAATTTGGAATTGTATTTGATTCTGGTAATAATATAGTGATAATGTCACAGGAGAAATCCTCTCTTATATCATAGCATTTGGAAAGCAAAGGGGAGAGTTTTAGGAGCAAAAGCCTCATGACAACTGCTCATGAACCTGTAATAGAGTGAACTTCTGAGTTGTTTTTTCCTCTTAAGTCACAAATTGTTTTGGGTACTTTAGCAATATATCAATTGCAATCTTAGGGAAAATGACACTTTGACTGAAAATGAAGTGCTATTTCCTGCTCTTAAAAGATTTTCGTGAGTGTAAAGAGAGTGCTGTAATAAGTAGTTTGGGTTTGTATTCAGGCCTGTGAGCTGCCTGCTTAATGGATGCCCATGCAACACTTTTAGTTGTACCAGTTATGAAGCATTATAGGCATCCTATAGAAAATAACTGTCTGGTAGCTATTGATTTGCATATGATGTAATATGTTGAAATAATTAAAATTTAAATTAAAAGAGTATTACTGTAACATTAGCAATTTAAAAATAATGCCATAGATTTTATAGCATAAGATTCTTGTATGTCTAATACCTACTGGAAATTTCCAATTGTACTCTGGGTATCTGGAATTCAAACTTCTAATGTAAGTCTGTATTTCAATCAAGCTTCCTGCTCTTTCTCCATTCTGTAACTCAGTTAAGGCATCACCAATCACTTACTTGCCTAATCTAAAAGCAGCTTGTGATCTTTTTTTTTTTTTTTTCGTTTGTATGTTTTTGAGACAAGGATTCTCTGTCTGTCCTGGAACTCCCTTTGCAGACCAGGGTGATCTCGCACTCACAGAGATTCATGAGGCAGAGGCAGGTGGATCTCTGTGAATGCTTTAAAAGGTGTGCGCCACCAACACCCTGCACTGGTTGTGATCTTTCTCCTTCTTTCAGTCTGAGTAGTTCTCCAGCATGCCTGATCAACTCTACCTCCTCCATATCACTTAGCAGTGTCCCCTCTCTTCCATCTTCATTATGACTTTCTTCTGCTGAGCTAGCACTTGCTCATGCCTACATACTTAGAACTCCTTTGATTCCAGTGCCATATCTGGAACCCGGAGCCTGGAGTATGTTAGCAAGGTGTTCTATGCTAAGCTGCATGCTTAGCTTCTTAGTGGGTCTGTCTCCTGAATTGTCCTCACATTGGTCTCAAATTTATGTCTACATTTTTTATTAAGGTTCATCAAGTCATAGGATCACTTCCTCATGTCTCCAGTCCTTTTTGACCTTTCCCTCGCTTTGGGGGGGGGAAGTGGGTCTTTTTAAAAATTGTATATTCAAGAGCTACTCCCTCTTTCATCAGGGAGGTAAGGTTGACAACAAATACTTGCTAGTGAGCGATTAGAACATCCAGTACACTTTGTACTCACTATTATGAGTCCCTTTCCTTCAGATGCCAATATTGGTTTGCTTCTCCAAGTAAGGTCAACAGGTTGGGACAGTCTGTGCATTAATACCTTCTTTTCGTGAGTCTTTGTTTTCAGTTCTTGCAGGGAGCTCCTATAAAATTTTAAAATGTCCTGCTAAGTATTTCTTTGTTCTGATATTTGGTCTCTGACTTTGTTTTCTAACATAGCGCTCCTAAATGCCTTGGGATTTCCTTGGTAACAGGAGGTGTGTTTTTTCTGATGAGATTTTGGATGGGCTTACGGGTGAGGACTGATCACTGGAAAAGGCAGGCCATAAGCAGGAAGCTTGGAACTCTCAGATTACCATTCTCCAATCCTACAGAAAGAAGTAGGGGGTTAGAAATTGTGTTATAATTGATCATGTATACACAATGAAATATCCATTAAAATCTCAAAAGTGCAAGGTTCAGAGACTTCCTGGGTTGGGAAAGGACATTCTCATACCAGGTGGCTGCTATACCTCATCTCCACAATAGAACCCTTCTAGATCTCCACTCTAGGCACCTCTTTACCTGGCTGTCCATCTGTGTACACTATCATATGCTTAATACTGAAGCAAAAACATGTAAGTGGTAAGCTTATTCTTGTGAGCCATAGAAACAAATTACTAACTCTGTGGGAACAGCTGGTATAGAGCCAAGTTGGCTAGAATATAGCTGAACTGGGGGTTCACTGCTGTAATTGGCTTTCCAAAAATAGGGGAAGTCTTGGACTGAGACCTTAATCCTTTGGGTCTACACTAACTGTAACTAGTTAGGTGTCAAAAATATGATGAGGAAACCCAGTTGGTGGTCAGAGAGCTGGAGAACTGATACTGTAGGAAGACCTTCCTTATACTTGATGCCAGAAGTGAACTGTGAGAGCCAAGAAACCAGTTTCTTTTTTAAGTTCATGAGAACTGTTCTTGTAAAAGAAAGTTTGGCAGAATAAATGACATGGAGTGCATGTGGGAAGACAATTCTCTCCATGTTTGTTTTTCTGTGTGTGTTTCTGTATATCTTTCAAGATCTTTTTACTAGACTAACTGTCCCAGGGTTTTTGATTGACAGTCTTAGATGATGGAAATAATGTCTCCCTTTAGCAATAAGGCCAGATTTTTGTCTGCCCCATTATAAGAAAGGTAATGCCTTTCCTCTGGAGCAAAGTTCAGTAGTGAACAGTGATTCCTGACCATTTATAAAGATTTAAGTTCTCTACGCTTAGGATGCCTCTCTTATAAGTGTAGTCCCTTTTCTACTCTGTGAAGACTTAAGCTTTGGAAGCCAGTACAAATGCTGCTGCTCTAGCTATCACAGTGTCTGGGAGGAATTGACTATTCTTCACATTCAGCTGTACTTATAAGTAGAGTAAATTCACAGACCTTTCACAGTTATTGAATCTGCTATCTTGGAAGAACATGATCTATAGCCATATCTGGAGTCAGGGTTATCAGTTGCCTAGCAAAGCTAGGCTGAGCATTATATCAGATGGTTAATGGTAGTAATCTTAGGTTGGGTGTATGGATTTGTTTGATATGTGAAAAATAAGTTGTTCATTAACCTCAAAGTCCACTTTTCGCAAAGGCATTAGCTAACTAAATAACAGGAGCCAAATGGGGCCATCCTCACAGTTTAGCCAGTTGTAATCCCCACAGAATGTATACTGTTTTTAAACAGGTCTTTTAAATGAATGAAACCTAAAATCAAGATTTTTTTATAAATTTCCCTGATTAATAAATGCTGAGAACTAACTCACCTTTTAAGTAGCACACACTACATTAAAGTAAATAAAAACCTATTGCTATGTGCCACTAGTACAACAGAACAGATGCAAAATTTCTCAGGTCTTGTGAGTTACTGCACCACAGTACAATGTCAAAAGGAAATTAAGGAATTAAAGTATTATACCATGGAAAGATAAAATGGATTAGGATAATTAGATATTAGTAGATAGCATTATTGTGAGGGGGCAGGAACTATTGCCATAGGGGAGACATTTTTGATAGGGGTATTTTTTCTCCTTAAATATTCTTGGAAAATCTTTTGTGCCTGCTTTCTTTTACTCATTTTCCTTAATTATAAACTGCACTGTTTTTTATGAGCTCCATTTAACTCTGTAATAATTCCTTGTGTTTTTTATAAGAACCTAAATAATAGTACTATCTAACTTTTGTTAAGCACAAGAAACTGTATGAAGTAAGCCAATTCATATACATTATTATCTTCACAAATAGCATATACTGGGGTTAAAAATTAACAGAATTATCCTGAAAGTACTGAAGGCTAGAAACTGGGATCAGGATGCCAGCATGGGTAGGGTTCTGGTGAGAGTCCTTTTCTGGTGTTTCAGACTGCCAGCTTCTTTTTACATTCACATGGCAAAGAAAAGCAAGAAGAGAGCTCTCAGGGGCTTGTTTGCTAAAAGTCCCTGAATTCCCTTTTGTGACTTAATTACTTCACAAAGACCAGACCTTATTTACCATCATACTGGGAGTAGGATTTCAACATGACACAAATATCCAGCCAGTTAAATTTATCTCATTTAATTCTCACAATTATTTTAGAGTATTTTATAGATGAAATAAGAGGGTGATTGGAAGAATTAGAGGAAAGAAATGAATAATTATTGTTTAATAGGGAATAGAGTTTCAATATTCGAAAACTAGGCTGTTCTGGAAATTGAGTGGCCAATAATGTGAACATATTAAGTCACACTGAATATGTTACATATAACATTTATTATATATTTAATATGTAAATTATATTGTATATAATATATATTTCACACACACCACACTATATATATCTCAAGATGGCCTCCAACTTGTTATATAGCTGAGAATTTCCTTGAATTACTGATACTCCTGCCTCTGCCTCCCCAGTATTGCACAACTATGCCTGATTTGCTAAATGGACATTTAAAAGTGGTTAAAAAAGTAACTTTTATGTTTTATATATTTTATCACAAATTTTCAATGAATAATATAAAAAGACTAGGGGTTGAGGATGTAGCTTAGTACTTGCCTACTATGCATGAGGCCCTGGGTTAGATCCCTAACATTACATAAACCAGCCATGGTGGCGCATGATGTAATTCTAGCACTTAGGAGGTGGAGGAAGAAGGATCAGAAGATTGTCATCCTTGGCAACATAGCAAATTTGATGCTTGTTTTAAGAATAAAAAAAACAAAATCGACTAGAAGCATATGAGCCAATGGAAGCAATGCTTGTGTTATACAACTGTTGGAATAGTAATTGCATTTAGGGATGAGTTATAGCTTGTCTAGTATGTTTTTTCTTATATTTTCAACAATAAGCAGAAAAGAATTTGAAGGAAAATTAACAGGTGGATACAGTATGAAAAACCCTCATGGCCCACACCAATATGTTGTATCCAAAGTCACTTCTGTCCTTGTTTGCCAGGATTTTCTGTGCTCTCTCCATCACCCTATTCACAATTTGCCATCTGGGTGAGTTCATAGTTTTTAATATCTGTTAATCTACATGACCCAGAAGAAACAAAATCATTGTGGTTACTTTTAGCAACATACAAGCCTATTTAACAAGCCAACATAAATGTTCTCAGGATGGCCAGAAATTAAGAGATATTGCTGTGACCTCCTTTATTCTCACTTTTCTCAGGGACCTATGACTCTGACTCCACAAACCACCAAATCATACACTTTGACCAAATTCACAAATATGTGTGAGCAATGCTTACACACAAAACAGAAAAATAGAGGCTTTTTGAGACAAGACTATATCTTTTGCTAGGGATTCCTTTGGCCTTCTTTCATTGGGTACCAGGTCATGCCAAAGAAGATCTGTGAGTGTCCTGTTCCTTACAGAGATCTGTTGGGCTAGAGATGGAAAAAATATTCTAATAACTCAGTAGAGCATAATTGGCTAATATTAGTGAGGTGCTTCTATATTTGACAGACATTGGTCAATTCAAGTGGGAGCTAAGGCTTTCAGTTTCTGAGGTATATATAAAGGTCATTATGTAATACATACTATGAGTATATATGCACTGATATATGTACAAAGACTAGGCCATGACAGACGGTTTTAGACGATGGCAGAAATTAATGAGAAAGGGAGAATATCCTTTGCTGTAAGGTCTACAAATGTTTCCTATATATTGTAATGTTCATATTTATCAGCACCATGTATTATACAGAAGTATCTGTGATAAAATAATCTTATGTTTTAATATTAATCCTTGCAAGATATCTTGCTAGAATGGTGTGCAATTGCATATTTGGAGGGTTTAAGACATATAAAGATAGTGAAATATGTTTAGATTTGTTTTAGTTCAGCAGCATGATTTTAAGCTTTCTTTCTGATATTAAAAACATACTGAAATTGGGCAGTAGTGGGGCACATCTTTGGTCCAAACATTTAGGAGGCAGAGGCAGACAGATCTCTGTGAGTCTGAGGCCAGCCTGGTCTACAAAGCAAATTCTAGCACAATGAAGACTGTTACACAGAGAAATTTTATCTTGAAAAACAAAACAAAACAAAAAAACTGAGTGTAAAGACACCATCTTGGGAGTTATTCAGTCATGGGGGCATTAAACTTTGAAGATGATAAAGTCTTGGGGTGCAGTTCAAGTGGTAGGATGTTCATTTAGCATGTTTGAGGTTCTGAGTTCCATTCTCAGTTTCAAATAGAAAAAACAACATAGAGACAATGAATGGCTAGATCTTCTGCCATGTCTTCTAGCATTTTTAAGTAGATTTATTTTTCCAGTAGAACCACAAGTTTAAGTATTCTGTTTGCTATCAGAATACAAGGTTTTGGTTTCACAATAGACTTTAGTTTGGTGACACTGTTGTAATACCAATAGGGTTCTTAAAGACCTTGGCTGGAAGACACCCTGCTTCAACCAGAGGCCACACTAAATGCCAGAGGTCCAGGTAGACTGCTGGCCTGTAGACCTCCCCAAATCTCTTGGTAATCTCCTGACACTGTTCCCAGAAGCCACTCCCCTTCTCTTCACCATCTCTCAATCCCCCACGCAGACCAAAGCCCACTGCTCAAAACAGAGGAAACTCTGACTGCCAGAACTCCAGGTAGGCCACCCACATGTGTTCCTCCCCAACTCTTTCTGTATTGGCCTGATATAGATATGAATAATTTGCATTGGTATGGATCTTGCTTATTGTTACAAATTTAAGGTCAATTTTGTTATCTGTATATATGTATTTCTGATCTTGATTAGGTATTGTGATTCTGTAGCTCATTTTAAAACATAATATATAATTAAGAAATATAGGATAATAGATTATCTCATAATAGTCAAGGTTGTAGTCATGTTAGATTTTCTAGATGTGCATTTCAGATGGATAGGCATTCTCATATCTTTCAAAGACTACAATATGGCATTTAAATGTTTTAAAAATTTAGGACTTTTCATGACAGTGAGGCTATATCTGCTCCTGGCAGCACCAAGCTACTTCGAGGAGGAAAATGGCATCAAAGAGGCTCCTTAGCCATTTGGGCAAGAAACTGCTCTTGCCTGGACTGCTTCACTGGACTTGTAGTACCCACAGAGAGATGACTGCTGAACTTGCCTAAAGGTGGATGATCCTTTGGGGTTCTGTTTCATGAAAGAGTCTGTGAGACATTCTGCAGGACACAGAAGAAGTGACTGAACTGTCTTTAAAATTTCCTGCTTCATGGAAATTTCTGCTGGATTACTATGGTCTGTAGGCTGAGAGATGGATTGCCCCAATGATACAGAAGAACTTTGGGTTTACTGTCCAGCAGCAAGATGTCTCTGTCAATTCTAGAGTTTTGGAAGTGCTTACAATGTACTTCTTGTTTACTTAGGTAATTTCTATCCTTCTGAAGTCTTGATGGAGTTGAAGAATAGATAGTTATATTATAGTTTTTCTAGTTATGATCAAGTCGATATAAATGTTGTAACTGTAATTTTTGCTTGATACCTGTTATATGCAATTTTACTATGTTAAAGTTAAAGCCTTCCTTTTGTTTAAACAGAAAAGGGGAAATGGTATAGGAGGTCCTTCTCTTTGTGCGTTGCTTTCATTGGATAATGAATAAAAAAACTGCCTTGGCCTAGTTGATAGGGCAGAACTTATGTAGGCAGAGAAGAAAGAACTGAATTTTGGGAGAAAGAAAGCAGAGTGAGAGAACCCTCATGGAGCCACCAGAATCAGACATGCTGAATCTTTTCCAGTAGGCCCACGACCCTAGTGGTGATATACAAATTAATAGAAATGGATTAAATCAAGATGTGAGAGTTAACCAATAAGAGGCTAGAGACTAATGTGCCAGGCAGTGGTTTAATTAATACAATTTCTATGTGGTTATTTGGGTGTAAGCTAGCCCAGGCCAGCCAGGACAAACAAAGGGCCACCCTCCCTCATGCAACACTTGGCCCACCATATCCCCACCAATCCCCACCCACCCCTCTTCATTATTGTGTCCCAGCCCCAAACTCATGTAGAGACTCCCTTCTCAACCACAGGCTACATGAGCTAGAAGACCAGAGAGGAATCAGAAACTAAGGAACAACACCCAAACCAATGAAGACAAACTCAGAAGTCTGCACCTATACCTATAATTATTCCAACCAACACACCTAGATGCCCGATAAGAACACAATAAGTAACAAACAAGCTAATATGTCATCACCAGAGACCAGCTAAACTATAGCAATCCCTAAATATTCCAACACAGCTGAAGAATATGAAAAAATACCTTAAAACCACTTTATAAAGATAACAGAAGTCTTTAAAGAAAAAATGAATACATCCATTAAAGAAATTGAGGAAAAGAAAGACAAACAAAATGGGAAAAAATGAATAAATTCCTTGAAGAAAGTCAATAGAGGCAAGAAAAAAGAACATGCAGTTGAAAGTAAATGAATAAAACTGTTCAAGAGCTGAAAATGGGAATAGAAGGAATAAAGAAAACATAAACTGAGAAAAATCTAGAAATGAAAATCTAGGTAAGCAAACAGGAAGTACAGAGACAAACCTCATCAATGGAATATAAGAGATAGACCGAGAGAATCTCATGTGTTGAAGATATGATAAAATAAATAGTTGTATCAGTCATAAAAATATGAACTAAAAATTCCTGATACAAAATATCTTGGAAGTTGTGTGGTGGTTGACTCATGCCTTAATCCTAGCACTTAGGAGGAGCAGAGACAGGCCAGATTTCTGTGAGTTTGAGGCCAGCCTGGTTTACCAGAGAGGGGAGTCTTCCAGGACAGGCTCTAAAGATACAGAGAAACCTGTCTTGAAAAATAATTTAGAAAATCGGGGACATACGGGAAGACCAAACTTTAAGAATAATTGGGACTAGAAGAAAGAATCACAGCGTCAAGGGCCAGAAAATATTTTGAATAAAATCATAGAAAAAATTTCCTTACTTAAGAAGGAGTTGCCTCTAAAGGTACAACAAACATACAGAACCACCAAATAGATTGGACCAGAAAAGAAAGTTCCCTCCCCACATAATAATCAAAACACTAAAATAAATGTACAGAACAACAAGAGAATATTGAAAAAACTACAAGGCGAAAAGGCCAAGTAACAATGTAAAGGCAAAACCAAAAGAAGGGAAACATACATACATACACTCCACCACTACCACCCCCACCAACACACACACACACACACAAACACACACACAACACACACACACACAGAGGAATTAACAATCATTTGTTCTTTATTATCTCTCAGTATCAATGGTCTCAATTCACAAATAAAACAAAAACACAGTTAACAGAGTGGATGCAAAAAATAGGATCCATCCTTCTGATGCATCCAAGAAACACATTTCATATCAAGAATAGACATTCCTCAGAAATAAAGGGTTGGGGGTTGGAAAAGATTTTCCAAGCAAATGGACCTCAGAAAACAAGTTGGTATAGCCAATCTAATATCTAATAAAATAGACTTGAAACCAAAATTAATCAAAAGAGACAGGAAAAATACCCTCCATACTCATCAAAAAAATCCACCAAGATGGTCTTTCAATTCTTGACATCTATGCTCCAAATGCAAGGGCACCCCAAATGTAGAAGAAATATTATTATAAAGCTTAAATCACATATTGACCCCCCACACATTGATAGTGGGAGAACTTCAATATCCAACTGTCACTAGGTGGACAGGTCACCCCAACAAAAAACTAAACAGAAAAATATTGGAGCTAACAGATGTTATAAAGCAAATAGGTCTACAGATTTCTATAAAATATTTTACCAAACACAAGAGAATACTACCTTCTTCTCAGCACTGCATCTAACTTTCTCCAAAACTGACCACATACTAGGTCACAAACAAGTCTCAACAGGTATACTAAATTGAACCCCCCATATGTACTATCAGACACCCTCAGATATTAAAGCGGTTTTCAACAGCAACAGAAACAATGAAAGTGTGTAAACTCATGGAAACTGAACAACTCTCTACTGAATCAAGGAAGAAATACTTCTAGAATTCAGTGAGAAATTAATATACAATATAGGCAACGTAGTGGACACAATAAAAATGGTGCTAAGGAAAGCACATAGCACTGAGTGCTAGGATAAGTTACCCCACATAAACAAATTGGAGAGATCTCATATAGCAGCTGAACAGTGCACCTGAAAGCTCTAGAACAAAAAGAAGATTAAAGATTTCCTCCTTCAGGAGGAGTAGGTGAAAGGAACTAATCAAACTGAGGTCTGAAATCAATAAAAAGGAACAAAGAGAACATTACGAATTGAGAAAATCAACATGACAGACAAAAACCTTATCCAAACTAACTAAAAGACACAGAGAGAGAATATCCAAATTAACAAAATCAGAAATGAAATGAGGACATAAAAACAGACACTGAGGAAATTCGAAGGATAATTAGGTCATACTTGAAAATCTTCACTGCACAAAACTGGAAAAATCTAAGAGAATGTAGAGAAATGGGTAATTTTCTGGAGAGATACCACTTACCAAAGTTAAGTCAAGATCAGATAAACAATTTAATTAGGCCTACAACCCCCTAAGGAAAGTCGAAATAGTTATAAAAAGCCTCCCAACCAAGCCTGGAGCCAGAGATGGTTATTAACACAGACTTTCAAAGACTAATGCAAGACTCTTCAAATTATTCTACAACAAAAGAAGAAAACAGAAGTAACATTGCCAAATTTATTTTATGAGGCTAGAGTCACCCTATACACAAACCCCCACAAATATCAACAACAAAGAGAATTACAGATAAATTTCCCTCATGAATATAGATGTAAAAATAATCAATAAATATTTGCAAACTGATTCCAAGAACGTACCTTAAAGATCATCCACCATGACTAAGTAAACTTCATCTCAGAGATGCATGGATGTTCAACATATGAAAATCTGTCAATGTAATCAATCCATCATATAAACAAACTGAAAGAAAAAATGCATGATTATTTCTTAGAAGCTGAAAAGGACCTTTAGACAAAATTCAACACCCTGTCATGAAAAAAAGTCTATGAGAGAGTAGGGATATAAGGAATACACTTCAACATAATAAAGACAATTTATAGAGAGCCTATAGCCAACATCAAATTAAATGGAGAGAACTCAAAGCAATTCCACTAACAATCAGAAACAAGACAAGGCTGTCTACTCCCTCCATATGATTTAAATATAGTACTGATGTTGTAGCTGGAGCAATAAGACAACTTAAAGGTGATCACCACTGGGGATGCAAATTGGAAATGACGATGTCAAAGCATTGCTATTTGCAGATATGATAGTATACATAAACCACCCACCAAAATTTTAGCAGGGAATTTCTACAGGTGATAAACACCTTCAGCAAGGGACTGGATTAACTAAAAATCACCAATAACCCTCCCATATGATATACAAATGACAAACACACTAAGAAAGAAATCAGGGAAACTAAGAAAGAAAACACCCTTCACAATAGCCACAGGCTTGAATAACTCTAACAAAGCAAATGAAAAACTTATATGATAAAAAACTCAAGTCTTTGAAGCAGGTAAGTGATTTTGATATCAGAAGATGGAAAACAACTCCCATTCTCATGGATCAGTTGGATCAACATAGTAAAATGACCATCCTACCAAAATCAATCTAACAAAATCAATACAATCCCCATCAAATTACAACACAATCCTGTATAGACCTTGAAAGGATAGCATTCAATTTAATATGGGAAAAAACCCCAAGGTAGTTTAAAATAACTCCAAACATAAAAGAACAGCTGGAGGTATCACCATCATTGATTGCAAGCTGTACTGCAGAGCTATAGTAATAAAAACCACATGGTATTGGCATAAAACAGATAGGTTGATCATGAAATTCAATCAAAGACCCATATGTAAATCCACACACCTACGGACATTCTGATATTGAAAAAGAAGTCAAAAAGACTATGTGGAATACAGCTTAAACAATGATGGTGGTTTAAACTGGATAGCTGCATATAGAAGAATACAAACAGCTACATATTTATCATCTGCCAAACTCAGTTCCAAGTGGATCAAAAGACCTCAACATAAAACCAGATTCACTGAACCTGATAGAAGATAAAGCAGGGAAATAGCTTTGAATTCATTCACCCGAAACAACATCCTGAACAGAACACCAATTGTGCAGGCACTAGAATTCACAATCAGTAAATACAGGGTCGGGAATCATTAAAACAGAAAAAGCTTCTGTAAGTTAAGGGACAACATCAATAGGACAAAAATGCAAAATGCAACCTACAGAATGGGAAAAGATTTTCACTACCTCTACATCTAATAGGGGTTAATTTCTAAGATATATATAAAAAACTCAAGAAAACTAGACATAAAAAAATCAAAAAAACAAATACTCCAACCCCATAGAATAGGGCAAGCAGGGACAAATAGTGGTTCCTTGCAACATTTCCCTCTTCCATGGGGTTTTAATTTACTCAGGCGTAGTTTTGTCTTGCTTTCGACTTCCCTGGTAGTTTAGATCCATGTATGTCTGTTTTCTTAGGGTCCTATTGTTGTCTAGGTTCTCTGGGATTGTGAATCATAGGCTGGTTTTTCTTTTTGCTATAGACATAAGTCTAAAAGTCACTATGAGTGAGTACATATGATATTTGTCTTCTGGGTCTATAATGTTTCTCAGGTTCATCCATTTGCTGCAAATTTCAAGATGTCATTATTTTTTTCTGCTATGTAGTACTCCGTTGTGTAAATGTTACCACATTTTCCTTATCTGTTCTTTAGTCGAGAGGCATTTAGGTTGTTTCTAGGTCTGGCTATGACAAACATGCTGCTTGAACATAGCTGAGCACATGTCCTTGTACGATTGAGCAATCCTTGTGGTATATACCCAGAAGTGGTTGTTCCTGGGTCTTGAAGTACATTATTTCCTTATTTTCTGAGAAATCACCATACTGTCATACAAAAGGTCTGTCACAGTTTGCACTCCCACCAGCAATGGAGGAGTGTTCCCTTTAACCCCACATCCTCTCCAGCATAAGGTTGTCATCAGTGTTTTTGATCTTGGCCATTCTTACATGTGTAAGATGGAATCTCAGAGTTGTTTTGATTTGCATTTCTCTGATTGACTAAGGATGTTGAACATTTCCTCAAGTGTCTTTCAACTATGTTAGAGTCTTCTGTTGAGAGTTCTCTGTTTAGGTCTGTACCCCCATTTTTTTACCCAGATTATGTGATATTTTGGGTGCCAATTTCTTAATTTCTTTGTATATTTTGGGAGATCAGCCCTCTGTCTGATATGGATTGGTTGAAGATCTTTTCCCATTCTGTAGGCTGTCGTTTTGTCTTGTTGACTGTGTCTTTGCTTTACAAAAGTGTCTCGTTTCAGGTATTATTGAACTAAACTATAGGAGCAGAAATGTTTTGAATGTACCAACAAGGCAAGAACAGCCTGTAGCAAAAGTTAAGAGATTTCTATAGTCTTTCTCACCAATTTTGAGTAAATAAGCATTCTCTGAAGGTTGGTATTTGAGTTAATCTGTGCAAGTAACCTTGACAAATTGAGATGTTCAAGATGTACCTATTGTTAGAAGTTTTCTTGAAATTGAAACATTCCATCTTGCAGCAAAGCTCATTAAGTAAGGAAGTAAAGAACTCAATATAGCTTTAGAAAGTCCCCAAATCTGAATAGATTCACTAGGCTTCTTCCTCTCTGAAGACTATATAAATAATAAAGACTGCTGAGAGTCCTTTTCCAACAAGCCCAGCTGCCTGGAAGAAACAGAGACAAGTTTCACTGCCTAGCAGGAATGGAGAGCAGCCAAAGTGCCTGAGGAGAAGTTAAGAGCAACTGAGACACCTGAAAGGGACAACCCTCCAAGCTGTTGAGCTACCTGCAGGTAGTGCAGTTGTGCTGCTCCATGATTCCAGATTTTGTGAGTTATCACCCAAGCTGGCATGGATTTTGGTGGTGCAGATGTCTTTGTGTCATTTCTGCTCTGGCAAGTAACCCCTAATTCACACTCCAGCAAGTGACCCCAATAAAATTCATTGGTTCACCACATTGAACTTTGGTAATACCCATATTTTGGTCCGTTGTGGGATCCCTATCTGGGATAAGCAGACATGAATGTTGTCTCCCAAGAAGTCTGTCAACAAACAAATGCTCAGGACAAGTGTTCCTCAACCCGAAGAGAAAGGAAAAATGGCGTGGGGTTATGATCAAGATCCTTAGATACCTGAAGAGCAGGGAAACTGAACATGTTCCAAGGCTGTTCCGAATGACTTGTGGTAAGGTACTGAAGCTTCACTTGGGGCAAGTCTCTGGTGGGAACTATTACCCACAGAAGACAGGTAGTTTTCAGCCAGTGTCCGGAAGTTGAGTTGCTCAGCGTTCCACGCACCAACTAAGGGGACTTCCTGAACAGCTGTACGCTAAAGACATTGATGAGAAAGGGTACTCTTCACTGCCCAGCAACAGAAGGGGCTGGGCCCATTCCGTCTATACAGAAAGTTGCGGGGAAACATTGCTGAAAGGATCACTAGGGATGTAAGCTAGGAGAGGCTATTCTTGAACATCTTTGGCCAATATTTATTAAGCCCACATGGTATTTTACAGTGTAAACAACAATGATTGGCATTTCACTCCACAAATTATTACCCAGGGCCTGACATATACAAGCAAAGTCCTTGCTTTATGTAGTGAAAGGCCTATCAGGAAGGTGACCACCAATGACCAAAACCAACAGTTAATTGTGTCAGTGCAGCCATGTATCAAAGTAAGTGCCACAGAAGAGACTGAGGTGACATCATAACAATGTGGAAAGAAAAGAGGTACCTTGGGAAAGAAAAGCTCCTCTGAGAAGCTTTTGAGTTGGATTTGAATGAAGCGTAGGCTGGGTTTTCCACAGGCCTTGTAGGTATTCCCAAGTTTTTGAAGATTTGTGACTTTGGCAAACAAAATTATATTTTGCTATTCTTTTTCTGGGTTCAAAAAAACTTTTCATCTAAATTTCACATACTTGTACCATTTTTCAGACTCAAAGTTTTAAAGCCAGCACAGTATACTCTGGACATGGTTTGTCAGTTTTCAAAGCTCTTTATTTAAATCTTGGTAGGTGCTGGCCTTGACCTACTTGTCTTGGGCCACACTCTGACTCTTACATTGCTTTCCCAGTTCCTTACTCTGGCACCTGACTTGCCATACAGATTTGATATATACTTTTTAAACTTGTTTTAATCATATTACTTATTTCAGTTCATGTCACTGTTTTGCCTATGTATGTGCTCTGTGTGCATGCTTGGTGCTCACAGAGATGAGAAAGATGGCATCAGATCCTCTATAACTTGAATACGGATGGTTAGAACCACCGTGTGGGTTCTAAGAATTCAAATCCTGATAAACTCATTAAGAATTGAACAAGAGGGACGGAGGAGGAGAGCTCAACAAGTAGAAACAATAGCTGTATAGAGCAAACAATATGAGTTCCACCCAGCAACCAGTGCAAACAGCTGGAATGCGGTTATGCATGTTTTTGATCCACACTATTCACATGATGACATGGAAAGCAAAGCAGGAGAATCATCTGGAAACTCCAAAGGTCAGCTAGCTTGGAGTATGCAGTGTGGCAGAAGAAACTGCTGCCCTGTTCCCAAATAAATACACAAAGACTTGTTCTTTTCTTATGAATGTCCAGCCTTAGCTTCCTTTTTCTCCTCCTCCTCCTCCCCTCCTAACTCCTCCTCCGCATCCTCCTCCTCCTCCTCCTCCTCCTCCCCCCCCTATCTCTTGGTTTTTCAAGACAGGGTTTTTCTATGTAGCTTTGGAGCCTGTCCTGAAACTTGCTCTATAGATCAGGCTGGCCGCCAACTCAGAGATCCACCTGCCTCTGCTTCTCTGGTAACTGGGATTAAAGGCCTGCACCACCAACCGCCCAGCCTCTAGCCAGCTTTTCTTAAACTATCCATCTACCTTTTGCCTCTGGGCTTTTATCTTCTCTGTTCTATATGTCTTCCTTTAGTTCTTACTCCATTACTAGTTGTTTGGCTGGGTGGGTGGTCCCTGGAGTCCTCCTCTCCTCCCTTTTCTTGTCCCTCCCTCTTCTTCTCCCAGTCTAGATTTTTCTTCCTATTTATTCTCTCTGCCTGGCAGCCCTGCCTATCCCTCTCCTACATAGCTACTGGCCATTAAGCTGTTTATTAGACAAAATCAGGTGTTTTAGACAGGCAAAGTAACACAACTTCATAGATTTAAACAAATGCAACATAAAAGAATGCAACACATCTTTGCATCATTAAACAAATGTTCCACAGTGTAAATGAATGTAAAACATCTTAAACTGATATTCTACAAGAGTGCCCTTACCTCTACATACTCACATGCCTGTATTCAACCACACACACACACATACACACATGCACAAGCACACACATACACACAAATAAATACCATACATAAATAATTTTTTGTTGTTGTTTTCAAGACTAAGTCTCACTATATAGCCCACAGCTGTTCAGTCCCAAAGAACACACAGTGGCTTATATTAATTATGAACCGTTTGGTCTATTAGCTTAGACTTCTTATTAACTAGCTCTTACAACTAAAATTAACCCATACTTCTTTTCTATGTTTAGCCATGTGGCTTGGTACTTTTTCTCAGTGAGGCATTCTCATCTTTCTTCCCTTGCATCTGGCTGGTGACTGACTCTCTGCCATTCCTCTTTCCAGAATCCTCTTAGTCTGGTCACCTTGCCTGTACTTCCTGCCTGACTACTGGCCAATCAGCATTTTATTAAATTAATACAAGAGACAAATCTTTAGAGTGTACTACAAGAGCATTATCCCACAGCAGAGGATCACAAAGAAAGTTCTAATTGTGGAGCCATTATTTCAAAAAAGACAATCTGACTCTAATACTATGTCCTAATGTCAACTTAAACTTCAATGTTTTAGAAGCATAGGTTTTTTTTTTTTCAGTAATCAAGTAGCTACATTAACTTAAATTGATCTCATTAAGTGCCACCAGGTCATCTATTCATGAATATTTTCAAAGTAAGATTTGTATTCAGTTTGATTAGGTTTAAGAATAGTTCTCTCAGGGCATGGTAGCACATGTCATTAATTCGGGCAAATCATATGTTTCACAAAATTTAAGTAGAGTCTAAATAAATGAATAAAGCTTGACTGCCTTTTGAAATTTGTGAAAGTAGACCCATCTATAAATCACAAGTATAAATCAAACTTCATTTTGGAAGATGGGGGTCAATGAAAGGCGGTTAAAAGCAAAAGGAATTTTATCTTTATGAAAAATAGAAAATAAAGAATAAGCAGTAGGAGCTAAAACTCCAAAAGACAGTTGAAGAAGTTCAGAATTATAACTCCCAGGATTTCTTCATGTGCACAGAAAGGTAAATCAATTAATGAGACCTAAAGTGAAGTGTTACGAATCTGCAGAGAAAGCAAGCTGACAGCTTGATTGGCATATTCAAAGAGAGGAGGAGAATGAATGGAAAATTCATCATACAAAGTTTATGATTGCCTTTTTAACCTCAGAAATGAGCAAAAGTGAAGGAAGAAAAAAATAAATGCTTTTAACTTTAAAATAAATGACTAAGAACTATGAATCCTGACTTCTGAAAATAAAGAGTTTACTTAAATCATGTGGAAGTTCACTGGTGTAAGAATAAGACTTAATCATGGTGTAGAATATCCACAATGAAGAACTGATTGAGCTAATGCACGTGAGGTATTCATTAACACCCAAGTACCATGAGAACCTTTCTGGACCCAACAGAAACATGGACAACTGGGTCCAAAAGATTACAAACCAAGAGTAGAGGGTGCTGTTTTCTCTCTATGCGTTATTTCCTGTTTGGAATCCTGATCTATTGACTAGGCGTTGAGTGCCTGTTTCCTTTGAACTGAAATACTCCCTCTCAAGAGGAGCAGAGAATTTCTAAGTTTATATAACTAGTAAGGAAATGCTTGGAGAAGAGAGAATTCAGTATAGTACCCTGAAAGATGTGCTACAGTTTTTATGAGCCATTATCTGTGCTAGGGTTGACTTTTCAGTGATGCTGCTGCATGAGGCTCACTCATTTTCCTGTAAGTGATCTCAGTAAACCTACTGATTCATCAAACTGGACACAGATATAATTATTGTTTACCTAGAATGGATGGAATATTCTCTTTACTGTGTTATTGCTCTCTTTGTCTACAGTAAATAGAAATAGACTCCCCAGGAAAAGGTATACAAGCCTAGATTAGCTCTTCACCATATTCTTCTTTGTTTGGGGGGCTGTTATTTTTTTTTCTGAAGTGCTTAGGTTGAAGTATTTTGTTCTCCCATCATTAGTGTGGCCTCCTCCAAGCATGCAATTGTAGAGTTTCAAAATCCATTCCTTGATTCTGAATTTGTTTCTGAAGTTTGAACTCTAAACATGTAAAAAGCCAAATAGGTTATGGGACTTTCCGGAATATACAAGAACTGAAGGCCTTCAAACACCCACAGCACGGCAGTGACTTGAAAATTATGGGACTCATTGGTATGGGACCAGCCTGGTTCATGCTTTATTGCTGTGACTGGGACTAAGCTAGGTCAATGCCTCTTATGATCATCTCTCACAAGATATGCATTGTGAAACATTTCCTTAAAAATCTTATTACTGGCTGTATCTTAAGGCACTGTAAAACTCCATAAAGTATGTTCATCATGGTTCTACAGGAAAGCAGAGGTAAAGGGAGATAGATATAAAAGAGTAGGTAGGTAGATGATAGATAGATAGATAGATAGATAGATAGATAGATAGATAGATAGATATTATAAGGCATTATCACATGATTATGGGAGCTAAGAAGGTTCACATTATGCAGTGAGCAAGTTGGAGATCAAAGAAGCCAATGATAAAGTTGTAGTTTGAGTCTAAATGTGTGAGAACCAGGGAAAGACAATGGTAATGGTATAAATTCAGATATTCAGTTGTTTAGATGCTACCTGTGCACAATAGACAGGGCCATCTGCTTTACTCATTCTTCTGATTTAAGTAAAAATCTTCTTCAAAATGCCCTCACAGATGCACCCAGAATAATGCTTGACCAAGGAGATGGACACTCCATCCTAATCAATTTGACACATAAAGTATCACAGTAAGATTATCATGAAAGTAAGCAAAGTGAGTGATCTCAAGTTTCAGGAGGCATTTCTAGAAGGCACCACACTTTCACCATCCATCCAGCTAAAATGTCTACAGCATAGGGCTGGGGATGTAGCTCAATTGGTAGAATGCTTCCCCAACATGCAGACAACCCTGAATTCAATCTCAACACAGCGTAAATTGGGATGAAAGTACATGCCAGTAATTCCAGGTTCCAAGAAGTGGAAGCACAGGAGTCCTTGTCTAAATACCTAGCTACATGCATACCAATGTGCATAATGCATACATACACATGTATCCTACCTTCATATCAGTTCAGAACTATGTCAAAATAGATGAGAGATTGTGATGCATGCACACACACAAACACACACACACGTATGTGTGTATATAGATTGACATTTTGAACAATCACAAGACAAAAGTCCAGAATTTTATTCAAGGGTCCTCATTTCTTTTTCTGTCTCTTCTAGTGTCCAGAAAGGCTTTTAAATCTGTGATAGGGACAAATGGCTTTTTAGGCTCATCAGAAGCATGAGAATTTTTAAAGACAAGAAGTATCTATTCAAATGTAGTTAGCTTCTGTATATTAATAATAAACATGCATAGGAACTGGAGAAATAGCTCAAAGGTTGAGAGCATTTTCAAATTCTTTTTTTAATTTATTTTTATTACTTTATAAATAACCAATCAAAACTTCCACTTCCTCCCCTCTTCCCACTTTCCTCCCACTCCCCCACATACCCTCCCCCCACCCCCCTCCAGTCCTAAGAGAGGGCAAGGTACCCCACCCTGTGGGAAGTTCAAGGCCCTCCCCCCTACATCCAGGCTTAGGAAGGTATGCATCCAAAGAGAATAGGACCCTAAAAGACAGTACATGCAGTAGAGACAAATCCCCAGTGCCATTATCATTGGCCTCTCAGTCTGTCCATTGCTGGCCACATGCTTGCTTAGTCCCAGTCCAGCTGGAGTTGGTGTAAACTCCCATTAGCTCAGGCCACACTGTCTCAGTGGGTGAACAACCCCTCGTGGTCCTGATTTCCTTGCTCATATTCTCCCTCCTTCTGCTCTTCAACTGGACCGTGAAAGCTCAGTCCAGTGCTCCGATGTGGGTCTCTGTCTCTATCTCCATCCATTGCCGGATAAAGGTTCTATGGTGATGTTAAAGATAGTCACCTGTCTGACTATGGGACAAGGCCAGTTTAGGTACCCTCTCCTCCACTGCCCAGGTTTCTAGCTGGGATAATCCCCGTGGACTCCGGGGAACCCCTCCAGAGCCAAGCCTCTTGCCAATCCCAAAATGGCTCTCTCAATTAAGATATTTCCTTCCCTGCTCAAATATTCGCCCTTTCTCCATCTCAACCATCCCCTCCCTCAAGCTCTTCCCAACCCTCCCCTTTCCCCCTTTTTTCCCCCCCTCTCCCCTCCCTCCCTCCACCCCTACCCCTTCCTTAGCTATCAGGGAAATGCAATCAAAACAACTTTGACATAGCATCTTACACCTGTCAGAATGGCTAAAATCAAAAACACCAATGATAGCTTATGCTGGAGAGGATGTGGAGTAAGTGTTCACTCATCCATTGCTGGTGGGAATGCAAACTTGTGCAACCACTTTGGAAAGCAGTGTGGCAGTTACTCAGAAAATTGGGAGTCAACCGAGCTCAGGACCCAGCAATGCCACTCTTGGTAATAAACCTAAGAGATACCCAATCATACTACAAAAGCATTTGTTCAACTATGTTCAGAGCAGCACTATTTGAAATAGCCAGAACCTGGAAACAACCTAGATGCCCCTCAATGGAAGAATGGATAAAGAAAGTGTGGCACATCTACACACTAGAGTGTAAAAACAATGACATCTTGAATTTTAGATGCAAATGGATGGAAGTAGAAAACACTATCCTGAGTGAGATAACCCAAACCCAAAAAGATGAATATGGTATGTACTCACTCATTAGTGGATTCTAGCCATAAACAAAGAACATTGAGCCTATAGTTCATGATCCTATAGAAGCTAAGTAATAAGGTGAACCCAAAGAAAAACATATATAGATCCTCCTGGAAATTGGAAGCAGACAAGATCACCAAGCATTTTCAAATTCTGCATGACAACTGTTCCTGGAAGAGCTAAGAAGGGAAGAAGACGAGCTGTGTGGGACAGATGCTGCTTCTGCTGGGGGACACTACCAGAGGGGAGGGGATACTTGCTGGTGTCCTGAGCTCCAGGGAAAATGTTATGTAAGCTTTTGGGGCCTTGTTTTCTTTCTCCTATTTCCATTTGGACTGATCTTTATTTTCCTTTGTTCCAGCTTCTTTTTTTCCTTCTTTTCTTTCCCTTTCATCTCTTGTCTTATCCTTTCTTCTCTCCTGTATTTCTCTTGTACCTCTTTTACAAGCCTTAGTTTGCCCATTTTCTCACTGTCCTTGAACTAGTTCCATCTTGCAGAATTTGAAAATCTCTAATTTTTTTCCTAAACATTTATTTAGATATTAATGAAAGCAAGGGACCCTGTCCACAGTTGAACACAGATGTGGAAATCTTTGTAGAGTTGTTGATGCCTGAAGACTTTCCAGGTAACCAACTTCTGGTGCAAGTTGTTTGTGATCTACTTTTTTCTCATTTATCAAGAGAACCATTAATTCAAAGAATTACCTGAAGGACACAAAAGAAACTTGAATGAAAGTTGGCAAATAGATAACTGACACAAAGTTCAATAAGATCACATGGAATCAGCCCAACTAGGTGATAATTTTGCATTCAAAGGAATTTTCACAATATTAATGTGCTACTAAATAAGTGTAATGGAAGTGCATTGCTCTATAGTAAATTACTAATACAATATTTCCATTTGTAATTTTTTAAAAACATGGTTAAATTTTCAGTAATGGTAAGCTAATGACACATTGAAAATGAAACAGGAACAATTTAGCTGAAGTATCAACAATATTATTTTTATTATTAATTATTATTTAAAACAGAATTATAGAATTGCTCTAATCTATGCAGAGACTTACATTTAAAGGCCATGTTAGATTTTCTCACTGATACCTGTATTTAAACAGTGGTAGTTGGATTTTTGAAGGCAGGAAGCCCTATATCATTATTGTGTGTGTGTCCTTTGAACAAATTTGGCCCATAGGGCATTGACCTTCTAAAATCAAAACAACAGAGCCCACATCAATGAATCGATAGTGTTAGATCTAATCTCTTCTCTTTTGCCCTAGATCATGTTGTAGAGGTTATGTGAACTTAAGATAAAAGGGAGCATGATGAAAATAACTGGGCTAGCTGAAAAAAATTGAAAAAAAAAAACATCAGGAAATGGAGGAGAACAGAGCACAGCAGCTGAACAACACTATTCTTTCTGGTGAGACCTATGCAGGCTATGAGCCCAGTATGGGATGAGTTGGAGAATAACTGCTGATTAGCTAAGAAAATGAAATGTGTATATTATTTTTAAAAAGATATTTTTAAATAAAAGTCTTTTCCACTTAGTATTACTGCCTTGTTACATTTGTCTTTGGCTGCTGTTAAAAATCATCTTATTTTATCCTAGAAACAGTCTGAAGTGAAGTTCATGGGCATCTAGGGGTGTGCTATGAAAGGAAAGCTCCATAGGTCATGAGGTTGTTATAAGCATATTCACAAATAGAAAACCAAAGTGATAACAAGCATTAGTATTTATATAATGCCATATCACTTAAAAATTTAATTTATATTATGTGGTCCTCAACCCTTGGAGGCAGGAAAAGTATAACTACCATCCATAGTTTATCGGAAAAAATAAGAAAAAGAAATAGAAAGAAAAAGACATAGAAAGAGAGAGAGAGAGAGAGAGAGAGAGAGAGAGAGAGAGAGAGAGAGAGAAAATATCCTTAGTTACTAAATTTGAAGTCTAACATGATCCTAAGTTACTGTTTGAGCTACAAGTGGAAGATTACACATGGTGAACTTATTTATACAAAAATGTTTTAAAAGTTCTACATAAAATTGCCTTTAGGTTATGTGTACAAGGCACATGTGATGTAATCTCATGTCTGGAATTTGATTCATCCATAAAATATCTGACTATGTATATGAAAATAATCTAAAATTTAAAAATTCTAAAATCCAAACTGCATCTTGCCTCAAACTTCAGATAAGGGATATTTAATCTGTAATGTGAGTTTATTTTTCAATCGTTAGGTAAACATTTAAATTTCACATTAATACAAATCCCAGTTGCATCTTTCCTTGTTGTCACAATTAACTTTCCTTAGTGTTACTGATACAGATGTTGCAAGTTAATTGTATGCATTTTAGATATCATATATATATAAAGCAACCTCTACCAAGAGTGTCATCTAAACCAGATGGTATAGGAGGTTCTTCTGTTTATGTGTTGCTTTCATTGGCTGAAAAAAGAAACTGCCTTGACCTTTTAATAGGGAAGCACTTAAGGTAGGCGGAGTAGAGAGAGCTGAATGCTGGGAAGAAGGACAGACAGGCAGACACCATGAATCTCCTGCCTGAGACAGACGTAGGTTAGAATCTTGCCGGTAAGCCACAGTCACGTAGTGATACACAGATTTAATAGAAGTGGGTTAATCAAGATGTGAGAGTTAGCCAATAAAATACTAGAACTAATGGGCCAGGCAGTGATTTAATTAACACAATTTCTGTGTGATTATTTCGAGGGTTAAGTTAGCTGGACAGCCGGGATGAAGAGCAGGCTCTCCCTCCATCAACAGATTTGGGTCATATATACATTCCCTAATACTTACCAGTCTTATGGAGTTTAGACCATTTCCAGTTTATTGTCTCCTTTCCATGCTACTTTGATCATGACAATATTTTGAAAGAGGAGTACTGGCCACTGAAATATGAATTTACTTGTATTAATTCATTCATTCTTCTGCTGAACAAATACTTATTTAAAAACATGGCTTGGTAGTATACACCTGTAATCTCAGGACTTGGCAGGCACCCTCAGCTACATAATGAGTTCCAAGCCAGCCTTGGTACGTATTGAGACCCTAACACTTGTCTTTAATATGTTGAGCAGATCACTATTATGCCAAGAATTATCTGAGCCTTATGAAATTAAGAGTGAATTTGAAGTAGTCCTAAATTGCAATAATTAAAACAAAATTCTCAATTGATAAAATAAGTTATAAAGTATTTATGGGCAGTTCTAACATTAAAAATTTAGTTTCTCTCTAGACAAACTGTTTTGTAGGTAGCAGCAATGGTTTCTTTATGACTTTAAAACCTTTTCAATTTACATGAGGCAAAAAAGATATTTTTTTTATTTGAAAGACTTATATTCAGTGAATTCAAACTGCAGCACAATAAAAACTGACCAGGGAAGTCATTTCATATGAAATGTCCAACTCTGCCCTGAGATCTTCTGATCTTATTTCTCAGAGAGGGCTGATGAATTTGACCTTTTGACAACTTCCTTATCCCCTGAACCAGCAGTTCTCAACCTTTGGATAACAACCCCTGAAGTCCCAACCCTCTGTCTCCAAAATTATTTGCATTATGATTGAGTAGTAAAATGATAGTTATGGAGTAGCAACAAAAATAACTTTTTGGTTGGTGGTCACAACAACATGAGGAACTATATTAAAGGGTATCAGTTTTAGGAAGGTTGAGAACCACTGCCCTAACTGCATGCATTCAAAGAATTAGTTTGAGAGGTTCATATCATTCTCAGAATAGTTTCCAAGGAAGTGTTTTTTATGGGCCCTGAAAGTCTAGTAATATCCATTAAGGGGATGGAGAGGGCCCTGATTGGCAAGAGGAATAAAGAGTTCAAATGGTTTGAGTACTATCATTTGGTTGACCAATGAATAACTCTTATGCTCACAATGACTTTTCCATTGTTTCTTGGTATAGGAGGTCCTTCTGTATTTGTGTTGCTTTTTTGGTTATTAAAGAAACTGCCTTAGCCTAGTTGATAGGGCGGAACTCAGGTAGGCGGGGAAGACAGAACAAAATTCTTGGAAGAAGGGAAGAGAGGCAGACGCCATGATTCTCCTGCCAGAGATGGATGCTGGTTAGACTCATGTCAGTATAAGACACAGTCAAGTGGTGATACAGATTGTTAGAAATGGGTTAAATCAAGATGTGAGAGTTAGCCAATAAGAGGCTAGAGATAATGGGCCAGGCAGTAATTTAATTAATACCATTTTTGTGTGATTATTTCGGGAGTAAGCTAGCCAGGCGGGATGTAACAAAGGGGCCCGTGCTCTTACAACAGTTTCCTTTTCTCTTTTCTTGCTGTGCTGTTGGTGGAAATGGAATCCACGGCTTTTCCTCTAGCAGTGAACTCTGAGTCCTTGGTCCTCCATCTGTTTTCTGAACATATGAGTTCCAAGCCAGCCTTGGGTACATATTGAGACTCTAACACTTTTTCTTTAATTATTGAGCACATCACTATTATGCCAAAAATTATCTGAGCTATAGGAAATTAAGAGTAAATTTAAAGTAGTCCTAAGCGAAATTTGCCTTTGTTGGAGGGATGAACAATCTACCCTGCAGCTGGGATCTATCTGTCATTTGTTTCTTTTTCTTTTTTTTTTTTTTTTTTTTTTTTTTTTGCACTTGTTTGTGAACCTCAGATGACAAGGAATTCATGATCTACTACCTCTTCCCTTTTCAGCTTTACATAGAAACCACTTGTAACAAATGTTCATTTTATTGAATTAAGTGAAGAGGAATTTTAAAAATTAGAAGTGCATGTGCTTTTCTGTTTCAAGAGTTGCTTGGAACTGCCTGAAGATGATTTGCCTCCATTAGGGAGTAATAAACAGAGGACCCTTAGGAAAGGTTCTTTCTACCCTCCAAAGAGACAAATGGAAAAAATGCTGCTTTAAAGGACTCCTCCCCATTTTAAAGGCTTCTCATGGGCCTCCTTAGACACAACTCTTGCTTTTGTAAATGTCTTTGTGCCAAATTCATAAAGAGCAGCTAAATTACTGAATCTATATTTTCGTAAACTTACTTTTCTCTTGTGTCTAAGTCATTTCTCTTGGACTCAAATAAAATATGTTCACTGATAGAATGAACCAATTATAAAAGCTTTTAGTTAGGCTTCTGCATAGGTTTTCTGTGCTGAGTTTTGAGCATTAAACGCACACTAAAACACACAGCTGCAACATCTGTAAGAATGTTTATGTGCACCATCCCATCATACTGCTCACAAACATGGAAGAAAATGAGTTAAATAAAAATGCACAGCAATGAATGTGTCTATTGGGAACGCTTCCTTGTGTTTTACATTATCACAGCTAAACATTAAGTCAGCCCCTCAACTTTATTTTAATGTATTTAAACAATAACCATCAAGGCACAGAGCTTTTCTCTGAATTAATGAGAAGCAAGAAGATTTGACGGTCTAAACTCACACCAAGGACCGTTAACCTCAGCTGGCTATTAATTCCCCAGGAAATGGCCAGCACTGAGTTTGGTATTCCGATTTATAAACCCTTTATAGATGAAGAAAAGAATTATATGTATATTCCCCCTACTGTGCCTTCATTTCACAGAGTGCTGTGGGAAAGCAGGGAGCTGAATCACAGTGCTGTTGCCACATCAAGCCTTTTCTACTAAATTAAAAGTAATTATCAAAATGAAGGCTTTGGTCTATAACTAGAAACATCTAAAAGCCTCTGTATTGCTCTCATCTTCCCTTTCTTCAAATTAAAGGAAGGGAGTAATTGAAGCACCTTTCTGGGACATTTTTAATGAGATTTAGCACTCATGAAGGAGAGTGCGTGAGTATAGTGTGCTCCAGTTTTCAAATACATCTATACCCAGGTCAAGATTTAGATAATTTCTAGTACTCCCAATGCCTTCCTCATTTCCTTCCCCAGGCAGCACCCAACAAAGGAAATCACAATTCTGCCTGAGTTGCCATAGTGTTTTGCCTTTTCTCAAATGTCCTATAAATGGAATCACAGTGTATATTCTTTTGTGCTATTTTTCTCCCCACTCAACATTATGTCTATAAGAAATGCACTAAAGTTTTTTTTTAAGTCAAGTCAAGCCTGAAAGCTTGAATATCTAGATTCTGTTCTCCCTGAGAAAGCAAACATATATTCACATATATTTATGGGTCCCACCATACAAAAGGCCAACAACACTGTGCATTTGGGACATAATAAATCCCACCAGTGGGCCTGGGATCCAGGTCAGTGGTAGAGCATGTGTATAACACATACAAGGCTGTGGAGTTCATATCTAGAACCAAAAAAAAAAAGAACAAGGAAACAGAGGTAGTCTATTTGTCGTAAATTGCATATACAAGGCTAAGAATGTAGCTCATTGGTAGAGTACTAAATTAGCATGCATAAGGTCCTAGATTTGACTCAAGAATATCTTAATTGCTTATAAATAAGCATTATAAAAACATAGTTAAAGCATCTTCCTTAACTCTCTCTCCCTTATCCCATCTTGAGAGGAGCTATTGTTAAGGGCTACTACAGTAGATTATCTCTTTTCATTCTCATAACACTCCATAAATGTAGGTATTTGTTTCTTAGTGTGAATAAGAAGAAACTAGAAAACTAGCTAATTAGCCAAGGTTCATATGCCTAAGTGTCAAGATTAAGATTCATCTTTCTGCTTCTAGAATTCAAGTGTTTCTATCACACCCATAGCTACATGAAAAGTCAGAGCCCAAGGTGACTGAGGAGATGAGTGACTTGGGATTTTACTTAGATGTCAGCATGAAGCCCTTTATCAAGCCACAATCCCAAACTACTTTAGTCAATATTTGCCTGAGTGACTTGTGTCTAACCTCATGATCACCCTCTCAAACATTTTGTAATGGTGAAGGGTGACATTTATTAAGACTTTAGTATGTGTACTTTATGTGTATCTCATTTAATCCCCATAAATTCACTCTAAGAAGGTAATATTGATGCTCTCATTTTACAGATGAGAAAACAGAGGCACAAAGGAATTAAATAGTTTACTTAAAGGCATGTACCTAAAAGAGAAGGAGTCTGAATCTAAATTTTGGGTGTTTCACTGTGCTTATGAATACAATGCCATAGTACCTAAAGCTAGGTCAGTTGCCCTTCTAAAAGGAAATTTGTGCTTGCCTTGTACTGTGTTGCTTGTGATATTAGCTGGTTTACATAGCCACATAGTCATTGAATCTTACAATCTGGTTTCATTTGGGGGAAAAGGGTCCATGGCAGATAATAGAAATCCTACCTCCTAAGCATAAAATTGGGAGAAACTTACAGAACAAAGATTTGATTTAAAAAATTTTAAATGTGCAAAGTCTTACAAAGGTATAATGAATAAATCACATTTGTTGGTTAGCATTCTGGTTATCTATTGCTGTGAAATGTATTAGTCAAATCTAAAAAAACATATTTTATTATGTTAATGATTGTGTGGATTGGTAACTCAGGCAGGAGACAACAGAAGTATCTTATCTTGTGGGAGCACAAGGTCTGCCATCTCAGTGGTACATTCTTATGGCTGGGCGTGGCTAAGAATTAGAATTACATATATTTCAAAAGGTTCTAAAATTACATGTTTGATATCCAGTCTGAAAAAAATTGGAAATGGAAATGAGCTGGAAATGATAATTGGAACATCTATCCATGATCATATCATATGACTTGGGCCTTCTCAGAACAAGTTATATCATAATACTTTCACATCTTACATGATGGCTCAGAACACTAAGAGGTAAAGTTCCAGCAAACAGAGTGGAAGCTTTATCATTCTTTTGGATCTATCCTTGAAAGCCACACAGAATCACTCCTGATGGATTCTAACAGTTCAGTTACAAGCTTTCAAGGTCACAAGATTTGAAGGAAAGTGACATAGACATTTGCAATGGAGTGTCAAGAAGTATTTATTCCTAAAACTACCAGAGTTAGGGTTTAGAGAGATGGCTCAGAAGTTCCAAGGGACTCAAGTTTCATTCCCAGGACACATATTGGGCATTTTTTAATTCCCTGTGACTCCAGCTCCAGAAGATATGATACCATTTTCTAGTTTCTGTGAGTATTGCACTCATGTACAGACCCCCACTACAACACACACACACACACACAAACACAGACACACACACACACACACACACACACACACAAATTTTTAAAAATTACCAGAGTTACTTTCATTGAGTTGCAGAAAAAGTATACTGTTCCAGAAAACTAGGACTATTGGCTTTGTTAGGCATCAGTTGAGCAAGGAGGTAACTTGGAACTGTTAACTGCACCACTCTGGTGCCCAATGATTTTCTTTCATATTAATTGAACATTGTGGGTACCCAGATAATTCACTCAGATTAAGCACCTCCATTAATACAGCTATGTTGCCTTTTCTTTATTCTTTATCAAAATGAGAGACTGCTTAGCTGCCAACTCCCTTGACCCTGTTTCCTCACCTCTTTCTGGGCAGCACCATAACTTGGAGAGTTTTATATGCTTTTTCCTTGTCAAAGCTGAAGGGGAGAATTTTCTGTGCCAGAAGTAAATAGATAAGTAAGTAAGTAAGTAAGTAAATAAATAAATAAATAAATAAAATTTTATTGGCCAGAAAGTGTAGAAGGAATGGAGGGCTGTGTCCCGCCACCCGGCTAGCTTTACCCAAAATAATTACATGGAAACTGTATTCTTTTAAAACACTGCCTGGCCCATAGTTTCAGCCTCTTATTGGTTAATTCTCACATCTTCCTTTAACCCATATTTAGTAATCTGTGTAGCACCACGAGGTGTGGCTTACCAGGAGAGATCTTAGCCTGCATCCATCTCGGAGAGGAGATGCATGGAGACTCACTATGGTGATTGCCTGAAGCGTCTCCCCAACTCTCCCAGAATTCAGTTCTGTCTATTCCGCCTACCTAATTTTCTGTTCTCTTAAAGGGCCAAGGCAGTATCTTTATTAATAATGAAAGTAACACATAGACACTCCTCCATCAAGAAAGCAATGATCTAACTGAGGAGATAAACGAGGAAACATTTCCTTTCATTTTAATTTATTTTTTAAAAACAATCTTTTCTTATTTTACCTACCTATCCCAGTTCCCACTTCCTCCTGATCCCCCCACTTTTCCCCTACCCTAGCCCCAATCCACTCCTCAGAGAGGGTAAAGCTTCCCAAGGTGAGTCAACAAAGCCTGACACATTCTTTTGAGGCAGGACAAAGGCCCTTCCTACTATATCTAGGCTTAGCAAGGTATCTCTCCAAAAAGGAAGGGCTCCAAAAATCCAGTTCAAGCACTAGGGATATATCATGGTCCCACTGCCAGTGGCCCCGTAGACTGCCCCAGCCACGCAATTGTCAAACACATTCAGAGTGCCTAGTTTGGTCTTATGCAGGTTCCCTGCTGTCACTCTGGAGTCAGCGAACTCTCACTACATCAGGTCAACTGTTTCTGAGGATATCCCCATCATGATCTTGACCACTTTGCTCTTATTATTGCCCCTCCCATCTTCTTCTAGTCTCTGGAAGCTCAGCCCAGTGCTTAGGTGTGGATCTCTGCATCTGCTTCCATCATTACTATAGCTCTATATAAGAGCTTGAAGTCAGGGATGGTGATGCTGAGGAGACAGTTCTTAGAGAAGAATAAATCAATATGAAACATCACAACCTAGGTTGATAAGCTTATGGTCAATGTGACTTTGGTACCCAGTAGAAAGTTGCACAGAGTATTTGCATTTGCTATGTAGCAGATTCATCATTTTGTAAACATCTCACTTTTCTTTTTGTTTTTTTTTTTTTTCTTTTCTGAAACAGGCTCTGACTAAGTAGCTCAGGCTGGCCTCAAAGTCAGGATTCTACTGCCTCTGTTTCTCAAATATTCAGATTATGGTTCTGTGCCACCAAAGAGCCCTTCATCAATATTTCTGTATGTGTAATTTTTCTAATTGCTAATAGTAGTGCTCCAAATGTCAAAGGGTCCTTGACATTCATATCTTGGTGGTATTCACATGTTTTACATATGAAGACACTGAAGTCAGAGAGATTACTAGGGAGGCTTCTTCCATGTCAAGTGGTTGTAGATAAAGGAGGATTCCTGCAAGTTCAAGGGCAGCCTGGGCTATATAGTGAAATGTAAGAATATACACACGCACCCTACTCAGTGCTTCAGATTGTACTTTTGCTATTTAACAAATGTCTTTACTTAGCCACCCAATTCATATATTTTTATACAAAGAAAAATAAAAGATTTCACTTTATTAATTGTTAAACAACTACATCTTATTATTTAAATGATTATTTTAAAATTTTGTATTTTTGCTTCTTGGGAGATAGAATTTATTAAGTTCCCAAACAGCAAAATCATGGGGCATTATAAATAGTGATGTCTAATGATTCTGGTGAATAAGTAACTCAAGTAAATCTAAAGAGCAGGTAAATTGATTAAAAATTAAGTTCCATATCCAAATAACTATGGAGATAACTGAAATACTGTATCAGGGAGTCAAGCTCTAAGTGGGAGAGCTGTAGAAAACTAACACTGCCTTTGTTTTCCTGGAGGATGATAGTACAGATCAGTATCTCACAAGCTTAGCTCATCAGGGGAGGAAAGAGGGTACTTTATCTAGGTCCAGAGAATGTAACTCTTATGTGCCTAAAGTGCACATTGCAGCACTTGAAAAGAAAGGAATTGTTTTCTAAGTTTCGTGTAGACGCACCAAAGAGCTAAGCCCAGTTTAGGTCCATTTGCGATCATTCTTTAAAAAACCTGGTCATACCAGAATGCAGTGACACAAGCACAAATAGAATTCATCAGTCAAACCATTTTGAGTTCAGAAGTTTTCCCTCCTTTCCCCTGTTGCACTCTTTGCAGGGACAAAAGCAACAGGGCTAAATTTGCCCATCTATTATATGGGAGAGGAAAGATTTCCATTCTCAGAGATTCCTAGGATCAAAAGCCAACAACACTGTCCTGGTTATAGTGATATGTTCAAAACAAGATTTGATTTTAAAGATATTGAGAATTTTATGAGGGCTCAGGTTGTAAAAACCTTTTTAAATTATAAATACATTGTATCTAGGTAAGAGGATGTCATTGCTTCTGGAAACATCCCTATGACAAGATCTAATATTAACAACTTATTAGAAAATGTTTTAACAAACAATAATGACAAACATATAGATATACATGAACATATATAGAGAATGATAAAATAAATCTGACAAAATGTAAGTCATTTTGGATGTCTGTGAAACCTCTACTGTAGTGGTTCTCAACTTTCCTAATGCTGCAACCCTTTATTTCGGTTCCTCATGCTGTGGTAACTCCAACCATAAAATTATTACTTCATAACTGTTTTTGCTACTGTTATGAAGAATAATTTAAATATCTATGTTTTTCTGTGGTCTTAGGTGACCCCTATGAAAGGGTCATCTGACTCCCCAAAGGGGTTGCAACCCAAGATTGAGAACCTCTGCTCTACACCTTTTGACACACCCGTTAAACTTTTATAAGATAAAGAGTCATCCTCTAACAAGTCATTTAAACAAGAATGCTCTCGTCTACCTAGTATTCTCATTCCTTTTGGGTGGGAGGCAATCATGTTTTGTGGGACCAATTGGCCGTACTGATAAGCAATTACAAAATTATTTCTGATTACAACGTTGCTTAACTGAAGAGTTGAAACTTGCTTGGAGCTTCAGGGAGGTAATTGTTTAGCAAATAGGAATAATCATATGAACTGTCATATATAGCAGGTGTAGTTCAGTTTCAGAGACCTCTGAAATGTGACATCTACAGGTCATTTATGACTGTGAATACTGAAAGGGATATTGATTTAAGCAGAAACTTTTTGAAATTTTAAGCTTTGATATAATTTCTAACTTCAGCATCATTCACATATCCTTGCTTCACTAAAATTTTTTTCCTGTTTGCTTAATTTCCTCTTTCTGTTTCTCTCTCTCTCTCTCTCTCTCTCTCTCTCTCTCTCTCTCTCTCTCTCTCTCTCTCTCTCTCTCTCTCTGTGTGTGTGTGTGTGTGTGTGTGTCTCAGTATGTGTGTGTGCGGGTGTGTGTGTTTATGGTATGTATGTTTGTGTGTGCATCCACATTTGCTTATTGTTTTCATTAATAATGTTTTCTGAAACATTTTAGATGATATCATCTGAATGATGAGAACACTCGGAAATAATAATTTATCAACTCATCATTGCTAGAGCCAACCCTGAATGCTAAATTCAGAATTACTGAGTGGAAAGTATTCCTCTCTCTTTTTGGAATAACAAATGAAGGACATCATGCTCAAAATCTTGTCACATCAAAACAACAAAACATGGGGTGAAAGGAAGGAGTATGTCCAAAGCCATGAGAATATGGGTCCAAATAATGGTACAATGTCTTAAAAGATGGAAATGTCTCATAATTTGTTTGCATTTTAATCTTTAAACCTCAGTGCAGCTCAAGTTCTTTCTCTGTAATAAAATACATTTTCCATACTGATACTTTCTTTAAAAGATATGACCATCCATCAAATTATATGTACAAATTAAAAGAGAACAGAACAGTCATGTTTCTCACTAGATTTTTGTGTGGCTTCCTGTGACCCACCTTTAAACGTTATAGACTAGTATTTCTACATTATAGCAGTGATCAAATTCCAGATGGTATGGGGCTCACATTCCAAGGTAAGACAAATAGTCCATGACCTTCAAAAGCAGGTCCTATGGCCATTTTCTAAAATTGTCACACTGCCAATTGTTGTACCTCAAGCACTTCTTTGGAGCTTGATGTGGCTGTAGTCACTACCCATTCAGTCACGTTCCTTGTTATTTACCATGAACATTTCTCAGGCAGCTATTGTGTTGATGTCACACTTAGTCACTTCAAACATGCAATTATGGAGGTCCAAAAATCATTTCAGGGTCTTTCGTTTCAGGGGACTTCAAGAGAGAATCTGTCTCTGTCTCCAAGTTTCAACTGGCTGCCTGCATTCTCTGGTGCCTAACTCCCTCAGTCTGCAAAGTTGGTAACATTTAACTATTTATCCCTTCTGCTTTCCTCTTTTTTCTTATAAAAACCTTTGTAATTACACTGAGCCCACTTTGATGATCTAGTAAAAAAATCTTACCTTATATTATCTTAAACATATTATAAGGGTAAGGCATTACCAGGTTCGGGCATGAGATATGGATATCTTTGACTTGTGGATTGCCTGGCTTTATAACTTTAGAACTCTCCTAGTTAGGGTTTCTATTGCTGTGAAGAGACATCATGACCATGGCAACTCTTACAAAGGAAAACACTTAATTGGTGCTGGGGTCCAGTTTCAGAGGGTTAATACATTATCACCATGATGGGAAGCATGGCAGCATGCAGGCAGACATGATGTTGAAGAACTGACACACTGGGTGTGGCTTGAGCACCTGAAACCTCAAAGTCCATCTATCAATGACACACTTCCTCCAAAAAGGCCACACCTACTCCAACAAGACCACACCTCCCTAATAGTGCCACTCCCTTTGGGCCTATGGGGGCCATTTTCTTTCAAACCAGAAGAAGTTGTGGTTACTTTGTACTGTACATTATAATATTGGAGAGGGTGTTCTGATTCGTTGGCCAAAAATACACTCTTAAATAAAATTCTTTCTCTGTCTCTCTTTCTTTCTCTCTCTCCTGCATCAGTCTGAAGAATACTGGAATTACAAGTGCAAGACATCATGCCTGTCTTGCTTCAAAGATTCTTTTGTTTCATGTATTTACTTGTATACATGTATGTGTGCAGAAGTCAAAGAACAACTTGTAGAAATCCATTCTCTCCTCCCACAGTGAAGGTGCAGGGAATTGAATGAACTCAGGTTTCTGGACTTGGCAGCAAGTTCCTTTATTCACTGAGGAGCTAGTTAACCAGTCTTGAGATTCTTTTTAAAATCTCTCCCCTCGTGTGATGTGGGAGAGTCTTCTGTTTGAGTTGATTTCATTGGCTAATAAAGAAACTGCCTGGCCCATTTGATAGACCGCCCCTTAGGTGGGTGGAGTGGACAGAACAGGAAGAGGAAGTGAGGTAGAAGGATCAGTCAGATGCCACGCCTCTCCTAAGTTAGGCAGACTGCCGTGCCTCTCCTCAGAGAGATGCCAGACGAGATGAAGCTCCAGCCCAAGATGGACGTACGCTAGAATCTACCTGGTAAGGCACCACTTTGTGGTGCTACACAGATTATTAGATATGGGTTAGTCAAGATGTGAGTAAGAGGCTGAAAATAATGGGCCAGGCAGTATTTAAAAGAATACAATTTGTGTGTTGTTATTTCGGGTGCAAAGCTAGCCCTGCCGGAGCCGGGTGGGATGAGAAACAGGCCTGCCCGCAGCACCTCACTACAGAATGGCACCCACGTGGATAATTGAATCCACAGAAAGCCTGAGAAAGCTTGGGAAAGAATAGAGTAAAGCATGTTTTCTTGGTAGCAGCTATTTCTCAGGTTTGGCTTTGCTTGCTAGAGGTAAGAAAGCACTCTCATCTAAGAGAGGCTTCCTGACTCAGCTTTAGCTGCAAAATCTTGCAGCTCTTTTAAGAGGTCTTGCCACCAAACACTTAAATGGTGTTGATGAAAAGCTGAACGTTTGTTTTTCAGTTTTCAGCCGTAGCAGGAAAAAAGCTGTGCCGTTTTAAAATGCCAGCTTTCTGGGCAGTCCCACCAGGGCAAACTGTGACTCTTTCAAGCAGGCGGTCCTGACTATGGAGCTTTTGAGTGTTGTTTAACACTGTTGCAGCTTGCTTGCTGGCAGGGACCTTGAAATGCCATAGAGTTGTGGCGATAAACATGGCTTCTGCGGGTACCTCCGCCATGAGGCTAGAAAGCTAAGGAATGGGCTGGATCCAGCCACCAAAGTCACGGCTTTAGTCCTACTGATATTGTTTGGTAAAGTAAAGACTCATGTAGTCAGAAAGAGAGATATACAGTAAAAGAAAAATTCAAAGTTGAAGAAAATGTCTTAGTGGTTTACACTGTGTTAAAAATATATGCAGGCTAAAGGTTAAAGTTCTTAAAAAAAAAAGGAAGTAGTTTGTTGTGGTGGTACACACCTTTAATCCCAACACTTGGGAGGCAGAGGTAGATTGACCTCTGTGACTTCAAGGTGTGGCAGCACACACCTTGAATCCCAATGCCTGGGAGGCAGAGACAGACAGATCTCTGTGAGTTCAAGGTGTGGTAGCATACGCCTTTAATCCCAGCAATTGGGAAGCAGAGGCAAGTGGATCTCTGAGAGTTCAAGGACAGCCTGGTCTACAGAGTTATTCCAGGACAAAGATATACAGAGAACCTGTCTCAAAAAGTAAAAGTAAAAATAAACGAAATAGAGGTTAAAACAAAACTGCACAAAGATGGAAAATACACGGAGAACCTTGATACTGTATGCTATTATGCTCTCTTTGAATTGTTTGAATGCTGAGGAAGGAGCAACAGCTGCTAAAAGATATTTGTTTATAAATGCTGCTGAACTAATCCAAGATAGATATTTTGAAAATACTTTGACTTCAGAATTTGGATCTAAGGATATGATACTTTGGAAAAGAGATTATTTTATTTTTACAGAAAATGAGACCCTATGGATTGCTTCTATCCCAATATGGTATGATAGACCACGCCCTCCTGAAAGGTTGCTGTGAACACCTTCAGAAAATTACTTCACCCAACTGATGACTGAGATGAACCTGGCACACAGGTTACACCATGAAAGACCTAATTAACAGCGTCCCCATTCAGCAGGAAGCAGTTTGGAGAGAAATAACTGCGCCCATTTTCCCAAATATTGTTTATAAATGTTCTTTTACATTTAAAGGGAGATATGATATAGATATGAATAATTTACATTGATATGGATTTTGCTTTAGTGATTTAAATTTAAGGTCAATTTTGTTTTATGTATATGTATTTCTGATACTGATTAAGGTATTGTGATTGTGTAGTTCATTTTAAAAATGTAATGTATATAGGTTGTTAATGGATAGTCAATAATAGTAAAGCTTATAGTCATGTTAGTTAGATTTTCTAGCTATATAGAGATATATTTTAGTTAGATAGGCATTCCTAATATCTTTCAAAGACTACAGAATATTCCACTTAAATGTTTTAATAACTTAGGGCTTTTCATGACAATGAGACTTGCCTGCTCCTGGCAGCACCATCTATTTCAAGAAGATGATGGGCATCAAAGAGGCTCCTTATGGAGTTTGATAGCCATTGGGCAAGAAACTGCTCTTGCTTGGACTGTTGCATAAACTGGACACAGAGAACCCACAGAGAGGACTGCTGAACTTGCCTAAATGTGAGATGATTCTTTGGGGTTCCTGACTCATGAAAGAGTCTGTGAGACATTCTGCAGGACACAGTAGATACTGACTGAATTGCCTTTGAAATTTCCTGCTTCATGGAAATGTCTCTGGATACTATGGGCCTGAAGGCTGAAGATGGATGCCCCAACAGTACAAAGGAACTTTGGGTGACTGTCCAGGCAGCGAGATGTCTCTGTCATTTCTAGAGTTTTGTAAGTTGCTTAGTTCTTATTTACTTAGGTAATATTATATCCTTCTGGAGTCTTTGATGGAGTTGAAGAATGGATAGATAGTTAAAGTTTTCCTTTGTTATGATAAAAGATAAAATGGATATAATATTGTAACTAATTCTTACTTGATAATTATTTTGTTATATGTAATTTTACTATGTTAAAGTTAAAGCCTTTTCTTTTATTGTTTAAACAGAAAAAGGGGAAATGATGTGGGAGAGTCTTCTGTTTGAGTTGATTTCATTGGCTAATAAAGAAACTGCCTGGCCCATTTGATAGACCGCCCCTTAGGTGGGTGGAGTGGACAGAACAGGAAGAGGAAGTGAGGTAGAAGGATCAGTCAGATGCCACGCCTCTCCTAAGTTAGGCAGACTGCCGTGCCTCTCCTCAGAGAGATGCCAGACGAGATGAAGCTCCAGCCCAAGATGGACGTACGCTAGAATCTACCTGGTAAGGCACCACTTTGTGGTGCTACACAGATTATTAGATATGGGTTAGTCAAGATGTGAGTAAGAGGCTGAAAATAATGGGCCAGGCAGTATTTAAAAGAATACAATTTGTGTGTTGTTATTTCGGGTGCAAAGCTAGCCCTGCCGGAGCCGGGTGGGATGAGAAACAGGCCTGCCCGCAGCACCTCACTACACTCGTGTGTGTGTGTGTGTGTGTGTGTGTGTGTGTGTGTGTGTGTGTACATGAGCATGCACCTTGGAGGTCAGATGCCCTGGACTGGAGTTCTAAGTGGTTATGAGACTGTAAGACACCTGAAACAGGTATGGAAACCAAACTCTGGTTCTCTGCAAGAGCACTAGGCAGTCTAAATTACTGAGCCATGTCTCCAGCTCCTATGATTCTTATTAAAAGATGCATGCTATTACCCATCCCATGATTATCAGTTTAATTTTGGTTTTAGTATAGCATAGTTTAAATTCAAATTGCCAGGTTTGTGAGAGATCCCTGATCTGAATTCTTAATTCTTCATAACAATTTTCTAGGACAATTATATTTTATAGCTCAGTTCCTGTCACAGAGCAAAATTTCAAATAATGTGTGTTAAATGAGTTAAATCTCTGTATGACTACTGAAAACATTGGGTATGAATCCACTTCTGATCGGGTGATGCCTTTATGCTGAAAATAGCAATCCAAGTCATGTTTTCTTAAGAGAGTGCTTCCTTTCTGTGCACAATCATTCAGCTAGTGTAATTACTGCATGGCGTTTGTTAATGCTGAAAAAAGAAAGAGATTTCTGGACAACTGGTGGTGATCAGCCACTGACCCTCCATTGAAGTAACATTGTTTACACTTGTGTGTCACAAATGGTAAAACTTGATGCATATAAAAGGACTTTCTCCAATAGTGTGTTTATTGTTCGACAAAATGAAATATAATATGATGAAGCAAAAACTACTTTACTCAAGTTGGACATAGCAACTTCAGGAAAAGAGTACCAAGAGCATGAGCAAGAGTCAGAGACCCACTTGTTCTCACAGTCAAGAGTCCCATAAAGACACTAAGCTAATAGCTATAATATATATGTAGAGGATCTGATGTAGACCCATGTATGCCCTACTTTAGTCTCTGTGAGCTCAGATGCACCTTGCTTAGTTGATTCAGAGGATCTTATTCTCCTGGTGTTCTCTGTAAGTCCCTATCTCTGGCCTCCATCTTTGGAGGCCCCACCCCTGTGCCGCCAAACCTTGACCCCTCCCCCGAGGAGGGTCAAGGCAGTCCTCCAAACCTTGACACCACTCCCCCAGTCTATGTAAACTGTTCCCTGAAGAGTCCATTCGTGGTCTCCCCCCCAACCCCCGCCCCGTGATCCTGCTGGCAGTTTCCCGGTTCCCCTCGGGGCCACCCGACCATTAAAACCTGGATATCTTTTATTATCCATTCAATAGTTGATCATCATATAGGCTGTTTTAATTTCCTAAAGAATGTGAATAGAGAAACAATGAGTAGGGATAAATAAGTATCTTTAGAGATGGAGTGCTTTAGACATAGTCTAAAGTATTATCACAGGATTATATGGAAGATCTATTTTAATTTTTTTGAGGAATCTCCACATGAAAATCCATAGTATCTGTACAATTGTGTATTCTCATCAGCCATAAATAAACATTCTCCTTTTCGCAAAAAAAAATAAAATAAAATAAAATAAAACCTGGATATCCTTTAAATTCGGCTTGTGATTTAGCTTGATTGGACTTTTTGCATCGGCAGAGAACTCGCATTAGGAAATATTGCTAACACTCTCCATCTCCCCTGGCTCTTAAATTCTTTCTGCCTTCTCTTCCTCTATATTCCCTGAGCTCTAAAGGGGAGAGATTTGATGGAGACCTCTCTTGAGATATGGCAGAGGGGAGGGAATGATGCAGCTGGTCTTCTATTGCAGTACTAGGGATGAGATTGGGAGACTGGGTTTGGAGAAACAGGGAGAAGAGAAGGACTTTGGGCAGCCTACCTGGTTTTCTGACAGGCATGACCTGTGTTTTAGCGGAAGGTGCTTGCTGGAGTTGGAGGATGAGATACAGACAAGAGTTGGGGGGGGGAGTTTAGGAGCGCATAGTCTGTGGGATCCACAGGAGATGTGCAGATGTGCGCAGAGGGGAGGGAAGGCTGTACCTGGTGTTCTGTTGCAGTGCTGGGAACAAGACTGGAGAATCGGGTCTGGGGAAACACAGAAAAAGGAGAGGGTCTGCAGGCAACCTGCTTCCTGCTTCCCTGGTAGATGTAAAGTTTTTTTTTTTTTTTGACTGTAAATATCTCAGTTTGTCATGGTATGGTCCTGATGTGACTTTCACTAGTACCTCACTGAAATCCTTGACCAGGACTGGCTAGAGTCATTGCCTCTATTCTGATTTTTGTCTGTCTTTATTTTTTTTCCCAGTGACTGATCATAGTAGCCAGTTCCTGTCTCCACCTATGCTGAGCCAAGTTTCATGATTCCATTCCCTTTTTCATATGACATCTGTTAAGTGTCCTGCAGAGAATTTCTGTTTTCTATTTGCCAGTATACAAAGTTAACAATCCACTTCTCGATACCACACAATGGAGGGTTCTTAGGTATTCCACATCCTAAGGGATACATGCAAAAATATGGAAATTTGAGTGTTCACATTATTTTGCCCTTTAGAAAAATTAGGCCCATTTCCTGACTACACAGAAAAGGGCTTTTTATTGATTAGTCTATGTCTAATAGAAACACAGAAATTTTAGGCCAAGTTGTTTCTAATAGATGACCCTCTCAAAAGCTAAGCATTCTCAATTTGTGCACATGCACCATACCAAAGGCATCATCTTATTTGGGTCTACTAATGACCGTAAAAGGTGTATTTCTTTGAATACTGAATATTCAGCAGATGGGCAACTGGCCACAGAGTGGGTGGAAGTACAGCACCACAAAGCTGATTCAAATATGAGATTTTTTTTCTAGAAACTTCAGAAAACACAAAAATGAGAGTTTCTCATAGAAATCTAAGATTCTACTAGATACCTGAAGTCCATGAACCTGGGGAAAATACAAAAATGGGCCTATGAGAGAAACGGCTTCCATCTTCATCAGGTTGGCTGTGCCTGCTTACAAGAGACCATCAGAAGTGGACACGTTGCCTGCTGATGTTTTCACAGAAGGTGGGTCTGGAGAGGGGCTTTGGACCCTCACCTCAGTTTTCTATTTAATTTTTTCTGCATCTCCCAGTCATCTGTGTGAAATTGTGCTCTAATTGTATATGGGCAGTGCTCTTAGGATGTGCTGGAGTATATAGAGCATGGGAAGGTAACTGGAGGAGGATCTCCATCTATGTGGCTATAAGGAAGGCCATCATTCACAGGTAAAGACTTTCCTGTGCAACAGCTATAGGTAAACCTTTAGCCATGATCTTTAAGTAAGCCCAATAAATTTACAGATTCCTCAGAGTGAATTTGGTGAAATCGTACTTTGATTTGCTATAGGGATCTTATAAAGAAGGGATAAACATGGGGAAGGGATTCTTGAATAATGTCAAAGCTAAAATGCAAGAGTAAGTACAAAGCCAAGAGCCAGAAAACAGAGAGATAGGAACAGAAATAGATGTGAAATTATAAATATGGAATATTCTGGGGCAAATTCCTAGAACAAGAACTATCATTATCTATGGTTGTGTAATACTGGGATCAAGTGCCATACATGGTCTAGGGTTTGAGTTATTGTGTAGTGTTAAGGTTATTTTCCACTTGTTCTTCCAGATCATTCTATAGCCTTTCCTAATTTGATTTGGATTACTTTAGAGTGCAACATTAAGGTCTCCTTGCCGTGGGTCTTCTAGTTATGTTTGGCTAAGGCAAGTCACCAGGAAGAGATCTGAGAGCAGGAAAAGAGAGAAACATGATAGTATTTATTTGTCTGGACTTGCACTGTATGGACAGTGATTTTATTCTACAGGAGTCTTGTGCTCTTGTTTAGTGGAACTTTCTAGGTTCTGAGTTCCTGTGGGTTCTCTTTTCTTCTTCTCCACTCAGATCTAAGAATAATATCAGCTTCTCACAAGTAAGAGTTCCAAACTGCTTATCTTCATTGTTGGTCCTCATTTCACCACCTCTATGTACTCACTTGTTAAATAAATTTTCTTCAGAATTCCCTTCACCTGTATCATCTTCTTCCTCTTCTTAAAACCCCAAATAATAAGTCAGTGAGCAGAATATTTTCTAGAGTTGGAGAAAATTCTAACCCTTTCTCAGGTGTTATTGCATAGTATGTAAACTATGTTCTGTGCTATAAGTCATCTTATTGTGTAAGGCTTGTGATTCAGAAAGAAATATTTTGTACCTGTCTGTAGTGGCTTATAATCTGCCAAGATGGCAATAGCTACTGAGCACACAAAACTCTATTAAGACCACTGTCTTAGCCAATGTTCGATTGCTGTGAAAAGACACCATGACTACAGCAAGTCTCATCAAAGAATACATCTAACTGGGGTTGGCTTACAGTTTCAGAGGCTTAGTCCATTATTGTGGTGGCAAGCATGGTGGCAAGCAGGCAGACATGGTGCTGGAGAGGTGCTGAGAGCTCTACATCTAGATTGACAGGTAGCAGGAGAGACCTGGGCATGACTTGAGTATTTGAAACCTTAAAGCCCATCCCTAATGACACATTTCTTCAACCCCTGTCAAGTAGCACCACTCTCTAATGACCAAACATTCAAATCTATGAGCCTATGGGGGTTATTCTTATTCAAAGCACTACAATCATGAAGGAATTGTCCTAGTGCTGGTTTGCTTAGGTACAGCAATCTTCAGTACTAGCAACATGAAGAGGGAATCACTGCTGGATCTATTATCATTCTATAACTTTGGAAAACTGAGCATATTTTTTCTAAGACACAGTTTACTTATCAGTGTTGGTTGTACCATCATCATATAAGTCTTTCCTGAATCAAACCTGCTTAGGTCGGTCAGGTTCTTCAGAGCATAGGCTAAGAGGAAGACTAAATTGGGTACAAGCTAATAGGGAAGGTGTGCTTGAGAAGAAACCAGTAAGGTAGTTGCAGGGAGCAGAACAAAGAAAGGGGAAGAATCCAAAGGTGGTGAGTTCAGGTGATTTCCCAATCCTTAGCTCATTCCCTGGTGCACTGACTTCCTAGTTTGTCCTGGCCAGCAGGACATGAATGGGACCCTGATAAGCCTAGAGGAAGAGGAATGGAGAGGCAAGAGACACAAGAAATAACAGCAAGTCTGGCTTTTGATCAAGCTGTCACTTTATTATTCCTCAGAAGCTGTTAAATAGCAAACAGGCAGGGGGGAAGGGAGGGTGTCAGGTCTGCTGGAATTCAGGTCCAGGGACTTCTCTGGCTGAGAGAAAGAGATAATAACTAACAAAGGAAATGCTAATTGCTTCTGAATCCTGGGGCCTGCAGGTCATGCAGGGAGACAAGATACTAAGTTAATTTACTAGGTCTGGAACTTGCCCTGCAAAGGTGAATATCTTACTTAACTTGTGAACTTAAGATGGCTATATGAAAAATATAGGTCTGAAAATACAGGTCTTTGTTTCTGGCACTAGTTGCTGTGATGAAATAGCTGACAGGCATAATTCAGGGAAGGAATGGTTTACTCTGACATATTTTCAAAAGGATTTCAGTCTGGCATAGCAAGAAATTTAGGCAGAACAGGGCATGACAGTGGGTGCCTGAGGCTCCTCACATTGTGCTTTACTAGAAAACAAAGACTTCAAGGATTGGTCATCCCCTAGTAACTTCCTACTTACATCTACCTCCTAAAGGTGCCACAGCTCCCCCAAATTGTCCCATCATCTAGGGAAGAAGCATTCACACATGAGCATGTAGGGAACATTTCAAAGTGAAACCATAGCATACAATTAGATTAGAAGTGTTAATTGTACCTGAATTTGTTTCTCTGGTTAAGGCTTGGGAGTTTTCATAATTCTGTACCAGCTAGTCATTTCTTAAGAGCTTTCCAGTGTGGGAAGGGATATGGGTGTGAATATATACCGATCAAGCTTTTCCCAGGGCCAGTGAAGGGAAATAGTACAGTAGCCTAACAATAGTTTTCCAAAGACAGCTGCAGGTATGAGGTGTTACCGTTATGATTTTTAAAAAATGCTGCAAGATCCCCAGCTGCGATAAATAGCAGAAATGCTGTAGGTCCCCAAATGGTGAGAGTGGGTCCAGTGGCGGCAGGCAGCAGGCCCTGGGAGCAGCCAGTCCCAGGCAGAGATGGCTGCAGGTCCCGGAGTGGTGGTTGGTCCCAGGCAGGGAGACATGTGGCAGCGGGCAGGAGACAGAGACATGGATAGACGCGACATGCAGAGTGAGGTTGAATATTTATTCAGGGGGGGTATGGAGGGGGAAGAAAGAAGGGGAGAAGAGGAGAGAGGGGGGGAAGCAGAGAAGTGGGAAGAGAGGCAGAAGCAAAGCTGCCTCTCCGAGAGGAAGACGAAAAAGAGAGCAAGCTCAGAGGAAGACGAAAAAGAGAGCAAGCTCAGGCCGAAGCTGAAGATCAGCCTGCCTCAGAGGATAGGGGAGGGAGTGGGTGCGTCTTGTCTCCCAAAGTGACAAACAATCATAACAGTTAGGAACAAAGTACAGAACACACGAAAGAGAGCCTAGAGCAGTGGTTCTCAACCTGTGGGTCACAACCCCTTTTGGGGAGTCAAGTGAGCCTTTTATAGGGGTCATATATCAGATATCCTGCATATCAGTTATTTACATTATGATTAATAATAGTAACAAAATTATAGCTATTAAGTAGCAATGCAAATAACTTTATGGTTGAGGGTTCCACAACATGAAGAACTGTATTAAAGGGTTGCAGCATTAGGAAGTTGAGAACCACTGAGCTAGGTGATCTGATAAGAGTACCAGCAGTAGCCTCCACACAGCCCTTACTAGAAATACACTAAAATTCCAGGGAAAAAGAAACCTGTAATGCTTTCTATAAGTACCTGACTTCAGGTTCTGGGTGTGACTGAGTGATATCCAGTATCAAAGATGAGTGATGATTCCAAGATAATGGATTTTTAGGATATCTTGGTTACTTCATTTCTTCTGTCTGAAAGACTACACCATAAACAACTGACCAGATCATCTCATGGAAAATCAAAGTCAGGCAGAACCCACCAGTTGTGAATATAGACGTGTAGCAAACTAGAAGTAGCACCTACTGGCTTCCAGAACTAAACCTAGGAACATGAATCCTTCTCTGAGAAGAAAATGAGTCTCCACCAGGAGAAAAAGAAGTCAAGGGAAGGGATCTTTAGTTATCCTCTAGGTAGAACCATGGCCATTATAACTCAGGGTAGTAGGGACTATCTCCTCAAGATCCACTTCCGAGGAAGATCTTAGAATAGGTGAGGGTGTATAGATTCTCTAGAGATACTCAGTAGTGAGTCTGCTTTGGGGGTTGGACCTGTCTTGAGGTTGAAATTGCCAGAACAGTAGACTTGCTTCTTTTTCTATACTGCTGAAGGGAGGAAGAGGCTGGTTGACAGTAGTTTAATTTTTCAGGTATCATCATGAATTCTATTGATGTGGTAATAAATTTACATTTAACAATAATCCTGTTTAGCTTTATTTAAAGTTTCATGTGAATGATGAGTGATTAACACTTCAAATTATATCAATTTTCTATATGAGAAAACATGCCGTTTCATGACATTTTTGCTTTTTAAAAAAGGAATAAAAAGGTGATTCATGACAATACCTTTTAACTTATGTGTGGATTGAAAGATTTTCTAAAGAGTGTTGTCATGATGATTTCACCCTGGGAAGGCTAGAAATGCTTCAGAGTGAGGGTTTTAAGTTATTGCATTAGAGGTAAGTTTGGTTGCAGGTGTCAATTGCAATTTTAAAAATCTTTATCTGTGCTAAAGTCAAAGTTTTTAAGCCTAACTTCATATAGAAAAGTATTTAGTGAATTAATCTTAATCATACACAAGCTTAATTAAAAACTGAATTTTGGAAGCACACGGGGCTGGTTTCATGGGCCAGAGGTCTATGCAGTTGCACAGGGATCCAATTAGAAGGGGCCACACACTTGATTTAATACTCTAGTGTCATGAAAGTCTTAGTGATTTTTTTTAAGCAAACAACCCTGCTTTCCCATTTTGCACTGGTCATTGGAAGTTATGTAGGAAACCCTGGGTCTGTGTATTAAGGATTTTATTGATTTGTTTTGCTATGTTTTATGTTTAATTTTGTTTTGTTTGAGTGGGGATTGTTTTCTTTACTTCCTCCCTCCCTCCCTTCCTCCCTTTCTCGCCTTCCCCCCTTTCATTCTTTCTCTCTGAGATAAGCTGGCCTTGTGGCCCAGGGATAACCTTGAACTCCAGGACCTCCTGTCTCCACCTCCCAAGTGCTGGGTTTGCAAACGTGAACTCCCAGGACTTTTTGTAGGTCTAGCCCTTCATTCTAGGCTTGCCTAAAACTATGTAGCCTCGTAGCCTCAAACCTTCAGCGGTCCTCTTTTTTTTTTTTTTTTTACCCTTCTAAGTGTGTTTGTTTCTTAAAGCAAAAAAAAAAAAAGTTTGAATAAGAAGCACAATTGAAGTACTAATATTGAAGCCTTGGACGATGCTACCAGTGAATAGTAGAGGATGTCTGTGCATGAGAGAACCTGGAGTTTCTGAAATCTAGCAGATTCCTATTTTCAATGATGTTGGACTCCACTTTTCTAATGGATCTTCTTGCCCAGCATACCTGCCATCTCAATAGAGACTTGCCAAGGGACCAAGTAGTGGGAGCCTTAATGAAGAAGGTGCCTACCATGACATCTACAACATAGATCTCAGGTTAGAGAAAGAGGTGTGCACTGCTTTTTTCTTCCCTGGTGTTCTGCAGTAAGTAGGCCAAGGGGACAGGTCATGCTGGTCACTTACAGAGATGAGGGAGTTCTCCTAGTTTATTGCCCAGTGCTTAGATCTTTTTTTCCCCTCCTCTAGGGCATGTCAGCTGACTCCTGTGTTCTTCCAGTCAAAGACTCCCTTCCCCATCTCTGTCTTTGAATCACCTGAGTTACTGTACAGAACTGGGAGAAGAGCCCAGGTTGTGCAAAAAGAAGGTCTTAGGCAGCCGCCACTTATCATTCAGGCATTATCAGGTAGATCCACATCAACATATTCACAAATAAGAGCTGGGTGTGCTTCCAAATTGCCTGTAATCCAATTATGAAGAGATAGAAGCAGAAGGATCAGAAGTTCAAGTCTTATCAGCAATATAGTGAGCTTCAAGCCAGTCTAGGCTACATGAGACTCTCTGTCTCTCCCTCCCTTTCTCTCTCGCCTCTCTAACTATATGCATATATAAGTGAAGAAGAAATGTACATGTGAAGAGAAAGAGCACAAAGTATTCATCATGAACTTTCACTCTTCATTATTATCAAGTTTTTGCTTCAATATGATAAAATTAGTCAGAAAATTAATTGGCTTTCCTATGAATAAGTGAGTGAAAGCTGAACATTCTTTGGTCCTGTTCAGTGTAACATATGAACTTACTGTATTTGTATTGGGTTTGGTGAACTAGTTCAGTGGGTAAAAGTTGTTGCCACCAACCCTGAAAGTCTAGATTTCATTGCTTAAACCCATACTGTAGATGGCGAGAACTGACTCCCATAAATTCCCACTTAACCGCACATGTATACACCCACATATATACATGCACAAAATAAATAAATGTAATAAAAATTGATTTTGTACCAACCAGAATTTCAACAAATATTTATAAATCATCTAGCATATACAAGACACAATTCTAGATGCCAGGTCATAATTATAAACAAAATAAACAAAAATGTCTGTTCTCAGCAAATGATTATTTTGCTGGGGAAAGATGGATGCTAGAAAGCATAAGATAAAGGGTATTTGATGGATACCTATGCTACCAAGAAATGCTTCCCTGCTATGATAGAATCTTATCCCTCTTGAATAGTAAACCTAAATAAACTCTTCTTTAAGTTGCCTTGGCCGTGGTGTTTTATCACAACAATGGAAAAGTAACTGATAGGGTAGGGTTTGAGGCTCCAGATCAACAATATCTAAATAATTGCTGTGCTTGAGTGATGGAGAATTTTTGTCTGATATTGGCTATCACTACCCTAAGGCTAGGGAAGACTGGGACCCAATTGCTGGACAAACGTCTTCACAGATGGAGTCAGCTTCCCTACTAATATTCTGATTGCTTGGTTTAATGGTTGATGGAATTCATAGGCATGGTAAAGAAGGACTCTTAAGATACCACATCAAAAACACTTCAGCACATCTATAAACAGTGACTGGTGCCTGTAACGTTAGCCTTTGGAAAGTGGAAGCAGGAAGATTAGAGATTCAAGGTCATCCTTAGCTACAAAGCGAGTTTGAGGCCAGCCTGCACTACAAACAAACAACCCCAAACAACACAACCTATAACACCATAAGCAGACAACCAAGTTTTGAATTTTTAACATTTTTCCCCCACAGGGATGATTTTGAGAAAAACAAGCTAATATCAAATTCATTTTCATTTTACTGTAACACTTTGATTCAGTTTGTGGGTGATAGCTGGAATACTTTTGTACATTTTTGTGAGAATAAATTTGATCAAGTTCCAAATGGCTTCTGACTGAAAAATTTCAAAAGTTTTTAAGGGTTTAGGTATTAAGACTGAACAATAGGCATATAGAAAATTATTTCCAGCTTCTCTTTCTTCAGAGAATTGACATTCTCTAATTCTCTTGGCACTTATGTCTGAAAAGTCACACTATTCATCTTCAAGTAGTGCAGACTCCTTGTAAAAGCATTCAGTTCTCTTTTCTGGGTAATATACAAAGGGTTGGGTTTCAGATATGCTTTTTGGTTTATATTGGGGTCTATCCCAGGCATACATTTCAAAATGAGTTCTTGCTAGCAGTGGCATTTTCTATTAAAGAAGGGCAGAGGACATAGGTGCTACATGTAATTGGAGTTAAGAGGTGGAAGCCAGCACGGGAAAGTGTGCTTCAAGTAGCTCTAGCATACCCCACACTGTTATCTTAGGAGGATGGCTGAAGAGGGGTCCAGAGTTGGTGGAGATTCTTCTTCTTTTTTTTTTTTTTTTTTTTTTTTTTTTTTTTTTTTGGTTTTTTCGAGACAGGGTCTCCCTGTAGTTTCTAGAGTCTGTCCTGGAACTAGCTCTTGTAGACCAGGCTGGCCTCGAACTCAGAGATCCACCTGCCTCTGCCTCCCGAGTGCTGGGATTAAAGGAGTGCGCCACCACCGCCCGGCAGTTGGTGGAGATTCTAAGAGGGAATGAAAAACCCTTTGCTGACCTATCATGTCCACAAACGCTAACTAGACTGGGAGGAGTAGAAAGAATGAGGCTCCTAAGAGACCTTTTGCTCCCATGTTACAGTCCCAAGTTTCCACTAAAGTTGGGTAAAACGTCACCTTTCTGGAGCTTCTTTTAAATTAGCTCTAGGACAAGTCTGTCTTAGATTTTTCTTTTCTTTCATTGCTTTGTCTGCCTTCCATGCATCCTTTATGGTGAAAATGATGCTGTCGTCTCCATAATTCCTATTGGTCCCTAACCCCCAAAACAATAGTATTAAGAGAGAAGAACGTTAGGAAATGATTAAGCCAAAAGAGCTCTGCTCTCATGGATGGAATAGTGTCCTGTAAAAAGGTTGGTTTTGTTGCTCAGTTGATAGAGTAACTAGTATGCGTGATGCCTGATTTCCAGCACCACAGAAAAGCAGAAGTGACATGCACATTTGCAATCCCAGCACTTGGGAGGTGTAGCCATCGGGATCAGAAGTTCAAAGTCATCCTCTGCTTGGTAGGGTGTTTAAGGCCAGCCTGAGCTAGAGGCCCTGTCTCAAAGGGAAATAAAAAAGGAAAGGGAGTTGGGGAGAGCTGTTTATGTTATTCCCCCCTTCTGCCTTCCATCATGGAAAGCCACACAAGGTATTGTATGAGGAATAGGCCCTCGTTAGATACCTAATTTTTCAGTATTTTAATTTCGAGCTTCTTAGTTTCTTGAACTAAGAAAAATAAATTGTTTCTTGTAACTGACCCAGTCTCAGTTATTTTGTTGTTGCAGCATGAACAGACTAAGGAATTACTTACCCCATTTTTCAGTCTAGTTCTTGTTAGTTTTGTTTTCTCAGCTAATCTGGTACATATTAATGGAGGAAACACTATGTACTGAGTGTCTTTTCTTAAGTATTGAGAAGCTTTTGTTCTTCACTATTACCAAATTAAAATATAAATGGATCTGGAAGGCTTCCCAGACTGAACTAACATCAATTCCCAACTTGAACAGTCCTTAGTTCATCATTATATCTTTAGTTTCCTAGGAAAAACACTATCACAACCCAATTGCTAGAAGTGGAGTCAAATCAGTGGGGTGTCTTAGGATTTCTGTTGCTGTGAAGAGACATCATGACCACAAAACCTCTAATAAAGGAAAATTATTTAATTGGGGTGGCTTACATTTCCAGAGGTTTAGTTCGTTATCATCATGGTGCAACATGGTGACATGCAGGCAGATGTGGTACTGGAGAAGGAGCTGAGAGTCCTACATCTTGACCTGAAGGCAAAAGGAAATGGCTTGAGACCTCTAAGCCCACTCCACAGTGACATACTTCCTCCAATACCTACTCAAACAAAGCCACACCTTCTTATAGTACTACTCCCTATGAGCTTATGGGGGCCAATTACAATCAAACTGATAAAGTGGGGCATACTTTTGGTGTTGCATAATCTGGGGAGAGAACCCCATCTTATGTTCTCTAGAGTCATAACGCCTGCCATGTGTTTCTAAAGAAAAGAAAAATCTCTAAAATCCTTTAAGCCTACTAAGAGTCTGTGATTCTAAATTTCTAACAGAGTTCTATTTTGGAGGAGTCATTAGATTAGATAAATTCTTAAGATTTTTTTCCAAGTTCTAGATGATTTTACCTGCTGCTGTTCTTTGTGAATAAAATTGACTCTGTCTCTCATTGTTTGTGTATGTATGTGGTATATACATATGCTCAGTGTGCGTACATGTATGTGTTTGCACGTGAAGGCAAAGGTCACCATCAACTATCTTCCTCTAATACTCTCTACTTTTGTTTTAAAATAGTCATTCATTCATTCATTTGTTCAATCATTCATATGTTTATTTGTCTATCTAGGTATATGTGTACACATGCATGCAAATCTGTGTGCTCATGATCAGGTGTCCTCCTCTGTCATTCTTTGTTGATTATTATTTATGCAGGGTTTTTCCCTGAACCTGGGGCTCTCATTTTGACTAGGCTAGAGGCCAGCAAGCTTCCTTGGAGCTAAAGTCACAGGATTTGCAGTGATTTTAGGCCTATTACATGAGTGTTGGGATGCTCATAACCACTGAACCATCTCTTTAACTCCTTTTTTTGGGAAAGGGTTTTTCAGTGAACCTAGAGCTTACCAACTCAGAGAGACTAGCTAGTCAATAAGTCCCAAGAATCCTTGTAACTGCTTCTCCAGTCCTGAAATTCTAGGTGCAGGTATGCCACATCATTTCTTATGTTGGTGCTGTGGGTTCACAGTCATGTCCAGAAGTAGTTAACTGAGCTATTCTCCCAGGAGTTTGCCTGTCATTCTTAAACATGCTACCCTTGAACATTTACTGAAAGCTGGATATAGAAGATGATGGACAGGTATCACCAAGAATTGGTGATGATTCCCTGATGTTCTGGTTCCTAAGTGCTACAAAGAATCTCAAATTGAGTGGCTAAAACTAGCAGAAATATATTGTTTTATAGCTCTGGAGACTGGAAGTCCCGAATCAAGGTATTATCCGAGTTGTGTCACCCTAAAGGCCCTAGAAGAGGAGAGTCAATTCTTATTTCTGATTTCTAATTATCTTGACTTGTGGCAATCTAACCCCAATCTCTAACGTCCTTCTGACTGGACATGGGAAACTTCACTCTGTCATCTCTTCTTATGAGAAACACCAGTAAAATTGAACTAAAGGACAATTGTATACCTTTGTGACCTCATTTTAACTAATGTAATAATCACATCTTCAAAGGCACTCTTTCTGAATATGGTCACACTCTAAGGTACCATAGAATACAATTTCATCTTATCATTGTAAGAGATACAATTCCATATACAACACCTAGGGACCAACAATACATTTATCAATCATAAAAAAGAATAAAGCAAAACTGTCCACAATGGAATGAAATCGTGAGCTCACTAAACTGACAGGCTTCCCAGTTGTACCAAAGAGCCATACATATAACCAACCTTTCACAGTATTGCATGACTTTCCTGAAGATACACGAATAAACATGAATAAATGTCTATTTGCTTCAGAGAGGTCACCCTCTGATCTCTCCCAACAGACCATAAACATGGTTATACCCAAGTCTAGCTTGTTGAACTAATGAATTTATTGATGTTACCCATAATAGAATGTGAGAGGGCATAGTAGAATGTGAGAGGACTTAATTACAGCAGCATGGATGACTCCAAGGCTGCTGCTGTATCTCCTAAAAGGGCACCCCAGCACCAAAAGTACACAAAAGGTGCATCCCTGGGTAGCAGAGTCTTGCAAGTGCCCCCACCCTGAGTTGTTTACCACTAATATAACTTTGGGGAGATGCATCTCATTCTTGTAAGTTTCTGAGCTTCTAAATAATGTGTATTTCCTTAACTCCTGAGCTTTTGGACCCTCCTATCTCTTTCCAGGAGGTGATGTTTTAAATTGTAGCAAATCGCTATACAATGTACACTAGTTCTTATTGGCCTCTTTATTTTTCTTTGGTTCCCTTTTTCTTTTCTTTTCTTTCTTTCTTTACATATTTACATTATTTTATTTTATTTTTTGTTCATTTTATATACCAACTACAGTCCCCCTTCCCTTCCCTCTTCTTATTCCTTTCCCCCACTTCCCACCTACCTCTCATCCACTCCTCTGAGAAGGTAAGGTCTCCCACGGGGAGTCCTGGCATATCATCAAGATGAGGCAGGACCAAACCCCTCCCCTCTGCATCAAGGCTGAGCAAGGTATCCCACCGTGGGGAGAGAGCTCCAAAAAGTCAGTTCATGCACCCACTCCTCTGAGAAGGTAAGGTCTCCCACGGGGAGTCCTGGCATATCATCAAGATGAGGCAGGACCAAACCCCTCCCCTCTGCATCAAGGCTGAGCAAGGTATCCCACCGTGGGGAGAGAGCTCCAAAAAGTCAGTTCATGCACCAGTGATAAATCCTCGTCCCACTGCCAGGGGTCGCAAAAATAGATCAAATCTCAGAACTGTCACCCACTTTCAGAGGGCCTAGCTCAGTCCCATACAGGCTTCCCAGCTGTCAGTCCAGAGTCCATGAACTCCCACTAGCTGGGGTCAGTTGTCTCTGTGGGTTTCCCTATCATGATCTTGAACTCCTTTGTTCATATAATTTACATTATTTTCACTACCATATCCTCTCTGTCTCCACAACTCCTCTCATACCTCCACCCGCCTTTCAAGTTCATTACCTCAAGCTGGCCATGGATAGCACACATCTTTAATTTCGGCACAAGGGAGGCGGAGGCAGGAGGATCTCTCTGAGTTTGAGGCCAGTCTGTTCTACAAATTGAGTTCCAGGTGGGCCAATACTGTGTGTAATAATGAGACCCTTCAAAAATAAACTTACAAAAATGAAAGCAAAATTCATGACCTCCTCTTCTTTAATTCACACATACTCTCTCTCACACACACAGAGGGAGAGAGAGAGAGAGAGAGAGAGAGAGAGAGAGAGCGAGAGAGAGAGACAGAGAGAGAGAGAGACAGAGAGAGAGACAGAGAGAGAGAGAAGAGAAAAGGAGGGGGCAATTTTCTGTAGCTGTTCATCTAGGTATGGGATCTTGTGAGATGTCCTTCATCCATCTATTTCTGGATGTCAACTGGTACCATCGACCTGCAGGTTTTGCTCAGGAGACTATGCTGTTGAGATTGCATGGGTGCAGCTTCCCTGTAACATATAGAAAACACTATCTGGCAGCAGAGTTCCTAGTCCTTTGGTTCTTACAATCTTTCTGCCCCTCACCTTCCAAGAGCCTTAGATTTAGGGCTTGTGGGGTAGATATATCAATTGAAGATGGAAACCTCCATGGTCAGTATTCTCCACATTTTGACCTGTTGTGGATCTCTGTATAGTAGTCTCCTGCTAAAAGAAGCTTCTTTGCTGAGGAGCTAGGGCCATGTGGATATATATTTAGAATTCACTTAGAAATTGTACTGATTTAAGAAATGGCAATAGTTGGTTCTCTTCTAGGGTCCATGACCTCACCAGCCATTAGTAATTGGTCTGGTTTACAGTGACGGGCATAAATTCCTTCCCACTTAATGGACTTTAAATCCAACTGTTGGCTTTTGGCTATTTTGAAGTTCCTTGAAAGCAGTAACATTTCAATTTGAGAAATAGATGGGTGATACTATCTCTATCCTTACTGTCTTGTGTGGTAACTGCTGACTTATTTCCCTAACACGAGGAGACCAATTAAAATAATTGACATTCTGCAAATTAAATCAATGATGTTGCCCACTTATCCTAATCATCCAAAGTAAAGAAATTTAGTGCTTTTCTCAGAGCCAGAGAGACAAGTGTCAAAAAAGCTTTCCCATCACGGTCAAGTAAATCAATTCTCAATGACAAGGAAAAGGGAGGGAATACTTTATTATGGTCAGGTTTATGGCTTAAATGGTAAATGGACAAAATTTACTAAAACAATTATCAAGTGACATTTTCTCAAGTGGGAACGCTAACACACTTAGTAGCTTTCTGCTAGTGTGAGAACTGGGACGAGAAGACATCAATGGGATTAAACTGTCAGAACAACAGTTTATGCCCTGTTTTAACCCATTGTTTTGAACATGAATTGCAAGTTAGAACTCTTTTTTCCAGGGCTCTGAGGATGCTCATGTCTGTATCCTCATCTATGTTGCAGGCATGCCAAGAAAACTTCTAAAACCAAATAAAGGGTCCATAGGATTTTTTGAGGGCAGTGAAAGCATCTAGTATACATTCTTATTTAAAAGTCAATAAAAATTTTCAACTGCACAGGAACTAAATAAGAAATTTAATGGCTCTTGATTAGTGGGACAAAGGGTTTGTCCTAGTGAAAGAAAACAGGGAAAATTATTTGAATTGTACCCTTTACATATCGTGAGATCTTGCCTTCATTTTGGCCAGAACAAAATTGATCTGTTGGTTTATTATTATTTTTATTTGCTTCCTTTTATTCAGATGTGTCATGTCCTCCTGATTTTGAGAAAGTCAACTATTATCTCTTAGAACTAAGCCTGAACCCCTGATGCTATGTGGCTCAGGTGGGCTAAAGACACCCATGGGGCAGCCTAGGTCCTCATGACTCAGCTTGCCTGAAACATTTACATGCCTGAAGTCAGGTGCCAATATAATGAGCAAATATTTTATATATGGTGGTGAAATGGGAGAGAAAGAGAGGCAGAATGGTTTGTGTACTATGGTAAGAGGCAGTTCTGAAGAATCAGGAGCTGTGAGGAATGGGGGTGGCATCCAGGCCTGGGCTGCTGCCTATAGCCATATTTGTGTCTTTGACAGCCAGGGTCAATGCTAACATTCATTACTCATGCTGCAACAAGGCCACAGGGAGGGCCAGGGATGTGGACCGCCACGTGTGGCCATTTTGGTGTCCAAGGGCTGTGCCGCCACTGGAACCATGTTGATCTGAGTGGCCTGTGCTGCCACCAGGGGACATGATGACATTCTGTCCCCTGGGAACAAGGCCATTTCTGGATCAGTGCCCCAGAGTCACTGTCAGAGTCTGAGCTTATGTCCACGACTCCTATTACCATAGGGCATCATAGGAACCATGTGTGTTGAAATCTGAGGGCCAGAGCTGGCTCTGTCCCTCGCTGGACACTGCAGCATGAGAGAGTTGACCCCATCACTCACTCAGGAGAGATGGCCCCAATGGTATGGGCTTAGGACTGCTGGCTCTGCCCCTTGCTTGTGCGGGTGGTCCCAATATCCAGGGCCAACCAGCTCAGCTATCACCCAGACCTATATCTTTGGCCTTGGATGTGGCCCACCCTAACAGTGGCTTCATCTATGACCTGATGGAGTGTGCAAAGGGACTGATCCTGCATAATGATAACTGTGACATCTTCATGACTTAGCAACAGCAGGATATCTGAGACTTTTCCGTGAGGGTTCAGTGGCAATGATGCATCAGAAACTAGAGTCTTGGGGCTGGAGAGATGGCTCAGTGGTTAAGAGCATTGCCTGCTCTTCCAGAGGTCCTGAGTTCAATTCCCAGCAACCACATGGTGGCTCACAACAATCTGTAATGATGTCTGGCGCCCTCTTCTGGCCTGCAGGCATACAAGCAGACAGAATACTGCATACTAAATAAATAAATATTTTTTTAAAAAAGAAAGAAACTAGAATCTTAGAACCAGACCTTGAACATTTTGCAGGTGGAGCTGATTGGACAAAAGGGATATATACTGCACAACACACCACAGCTCCTGATGCCACTAGGATGAATAAAGAAGTGTTGGAAGGATGGAGGAACGAAGGTGGGTTTTTGATTGTTTGTTCATTTTGCTCTTTTTAAAATTAATTTTGGGGGCATACTGTAGAGGCAAGGGGCAGATATGGAGGGACTGGGAGGTCAGTAGGATTGGGTTGCATGGTGTGAAATTTCCAAAGCATCAATAAAGAATTGTTTTGTTTTAAACAGAGAACTTTGCCTGAAGGGGCCTACTCTTTCCAAATTTAGATGTTTAATCACACCGATTTTTTTTTTTAAACCGAGAACTCAAGGGAGATTCAACCTAAAGGATAGCTGCTAAGTGAGATGTATAGATCAGGGGCTGATTCTTGAAAATTCAATGGACATAGTTTAGACAAAGATAGATTCAATAAGGTAGATAGAAAGAAATGAAGTGCATTTCCAGAGGATAGACAAGGCCACACTGGAACTCATTATAGATGTAGCCAATGAGCAGCTGAGAACCAATATCTGATGTATAACTTAATATGCAGAAGTCACTTAATATTAACTCTTCAGCATCACACATCCAACTAAAGAATCTGGTATGCAATTGTACTAGTTTGTACCTTAACTGTTTTAAATTCTTCCAAGTGTTTCTTTGAAAGCAGAAATAAATGTTAGAATAAAATTGAATTTATTGGAGGTATTTACTTGGATTAATTAGGTAATAAAAGGATTTTAAAATTGCTAATTTACTAAGCAATGTCACCAGAATGCTGAATTTCTTTATTTTTATTATTATGATCAAAAGAGATAAATGCAGGCCTAGCCACAACCAAAAGAGAGAAGAGGCAGCAGTCAATCTTTGCATAATTACTGATGTTTGTCATGGTTTCTACAGGATGGGTATCTTCAGTTTTTCTAAAGACTGTTTTCTTTACTTCAGAGTCTCTTCTTTAGGACTGTTTATCATCCATGTTGTCTTACATTATCCAGAAACATATATAGTACTTTTTACTAGTCAATTTAATAAATTTAATTTTGGTTCACAGTGTTAATTAAAACGTGTGCACTTATAGAAACAAACCATTTCCTGGTTCTCTCAGAAGTAGGAGAACCCAGAGTTCAAAGCCAGACTGAGCTTTGTAGCGAAATTCTGTCTCAAAACAATTATGACAGAAAAACCTTCATTCCCAAGTATCAGATTAAATGAATGATTAAAAGCAGGGTTGAAAATTTAGTATCATGCGCTTCACATGGATTTTGATAATAAATGATCAGGAATTTTCCTATCCCTTTTAAGAAGATAAATGCTCAAAAACCATGTTATGTTTGAGGGGCAATTTTGGAAGGACAATGCAAAAAAAAAAAAAAAGGGAGTTTGCCTGAATGAGAAAGAATTAAAGAAAAAGCTATCAGATCATCCCTAATGAGTGGGAATCTTATTTTTTCTTGGATTTAAAAACAATTTGCTCTTTGCCAGATCTAAACATACCGTTAACCTAGAAGAAAAAGGATTTATTTTTCTGTATAACTACATTTAGTAATCTTCATGAAACTGACATCTTAGATAGAAATAAAGATAAAAATCAAATGAAATCTTTGGGATTCCTGATCCCAAAATTATGAGCCTGTTTTTAATGAAATACTTAAAATATACCTTATAAAGAGCCAATTAATATAATTACAGTAGATTGAAATAATACATATGCACTGAATCTGTTTCTGTAGACCGTAACTATTGCTACTTATTTTTTGTTTTTAAATGAGAAAGGTGGCTTATACAACGTATATAAGAAATGCAACTTTTTTAAAAACGAGGGAGCCTATGGTCTTCTTCTGCCATCATCTTCCACTTCCCCCTCCAAACGCCAACAGCCCAATACCAATTAGCATGGAAATCTTTAGAATGATGCCTCTGAACATTACTGCAGTTTTAAAAAGGACAGCAGCATATCCAGGTAGTTAATGTAACAGAAACCACAGGCAGCAACTTGCATCCATCCCCTGCCAGTTGACATGGTTATTTTTTTGCCTCCTATCACTGGCTCATTCTACTCCGTTTTACTTGATTCCCCACCCCAGCACTTCTACCCCGCTTCCCACAAAGCTTGAGGCAGTCACCCGCCCGGCGGTGGAAGTTGCCTGGCAGGGAGTGAAGAGACAGCGGAAGAACAGGGCAGAGCGTGCAGTGCCCACAGTCTTAGCGGCCAGTTGAGCGCGGGAAGGTTAGGAGGGCCCGGGTCGGGGCGGATCCCAGGGCCGCCCCCAGTCCTCCAGGGTGCCTGGGACCCGGGAGCTGCAACACGAGGCTCAGCTAGGCAGCCCAGGGCCGGGCCCCCGCAGCAAGGGGAGGGTGGTTGGGGGCGGAGCGCAGCACTGCGCGGGTGGCGGGAAAGGGGCGGGGATGAAGGCTCGGCTCCGGCTGGTCGCTGGACCCAGTAGCAGAACCTGCAGGCCAGGTGGACGAGCGGACGTCTTGGCTCTAAGGTAGCTCCGTCTGCTTCTCCGAGGGAGCGAGGCCGCCTGGGGGGTCCCGCGGTCTACCGGACGTCGCCTTCCTACTGCTGGAGACAGCGCAACGGCGGGCGCACCCTGCATTCAGGTGGGTCCCCCGAGCAACAGTGGCGCCTTGCCCATTTCTGGGGTCGCCGTGGTCTGGGAAGCAGGGTTTCTGTGGCCATCGTGGGCAAGGGCCGGCCAGGTCCCAACTGCCAGAGGAGGGTGCTCAGCCCCGTAGGGTGCGCGCTTGAACGCTCGCTTGAGTTAGGTGGGGGAGAGGTACGGGAGAATTATCTCCTGTGGGATTTCGCTCCTTCGGGTCTTCTGGGAGCAGTCCTCACTTCGACTCCTTGGAGGAGCTGAGCTTCCATGTTGCGTCTGGTGACCACGACGCCTTTACCCACTCGGGATCTGGGTGGTGGTAGCCTGTCGCTCCTACCTTCCTGATCCCCACCCAACAGCAACCAGTACACCCCCTGTTCCCAGCCCGCGGGGACTGAAGGGACTGGGTGCGGGGAGACTGGTGGCAGGACTGCGGGGTTGTGGGGGGAAGGCTGGAGTTGCTAGAGTATTGTGTACCAGCGCATCGCCACACCCGGGGGCTTTCTCCTGCTGTCCGAGCTGGGGTGGGGGCTGGGGTGATGGGTGTGCGGGACTTCTCTCCCCGAGGGTTGGCCGCGCACACAATCCTCTGGAGCTCCTGCTCTTTTGCATTGCACTAGAAGGCACGTGGGAGCGGTATTGGTCCTTAGAGGGTACTCAAAGACCTTCTTTGGGATGGCCCAGCGTACGATCGGGCTTGGAAAGGGAGAAGATTTTTGGTATCTTTCCCCCCCTTTTTTTCTTCTTTTCTTTTTCTTTTTAATGAACACCCTAGGAAGGAGGAGGCGAGGGTCTCAGGGAGACTTGGTTTTCCAGGATTTGCGCAGTTCCGTAAAACAAAACAAGCTTTCGAGCTTTAAAGTAAACGATGGGGTAAGTGGGATGCGTCTGTGCTGTGGGCAAAGAAGCCCGGGCTTGGCCCGGTAGCGAGCCAGGCGGGTTTGGTCGGGGTCTACGCTGTCTCTGCAGGGGGTGGGCGCGGGAAGTGCTTCTTGTGTCTTTGGTTTAACGTGTTGGAGCCTGGGAGGAGGCGGCCACTTGTCCTGGGAAGACGGGCACTCCGAAGGGCTGCCCTTCTGCGGCGCAGCTGCCCGGGCAAAGGCGCTTCCTCATATTTTCAATTAACTACAGAATTTAAAGGTTTGTCTTTATCTTTCCCTGCGATGCAAACCCTTCTTTTTATCTTATGGCTGCTTGGATTCTCTGGTAATTGCTTATGCATATTTTATTCCTCTGATCTTTCCATGACTTTTTTTTTTAAGGAAAAAAGGATCCATCTGTATTTTAATCAATAGGAGGTAGGGAAGATCTTTTAGGATTTATTTATGTTCAAATCAGGCCCAGGGCACTATGATGAAAACACCCCACCGAAAATCTGTTTAGATTGAACTAAGCTCTGTTCAGACTGGAATTTTTATTTTTAAATAGATACCTTATGACCTTGGAATAAAATAATCTTAGCGTGCGTCCCTTATCTCTTTTTATCTGGTTAAGTTATGGGATTCTTTATTCTCAGATTATACAGGGCAAGTTGACTCCTAATTTTAAATGGTAGGTCTCGAAATGGCTGTAAATTATGTTGGCACGTGCTTTCTCTTCCCCCTCCCCCACCTCTCCCCTTCTTCCTTGCTCCCTCTTTCCCACCCTCCTTCTCTCTCTCTCTCTCTCTCTCTCTCTCTCTCTCTCTCTCTCTCTCTCTCTCTCTCTCTCTCTCTCTCTCTCTCACACACACACTCACACACACTCACACACGTCGTCATCCCCCCCTTTCTTCCCTAGCCTAGCCTGGAACGCTGTTGGTATCCCAGGATGGTCTCAAATGTGAATTCATTTTCCTTCTCTATATTCCCAAGCGTTGAGGTGAGCAGAACTCCCATATCTTTTAATGAACTATTCAGAAGGTGATTTGGTTGATGACCTGGTACTTAGTATGTTTCAGTTTCTTATCACCTACTTTATCGAACCATTGTGGATGGAGATGCCTTAGGTAAGTCGCATTGGGATTGAAAACACTTTGTTGGTCTTTCGGAGCAAATATTTTGCCACTTTTCCTCCCGTTTTTCTCTGTTAGATGCCTAGGAAAGATGTAATGCTGATGAATAAAACATGTTTTATTTCTCTTTTATGTCTACAGGTGGCAGTATCGAAGCCGAAAGCTTCCAGAAGTGGTTTCTGAAAAATAAAGACTTGAATGTACATGAGTAAACAAACACAGGAATCCGGAAAATCCACAGGTATGTACGACAATTAATCTACCTATCCAGCTTTATGATTATTGCATTCCAGTAGTACAAACCCATTTGTTCTTATGTTAAATATTTTTACATTTCTTTCTATTGACTTTTATGAAGTGAAACACATTTTGAGGTTCTCTCAGAAAAAGCAAAACTAATCTATTTCAGATATTACATTTAAATAAAAAATGCAGTATACCAGATTACCCCAGTTTTTTTCACTGTATCCACATGGTACATTTTAAGGAGCGGCCTGATCCTTGTTAACATTTTTCCTGAAACTGAATCTGCCGGCTGCTCCAAATGATTTTTTGTAAGTGCATTTCTGACTTGTCTTGTTGAGCCAATGTAAAAACTGTTGCCGTTAATTCCATATTGCATTGATCAGGCTTCCTTGTGCTTCTGATCTACCTGCTTCTCTGCCTCCCATGGATGTGTGCAACCACTACTAGTTTATGCTGGGGCTTTTGTGTACGATAGGCAAGCATTCTACCAGTTAACACAGCCTGGTAAGTTTCTTTTACATTAGCCTTTTTGTATTTAATACCTTCTCATCACTTCACAGTTATTACCTTGCTGCGTTTCCAGCCCACTAATTTGTCTATTTGACTAAGCTAAGGGCATGTTAGAGGCAATCAAGTTTGTAAATTGTGGCAACGAAAGGATTTGATTCTTATTACTACATTGTACGATTTTGTATATTAAGGTCTTTAATATTCACATTATTACTAGTGGCAGGAGCCAGGGGAGGTGGGGAAAGCCAATACCCTTTATTTCTCTTTTTTGAACAGAAGCTGATGTTACCTGTGCTAATTGACTGTTTAGGGTCAGGCAATAAAATGTCCCTTTATAAGAAGAATGAAGGTTTCTCTTCTTAGAGTGGGTAGATGGTGTGTGGAAAGGATAGGTATTGGAGGGATGCCACACATTTATCAAATACTGAAGTATGATAATATTGTAACCTGCCTGGCAGCAATGAAGATATCTAAAAGACACTTGTGTCTATCAGATTATCACACTTTTGAAACAGCAGACACCAAAGAAATGGGAATTTCCCAGGGAATGTCATGCTTAGAGAAGGAAAAGCCATCAGTCAGTGTGGGTGAGGGTGGGGCAGCGGGACACACAATGACTTATCTCTGGGAAAGAGATTTCATGGATATAGCAACTTGTCAGAGCACCTTACAGCCATCTAATGATGCTTAAATATGCAAATCCTTTGACCTGGATTTAAATTTTGATTCACTTCACTTCAGGACCCTGACTGACTTCAAGGATACTGGATCTCTTTGTCTCTTTTCCCAATGTGTCCAGTTTGAATAAATTCCCCTTTCCTGCTTCCCATGTTTATCTTGGCTTTTTTAATTGACTTGAGGGTGAATGGCAGGACTGACTTGGCATAGGTGTGACCTCCCCCATATTTGTGTGTATGTATATACATATATATCATATAAATAAATTTATGCACACAATTTTGGGTGGGAGGCGGGAGATGCTGCTGGGAATGCAAATCAGGGTCTTGGGTGCATGCAAGGCATGTGTTCTAACACTGACAATACCCAGTCCTACATTGTGATTTTTGACATTTTGCTTTATAATGGTTGGGGGGACATGAACTAACAACAAATATATTTTAAATATATTATATTTATATATAAATATATATTTCAAATATATATTAAAATAAAATGATATTTTGAAAATTCGAAAGGACACAGCTATTATGGTGAGCCATGATTTTAATCCTTGCCCTTGGGAAGCAGTAGCAGATGGAATCTGCTATATAGTGAACTCTGTCTCAAACAAAACAGAAGAAAAACACCCTACAGGGCAGGTTGTAGTTACTCACACCTTTTATTCCAGCACCTGGGAGGCAGAGCCAGGTAGATCTTTGAGTTCGAGGCCAGCCTGGTCTACAGAGTGAGTTCCAGAACAGCCAGGTCTATACAGAGTAACCCTGTCTTGAAAAACTAAAACCCAAAAGATAAATAATGTCAAGTTGGTCATTTGACCAATAGAAAGCAAACAGGAGGTGTAGATTCAAAGTACAAACTAAATAAAAACAGGTTATTATAAAACCTAGTGTATACAGAGTGGTTTTAGGAAAGGGAACACTGAAAGACAGAAGAGCAGTAAATTTGCTCTGAGGGAGGCTTCAGATTCATCAGGTAACCTGGGAGACTGGTAAGTTTGGGTACAATAGGATCTAAATTTCTAAATCAGAAAAGGAAAAAGCAAGGTTGCAATTTGTTAACTTTTGAATCAGATTCCCAACTGAAAGACCTGACGTGCTTTACGTATAATTTACCTTTGAGATATAACACACATACATCAAAAAGTATAAAGTGTATTACTAGAAGGTATGAATGCTCACTTAACATTTTCTGTGACTATGCAGCCCCTGACAGATCAAGCATAATATATTTCCAGCACTAGAGTTCTTGCCCAGTCTATTCAGTAGTCATCTCAACTACATCATGAAGGTAAACTAAATTGCAATTAAAACAACAACAAAATCTAATCAACTGCTTTAATCTGGTTTTACAATCCATATAAATAATATACAATAGGAACTCTGGTGTATATGTTCTTTCACAGGTTGTGTGACAAGTAGTTTCTTTGAATATATTGAATGATAATTGTTTTCTGTTACATCTTTGGGTAGTGTCCAGGATTTGGCTAAAATTAATAAAGCATATTTGAACATTATTGCTTGTGTTCTTTTGTTCCCATTTTCATTTCCCAGTTCTGCAGACATAAAGTAAAGAGAGTATGGTACTTATACTTAGATTAGAGCATTGAGCTTCAGTAGATAGAAGATGTTGACAGTTTTCCAAAATGGTTGTACTAATATAAATTCTACCAGTGTGGCATAAGAGTTCTGATTCCTTTCTACATTTTAAGCAATGCCCTTTCTTTCATTCATTCTTTCTTTCTTTCTTTCTTTCTTTCTTTCTTTCTTTCTTTCTCTCTCTCTCTCTCTCTCTCTCTCTCTCTCTCTCTCTTTTCTCTCTCTCTTTCTCTCTCTCTCTCCCTCTCTCCCTCCCCCCTCTCTCTCCTTTCGAGGCATGCTCTCATTGTATTTGTTCTTGCTGAGCCTGAGCTGAAGAGATCCTCAGCTTCCCAAGCAGGAGACTATAGTCAGACATTTTTTTTTATATTGAGTTTTGCCTTTTTTTGAGGAGGGAATTGTGGTGTTTTTGTAGGCTTAAAAATACATACTTTAAAACTGATAAAAATATATACATGCAATTAAGCAGTTTTTTCTAGTATATAGGTAATGGCATTAAGTACATTCACATTATTAAATAACTATCCATACTGTTCATTACAAGAATTATCGTAAAAGCAAAACTCTGATAAATGATAATGACTTATTCCCTCATGCTGTCATGGCAACCAACATTCTAGTTTCTGCTAAGAATTTGACACTGTAGGTGCTTTATGAGTAGAATCTTTCAGTACTCTGTCAGTACAACGCTCTCAGTTTCTTCTTTCTTCTTCCTCCTCCCTCTTCCTACTGTTCTTCTCCCTCCTTAATAGCTTATTTCACTTAGAATACTGCCTCAAGGTCTGCCTGTGTTGTAACTCTTGCCATTAATATACTGTGTGTATATGTGATCTGCTATCTATTCGCTTGTCCAGAAATTCTTGAGTGGCGCCACCTTCTGGCTGTTGAGAGTAACGCTGCTGTACACATAAGGATACAGAAACTTCCTTAAGGCTCTGTGACTGGAAGAATTGTATTTTTCATGTTTTAAGGAACTGCTATACTGTTAATAGTGTTTAGACCATTTTACATTTCTAACAATAATGTGAAGATTCTGATTTCTCCACAGCTTTACCAAAGCTTGTTCTGTCCCCCCCCCCGCCAGTAACACTGAATTCTAATTAGTGTGAGGTGTTCCTTGTGGGTTTAAAAACCATTTTTTATTGAGTAGCGATGCTGAATGCTGTAGATGCCATTGATACTTGTATATCCTTTGTGAGTGCCTGTTAAAATCTTTTTCCTTTTTTTTTTTTTGTTTGTTTAAGGCGGTGGCTCAGGCTTGCTCTGCACTTGGTATGTAGCTCAGGCCAGCTTCCGACTGGTGATTCTCTCATCCCAGGCTCCCAAGTGCTGGGATTAAAGGCATGAAGCCCAACCTTTTACTCACTTTGAGCTCCCTTATTTTATTGTAGGAAATAATCATATTCTGCTTTTGACTCCTTTGTCAGATGTGTGTGTGTGTGTGTGTGTGTGTATTTATGGATTTTGTGTATTTATGGATTTGGTGATACACACCCACAATCCTATCACTCGGGAGCTGGGGGTAAGAAGATTGTTAGAGGACAGCCTGGGCCACTAGTGAGACCCTGCTTCAGAAAAAACAAACAAAAACCCCTCTTTTTCTCCAAACCTGGTTTGCCTTTTTGTTTTTGTTTTTGTTTTTGTTTTTTGAGATGCCTTTTTATTTTTAACATGTCTTTTGGTATTTTTAAGAAAGTGCACTCACTTTTTCCATTTGTGACTGCTGCCTTTTATTCAATCTAGGAAATCTTCGCCTAGTTCAGAGGGTTTTTTTTTTTTATTTTTAAATTTTATTTTTGAAACAGGGACAAACAGTCCTGCTCGGGCTGCCTCTAACTTGAGCAGATCCTTCTGCCCTTGCTTCCTGAATGCTAGCTTTACAGCACTACCCTGATGGCCTTGTATTGCTTTTAACGCATCTCATTAGCTACAGCCACCTGTGGTAGGAGGAGCTGGTTGCCAGCTGCCTGGGTCAGCTGGCAGACCATCAGGAAGAAATCTCTGTTTAATGTTGAGGTTGCTCTACATAGATGGCAATGAGTTGAGAGAGTTCTTTGAACAGTTGACGACCTTGTAAAGTGACAAGCTTGTCCCAGCACAGTGTGTTCCCATTATTAGCCCTTGACACACAGGCTGCACCCCCTAAGCCTGTGTTTTTTACTGGTATAACCCGGATCTGCTTTTGTAAAGACTCTTTTTTTAATTGCCGAGGGCACATGAAGATAATATATTTGGTAGCTGTCATCTTAAGCTAGCTACAAAGTTGTTAAGACCTTTATCTAAAATGTTTTGAGTCCATAATTGCTTTAGGGGCTTGAGACTCATCTATCTATCTATCTATCTATCTATCTATCTATCTATCTATCTATCTATCTATCTATCTATATCTCACTGTGACTATGTCATCAGAGGTCAGACATGACGTTTTTCAGATTTTGCAGCATTTCTGAGTATGGATTTACACTGATCAACTTATAAGCACATTTCAAATATGTGCCCCCAGAACCGAAGCTGGTATCCATTGCTGTAGTAGGTGGGATAAAAGGGATTTAAAAAGTTGTATGTGCTTCCCTCCTTTCTTGGTTCACTGACTATATTTTTAATTCCAGTACTCATGAGGCAGAAACAGGAGGGTTAACTCAATTTTTATACCAGCCTGGTAAATGTATGAGGCCCTATCAAAAATTAAATAAAACAATTTAAAATGATCAGTTCTTTTCTCCCTGGATACAGATTCCGTCACTCATGTAGTCTTAATTACTGTCATTGATTCTTTGTTTAAGGACCAGTTAGAGTTGGAGGAACCCATGGGGAAGACTGATAACTACAGGAGAAAATGGGTAAAGTGCATGCCTCAAGGCTTCCCACTGTCCCCAGTCACCATTACTGATACTTCCCTCAGGATTTTGTCATCCATTAGCTTTTTGTTTTCTGCATTTTTATCTTTTTCCTGAATGCTTTGCATTCACACCTTTGCTTTCATCTTTTGAACTTTCCCTTTTCCCAATGTTTAAGATAGCTCTCAATCTCAACACTAAAGGGGCTAAGGCAGGCAGATCAGAATTTTTTTTTTTTTTTTTTTTTTTGGTTTTTCGAGACAGAGTTTCTCTGTGGCTTTGGTGCCTGTCCTGGAACTAGCTCTTGTAGACCAGGCTGGCCTCAAACTCACAGAGATCCGTCTGCCTCTGCCTCCCGAGTGCTGGGATTAAAGGCGTGCGCCACCACCGCTGGCTAGGCAGATCAGATATTTGAGGCCAGCCTGGTCTATGTTATGAGACCTTTTTTTTTTGTTTTTGGTATTTGTTTTTTCCAGATGGTTTCTTTTGTTTGTTTGTTTCGTTTTGTTTTGTTTTTCGAGACAGGGTTTTTCTGTAGCCTATCCTGGAACTCATTCTGTACACCAGGCTGGCCTTGAACTCAGAGTTCCACCTGCCTCCCAATGCTGGGAATAATGAGTCAATCACTGTCCGATTTTGACCCTGTCTTTAAAACAAAACAAAATAATAAAATTCACTCAAACAACATAACAAGATATTGTAGGTCTTTATTTTCTACTATCTATTTCTCTACTCAGGGTCTGGATATGGACCGTTTATTAGTGGCCTCTTGTCTGTCTTTCTGAGAATGTGCCACAAGTGCCTTTGTAGGGAACATGGGCATTCCTTTCTAGTCTACTCTTCTGTTCTTTTTTTAATTAATCTACTTAACATGCTTCTGGGGTTCCAAAGGAATAGAGCCTTGGTATGATTCCCTGTTCTTTCAACACAACTTTTCATACCCTCACAGTCTATATTTAGTTGATTGTCAATTCTCTTGAACAAGTAAGTCTCTTGTCTCTGAAAGAGACATCTTCTCTCCCGCATATTCACTGCCCCTTGAGAATGTAGTAATTGCTTTCCAAATGATCTCCCTGAATTGGACTCTGGGTCTAATCTGTCTTGCACTTATCAGCTTTCTTATAACAGATTTAATTATTCCATTTATTCTGTATGGACAATTTATAGCACCCAGTCTTACAAGAGGGGTTCAAATTCCACAGCAAGATGTAAACTATGAAACCATTCTGTCCTAAATTATTTGCCATTCCTAGAATATTCCTGAGTTCTTTCTTGTATCTCTGCTTTTGCTGTCTTCTCCTTTGTTTTCCTTTTCTTCTACTGGGGAAAGAACTCAGACTGTATGCTAGGTAAGTGTTCTACCACTGAGCTACATACTTCCAAGGTCTATTCTCCTTGTCAAAATGGTGTTTGGCTTATTAAAATCAGCTCAAATGTGCCCTTTTTTAAAGTCAAGGTCTCACTTGGAATTAGCTATGTAGCTCATCCTGGTCTTGAACACATCATTTTGCTGCCATAATTATAGATGTGTAATACCATGACCATTCTAGTATGGCCTTTTTGTACCATTTGCCCATCCTAAGTAGATCTTGTTACTACTGCCTCTTTGTATGTATAGGGGAAATGACTGGAATTGCAGGCACTGGTCTTTGCTAATCTTTATATTCCAAGTAACACCTTCTCTGTCCTTGAAATATTAAAGATTTAATTAATGTTTATAAAGTGATGAAGAATACATTATTGTCTAAGTTAGGTTTCACTGCTTAACAAACTATCAAACTACCAAGTTTAATGGGTGATTTCTTTTAAAAACCACCACCCTTAGATCCTGATTTTAGCAGTAGAAAATTTGGGTAGGCCAGGATTATTTGGAACTAAGTATATTTTCTGATGTTCACTTGTGACTTGAGTGGTTTGGAGGATGGCTTTTCTTCTGGCCTTAACTACTTATTCTATAAGCTTTCTAGTTTGTAACCATGTAGCTCAGGCTTGTTCACACTTTGTGGGGTAAGCAGGGTTTTTTTTTTTTAAATATATTATGTATACAATATTCTGTCTGTGTGTATGCCTGCAGGCCAGAAGAGGGCACCAGACCCCATTACAGATGGTTCTGAGCCACCACATGTGGTTGCTGGGAATTGAACTCAGAACCTTTGGAAGAGCAGGCAATGCTCTTAATCTCTGAGCCATCTCTCCAGCCCCGGGTGAGCAGGTTTTAAGGCAGTTTAGCCTCTGCATTAGTCTTTGTAATCAATGGCTTCTTTTTCCTGGGGGGAAGGAATGTTCACCACAGAAAGGGCACCCATAAAACCTGTTTTGCATGGCTGAAAGAAAGCAGCAAGATCATAGGTAACCAAACACTCAGAAAACCTTGTTAGTGTGCGTTCACCTCAGTTAATCTTCTAACCCATGTGCATTCTTAAATCCCCGAAGGTCAGATACAGCTGAGGGTGGGCAGGAGGGAATGTTTAATGGAATCTTAGTTGAGGGTCAGGTTATTCCTTTTGTCATTACCATAGATCTGGCTATCACTGTAACCTGCCTGCTTCTTTGCCTTGAGTTTGAGACAAAGCTCTTTTGTAGGTCTCCACAACAGTCTCTTCCTACATGATGGCAGTGGTCATGTTATGCCTTGAAGATTGCTATACCACAGCAGTGGTCTCAACATTCGAGCTATGGCTGTAAGAAAATGCAGAGCTATTTGTTGATACACACATAGAGAACCAGGACTGAATTTTGTCGGGTTAACAGTTTAGTTGTATCATTCATGGTCTCTTATTTATCACAGCCTTCCTTGAAGGTAAATATAAGAGACAACTGGTGAGTTTACTGAATGAAGGCGGTAGTTTCAGAAGGCACCTTTGCTAATATTTTGTAGTTAACAGGCCTACTGTTGATTGCTACATAGAGTTTTAAGAATGCACATTTACGATAGATTCAATGCTAATGGCTCCTATAATTTAAACACTACATTAGATGACACGGAGGATGATTTGCATGTTTGTTATCCCTATTCCGGAATAATGATCTACATTAACTTTCACCCCCCACTGTCAGTGCTGTGGCATTGTCAGTGTGGTGGGTTTCTAGGCACAGGTTTATCCGAGGCTGGCATCTGTGGCTCCTTATCTGTGTCTTGCCTACCCCGCAGCCCAGTTGTGTGTGCAGGAGGCGCTTGAATTGTTTTTTGGCAATGGCAGCAACCCCCAAACTGGCAGGTATTTGACCAGGAAAGTGATAGTGAGGGAAAACAATGAAGTCTTTATGAATTTGCTTTAGAGGAAGGGTTTGCTGGTTTCAGCCAATGCCAAAGCTTCAGGTTTCTTTAGAATAGAAAGAATAGATAATATCCCTTGGAACAGTTGTATAAAGTCAACTGCTGTGTGCACTGAGGGACCAGCTTGTGCCTTAGTGACAGGATACATGTAAAATGTGATCATTGACTGTCTTTTCCTTTTAGGATGGTAGAAATAATTTGATCAATGGAGCTCAAATGACAGTCCCAGACCCCACCTTTGTCTGTTTTTGACATAGGTTTCTTTGCTGTGAAAACTAGGTGTAGTCTTATATTTATGTGTATTTTATAGCTATTTCTAATGAATGAAAATAAATAACACACAAACCCAGGAAAAAGAAGGCTCACAGGTATTAAAAGCTGGGACTGTCTGCTCTCCTCCAGAAAAAGTTCTGCAGTACATGTATGTGTTCACACGCCTTCCCTTAGTGATGAAGGATGGCACCTCTCTGATTAGGACAGATGAGTCCCTAGTGTGCTTTATTTTGCATCTGTGAAAGACCACACATGCTTATAGAAGTGTTTCACTGAGAACTTGGAACTTGGGAGATACGACTAGGCGGTTGGCCTGGAGTCAAGAACCTGCTGCTACATTGGTTCCCAGTCACTTTCTAAGTGACACTGGTGACTTAACACATTGGGCCTTGGCATTTCTCACACAGGCCTTAGATTCTAATCTCCAAATTCTTTTCTAATTCTGACAAATGCCAGTTTTAGTGCCGTGTTTTTTGTTTCCTGTCAGTCCTTTTAGTAATATGTCAGCACAAAACTTACTGTGATTCAAAATATGGTTATAGGGCCTGGGGAGATAAACTTCGGGCAATACAGTGCTTGTTGTGCTAATATAATGACATGAGTTTGATCGCTAGAATGCATGCATGCAAAAAAAAAAAAGCCTCCCTGGGTGGTGGAGGCGCACACCTTTAATCTCAGCACTTGGGAGGCAGAGGCAGGTGGATCTTTGTGTTTGAGGCCAGTCTGGTCTACAGAGTAACTTCTATGACAGCCAAGGTTATTACAGAGAAGCCCTGTCTCTATAAAACAAAAAACAAAACCAAACCAAAAGCTTGTCTCAAAGTCAAATTCCAGTGCCAGCATCGTAGGTATTAGCTCTATTTTATTATATTTCTAATGCTTCTTATACTACCTCCATGTCTCAAGGAGCTATTATACTAGCTTCAGATGATGCCATCCTCTAGAACTGGCACCTCTGGACCTGTGATGGCAGAGCTTCTCCTTAAAACACTGGGGAGATTCACTGCTACCTTTCAGTAGGCTGCTGACAACTTACATGATTGATTGTTTCAGTTAGGCATGGACTTCGGGGGAGCTACCCCTAAATAAAATATTTCCTTGGAAATACAGTGCACACTGCTTTTTAGAAACTCCTAGCCTTATAACTCAGACTTTTTCTACTGAGCATCTGGCGCTCTCCTATATTTCACTCTAGTATACCTCCCACCTTGCCTCCTTGTGTGTGTTCCAATAGGTCGAAGGTTTCTCCACCTTGTTTAGGTGACAGGGTTTCTTATTGGCCTAGAACTTGCTAAGTAGGCTAGGATGGTTAGCCATTGAGCCTCAGGGATCTGTCCCTTTCCACCTTAGTGATGGGATTATAAGTATGTACTACAATCATGCAAGTTTTTTTTTAAAGCAGGGTTCTAGCAATTGAGTTCACATCCTCATGCTTGGAAAGCAGCACTTTACTGACTAAATTGTTTCCCTAATTCCATCACCTTAGCCTCTGTGTGTACCATAAGGCTTCATTTATTCTCTTCCTTACTATGAGTTCTCCCTTTTCTTGACAGGCAGCAGTGTGAGCCTGACGTTCCCATATGCCCCAAAGGAAGGAAATGGGATTGTCTGGTCACCTCAAAAGGGCTTCATTTTTTTCTTTTGTCCTTTGTGTCTTTGAGTCCCTCAATAGTTGCATGTCAGTCAACCTCATGAGATTTTCCTGCGTAAACTGTCAGATGGGACTTGGAGTTTCCTAATATGTATCATTTGCATGTTCTTATATATCCTTGAGGTCTTCTGCTTAGACATTAAACAGTTTGCAACTTTCTGCTAAAATGTAAGTTTGGTAAGCACCTGCTGGCTCATTACTATATTCCCAGAGGAGGAAAATGGGGGGATAGACAGTATGGTTCTCTTCAAAATATTTTCTTTAATACTTTTAGTTTCCTAGTTTTAATTTGTCTAGAATGGTGTTTGTAGGTAGAAGATTGGTAATGGAGGCACTTTCAGCTGATGGATTCTTTCTTTGTATACATTTATTTCTCCTTGTGCTAAAATGAGGCATGAATCATTACAAGCCCTCCCATTTGGGAGGGGAATTTGCTCCAGAAAATTTGAGTTCCATTAGCAGGCAGTGTACATGGTGTGCATGTGTGTAAGCCAAGCACAAAGCCCCTCACATTACTTACATTTGAACCACTTCATTGAGACAGGGTCCTGCTGTGCAGCACTGGATGGCCTCAAAATGGGTCTCCATTTTGAGACTGGGCACTTAGCCAGGTAAGTGTTCAGTGTTGGTGAAGGCTTTGTGTTATAGCTTTTGGCTCTGTATCCCGTCAGCCTTTTTTCCCTGAAAGAGGATGCTGCTGCTTCAAGTATACACACTCATACATTTATTGCTTTCTGAAGTAAATTCTGCAAAATGTTATTAGGTGACTTTAGTCAGTTTGGTAAAGATTGAAGTTATCTTACATAAAGCAAGGTGATCTAGCCCAGATACTTTTAGACTGGCAGCCAGTGGCTTGTTCAGCACCACATTGTCACACATGTGTGTAATAATGCATTGTGTTAAACTGAGGACTCGAAGGACTTCTTGGCTTCCATTTTGATACACACTTCCTTGTAGGACAAGTGACTGGTAATTCCTAATCCTGTTTTTGTCCTTCAGATTTCCTTGAGCCATTTATCACTTGGAAATTAAGGTTGTTCTTAGATTTAAAATAAAATATATTGTCGGTATCAAGTCAGAATGTTCGTATGCAAATTTTTAAAATTCATTTCGATTTTCTGTGACACCAATGGGAAACATGGCAGGGTATGTTAGTGTCTTGAGAAACAGAATGAGCCTAAACCAAAAGAAATAGTAATTATGAATTTGAACATTTGGATTCAAGTCCTGGGCTTGTTATTTATCTATACTATAGGATTTTGGCCAAATCCTCTCACTTCTTTTTTAACTTGATTGGGTGTTTTGCCAGCATATATGTCTGCACACCACATGTGTGTCTAGTGCCCGGAGAGGCCAGAAGAGGGGGTCAGAGTCTTTGGAAGTGAAATTATAGACTCTTGTGAGCTGCCATGTGGGTGTTTGAGAATCAGACATGGAAGAGCAACAAGTGCTCTTAACTGCTGCCCTAACTCAGCCCCTATCCTCCACTTTTAAAAAACCTTAGTTTCTTCAGTTGAACAAAGGATAGACTAGTTGTAGTAGTCTTTTCTTTCAGTCTGCTTTGGGGATCAAGAAGAACGTCTTTGTGTGTGAAGACTCTTTCTAAACAGAGCTGTAAAAACCATTAATTATCATTAGGATTAACGACAATTTCCTTGTCAGCAGCAGCCATCTGCTTGTTGTGGCTGCCACTGTCAAAAGCAAGATGTGAAAATGGCCCAAGGGTATTTCAATTATATATACCTTGACTTTCATTCACACCACAAGTTCTTTTTTTTTTTGTTTTTGTTTTGATGGTCCAGCTGACATGATTCAAATGACAAGCTGTCTCCTGGAAACCATTGAAGTAGAGGGCCAGAAAGGATAGTGGGATCATATTAGCCAGTTTTCCTCTTCAAAGGTGCAAGTTTAGGAAGTCTGACTTACAGAGGTAGTAGCAATGACTGCTTCAAGGCAAAGCAACCTCTAAGGCATTTGTAGCTTCTGTTCTTAGTTGAAACCCTGATTTTTGTAGTTAATTGTTTTTGTTTGGTTTAAAACATCATCTGTATAGCTCAGGCTTGACTTAAACTCATGGTCCTCTCACCTCAGCATCCCAAGAGTTAGGATTTATAGACATTCACAGGACTTGGTTTTGGTCATAGATCCCCCCCCCCGCCAATTCTTTGAAATGTTAAGTTTCTCTTCTTTTTATACTTCATAGCTCTTTCCCCATTCTGATAATAGTACATCTGTCTCCTCAGAGATTGTCCTCCTCTTTTAAAAGACATTATCTTAGATATCATAAGTGGGCCCAGTATAATCATAATCATGAGGGTCTTTAAAAGTGGTTTGTGCTTTCACAGTCCTCCTGTCCTGAGTATAAGAATTGCTGAGAATCTTGAATTACCTTGACTATTAGCTCTAGCTAATGCTTCATTGACGTCCTTTCTCTAAGAGATACGATTACATCTGTTTTCTGTGATATTAGCTACAATGAAAGAAAGCTTCTATGTGTCTGGTGCTCTCTATATTGTCTTGTTTCATGTGCTAAATGGGTCAAGAAGCAGACAGTAAATCTTTTTATGGATGAGGAAACAGTACAGAGTAGTAGCTTCCACAAGGTCATGCTGCTAGTAACCAATGACCCTGAGGTTTTATTGCACAATAAAGAGGAAACGTCTAAGGTGTGTTTTTGCCCTTTTGCCAATTTATAAGTCTAAAACTATTTTACAAAGTGTCCCACATTGCATTTTGAAAGTTGAAGACAACCGTGTATATAATTGAAACCGTGTGATTCTAACACACTTATAAGAAAGGACAAAATAAGATTCATTCCAGCAAAATCTTAATTTGTAATCACTTTTACTTGTCTACATGTATATGTTATAGTTTCCCATAGCTGTAATCGCAGTGATCTGTTCTTTTAATTTTACATTGTGTATTTTCTTGCTTTATGAGGTGTCTTTCTAATCATTATCATATGTAGCTCATAGGTTGTTTCTGAGTTTTATATTGTCAAGATAATGCTAAATAAACAGCTTTTGTCTGGGATAAACCATTCGGCAAAGGAAAAAGGGTGTCAGGAAGGTCCAACTCAATTCAGGAAACTAATAATATGCTACCTGGAGGGGATAAGATAATCTAATGATAACCTAGAGCATGGTGCCATGTGTCTGTAATATCAGCACTTAGAATGATAAAGCAGGAGGATGGCAAATTTGACACAAGTCTAAACTATGTAGAAAACTCGTCTCAAAATAATGAAGATTAGAGGCCAGTAAGATGACTTATCATTAACGGTGCTGGTCATGCAAGCCTGGAGACTTCAGTTTGATACTCAGAACCCATGTAGAGGTAAAGAGAGTGAACCAATTCTACAAGGTTATCCCTCTGACCTGTACATGCACACATGTGCTCATATACACATAAACTAATAATAATAAGATGGGGTCTGGCAAATGACTCATCAATAAAATGATTGCTGTGCAAACATGAAGACCTGATTTCAATCTCCAGTGTCCACAAACAAGCTGGGTGTAGTGACAAATACCTATGATCCCAGTACTGGAAAGGCAGACTAAAGATTGATCCCTGGAGCTTGCCAGCCAACCAGACTAGCTCAAGTATTCAAGCTCCCAAGTTCAGTGAAAGTCCCTGCCTGTAAAGATAATCTGGAAAGGGACTGAGGAAAACACTGAACATTAACCTCTGGCCTCTATATGCATGCTTGGTTGTGCATACACACACACCTCATAATAGGTACACATACACAAACACAAATCAGCTGTCCAGTTGGTTTGTGTTTTGAGGCAAGGTCTCAGTGTGTTACCCATTGCTGGCTTCAAGTTCCTGGGCATAGGCAGTGTTTCTACCTCAACTGTTTGCTCAGTAACATGGAGTACAGTACACCTGGTTTGGGATACCAGCTGGTTGGTTTTGAATCCATATTCTGATCTTGAAATGGGACTCTGTCCACAGGTACTTGCTGCCTCTGTATGGAGGAGACACTCTGGGAAGTGTGCACTTTGCCTGACACATTGTGATAGACAGACAGCTAGCAAATGCGTGTTCCCTCCAGAGAAGTAATTTTGCCCTGGAATTGAGTGTGCTATTTTGGTGCTGCTATTTGGATGAAACTTGACTTTTTTTTTAGGTTTTTACCTCAAATGTACACAGTGCTGTGGATTTTCTAATCACGAAAGAAAAGACAGGTTGAATTTGAAGATTATATTCATAAAACATTATTTTTTGCTGTTTTTTTGGAGATGATCTATTGTCATACTGCTAAGCAAGCCCTCAGTCACTGAACTACACCTTCAGTATAAACCCTTCTACAAACTACGTAATTATTTGGGAACTGATCTGGCCCCAAGTTCCAAGGACTGCTAAGAAAATCCTAAATGCTGGGATGATGGAGACAGACAGATCACTGGAACTCAATGGCCACACAGCCTAGCTAAAGTCCAGGTTCAGTGAGAGACCCTGTCTTAAAAATACAGTGGAAAACAACTGAGTAGGATACCTGGAGTTGAGCTTTGTTCCACATGCAAACAGATGGACATGTATTGTAGTGATGAGGTGATCAGGCCTCTTTTTGTCCCTCCCGGCTCCCACATGGCTAGCTTTACACCCGAAATAACAACACACAAATTGTATTCATTTAAACACTGCCTGGCCCATTTATATCTTGCTTCTTCTTGGCTAACTCTCACATCTTAATTAACCCATTTCTATTAAATCTGTGTATCACCACGTGACTGTGGCTTACCAGGATGAGTCTATGTCCATATTGGAGAGGAGAGCCATGGCGACTGCCTGACTCTGCTTTCTTTCTCCCAGCATTCTTTTCGGTCTACTCTGCCTATCTAAGCTGCTGTCCTATCAAAAGGCCAAGGCAATTTCTTTATTAACCAATGAAAGTAACACATAGACAAAAGACCCTCCCATATCACGTATACACACACAAAAAAAGAGGATATTGGGAATTTGTAAATAATAAGAAAATGACAAGTCTAAAATCAAGGTACTGATGGATCATATGCTGAGGCATGCTGTCTTTCTTGCTCCTTAGTTGGTGCCCTGTCTCTTTATCCCCACATTGCTAAAGACCAAAAGTGCCAACAGGTGCCAAGAATAATGATAGCATTCATTATGGTGGTCCTAATGGCCTAGCCACATCAGAAGGGCTCGCTTTTCAATTCTATTTTCATTTGAGTCAAAGTTTGGAGAGACACAGCTTTGAAATGATGTCAGATGATTGTTACACAGTCTCTTATTTAAAGTGTTTTTAATCAGCTTTTTTGTTACATTTTTTTTGTATGGGACGCATTTCACAATGCAATTTTCTGCATTTTAACATCCTTAAGAGCATCATATGCATAGTAAGTCTGGATAGCATGCTTATAGGTGGTTCTTAGGAAACAATATTTTTGGTTTAGAAATTCAAACCTAGGCTCTGGATACACTCCAACAACATTTTCATTTTGGATTATTAAATAATTGCCTTTTTATAAACCTGTCTTGCTGTCCAGCCTTAGCTGGCTTGGAACTTGCTGTGTAGCTTAAGAAGATCTCAAAGTCATCCTCCTGCCTTAGCCACTCACATGTGGGAATTTCAGATGTGTCATTGCCTACCTCTTTTAATGTGACTATAATAAATGGTAACAGTTAACATCATAAAAACTCGCTATGGGCAACCTTTAGAATTAGGCATAGTTGTAACTGTAAAAATTTAGAAGCAATTTTTTAAAAAAGCTTTAAAAAAGTGATACCTTGGAGGCTTAATTTGGAATTCATGCTGGTGTTTGGCATTGTTTGCTTTACTGGAACACTTAAAAGAGAAGACTCAGCAGTCGAAGTAGCTTAACAAATAATACTTGAGCCTTTGAAACAGATCTGTTCAGTGTTGAACTGCAAAATAGGATTTTTCTTGTATTTGTTCTTTGTCTTTGAAAGTAATCTTGTATTGTTTTCTCTGTGTTGATCATTGTTCAAGAGACTTAGCTCCCTGACAGGACAGTGGACACTGAATAAGTAAAACTTAAATTGTTTACAGATTTAAACCAGATATGCAGCCATCCTAAGGTTTTCGCTTGGTTTTAAGACAAACTATGCTATTCGGAGCCAAATGGGTATGTTCTTGGAAGCAGCTTTTCATGGTATTCTGTGTTGCAAGGTAGAGCTTCCCAGGTGCCAATAATAAAGATGGGAAGTGGTTTGTAGGTGTGCTTGTATGGTTGGGAAAAGAACTCTATACATTTTGATTTTTTTCTTTAGAACAGAGGCCACCTAATATTTTGCCAAATTATGTGTTGTATAAAAGCCCTGACCATTGGTTAAATGACCTTTGCTGCTTTGTGCATCTGTTTCTTCCAACTAATGGATCCTTCTTAAAGTCCTGAAGGTGATGTTCTTACCAGATACTGGCTTTGTTGTACAAAGGTGTAATTTTACTAGTCAAATGTGTGTTGTTTTATTTTTTTTTCTGAGTCACTAGGAATTGAACCTGGGGTTCATGTACATGTGAATACATAACTTCTTTCCGGTGTCATCCTAAAGACACTCTCAAAATCATGTAAGGATTATACTGTTTCTTTGTAAATGTTTTCAGGGAATTAATGGAGTTAGCTTCAATCTGGAGGACTGATGAGCTCATTTAGCAAGTTAAGTGATGGAGCCTTCTGTAGTCTTAGGATAGGGATGTCTTAAGAATCGACGTATCTGGGATACATATAGCCCAGATAGTACTTCAGAGACGTTCAGAACTGTGACATTCGGCTAACCATTCCCATAGTTTTAAGATATATTCATCTCTAGATGTTGCCAAGGATCCTAATGTTGTGAGCAGCTTGGAACAGATTTGTGTGCTTGCTATGTGCAGAAACCCCCAGAACAAATGAGTGGGAAATGATACCAGGGTAGGAAAATATTGCTATAGTAACAACCTATTTTCTATAGGAAAAGAAATTGGAAAATAAAGCAAAAAGCAGTGACACTTAAAAAGAAATGGTTTTTGCACAGAAAATGGAAAATAAAGGAAACAAAGTCTTGTCTGACCCCTCCCTTCCTCTCTTTCTGAGACAGTGTCATAGCTCAGGCTAGCTTCAAACTCACTAGCTGATGATGCCTTTGAATTCTTTAAATTTCCCTTTCTCCACTTCCAGAGTGATGGGATTATGTATATGCACCACCATGACTGCTGTATGTGGTGCCATGGATGGAATCCAGGGTTCATGTCTGCCAGGCAAGCACTCTACCTACCAACTAAGTTTCTAGCCTTAGGCCTGAGACTGCTTTTAGTTAAATGTGATTTAAAGTGTTATGTCTTGAGTGATTTTTGCATTATTGGGTTTGAATAAAATCACTAGAGAAGCTGAAAAAAGCAATGGCATTCCATTTCTCTTTATAATATGTCAGTTCCATAGTGTGTTCTTCAGATGAAATACAGCGCTAATTGTATTCCTTTCATTCTCTATTTAGGTGATGGAGATTTGAGCCTAGAGCTTCACACATGCAAGCATGTGCCACTAAGCTATAACCTCAGCCCTCAAGTAGCCCTTGGTCATGAGTTTGTGTAAAACAAACAAGAAGCAACCTGAATCTTGGGGTTGTCGTTCACCTGAGTTTTATTTCTTTTTTTGATAGGTTGGGGAGAGACCACATAATCCCTTTTGATTTTAAACTATATAAAATTATGCTTTTTGTTTGTGTGTGTGTCACTAAGGATTGATCTCTGGCCTTCATACAGCGCAAGGGCATTACCACTGAAGCTATGTGACTGCCCCCTTCCTTTTCAATGCCATCCACTCCTAATGTGCTAGTGTCATGATTGCAGTTAGGTTCACCTAAGATTTTGTAGCCTGCTAAAATTACACTACTCCTTGAATTTCTGATGATTTTATCACCAAGGTAGGGTATGGGACCTGTGTGTTTTGAAGTGCACTTTTAAATTGCCTGAGTCTTTATAGTGCACAGTCAGGATTAAGGTTCCTTCTGTACTCATGCTGCTTAATGTCTAAAGTCTTTGCACTTTCCTAAGAGGCATATTCTACATGTTGTGTTGAGGATGTGTACATAGACATGTGGAGGCTAGAAGTTGATATTGTGTCTTCCTTGATTGTGCTCCATCTTATCTTTTGAGACACTATTTCTCACTGAACCTGGACCTGGCTTATGGGAGCCACCCATGTCTGCCTCTCCAGTGCTGGGATTGCATTTTCCTCGTGCCATGCTCAGCTTTTTATGTGGGTTATGACTTAGGTGACAAGCTATTGACTGAATCATCTTTCCTGTTCTGCTTGCTTTTCTTAGGGTCTATCATGAGGCTGCAGTCTTAGCATCTGGGGCTTATCTATATAAGCCTGGTGCCATTGATATGGATTTCTAAAGGAAAGGCTGATCTCAGTGAAGGGAACAGGATATCCCAGTCTCAAAATGTTCCCTTTCCCCCAAAACCCACTAATTGTGGCTTCCGTATGTGATCTGTTCAGCAGAGTTCTTCAAAGGCTTGCAGAAAAATGGAAGCTGCCAGCCTTTTTAAAATTGAATAAATAAATAAAGCACAGTTGAAAATGTATTATTCATGTAAGTAAGTGTGTGTTTTTTCAAGAGTTTTCAGGATACAATGGCAAGCACTTTTACTTGCTGAGCCATCTCACCATCCCTACCAACCTTTCTTAAGATTAGGCCTATAACTAGCAGGGTACTTTCGCTCTAATCATTTAAAGTTAGCAAAAGCATTTAATAGGGGATTACAGAAGGACACAAATACAAGGAGCCCTGGACTATTGTGACTGGCTTTGGAGCTAAGCTTCTTTCCCCTTTTCTCTGAACTTCTGCTTAATTTCTGTGTTTCCTTCTCATTCATTCTAAATACCTTTTTTTCCCTAGACTAATCTGCTACTTTCTTCATCCATTGAGTTCCTGAGGGTTTTTTCCCCATTATTATTTTTGGTTAAGAAGTCAGTGATGCACCTGGCTAAGGAAAGGAAGCTGCCAAGCTGAGAGTGAGAGGCATTGGAACTGTGAGGAGAGAGAAGTTGGGCCAGTAAAACCTACTGTTGTCTGGTCAATACCTAGTAGCTCATTTGAGGACGGTGGTCATAGCTACAAACAGTCACTGAGATGGCCATGCTGGTCTCTCACTGTCCAGAGTGCTTACTTGGTATTAAATAACTTAAAAATGAGGTCAGTTTAACATTGAGAACTGAGAGCTGTAGGAAGAGGTCCTACTGTATCACATGGTGGGTGCTTTAAAGTTTCAAAGCACTTTTGTGTGTAGAAGAACCTGAGGAAAGATTTGAAACTAGATAGATTAACTCTTGTTAAATATAAAAAGCAAGGTCTCTTGTATACATCTATGTTCATTCCTGCCCCTCATTCAGTCCATGTCATGGTGACCTCCTTTTCTTTTCCTTTTATTACTTCCATTGAAATTATTTGTTCCTGCCATCAGTGGGTGACCGTGAACTCTTGTTCATTCTTGATAATTGCTTTTGTTATTCTTTTTATTATGGTGAGGTGACCTCTTTCCAGCAGGCAAGAAGGGAAGAGAAGAGGAGTTTGTTTAATTATCACATCCAGAAGTTACCTTGAGATTTAGATCTGTAAATTTTAAATCACCCAGCATGAAAAATAGTCCTCACTGAAGTAGAATGTACCGGTGGCTGCCTGGGTGCTTAATGGGTTGTAGTGATGACAAGAATCATGTGGTTAGATGGGAAGAGTAAGGCGATGGAGTCTATTGTAGATGGGGTGTTGTAATGCAAAACTCAAAGAGCACAGATGTTAATTAAGTGTTCTCACCACAAAAGTGCTACTAGCTGTATAGAGAAAGGCATTTGGCAATTAACTATAGTCAACCATTACACAGGATGTGTACTTTAGAACATGATGCAGTATAGGATAGATAACAGTTTTATCAGACAACTAAAAAATTAAGAAATAAGACATCATCCCCCTGATAAAGCTGTGCATGCTCTAACCATTAAGCGAGGAAGCCTGAGATTTCTTGTGTTATTGATAGGAGGATAGACAATTATTATTGTTGCCAACTCCTTACTTCTTAGTTTTGGCTTTTTTTGTGACATTCTTGGGTGTAATTATGGCCCAGGCTGGCCTTGAATTCTATAGCTTTTCTACCTCTGCCTCCTCAGTGGAGATGACACCTGAGTGGACTTAGCTCTTTTACTCAAGGCTCTTTTACTCAAGCACTGTAGTGCTGGATATAAGCAGCAGAGATTGTTCTGAATTATTCTTGTCAGTAATTTAATATCTCTAGGGACACAACCTCCTTCCTCTTTGCAGCTTTGGGGTACACATGTTGCCCCTAATTTTTGAACTGTTTATCATGTACTTCTACTTTGTGGTGCTGGAGAGTGAACCCTAGGGCCTTGTGCATGTCATCCAAGTGCTTGCCCAGTCACCCACATCTTCAGCCTGAATTTGGGGACTATAGGAGGCTCGCTCATTTCATCTTGCATCTTTAAGCCTTGTTCTTTGTGTCTTTATTCCTCAGACTCCTGGTAGTGTGGTCCACAATAGGCACCCCCTACAGCTTTTTCTTATTCTAGTATCTCCACTGAAGGCTTTCCAGGGTAATACCATTACAGGCTTCTGTATTTTTCTCTCTTGTACCTCTGGGGCCGAGCTCCATATGTGTGAGAGTGGCGTCGGGTATGCCTTCATTGAGACAGAGCTGAAGTAGGAAAAATCATGGCATGCCCATATATAGATATCAGAAAGCAATTTTACTTCTCTGTTTGTCTTTACAACATAATGAGGGGTATACATATTACAAACTAAGCAAATACCCTTCCTGTCTTGTTCATGGCTTCACATAGTTAAATAATCTGGGTAAATGTTCTGGGGAGTGTGTTTGTGAATCATAGATTCCCAATGCCAGGGATTCCCAGTCTACTGGGAAACTGACTTACGTAGCCCTAATTTTGTGATATCTAGGCTATAGAAATGTGTACAACATTGCTGTTACAGGAGCAACAGCATTGAGCATGCCAATGCATCCCATTATGTAATGATTTTTCGTGGTGAAAAGTCTGAAGTGTGAGATCTAGCAAGCAATTTGAAGTCTCAAGAGGAAGGCTTAGGTAAGTTTGCTCTGCTTTTTTACCTTACTAGCCCTTGATTATTGTTCATAACAAGAGTGACTTGTGTAATTCAGAGAAATGGATGATGGATCAGTGTTCAGTATAGAGGTGTTGTGGAGGGGGAACCCAGGCTTGAAGCAATGAAACAGTGGGACTGTGGCTAATAATGTTTGACTAACCTTCTCTCTCTCTGTCCACAAATGAATGATTTACTTTGCTGTCTTTGCTATAATAGCCACAGTGTTTAGTTTCCAAGACTGTCTTGTGATGTATCCTTTTTCTAAATGCCACATTTGATTGAGAATCCAAATCAGCATACCATGCATACCATTTGAGGGAAATGTCAGGCTTCTTCCTGCTGTAAAAATGTCATGTGTGCTTAAAATGGCAAAGTTTGTCCCAAGCAATAGTTTCATATGTTTTATAATTATTTGTTTTGAGTCCTCAAAGCAACTTAATTCTCACTGTTTCATTTTCAAGAAGACATCAACCAAATATCTTGTCTTTTTATTTTTTAAATATCAAAATGTTGAACTGTAGGTTTAGCAAATCTACAATGGAGAACAAAAGGGGTACTTTTTTTTCTTTTTCCTTTTTACCATGATAGATAAACATAAGGTCAATTTGTCATCTACACCATGCTGAATGCACACTATAAGAATATTTCATGTTCACCTGGATGTGCCATAGATCTCAAAAGTTTTTCACCTTGGAAAATCAAGCGTGAAAAACAAATCAAGCGTTTTTAAACAAAGCCCTTTTCCCCAATATCCTAGCAACCACATTCTACTTTGTTCTTTAATGAGTGTCTGCTTTAGATTTCTCATTATAAGTGGAATCATGCATATTTGTCTGCTTCTGTCTTGCTTGTTTTAATTGGCATGATGTCTTCCAGGTTAATCTGTTAATTGAAAATGATGAAATTTCTGCCTTTTTTAGACTGAGTGCAATCCCCCCACACTGTATGTGTATGTGATGTGTTCATGAGCGTGTACCCTCAACCACATTTTCTTCATTCATTTGTGAAGTTACTGTTGCTTTTTGTCAAATGTTCCTTTGAAAACCTTTCTTGGAAAGTTAACACATAGAGAACAGGGAAAAATCAAATTGAGTCACACATGATAAATGGAATTTCCATGAGTGATTTTTAATAACAGATATTAATGCTTGGATAATATGGAAGCCACTCATCTGAAATTCTAGTGTACGTGGTTTAGATTCACATTCTCCCCATATCCATCTCCCTACATGCCTGTTGGGCTCTTCTTAGAATTACATTTCCCCGGACTGTACATTAGAGAGGCAGATGAAAGCAGTTCAGTTGCTACCTGGAGAGCATGATAAATGGTGATATTTTCTCTTGCAGTAGTCTGGGCCTCACTAGGATATATTGCAGGCAAATAGGCAAAGGGACAGGGCAAGAATTGGGGCTCTTGCAGCCAGGAAAGGATAGATGATCTATGAGCTCATTGGGGCTTGTACTGGGTTTTCACACTGGGTGCTGTGGGTTTTTTTCCACAAGTCTTCTGTATGGATTTTATCTCCAACTCAGAGAAGAGATAGCCTTACCTCCAAAGAAAGCACATCGATAATAGGTCCTGTGATCTGATTTTAAGTCTGAGAGGTGTTGTTACAGAATCAAAGACTTCAAGGAACATAACCCACTGGGGAAGAATTGAAATGCTGACCCTTTCTCTATTTCTTCACTTTTTTGCATTTTATAAGCACATGGACTAAGCATGCTCCTATAGCATCTGGGCTGGTCCCTGTTCTCCCAGGCACCTGAGTGCCTGGCAAATAGAATCTGTGAGAAAAATCTGCCTTTGTCCTTCTCTGTCTCTTATGATTGGGGAAGCACACGCGGTTCTAGAGTGCTGGAGGGCCACTTTTTCCTTGTGCCGCTTAATGGGATGTCTCTAAGGTGGGGTTGTGCTAGTGCTAGAGAATGCTTTCTTCCTGTCTGGACTGTGTGCCTTTCTTCTTCGATGTCCTCCTAGGATAGCAAGGCAGGGCCTCCCCCAAATCATTGAGGGAGTAGGAAAGTTGCAAAAGGTTCCCAGGGTTACAGTAAGAGCAAGTCAGTGCCAGTGACACCTGCTTTGTTCCTGTCTTGTTGACAGTGAGAAGGAGAAAATGCTTTCCTAAAGCCCCGCCAGCTGATAGGCTAGTCAGTTGATTCTTATTCTTCCAGTCAGGTGAGGATCATGACCAATCATCCTCCAAAGTGTGGGTGATAGGTAGGAGCCATGGGCCCCATTGACTGATGTATTCCAGAAGAAACTTTTCTTTGAGACACTTTCTCATTGTAATCCAGGCTGGCTGTGAACTCCAAGCAATCATCCTGCTTCAGTTTCCAAGTGCTGAGGCTACAGGTATGAGCCCATGCTAGACCCATTCGAAGAGTCATTTATTTTTGTTTGAGGCAGGGTCTTATTTATGTAGCCTAGACTGTCCTCAGACTTGATTTGTATGTCAGTCTCCTGAGTGTTGGTATGACAAGTGTATGCCATCTCTTCTGGATTAGAGAGATATTTACTAAGTCTGTTGCATTTTGTGTATGTGTCTTTATTTTTTGGTTTTCAAGCCTGGGTTTTTCTGTGTAGCTTGTCTGTCCTAGAACTCGCTCTGTAAACCAAGCTGACCAGACTCTGCTTCCGGAGTGCTGAGATTAAAGGCATATACCATGGCTGGCTGTGTGTATGTATCTTTAAAAAAATACAGTTGTATGGTTGCTCTTTCCCCTAACATGATCAATCTTTGAAGAATTTTATGAGTGTGAATGTGCCCACTGCCTTGCTGTCATATATAGACTTGTTTTAACAAATGCCTATGCATCTCACCATAGATTCCTACCCTCTTGCCTTATTTTACAGCTTACCCTTATTTTAGCCCTTATTTCATGAGAGAGATGAGCAATTAATTGAATATTTTGCTAGAGTTCACATGAAGGGACTTCTTGCTTTTTGCTATTTGCAGGTTTTATGTATGCTAAGACATGTAAAGAGAAACTGTCCTGTCATAGTGTTGTACCATGTGAAAATCCTGCCTTGGTTCAATATAGCATTTTCCTAAAGCACAGTTTACAATTCCATGCAGGTCATGATGGCATCTGAACTAAGTGATGTCCTTGCAATAGCAGATTGCATTAGTATTGTAAAGATTAGGAAAACTGGGAGTTCTCGGTAGTGCTTTTATTACCTCTGCTTTCACTGGAGAACATTGCGTCATTTGTTTTCACTGTCACACCTTTGCTGTGCCAGGCTCCTTGGATGGTGGAAAAGGAACCACGAGTGTGGGTAGGTGAAGAACCTGCTCCCAGTCTTCTTAAAGGGAAGGTGGGAGGTCAAGATTTGGCTTTGCAGATACTTAATGTGTATATCTGAATGCTAGGTGCTGAGAGTGCAATGGCTAACCTTAGGATGGGGTCTCCCTTGGGGAGAGGAGAGGGTGTAGGATGGGTTAGGAAGGATAAGGATTCCAGAGAGTAGAGAAACTGATAGGTAGCTTCCGTGGTTCTGGGAGTTTTTCCTTCCGTTTCTGTTTCTGGTGGAGCATCTGCTTTGAGGCAGATATACCCCACAAGGTCTCTAGGGATTATTCATAGTGGGACCCTTTTCTTTCACTCTAGTGTGCTGGATACGGTGATGACAGGATTGGGGAAGGCTTTGTAGATGAAAAGTTAAGTTGGAACAGCTTTTGTTGGACCTTACTTGACCAAAAATTTTAAAAACCAGAAGGAACCCTGTCTTGGATCATTTTCCATTCCTCGAGTAGGGCATTTTTTTCCCCTGTTGAAAGAATAGAACTCAAATACTTACTACGTGAAAAAAGTGATAAATCATATGAATATGCAAGCTGTTGCTAATAAAACACACTGAAGAAACTCGGAATCTGAAGGTTAGTCCCTAAAACCCAGGTGTCCCCTATGGAGAAGCATGTGACCAAGAAGAGTTGCCTTTCTTTTACTAATTGGGTTCAGGTTGCAGATTAGACCACAGACTGACAAGAAAAGCCCAGCAGGGTTTCTTGGGTATAGTTACTCATCCTCTCATGTTGTTAAAAACCAAAGGGAAAGGAAAAACAGAAAGGAAAGGGGGTGGTTGGTGGTTTAAAAACTGGTGACTAACCAACTTGTGCTGACTAATTCTGGCGAACGCTTAATGAGTAACAATAATGAGTTTAGAAGGGCTATAAGCAGAAGGGAGCTATTTAAAGGTTGCTTTTATATAAAAGGTAGCCAAATTGTTGGTCACAAGAAAGGATTCTCTTTGGGGAACTTGAGTAATTCTCCTCTCCACTGCCAGGTTCAGCTTTATTAAAATAATTTTAAGGCTAGATATTGTGATTCTCCTGCCTCAGTCTATGCCTTGTACTAATGTACCCAAATTCCAGTTCTCTTTTTTTCATTTCTTTTCAAGACAGGATTATTCTGTGTAATAGCCCTGGCTGTCCTGCAACTCACTTTGTAGACCAGGCTGGCCTCGAACTCACAGAGATCCCCCTGCCTCTGTCCCGAGTGCTGTGATTGAAGGCCTGCACCACCACTACCTTGCTCCAGTTCATTTTTAAAAAATTATTTTGTGTATAGTTGTTTTGCTTATATGCATATCTGTGTACCATGTGCATGCTTGGTGCCCTCGGAGGCCAGGAAATGATTTTAGATCTCCTAGAACTGGACTTACAGATGTTTGTGAGCCACCATGTGGGTGTTTAGAATTAAAAAAATCTGGGTCCTCTGGAAAAGCTGATTCATGTCTTCAATCTCCAGTTCATTTTTAAGTACTTTAATGGCTTAATCTGTAAAATTAAGAGATTGAACACCTTTTCATTCAAGTTTAGGCCTTTGGAAGTAAGTAGATGAATGGCATGAATGTTTTTGTTTTGATTGGGATACCCTGAAATGGTTGAATCATTATTTTTGATCTCCACTGATCATTTTTTGGCCAGGAGAGGTGTCTTACATCCTGAGAGACTTGGAAGCAAGTGGAAAGATGCTGGCTACTTGCTATTTTACAGGGATTTACTGTCTGAATGGGGAAGGGTTTGGAAGTCAGTAGGAGGACAGAAAGTTGTTATGTTGATAAACATGAAAAGGAATGTTTTTTCAGATTGTACAAAGGATGGCAGCACAAAGGAACAGCTTACTGTGTTGAGTGACTAGAATGGTAAACCTCATACTAGTGTTCTGACGTGATAATGAAGGTTGAATCTAAGACGTTTCTTGGGAATAAAGCAGAAACTTATTTTGTATAGTCAGTGAACTCATAGAATATTATATAAATAACTGCACGTATTAAATGTGCTAAGAATAAGCTAGAGAAAAATATTCTATTGGCATGGAGAAGGCCTTTGGGCACTGAAGAAAAGAGAGTGCCATCTAGTGGAGCCATTTCACTCATGTGCACTGTTGCAAGTTCTCAGATTTAGGTTCTTCATTTTGTTCTGTTTTGAGACAGAGTCTCACTGTGTAGCCTGTGCCTGGAATTCCTTATGTAGCCTAGGCTGGCCTTTAACCTGCAGTGGCCTTCTGACTCAGCCTTAGAATATTAAGTTTAAGACATGTTATTACCAAACCTCCGCATGATTTAGGTTCTAAGTTTTTATTTATTTTTATTTTATGTGCTTTGGTGTTTTCCCTGCATGTATGTCTGTGTGAAGGTGTCAGATCCCCTGGAACTGGGGTTACATACAGCTGTGAGCTGCCATGTGGGTGCTGGGAATTGAACCTGGGTCCTCTGGAAAAACAGCCAGTGCTCTTAAACACTAAGCCATCTATCTCTCCAGTGCTCTTAGGTTCTTAATATAACATTAAATAATGATTTTGTTCTCTGGTATGTTTCAGTTTTAAAGACTGTTTATTTTAACTGACTTAACATTTGTAGAAGAGTTAAAGAAATAGTGGAGAGTTTCTAGTTTCCTTAGTAAGCCATGGTATACACACTTAGCACAACCAGGAAATTTAACATGGTACAAAAATTTCAACCTCCAGACTCAATTTAGATTCATGAATTTTTCCACTTCGGGTCCTTTTTCTGTTCCAGGATCTCATCCAGGATCTCACAGTGCTTTTACTCATGTCTACTTAGGCTCCAAAATCTGGAACACTTCTCTATCAGTTCAAAGGCTGCTTATTAATTACTAAAAGCACTTCTTGGGGTTATGACTGTTGTAAAATATGCTTGAAGATAGCCAAAACTTTGAGAAATGCAAAGGTATAGTAATGAGGCAAGACTTTTGACCTTGTTTGTACACATCTCTCCTAAAGAGCGTTTTGTACGTTTGCAAGTTGGACTTGTCTTGAAAAGTTAAGTCACTCATATTTTACAATTTTATCATGTCTCTTAAAAAGGAAGTTGAGCCTTTGGAACTTTACATTTTGCCTTTTGATCTTTGGTCTCGTGTACAACAGCAGGTAAAACAGGGAAGACATCACAAAGCAATTGCAAAGTAAACCTCAGTTGGCCAATAGTTTTTGTTCTGCTCATAATCAAAATTGGAGAATAAAAGAGAAATCTTCTAAAATATCACAGCTTAATGCACCAAATAGTTTTTTTAATTAAGTTTATTCTTTTTTATTTATGTGTGAGTGTTTTACATGCATGTATGCGTACTACATACATACCTGGTGCCTGTGGATGTCAGAGGAGGATATCAGATCCCCTGGGACTGGAGCTACAGATGGTCATAAGCCATCATGTGAGCCCTGGGAATTGACCCTAGGTCCTCTGGAAGAGCAGCCAGTGCTTTTAACCGCTGAACCATCTCTCCAGTCCCAAAATATTTTCTTTAAAATACCAAGGTATGTGTTTCAGATATTTAAAATAATTGTAACATTTAAATATACACATTGGTCTAGTTATTAAATAATTTTTACCATCTATTCTAATTGTTCTAAACTTTTACTAATGCATTATTAAAACATTTTCATTATAATTTTTATTAAACGTTAGAGATGACTGGTCTTTACCTAGTTTTGGTGTCTCTAAGCTGTATTTCAGAAATCAGAATAGTAAATCTGGTAAAATACCCTTTTGTGGTCATTTTAGTAGTTTGTGGCTTCATTCTTCACAATCCCATATTTTATAAGTTTCCACATAAGATATTGACCATAGTGAACTTTCATATATCTGAAAGCTATGAAAAGGCCTGATGTTTCCTGAGGGTATACTGATTTCCTTTATTATTAAATCCAAAATCATTTCCATTAAAGGTGATAGTGCTGTATGAAATGAAACTGCCTCCCAGATAAAGAATAAGTCAGGAAAGGCCTGGGCCAGAGGACACAACTTTAGAAAGCTTGCCATCAGTTAATGACTGTAAGAAGGATGGATCTTCCCTAGTCCAAGATGCCTCAGGCCTGGAGCTACGGGCAGCCTAGGAAACAGGCAAACTGTGAGGCAGAGTGCTTTTGCCAGTTCTTGTTCTCATGTCTGCTTTCTCCAATGTTTTGGGGGGACTTTTGTGTTGTCCTTTCAGACCTGTTTTTAATTTGTTCTAACCTATACATGTACGTAAGGACAGAAAACAGGAGGGATGAACAGTTAGTCCTCTAGGTAAGCTCTCACACATGGGCCAGGATGTGTGTCTCCTAAGTGATTGTAAGTGCAGCCAAGTCAAAATTGAAGATGGTCGCAGCCACCAAACATTAGGACTCTCAAACCCTATCTTTTCTCTCTCAGTCTATTTCTGTCTCTCTTATTTCTTTGTTACCCAAGCAACCCAGATAGGTCGTTTCTTGTTACCTGCTCTACGTTTGTTGGTATTTGTGACTGTTAATGATTGTTCCTGTTAGCTAAGATAGAAGCTTACTGAATCCTTGAGTTCATTCTGAAACCTTAGGTCTCACTGAAGGGCAAGGTCTTTCTGTAGGCTTTGCACAAGTAGCCCTTTTGCGTTCCTCATACTTTACAAAAACTACAAATTATAAAATTTGCCTCTGGAAACACAAGAAGCAATCATTGTTCAGGATTGTGTATGAAAGGCTGCCTTCCAAATTTTACACAATGCAGTAGGTCATATTACATCTTCTGAGCCATAAGAACCTTCTGAGGAAATGAGTGAAATAAAGAATCTTCCAGTTGTGCTTCATCCTGGTTGAACTTTAAAATGTTTGTTTGAGTTAACACTAATGCTCCTTAGAGTTGTGATTATATTTCAGAAACCTCCATTTTATTTTGGCACTTTGAGTTTATCATTAAGCACCTCAGTAACATTTTGGCTCTCCTTATATATTTTTCCTCTTCCAGTAAGTTGAAATTTTTATTAGTTCTTCTTGTGGTTGTCTATAATTAAAGATGACTTCATGTTTTTCTAGGACAACCTTTTTGAAATGGTGTTAGGTTAGACACTTTAGGGACAGTGCTGAGGGCCAAAGACACTAGTTAGATTAAAAAAATGAGTTTGACTTTCTCCTAGAAATTTAAAGGTGAAGGTTGGTGTTTTAATGTAATGTCTCCTAATTAAGTTTCTTTTGTTGACTTTCAATGGGGGCGTTTTGTTAACCTTTTGGTTATAATAATTTCTCATTTCACTGCAAAGCAAGAGCTTCATTGAACACAGATGTTTGGTGGAGGAAACTGATTTCTAGATTGCTTATTTTAATGTACTTTTTGGGCATTTTGTTCTATAAAACAGTAGGTCACTTAACTGCTGTTATTAATTTATAATCTATGGCTAAACTGATTTCCCTAAACATCTAATAATAATAATAATATGCATGCGATAAATTCATGTATTTAACAAATCCCAATGTTTTCTCTAAATTGCTGGTTGATCTAATTAAAAGTAATCAAAATTTGCATAAGTACTATAAATCTGTTTTTTCTTATAGACTCTAAAGTACCTCTACTTTTAAAATAGACTGGTTTTGGCTACACTTGGTTTTCATGACCTCTCTTCCATTGTATGAGAAAGTTCTCGAACAGGATGTTTGGTTTGGTGGCTTGGTTGTAATTGCATATATCAAACTATGAATTGCTCATCGATACAAAATGGTTCTGTAAATCGTCAGACTCCTTGTGTCTATGTTTTATATTCCTTAGAATGTAAATGAGCTGAGCAAGGCTGTTGTTGACAAGCTCTGGGTTCCTTTCCTATCATCTGTAGTGTGAAGCCATCACGTTGATGCTATAATCATTTTAAGTGATCATTACAACCACATACTCAGTAAGTGAGTTCCAGCATGTAGCTAAACTCATTCGAAGACACACTTGGCTAATAGTAGGAAAGGTTCAGTGCACTAAAGAAATGAAATTAATAGACATTCTGTTAAAAGGAAAGGCGGTTAATGTAATGGACATACCTGTTAAGGTTGCAGAAAGCATCTAGAAAAAGCCCATTTTGGACTTGAGTTATTGTATGTAATTTTAAAACCTGTTTTTCCCCCTCAGGAGCTATGTATTTGAAGAAAACCATATTTACCAATAAAATACATGGTTTATAGGAGGTACCAGTCATTCCCAGATAGCTATATCTATACCTATTTGCTTCTTTTTTATATTTGTTTGTTTGTTTATTTATTTATTTATTATGTATACAATATTCTGTGTGTATGCCCACAGGCCAGAAGAGGGCACCAGACCCCATTACAGATGGTTGTGAGCCACCATGTGGTTGCTGGGAATTGAACTCAGGACCTTTGGAAGAGCAGGCATTGCTCTTAACCTCTGAGCCATCTCTCCAGCCTCCCTATTTGCTTCTTGATAAACAGATGGAGAAACTGAGTCCCGAAAGGTTTCAGCATCTTTGAAGTTACCCAGGAAATTAAGTATCAACAATCAGCCTGAGAAAAGGTCAAGATGATACTTCTACTTGATTAACACCTTCTCAAAGGTCCAGTGCTGCTCAGTTTTATGAGTATCAAGCTTTTGATTATATATCACTCAGGATCTAAAACCAAAAAAAAATAAAACCATGTTAAACTTGCTTTGAAAATATACATGTGTTATGCTTTGAAAATGGAAGGACTTCGGCAGCACTTTTGTCTATCCATATGTTATGGATCGGAGCAAACTAATCAGCCACTTTCAAATTTCCTTTTTGACATCTCAGTTATCCATGTATTCAAACTTCCAGTCTAATCATGGTTCACAGATGTCATCTCCAAGCTGCTTTTCATTAATTTGCCGAATGATGCCTGTTTTTGGTGGTGGAGCAGAGCTTGTGTTCTTTTGAGTTCTGAGGTGACCCGGTTTTGCTGGTCTTCCCTAAGTACCTGAGCTTCTGAATGGTTTGAGTGATTGGGGCCAAATGAAACATTTTATTGGGTAGCTCCATCTTCCATCTGACTTTCCCCTCGAGGGTCACAGCATAAGACATCTGGCTAGAAAGCCCCCTTGTGGCTGTAGTCACAGGCAAATACAAAGTTCTTGCTGTAACGGGCAAAGTTCAGAAAGCAGAGTAGATGACAAGAGATGGTTCCTCCAACTGCAGACCCAGTTTCATAACATTTCACTGGTTAGTATTTAAGTGATGGACTCTGAAAATTATTTTTTTATGTTCATAGCAGCTTTATTTGTTTTTTTCCTCATTTTTTTTATTAAAAATTTCCATCTCCTCCCCTCCTCCTCCCCCTTCCCTCCCCTCCCTTCCACCCATACCCCCACTCCGCCCCTCTCCAAGACAAAGAGCCATCAGGGTTCCCTTCACTATGTTAAGTCCAAGGTCCTCCCAGCTCCCCCCAAGCCCAGGAAGGTGAGCAACCAAACTGACAAGGCTCACAGTGAGGCCGTCCATGCTGTAGAGTTTATGCTCATTGCCTTGTCCTTGGTTTCTCAGTCCTCCTCCACCATCAGCCACATTCAGAGAGTCCGGTTTGGTCCCCTGTTCCATCAGTCCCATTCCAACTGGACTTGGTGGTCTCCCATTAGATCTGTCCCACCATCTCAATGGGTAAACGCACTCCTCACGGTCCTGACTTCCTTGCTCATGATCTCCCTCCTTTTGCTCCTCATCAGGACCTTGGGAGCTCAGTCCGATGCTCCTATGTGGGGCTCTGTCATTTTCTCCATCCAATGCCAGGTGAAGGTTCTATGGTGATATACAAAATATTCATGAGTATGGCAATAGGATCTGGACATTTCTGGCACCCTCTCCTCAGCTGCCCAAGGAACTAGCTGGGGGCTTCTTCCTGGACACCTGGGAACCCCTCTAGAGCCAAGTCTCTGCCAACCCTAGAATGGCTCCCTTAACTAAGATATATAATTCCTTGTTCCCATATCCACCCTTCCTATATCCCAACCATCCTATTCCCCCAAGCTCTTCCCATCCTCCACTTCACACTTTTCTCTCCCCATCCCCCATACCCCCATCCCACCCCACCCCCATGTTCCCATTTTTTGTCCGGCAATCTTGTCTACTTCCAATATCCAGGAGGATAACTATATGTTTTTCTTTGGATTCACCTTCTTATATAGCTTCTCTAGGATTTTTTTTTACGAATTATAGGCTCGATGTCCTTTATTTATGGCTAGAAACCAATTATGAGTGAGTACATCCCATGTTCATCTTTTTGGGCCTGGGTTACCTCACTCAGGATGGTGTTTTCTATTTCCAACCACTTGCATGCAAAATTCAAGATGTCATTGTTTTTTACCGCCGAGTAGTACTCTAATATGTATATATTCCACAGTTTCTTCATCCATTCTTCCACTGAAGGGCATCTAGGTTGTTTTCAGGTTCTGGCTATTACAAATAATGCTGCTATAAACATAGTTGAACAAATGCTTTTGTAATATGATTGGGCATCTTTTGGGTAAATTCCCAAGAGTGGGATTGCTGGGTCCTGGGGTAGATTGATCCCAAATTTCCTGAGAAACCTCCACACTGCTTTCCAAAGTGGTTGCACAAGTTTGCATTCCCACTAGCAATGGATGAGTGTACCCCTTACTCCACATCCTCTCCAGCAAAGGCTATCATTGGTGTTTTTGATTTTAGCCATTCTGACAGGTGTAAGATGGTATCTCAACGTTGTTTTGATTTGCATTTCCCTGATTGCTAAGGAGGTTGAGCATGCCCTTAAGTGTCTTTTGGCCATTCGAACATCTTCTGTTGAGAATTCTCTGTTCAGTTCAGTGCCCCATTTTTTAATTGGGTTCATTAGCATTTTAAAGTCCAGTTTCTTGAGTTCCTTATATATTTTGGAGATCAGACCTTTGTCTGTTGCGGGGTTGGTGAAGATCTTTTCCCAGTCAGTAGGCTGCCTTTTTGTCTTAGTGACAGTGTCCTTTGCTTTACAGAAGCTCAGCTTCAGGAGGTCCCATTTATTCAATGTTGCCTTTAATGTCTGTGCTGCTGGGGCTATACGTAGGAAGCGGTCTCCTGTGTCCAAATGTTGTAGAGTACTTCCCACTTTCTCCTCTAATATGTTCAGTGTGTTCAGATTGATATTGAGGTCTTTAATCCATTTGGACTTGAGTTTTGTGCATGGTGATAGACACGGATCTACTTTCATTCTTCTACAGGTTGACATCCAGTTATGCCAGCACCATTTGTTGAAGATGCTTTCTTTCATTGTGTGCTTTTAGCTCCTTTATCAAAAATCAGGTGTTCATAGGTTTGTGGGTTAAGATCTGGGTCTTCTATTCGATTCCATTGGTCGACTTCTCTATTTTTATGCCAATACCATGCTGTTTTCAATACTGTAGCTCTGTAATAGAGTTTGAAGTCAGGGATGGTAATGCCTCCAGAAGTTCCTTTATTGTATAAGATTGTTTTGGCTATCCTGGGTTTCTTGTTCTTCCATATAAAGTTGATTATTTTCCTCTCAAGATCTGTGAAGAATTTTGATGGGATCTTTAAGGGGATTGCATTAAATCTATAGATTGCCTTTGGTAGTATTGCCATTTTTACTATGTTGATCCTCCCAATCCAAGAGCAAGGGAGATCCTTCCATTTTCTGGTATCCTCTTCAATTTCTTTCTTCAAAGACTTAAATTTCTCCTTGGTTAGAGTTACCCCAAGATATTTTATGCTATTTGTGGCTATTGTGAAAGGTGACTCTTCTCTGATTTCTTTCTCTGCTTCCTTATCCTTTGTATATAGGAGGGCGACTGATTTTTTGGAGTTGATCTTGTATCCTGCCACGATACTAAAGGAGTTTATCAGCTGTAGGAGTTCTTTGGTGGAGTTTTTCGGGTCGCTTATGTACACTATCATATCATCTGCAAATAATGAAAGTTTAACTTCTTCCTTTCCAATTCGAATCCCCTTGATCCCCTTGTTTTGTCTTATTGCTATTTCTAGAACTTCAAGCACTATATTGAAGAGATAAGGAGAGAGTGGACAGCCTTGTCGCATTCCTAAATTTAGTGGGATAGCCTTGAGTTTCTCTCCATTTAATTTGACGTTAGCTGTCGGCTTGCTGTAAATAGCCTTTATTGTATTTAGGAATGACCCCTGTATCCCTAATCTCTCCAAGACCTTTATCATAAAGGGGTGCTGAATTTTGTCAAATGCTTTTTCTGCATCTAATGAGATGATCATATGGTTTTTATCCTTCAGTTTATTATATGATGGATTACATTGATAGATTTTCGTATGTTGAACCAGCCCTGCATCTCTGGGATGAAGCCTACTTGATCATAGTGGATAATTTTTCTAATGTGTTCTTGGATTCTGTTTGCCAGTATTTTATTGAGAATTTTTGCATTAATGTTCATGAGAGAGATTGGCCTGTAATTCTCTTTCTTGGTTGAGTCTTCGTGTGGTTTAGGTATCAGGGTAATTGTAGCTTCATAAAAGGAATTTGGCAATGACTGTTCTGTTTCTATATTATGAAATACCTTAAGGAGTATAGGTATTAGGTCTTCTTGGAAGTTCTGGTAGAATTCTGCATTGAACCCATCTGGTCCTGGGCTTTTTTTGGTAGGGAGGTTTCTGATAACAGTTTCTAATTCTTCGCGACTAACAGGACTATTTAGAGCATTTACCTGGTCCTGGTTTAACTTTGGTATATGGTACTTATCTAAAAAAGTGTCCATTTCTTTTACATTTTCCAATTTTGTGGCATACAGGCTTTTGTATTAATATCTAATGATTCTCTGAATTTCCTCTGTGTCTGTGGTTATGTCCCCTTTTTCATTTCTGATCTTATTAATTTGTGTGTTCTCTCTCAGCCGTTTGATTAGTTTGGCTAGGGGTTTGTCAATCTTCTTGATTTTCTCCAAGAACCAGCTTTTTGTTTCACTGATTATTTGGATTGTTTTCTGTGTTTCTATTTTGTTGATTTCTGCCCTCAGTTTGATAATTTCCAGTCTTCTACTTCTCCTAGGTGAGTCTGCTTCTTTCTTTTCTAAAGCTTTCAGGTGTGCTGTTAAGTCTCCAATGTGTGCTTTCTCCGTTTTTTTTTAAAGTGGGCACTTAGTGCTATGAATTTTCCTCTTATCACTGCTTTCATAGGGTCCCATAAGTTTGAGCATGTTGTGTCTTTATTTTCATTAAATTCAAGAAAGACTTTAATTTCTTTCTTTATTTCTTCCTTGACCCAGGTGTGGTTCTGTAGTGAGGAGCTGTGGGCTGGATTCCCACCACCCTGCTCCTGCCATGTTTAGCTTTACATGCGAAATAACATCACACAAATTGTATTCTTTTAAACACTGCCTGGCCCTTAGTTTCAGCCTCTTACTCACATCTTGACTAACCCATATCGAATAATCTGTGTAGCACCACAAAGTGGTGCCTTACCAGGTAGATTCTAGCATACGTCCATCTTGGGCTGGAGCTTCATCGCGTCTGGCTTCTCTCTGAGGAGAGGCACGGCGGTCTCACTAATTTAGGAGAGGCGTGGCATCTGACTGAGCCATCTACCTCACTTCCTTCTTCCTGTTCTGTCTACTCCACCCACCTAAGGGCCGGTCTATCAGATGGGCCAGGCAGTTTCTTTATTAATTATCCAATGAAATCATCAGATAGATAGAAGACACACCTACATCATGGTTCAGTAGTTGACTGTTCAGTTTCCATGAGTTTGTAGGCTTTCTGGGGGTAGCATTGTTGTTGAATTCTAATTTTAATCCATGGTGATCCGATAAGATGCAGGTGGTTACTAATATGTTTTTGTAACTGTGGAAGTTTGCTTTGTTACCGAGTATGTGGTCAATTTTCGAAAAGGTTCCATGAGCCGCAGAGAAGAAGGTATATTCTTTCCTGTTTGGGTGGAATGTTCTATAGATGTCTGTTATGTCCATTTGGTTCATTACCTCTATTAAGTCTCTTAATTCTCTGTTAGGTTTCTGTCTGATTGACCTGTCCATTGGTGAGAGAGGAGTGTTGAAGTCTCCCACTATCAGTGTGTTTGGTTTGATGGCTGCCTTGAGTTCTAGGAATGTTTCTTTTATATAAGTGGGTGCTTATTTATTAGGGGCATAGATATTCAGGATTGAGACTTCATTTTGATAGATTTTTCCTGTTATGAGTATAAAGTGTCCCTTTCCATCTCTTCTGATTGATTTTAGTTTGAGGTCAACTTTGTTAGAAACTAGTATGGCCACACCTGCTTGTTTCTTAGGTCCATTTGCTTGATAAACCTTTTCCCAACCCTTTACTCTGAGTAGATGTCTGTCTTTGTGGTTGAGGTGTGTTTCTTGTAAACAGCAGAATGTTGGATCCTGTTTTCATATCCAATCTCTTAGCCTGTGCCTTTTTTATAAGTGAATTGAGTCCATTGATATTAAGTGATATTAATGACCAGTGGATGTTAACTCCGGTTGTCATTTTTTATTTGGTAGTAGAGATTGTGTGTTTCCTTTCTTTGAGATGTGCTGGTGAAGGGTCACTAGATGTCTGAGTTATTTTGGGCAATGCTCGACTCCTTTGTTTGTGAATTTCCTTCTATTACTTTCTGTAAGGCTGGATTTGTGGCTATGTATTGTTTAAATTTGTTTTTATCCTGGAATATTTTGTTTTCTCCATTTATAGTGAATGAAAGCTTGGCTGGGTGTAGTAGTCTGGGCTTGCATCCATGGTCTCTTAGTTTCTGCAAAACATCGATCCAGGACCTTCTGGCTTTCATGGTTTCCATAGAGAAGTCAGGTGTTAGTCTGATAGGTTTACCTTTATATGTTACTTGACTTTTTTCCTTTGCAGCTCTTAATATTCTTTCTTTATTCTGTATGTTTTGTATTTTGATTATTATATGGCGTGGGGATGCTTGCTTTTGATCCTGTCTATTTGGTGTTCTGTAGGCTTCTTGTACCTTCATAGGAATATCCTTCTTTATGTTGGGGAAGTTTTCCTCTATAATTTTGTTGAATATGTTTTCTGGGCCTTTGAGTTGTAATTCTTCTCCTTCTTCTACTCCAATTATTCTTAGGTTTGGTCTTTTCATGGTGTCCCAGATTTCTTGGATGTTTTATGTTAAGAATTTGTTAGATTTGTTTAGTTCTGTAATCTGTGAATTTATTTCCTCTACAGTATCTTCAGAGTCCGAGATTCTTTCTTCTATCTCTTGTATTCTGTTGGTTATGCTTGTTTCTGTAGTCTCTGTTCGTTTACATAGATTTTCCATATCCGGCTGGCCCTTGGTTTGTGTTTTCTTCCGTGCCTCCATTTCAGTTTTCAAGTCTTGCATTGTTTCCATTATCTGTTTGATTGTTTTTTCTTGGTTTCCTGGGATATCATTTACGGATTTACTCAATTCTTCAAACTTTTTGTTATTCTTCTCGTCCATTTCCTTAAGGGAGTTTTTCACCTCCTGTTTAAGGGACTCTATTACTTTCATAAAATCAATTTTTTCTACTTCTTCTTGACTAGTGTGTTCAAGTCCTCCTGTTATAAGTTCGCTGGGTTCTGGTGCTTTCATGTTGTTTTTCAAATTGTTGGAGGAATTCTTGCATTGGCGCCTGCCCGTTTCTTCCTCTGAATAATCCTTTTTGGGTCTTCTTTTAGAAGTTCAATTCACCCCAATGAATTCAATTCACTCACCCCAATGAATGATGGATCTTTTGGTAGACAGTCAGGTCTCCTTGCTGGCCAAGAGGCTCACTGACAAAGGGCCTACCTTGCTGCAGGCAGGCTAATGAAGGAGGGGACCTCCCACCGACCTGGGTGCACTCAATTCCAGGTCCACTGCTCCCAAACAGGCTGAGCTGTGGGATTTTGTGGCCCCAAAGACGGGAGGATGAGGGGGGGTTCTGGGTGGAAGCTGGGAAGGGACAGGAAGAGAGAGGCAGTATCTGGGGAGAATAACCCCTGCAGGAAGAGCAGGAAGTGTGTGTGTGTGGGGGGTGGTCGGGGAGTGTAGGTGGTCCCTCTCAGGTCAGCTGCCGCGGTTCAGGCACTCACTCACCCCAATGAATGATGGATCCTCTGGCAGACAGTCAGGTCTCCTTGGAGGCCAAGCAGCTCAGTGACAAAGGGCCTACCTTGCTGCAGGCAGGCTAATGAAGCAGGGGACCTCCCACTGGCCTGGGTGCACTCAATTCCCTGTCCAGGCGCCCAAACAGGGTGGGCTGTGGGATTTTGTGGCCCCAAAGATGGGAGGATGAAGCGGGGGAGGATTTTGGGTGGAAGCTGGGAAGGGACAGCAGACTCTGAAAATTAGAACAGTTTTTACTACTTTTTATTCCTTTCTTGACATTGGGAGGAAAAGATGCTTGACCTTGTTTAGAAATAAGACCGTAACTATACACAGGAGACATTGGAGGCATGTCTGAAGTCCACAAAGATAGCAAACAAAAGGAGACATGTGTTTCTCTCACCCATGTAATTTCACCAACCCTTATCAAGAAAAAACGTATCTGAACAAGGGCATTGTGCTTGATGTCTTTTTTGTGTGTATCAGTATAAATTATGCTTTTTTTTTTTTTAAGGAGACGGGTATCACTAAAACTAGAATGGTCTCAAACTTCTGGATTCTAGGATTCCCCAGTAGCTGAGACTGTAGGTGTGAGTCCCTGTACTTGACAATTCTGATTCTTAGTGTTACTGAATTTTTATTAAAAATATATTGACCCTGTTACAGAACTTGAAGATGCAGTGGTGATCACGTGCAAAAATCTGTTTTTTTTTTTTACCAGATTATGAGATTAAAAACTGAAGAACGTTTTATATATATGGATTTCATTTTTCACTATTAAGGCTTAAAATGGGGACTAAGATTAATCATTGTCATTTCTTGTTTTCTCTGAAAAACTGAAATATATTGGGTACTTTAGAATTTTCTTAGACAGCTTATTAGTGTCTAGGGGAGAATGGCAGCCTAACCCAATTTATGATTAATAATTTTCAAATGGGAGGTATTCCATACCGCCTGTAATGATTATAAATTATTTTTGCCCCAGCAGTGCTACCTGGAGCAAATGCAGTTTTAAAACTGATATGTGGAAAAGGAAAGCACTTACTCATTTTTGTAGTGCTGGGGGTGGGACCAAGCGCATTGTATATTCTGGGCTCCTGCTGAATACAATCCCAAATCTTATTGCCCCCATGAAATAAGATTTTAAATCTTCCATTTTATGTTTTTGGAATCTTCCATTTAATGTTTTAATAAAAACAAATTAACTGTATTAGAAATTAAGGAAGGATGAACAAATAAATTGTCCAGGCGAGTGGTCACAAACCTTTACGACTAGTATGGTCTGAATCCAGTACCAAACTGGCTATTCTATTTAACAAGTTTGCTTGTTTGTTTATTTTCCTTTTCAAACTGATAGAAGTCTGTTTACCTCAGTTTGCAATATGCTTTAGACACTTCCAGGAATTTCTTGTTGAGTACCTCAGCCACCTGTGGGTAACTTGATTTTTTTTTTCAGAAATTTCTATTTTTCATAAGGGATTGGTTACCAAGTTTTGTTTATCTGTTAATAGCTGTGGATAACAAAGCTGGACCTTTTGGTTTTTGTTTTGAGGCAGGGTCTCATGTAGCTCAGGTTGGCCTCATTTTCTCTGTTGCAGAAACTATTCCTAATCTCCGTCTCCAGAGTGCCTGAGCTACCAAACCTTTCTTCGATTAGCTTTCTGTAGTAGAATTGCTTTATGTACTGCAGACTGAAGACTTGTTTTCTTCAAGTCTTCCATGTCATAATTTACCATATGTAAATATTAATGGCAGCCACTTGCCCCTCAAGTTTTAGATATTCCTTGAAGGCATAGCAGAACATTAGAGAGTCAGGATGTTTTCCACTGTGAGCATGCCAGCCACTGAGAGCCCCTCTAGAGAAATATCTTGTTAAACCTGGCTATAAATTTTCTATTAGAAGTGTTAATTGTATTAGGGTTTAGTTAAAAAAAAGAGGTGCTTTATCCTTGCAATTTTCATCATGTCCTTTCCTTGCTCTTCCTGTGTTTAAGGAGAGAACTATTAAAAGTCCCTTTTGTCTGGACTGTTGTCATTCTGGTTGCTGGACCCTATACTTGGGACTTCTTAACTCTAGCTCCAAGGTTATCATCTCAGCAATATCTGGACCAAAGTTGGTCATGGTCTCAAAACCTTGTCTATGCTTAGAATCATTATTGCTCTGCATGGTCATTGTTTTTGGTCTGACTCCTTATTTTACCACCCCCAGGTTCTCTTCTCAGATTGTGACAGAATGATTTTCTACTTGCTCACTAAAGGAAGGCGAATGTGTCCCTTAATTTTTAAAGTGACTTCTTGGTTTGGATGACTATGCCTGTTTTGGTGGTGGTCAGCTAAGTCTTTTGAAGATTTATTTGTTTTAGTAATTTATTTGCACTCTACCTTCCTCCTTAATCTAACATTCATTCCCTTCTTAATTTTTTTTTGTGTAGTAGTTTGATGGATATATTCACTACAGTTTAAATTCTGTGATAGCAGCATCCCCTCTCCCCAGCATATCGCCTCATTTAATAGCTGTTCAATCAATGCTTACTTCTATTTGTAGTCTAAAGGATACTGTGATGAGACCCTGGGGCTTGGGCTCAATCTCATTTTTTCCTTAGCAAGATATGGAGTCACTTCCTATAGCTAGACCAAAGTCTCCTCATCCGTGAAGTAAGGGTATGGCTATGGAGATTTATGAGGTTTCTTTCAACTTTATGAGGCACTATTTGTGTCTGACTAAAACAGTAGCCAGTCAGTTGGATACCATGATTTTCTTTCACAACCTCAGTTGACTCTACAAGTTCCTGCCTTGGGTTGGGAATGGCTGGCCCATAGCTTTGCTGAGGAAGCTATGCCAGAATCCCGAGTCATCTCCTTTGGGACATCTAAAGCAGTGGCTTTCAAATTTATTCTGGAACATTATTTTTTTTTATTTCTTCAAAGGAAGAAAGAATTTAATAGATTCATTGTTTTGTATAGAGAAAAGCTATGCTTAATGGCTAGAGAGCTGGAGAGTCTCAGAAAGTAGTTTTCTAATTTGAGAAGGTACAGAAAGAATTCCTTGGCCTTCTTGGCCTGCTTTATTCTTAGACCTGGTTCCTCTTGTAGCATCACCCACTCTTGTTCTTGCCTGCAGCCACACAAATACTAGTTCACTTCATAGAACATTTCAAATACTCTGTAAGGATTTGAATGGCTATGGTCATAATCACAGTAGTATATAGTGTTAGACCCTGTTACCTTCTTCACCCCCTCCCAACCATCTGATTGCTATTAAAAGACTGGAGATTCTTCTGTGATAATTAAGATGCCAGGTGGAGAGGTGTCTTTTAATTCATTTGGGTTTTGTGACTCTTTCTTGCAGTTTCATCTGATGAAATAGCATTACAATTAGTTTTATCATCTCTGTGACTGATTACCTGACAAACAACTTCAGGGAAGAAAGGTTCATTTGACTGATTATTTCAGTATTAGCAGAGCAGAGCAGTTTTTGACACGGCATCCAGGAAGCAGAGTGAACAAATAACATTAAGGGGCCAGGGCAAGATACTGCCTACAGGACACAAGGCCTATGTTAGATGTCTCCTAACCAAGTCCCACCTTACCCTATCCTACCACCTCCCAATATAATCTTTTGAGATATGAATTTCGTTAATGGGTTAAGTCAGTGGAGCAGTCACAGAGGCCTCTATATAGATGCCTCAAAGAGCTCCCCAGAGCTGTGCTTTGTTTTAATCTCATGAATGTTTCTCTCAGTTCAGTTAAGTTGATTGATTAAGCAAAATTAACCATTGCAAATAGTTAGCACAAATAATTGTAATTCATGGTTAAAAATCTTTCAAAGGGGATCTCAAGATCTTGATGCTTAGATTTACTAGTGAAAACATTTAAGGAAACAAGAACACCTATTTTAGAAGACACTGAAGACCAATATCTTTCATGAACATAAAAACAGTCTTAGCCAAAGATATGTTCATAGCATTCTATTTTTAGTATCTAGAGATCTGAAATGATGCTCCCACTTTTTGTTGTTGGGATTAATAGGTTGTGGGGTTTTTAGTTTATTTATTTATTTTTTTAGTATGTGTATGTGCATGTGAGCATGTGCATGTATGTGTGTATTTTTAACATCATTTTTGTCAGGTGTTTTAACTGCTGTGTGTATATTGTAAAAGAATTGGTCTCTGGTTTCAATACGTTCCTCCCATTTTTCTGCTTTCCATTTCATCGCTCTCAGCTCTTAGTTATTACTGTTTGATTATTTCCTTCTTCCCTTCTAACTTTAACTAATTTTCCTCTTTTCTAGTTTCCTTAAGGAGAAGCTTGGATCATTGCTTAGGAGGTCTTCCTTTGTTTCACATAGAAAGAATTAATGCTATAAATTTCTCTCTATGCACAAGTTTAGCTGTATCCCATTTTGACGTGCTATACTTTTATTTTGTTCAATTCAAAATTGTTTTTTTGACCCATATGTTAGAAGTAAGTTTAGTTTCCAAGTAATCGGACATTTTCCTTTTGCCTTTCTGTTGATTTTGTTTAAGTTCATCATGAACAGAAGCCATACTTTGTATTAGTTTAATTATTTTGAATTTGTATAAGCCTTTTTCAAAGCATAGTCTATCTTGTTAAAGGTTTTGTTTTCCTTTTAAAGAATGCATATTCTGTTTTTGTTAGTTTGAGTGTTTTCTAAGTAATAGGTTCAGTTTATTGGTAGTTTACTATTTCTGTATATTACTGAGGGCAGAATATTGATTTGTTTAAATAGAGTTGTGCAATAGAAAACTCAATTGTTAGCCTCATCTAGTTCTCAACTTGATTTTCTTTGGGATTATTATAGATTAATTTCATCCAACTTTTGTGATTATCCTATATAAGGTAATAATAATCTTTTGAAATCATGTGTTTATATAGCTTTGAAACATATTTTCAATCAATATATTGTCAGCTTTTTTTTCTCAACTGAAAAAAAATGCACAGTATCATTTCTCTCCACCTCTCTCCTGTGCAAAGTAGCAGACCTTCTGACATTTGAGCCTTTATTTTTGCTTTGTTTCAGATAGTTTATCTCTTTACTGTTCAGATGAGCTAACATTTAGATCTGTCTCCAGGTTTTGTTTATTTGCTTGTTAAGTTCTCAAATTTTCAACAGTTCTTCCCTATATCTTTTTACTTTTCTGATTAACCATTTTGGCATTGGCATGTGTTAACTTTTTGTGTTGAATAATACTAATTTCAACTGGGATATTTTGAGTATTATGTTATGAGACTAGATCTTATCGAGGATTGTGTTTTTATCTTAGCCCACAGTTGACAGGGTTAGTCCCCAGAAGCAATAACTATTTTACCTTCAGTAAGCTGTGGCCAGTACCATTTGTGTGTCTGCTGTAGATGGCCAACCTGGAGTCTTAGCTCTTCACTGCCAATTCTTTGGTAGGTTATTTCTGACGAGAACTACATGTCCAAGCCTGAGAGCTAGGCCTTAGGGTTTATAAACAATTAGGAGGGAGGTTAGTTTCCTAAGATCCTCCTTCTTGATGATTTTTTTTTGGGGGGGGAGGAAAGGGTTTATTCTGCGCACAGTTTATATAACAGTTCATCATCAAAAATAGTGACAGCAGGAACCTGGAGGCAGGAGCTGATGCAGAGGCCATGGGCTGGAGGTCCTGAGTTCTTGATGATTTTTTTTTGAGATCCTTTCAGTTCTACCATCTTTAATTTTAATTTTAATTTTAATTTATTTATTTTTTTGGCATTTGACCAGAAACTTTGGACTTTAGTTGCTCTCTTCTGGCATGAACTTCACAACAGTGTCTATGTTTCTGTAGCCAAATGACTGGACAACAAACCATAATGGGATTCAGCCCCACTTTCTTGGAAACATGGCTCTGCTGAACCCAGAGGAAGGCTTTGTTTTAGCCTTGCAGACTTCTCTTGGCTGGCTGTCATCTACACCACTGGAATACTTGGGGATAGAAGCCTGAGACAGCAGGGGGAAGGAGAGCAATGGATGCTACAGATATCAGCAATTCTCTTTCGTGGCTAGAGCCAGAGAACTTTGGGCAGCTCATCTTTTTCCCTCTGCCAGCAGCCAGTGTCTGGCAACAGCATGTTAAGCCTGGACTTGGGTACACACATTTTTGTTTGTATTTCAAGTTCTGATTGTCTATCCTAGGGCTGCCTGCTAATATTGACTTTGCAGAGTCCTCATGTAACTGCTCCAGGTTTTGTAATTGTAAATTCTGGTTAAGACGGGACAGAACGTGCTGACTCCATTTGTGTTTGATTGGGAAACTGACAATGGTGTGAGACTAAACTATGGAAGACATGAACTACTCCTTGATTCTAACTCTCCCAAGCTTTACATCTTTGCTTGAAAATCATTTCTACAATCTACATTAAAAAAAATTGGATAAAGGTGTTGGTACTGCTCTTCCCAAATATCCCTAGTTCCATCAGCCCATGAAACAAAACCTTAAAAACCTCACTGGAATGGAGAAGTTTGTTATTTTTTTTAATGTCTCTTACCTGTTCATTTAAGCAAAGAGACTGGGAGTGTAGCTTAGTGGTAGAATTCTTGCAAAAAAGCAAACATGCCAAAAAGCCCTTTGCTTCTTCCAGAGCAAAAACACTCACACACAAAGACACGGTGTGGGGGGAGACTTTTTCAAAGTGAAAAATTATACATATTTTTTCTTTCTCCCTTCCTTCTATTCTAATGCCCCACTGAAGATTGAACAACCTTTTTTTTTTTTTTTCGATCCTCCTTGCTCTATAGCCTACCTTGCTCTATAGCCTAGGCAGCTTTTGAACTTAGGAACTTTGTGCCTAACCTTCCAAGTAGCTGGACTATAGGCATGCACCAATCAAGCCCAGGCAAAGTTAAGAATTTCTGAAATCTTTTCATTTCAGCCTAGAAGAAGAACCATGGAGATGATGTTCTGTGAATTCAATCCAGCAGATTCACTCTCTGGCAATGAACAGGTACCTCTTTCACGAGAAGAACTTGGTTGTACATAAATTATATATAGAGTCCTGTTTGGGATATGGAGTTTTAAATATGCTTATAATTTCTATAGATGTGATTATCGTGACCATAACTAAAATAGTTTAGTGAGGATTTGGGAATAAGCTTTTCTCGAAGTTTCAAGTAAGATGGAAACCCTGCCCTTAGCAGTGAACGGGGAAATGGTTTTAGGTGTTCCCAGGGTGGTGAGGGATAGTCAAAGACCTGTTATTCCTGGGTTGGGGGCAGGAAGCCCTGTTGTGGAAGTTAGAATGGAATCTTTTAGGAGTGAGGATTTGCATTTCCAGGAGCAGGGCGGGTTGCACAGTGGGATGATCTGGCTCCAGCTTGAGCTCACTCACAGGATGTCAGGGGAAGTGTGTCTAAGGTCATGGCCATGCCACGTGGCAGGCCAGCTGGATTCAAAGCAGGAGCCTCTGGCCACACATCCTGAGTTTCCATGGTCTAATATAGAATGAAAGCGGGTGGATGCAGGATGCTGGCATGGGCTGTACAGTGCGTGGGCAGTAAGTCTTAAGTGGCAATGGATGGAGATCACAGCATTTCTTCTCCTTTCCTTTGACACCTTTTATAGATACAACTTACGGTATGCAGAGTCTTATGCCAGTGTCTGCTTATAGGGCTCTTACAGAGATCTTTGATCTTTTGTGTTCTTAGGAGAAGGGAAATTTTTATTTGGGTACCATTTACAACAAGTGTGTAGATGTAAGTTTAGATTGAGAATTTGTCCTGTTTGCTATTCAGCAGTTTTATTGGGGATGATTTAAAAACCCTTGTGTAATTTTCAGATGTGGATGGCTGTACGAGATACAGTAGTTTTTTTTTTTTTTTAACTTTTCCTTAAAGAAGGGCTGTTCAGAATGTTTAGCGGGTTGAGTTTCAGAATTTCAGCAGCTTTATGGTGTCATGCAGTTTGACAGACTGAATTTGCACTTAGAGGAATAGAATGTATTTTTAATCTTGGAAATTTATTGTGCTTAAGGAACATAGGAGAGAATGTCAGATTTCAACTGTAATTAATATTTCACTGGTGACTTTTCAACTCTACAGCAGCTAAACTTTACATTTAGGAAGCACTAAAAATGGCTCAAGTGAAAGCCGAGTGTGAAATGTGAAGGGTCTTAGAAAAATCACCTTAGGGTTCTTACACTTCCTTTATGCATTTAGTATCTTAGAAAGATCTCTGGCCTACCTAAATTCTTAATTGTGAGAGAAAAATATATTATGAAAAGCTATATATGTTCAGTCTTTTATGGCTCCCCAATAAATTATACAATATGTTGGGAGGAATGAGGGAAGGAGTGAGAATCACCATAGAAACTTGGGGAGGCGTTTCTAAGTACTGGGGGTATAGGAGCTGCTATTATTAGGCATCCTTATTGAAGGTGCTGTATTTTTATGATTGCCTGGGAGTGTTCATTGAAGTGATAAAACACTTGAAGCATTTATTTACTTCAGGTTCTTTCTGAAACTTAAGAATTCCATTCCTCCTATTGAAAGATGCTAGAAGGTAGCAGTATGATCTTTAGTTGTATTATTTTGGATGTAATGTCATATTTGGAATTTATGAGTGTGCCTTGGAAATCAAACGCCTGGAAGACAAATCTCAAGGAATAGAAACTGAAGTTTACTATCATTAAGGATTTAGGCATGATCTGCCTTTTAAAAAAGTTTTTATGTCTATGATAAACTTTTTCTCAAGCTGTTTTCCAGTCATCTGTTGGGTTTCTTCCACTTTGCCTAGAGCTCTTTGTCATGAGGTGATAATTAGCTGGTGACCAAGTCTGCATTTAGTATAATTTGCATGAGGTATGTAAAGGCCATTATTAAATTGCCTCCAAGCCTTGAATAACACAAAGCTGTAAAGAGATTGTTAGTGAGCGTAAAAGCCAGTGGGATGGCAAAGACAGAACTATATCATACTATAAGGACACTGCTTTGTGAACATCACATGCCTTTACTATAGACCGGCTGTTAAAAAGATTTCCTGCCGGGCGGTGGTGGCGCACGCCTTTAATCCCAGCACTCGGGAGGCAGAGGCAGGCGGATCTCTGTGAGTTCGAGACCAGCCTGGTCTACAAGAGCTAGCTCCAGGACAGGCTCTAAAGCTGCAGAGAAACCCTGTCTCAAAAAACAAAAAAAAAACAAAAAAACAAAAAAACAAAAAAAAAAAGATTTCCTTTAAAATGATTTATTTATCCATTTTTATGTGTGTATGCTCTTGTGAGTTTATGTGCACCATGTGTGTGTACAATAGATACCAGAAGAGAGTATAGTGTTGGATTTCCTGGAGCTACAGGTGATTTTCTATCACCAGGTATTGGATCAAAACTGGGTCTTCAGGAAGAGAAGCAAGTCCTCTTAACCAGCAGTCTACCTCTTCAACCCCACAAAGTTCTGTATGTCAATGTTTATATTGTACCTTGAAATGCATTACAGGGCCATAGCAGTTTAGAAGGGCGTGTGTTCTCATCTGTCCCCACAGTGCTTTCTCTTCTATAGTGTCCTAAGTGATCAGAGAGCTGTAAAAGTAACCAACCATGACATATCGTATAATATTATCATTCTTAGACATTTCAAAGGACTTACCACATGTTAAAACCTCAATGAAGAGGTTGTGCAGAGCTTGTAAGAGAGAGAAACTTAGAAAGAAAAAAAGGTAAGAATTATGAAGAATGGAAAGGTACTGGAGATGGTCACATAGACTAATGGTGGTTTATTCTGCATGCCAGAAATAGCTTTCATCAAATGAGAGTACTCTGAAGATGCTGCACTTAGGAACTCGGGAGCATTTTGATGGAGAGTATCAAGTCCAAAATGTTTGCAGTAAGTTCATTGCATTTTTATGCAACATGCAGTTGTTTCTTACATGCCACATTTGTCTTATATGAAGTCATCTAGAGATAACTGAAAGTGGACAAGAGAATAAACATGGGTTTCTTGCAAACCCTGTACTAATCAATGTAGGAATTTTGAGAATCAGAAGAATTGCTCTCTATAGCATGCTCTAGACACACTATCCTCATTGGCAAGAGGAGGGACTGTCATTTATTTTGCTGAGTATAGACTAGGGTAAGAAGTGGTTAATAAACAGAGGGTTGGCTGTGGTAGTGAGTATACAAATGTTACAATGGTAAAGGAAGGATGGGATTTAGCTAGAACTGTAGGCTGCTGATTTTATACAATGAATGCATTTAATTCTAGTTCTTGGAAGAAGACCAGTTGTCTCATTTTTAATTGTAGCATCTACTTTGATTTTATGGGAAATGATCTGTGCTCTCTTCAAATTACTTTGAAGAAGATGCCACCCTGACCTCTGCCAAACAAATAAACAACTAAAGGATAGGAGGATACAAAATAATCACTTCTCATTTAAAAACAATTTTTCATAATATCTTTTAAAACAAATTTGGAATATGGACTTAGAGATTAATGATATGATTAATTGAATATTAACTTTTCATTTGGTAATAATTTAACTCCTGTAGAAAACCTTAAGGAAACAACCAAACACTATAAAATTATGTCTTAAAATTATCTCATGTTGATGAGTTGATCCCCAGACCCACATGGTGGAAGGCTCGAACCAACTCACATATGTTGTTCACAGATCTCCACATTCATGCCACGGCATGCATCTATACATATATAACACAATAAATAAATTTAAATAATTGAACGTCACTAGATGTGGTGAATTCATGCCTATAATTTAAACACCTGTCGGGTGAGGTAGGATGCATTCCATGACTTTGAGGCCAGCCTGTGCTACATAGTGAGTTGTAGGCAGTCTGCATCACAGTATGAGACTCTGTCTGAAAATAAAACAAAACAAATAACAAAGGAAATCTATCTGTTGGCCTCAGAAAGGTTTATGTATTCACTTGCTTATTTTTTTTTTAGTGATGGTTTCTTAACTACCCAAAATCAAAGCGGAGTTGTTGTTGTTATTATTATAAATTATTTAAGGTACAACTGCACCTTATATACTGTTCTCTTTATTTTTGTATATACTTTGAAGTTTTCTACCATAAACTGCTTTTAAATGAAGCAGAAGAAAGAGAAAATCAAAACAGTCTAGATCTGTGAAATGTTGGAGGGAAAGATCTGGATATAAGTTGAGGTATACCTGCAGTAGGTACTTCATATAGAACTGATCCAGTGTCTGTGTGGCAGCCATGGAAAATGTGAGGAGGGTCACGCATGGAAATCCATTAGTTGTAGTGAGGGAATTATGATTCACCTTGCCCTTGCTGCCGGAAATTCTTCACAGAATGAACTTGTCTTATGTAGGCTAACACTAGTTCAGCCTACTCTAGTCATTGCTCTGCTGTAGTATCAATTCCATAGTTGTGTCCATTAAATGAGAAGAAGACTTTATTTTGTCGTAACTTTCCTAGAAGGCTAATTTCAGGAACACTTTTTTTTTTGAAACTCTTAAGATTTTTTCACTTCAACTGTTGGAGTCACTATCTTTAATTTTTTCAGATTTTAATTTTATGTATATGAATGTTTGCATTTATCCTTGTTTGTGCAACATGTGTATGTCTGGTTCTGGTAGAGGCCAAAGAGGACATCAAATACAATGGAATCCATGTTTGAGGGTGTGTGTTACTATTTGGGTACTGGGAATCAAGCCCTTCTCTAAGAAGAGCCAGCAAGTGCCCTTAGCCACAGAGCTGTTTCTCCAGTCCCAAAGAGTCAGTATTGTAATACCCTCGGAAATCTGTTTCCTTGACACTGGTAGGACCACCCCCCTTGATAGAAGTGTCAATACTTTAATAGCCTTGAAATGTTGGTTGCGGACATGGCTCAGTTGATAAAATACTTGTAGCATAATCATAAGAACTAGAGAGTAGATCTCCAGCACCCATGCAAAATTTGGGCACGTCAGCATGAATCTGCATTAAAGCGATATGAATATTCCCCCAATGACAACATGGGGTTGCTTTTGTTGGTGATAATTATTGCTAGTTTGTTTTAGCACATAGTGCTCCAGTTGAAACCCTAGTCCTTGCATAGGCTAGACAGAACTCTGCTGCTGAGATACACTTCCAACCACCTTTCAGGAGGAAGAATGTAAGGCATTGACATAATTTGCTCCCAAATTAATATCTGGCTCATATACTGATTTTATGTTATAGTTTGAGCTCATACTTACGTTAAACCATGGGCAAGAAGGTATGAGCAGTGAAGGAACACTACAGTGGTTCATTGGCATGTTATTTTACTTTATACACATTATACTACAGTATGTTTCCTACTTGAAAAACTGGGAAGTTGGACCAGGCATGATGGTGCATGCTTTTAGACCTATCACATGGGAGACAGAGATAGGGGCTGGTGGATTTCTCTACATTTGATGCCAGTCTGGTCTACATAGAGAATTTCAGGATAGCCAGGACTACATTGGGAGACCCTATCTCAAGACAAAGACAAAGCCAACCACCCCATAAAAAATCCCAACCTTGGAAATGGGTCTCCTTGGACCTGTCTCCCCACATTAGGAAGATGGGGCTGCTGAGAAGCGCCTTTCTTGGTAAACAAGTTCATGTTGCACTGTCAGCACTGCTTGCTTACATCTTCAGTCTGTATGAGCAGCTTTGGTCTTTGGGAAGGATATTGTTCTTGGGATATTCCTGTTTCACAAGAATCTTTTTGTGGAATTGGGTATCTTGGGTGAGAACTGGGCCAGGATGCTGGCTTAAGATGGGGAGTAGGACTCCTTGCTTTTGGGTGATACCTCTGAGATGTGTTCTTTATGGAACTCTTCCTGACCCTCTCTGCATGGCTCACTGGCCACAGCTACAACTCCTCCTTCATTCTTTTTAGGAGTAAAAATGTAGGTAGAGGGACTAAGTCATTCCTGGGTGACGGAAAACTGCAAATGTGTAAATCCAGCATATGGGGGAGGTTGAGATGGGGAATAGTGTTCAAGGATAGCCTAGGTTATAGAGGTGATCTGTCTTTCAAAGGGGCATGAGAAGAACGAACAACAAAAACAAAGGAAGTGATAGTACCAGTCCTTGGGTCTCCTATCCCTGCCAGTCATGTTCTTTTACTCTTTCCAAGACCAACCTTGGCACTGCAGCCAGCTCACCCTTGTGTCTTGGCAGTCATTGCTACTCATTAGAGTGCTGCTCATCCTAGAACACATACTTGAATATTATTAAGGCTGGGTGCTGTGGGAGTTTGAGAGTAGGGCAGGCAGTAGGGAACACAGCTGCTAACAGACACTCTTCTAGCTCCTGGCAGAAGGTTTGCCTTGGTCGATGTTACTGTGTTGGGCTCTCCCCCACCAATCATTTGAAGAAAGGATGGAAAAGCTGACGATGTTCGTTCTGTTCCTTTGGAGTCCACATGCTTCCTTAGATGATTTATCGTTTTCTGGTTTGTCTGTTTGCTGTGGTGTTGGGGATAGAGCCTAGGGCTTCTGTAAATATTGTACCACTGTGCATAATATACTAGAGTTACATGCCCTGTCTGATCTTTCCTCACTCTTGTGCCAGGTCTCTGATCACATCTTGCTTTTTGAAGGATTGGGTCTTCACCATGTGTATTTCTCCTGTCACAGATCCTAGCCATGGGATTGCACATTTTAAGGTTGAAAGGTGTTTTTTTTGTTAAGAGCAAACCAATATTTAGTGGTCTTTAGAGAGCCTAGTATATAGGTGATACAGATCTATAGTTTCATATGCTGAGACATCCTTTCCCTTTGTTTGGATACATCTGTTCCTTGTTCAATATTTGCATTTTGAAAATGGAAACCAACTCATGCCATCTTGTTCTAGCGAGTTCCTAACACCTATTTCCTTCCATTTGGGGCTAATATTACAGAACATGTGGGGACAAGTCTTGCTGAAGTACCACTGGAGTTCTTGGTTATCTGAGATTGGGAAGGCAGCAAGGGCTGGTGTGTTGATGAGACTTTGGGTAGAGACCACACTCAGACGACACAGCTTATAGGGCTAAGGATGTAGTTCAGTGGTCAGACACTTGCCTAGATTACACTATCCTCAGCAACACTATAGACATTTGCCTCAAAACCCACAAAAGCAAAACAATGAACCAAATGAAAGAAAAAGAAAGAAAAGATACTATACCTACACAGTAACACAACTTCATTGAATAGCTGTGTGTAATTTCAAGAGGCTCCAAAATCCCACAACAAGGTGCAGAGATGGCAAAATTGAGAGTTGATAGCCTTGCTTGGTTCACTTTCTAAATCCACTCCTTGTTCTTGCTAAGCTTGCTTCAATCTGTCTCTTCTCATAGTGGAGAGCCCTCATAGGGCCATTTTCTTTCCTGCAGCGTAGCATGTCTTCTGTGATCCAGTAGACAGTGTTTTATGCCATTGTTCCTCTGGAGTTCCAGAAGATAACCTCAGAGGTGATGAGGACAAAAACGGCCTGAGGCAGGCATATAATCTATTTCCAGTTTCTGCCTTCTCCTATAATGTGATTCTGATTCTAATCTTCATGATAGCTATGTTGGCAGCACCTTAGCTTTTCTTGCCCTCAAATTTCATAGTACACTTGGTATTCTAAGGATATGTAACATTCCTCTGCTCTGTTTTTGTGATTCTCCTGAAAAGTTTTTATGCTAATTCTGAAAAATTTCAAGGTTACATATCCTATAATCAGTAGTAGGGTTGAGTAGAGCTGGCATTTGGCCTGAGAATTTTGTGTTCTGAACCCCATTTGACTGTCCTTATCTGGGGTTAACTAATTCAGGTACCCCATCTTTGTGTGTGTGTCCTTGATATTAACCTAAGAATTTGGAGGCTGCTTTTCATAGCCAATACCTGGAATATAGCATTCTTAAAGTTGAAAATGTTAATGTTAATGTACATTCTGTCTGGACCTCAAGATGCTGGGTTTGGAAGGATTTGATGTCCTCAGCTACCAAGACCTCTGCTCAGACTTCGTTGTATAGCTACAGATGGATTCTACCCGGTGCTTGCCAACTCTCTGGGAGGTAACCCTTAGTGCCATTCCTGCTTATTGGAGCTCTCAAGGTCATTCATGGAGACATGTTCAATCTCTAGTTCATGAGACAGATTTGAATAAGTCATATACTTAGGTGTCTTCAAGTAATGTATGCTGCTTTGGTTGTTTTATCTCTGAAGTAGTATTCACTGTCAATTATCAATGTGCTTTTGCTCAGAGTTTGTTTTTTAGTAAAGCTAAGCACCATTCACTGATTGCTCACAGCTCTGCTGACCACTTGCAGTTTAAGGTTTGCTAGATACTTCAGTCTATAACCACAACCTATTAGATTATTCTGGGTTATATTACCAACAAAGCTTTTTGTCGCATTGCCTTATAAAACATGCATTGTGGTTGTCGACTCCCTTTGGCCAGTGTGGCAGCAGCAACAATAAGCAGCCATATAGGAGATAAAATTACCCAAGTCTGAAGAGGTCTTAAAAAGACTTGTGATATAGAAGGTAGATGAGCTTGTAAGGAAACCAAACAGATGTACCAATATACCTCCATGGGTGCTCTGACTAAACTTCTCATTTTGCCTTATCAGAGACGTAAAGAGTAGGCTCCTGCAATTGCCCTGTCTGTGTTCACTCATCTGTTCTACCATGCACTTCTTCCTGAAGCCTCTGTTCCAAAGTTATCCCTTAGCGCAACCTGGAATGCCTCTCTGTCCTGTGCTCTGTAGGCCTCACATCCTTTAGGAATGGTGTTTCCATATTCCCCTGCTAGAAGCACCTAGGACCTCCACAGTTGAAATTCAGTGTGATATACTGGTCCTGGTATCCACCAGCTTATCATGCTTGTCACTTTTTCTCCTGATGCCATTGACTCCCTGAAGAAGGGGTATCCTTGCTAGTTCTTTTTGTTATGGTTACTATTGCTGTGATGAAAGACCATGACCAAAGCAACTTGGGGAGTAAATGGTTTATTTAGTGCACAGTTCCATATGACAGTTCATTATCAAAATCAGTGAAGAGAGAAACCTGGAGGCAGAGACCATAGAGCGATGGTACTACTTGCAGGCTTGCTCCCCATGGCTTGTTCATCAGCCCTGGGGTTGCCCCATTAGACTGGGCCATCCCCCATCAATCACTAAGTAAGAAAATGCCTTACAGCTAGATCTTATGGACATGCTTTCTTAGTTGGGACTCCCTCCTCTTTGATGACTTGAGCTTGTGTCAAGTTGATATAAAACTACCCTATACACCTTGTTGAGCTACTTATCATTGCCCCAACCCCTTCACATTCAAGGGCCTCGGTCCTCCTCCTACCATTTTCTCCTCTTCTTAGTCTCAGCACAGACCCAAAGCAATTGAACAAAACCAGTTTTGAACCCAGTGAAAGCTTCTATGTTATGTCAGATAGTTTGCCATAGTAACTGAAATAAAGCTGTCCTAAAACACCCTCCAAAGATCCTTAGATAGCCCACTCTCACAATCAAAAACTTCATATGGTTTTGTTTCTTGGAGTAAGGACTCTTTTGACTGGTCCATGAAGCCCTGTTTAACCTGCTTCCCAGTGCCTCTCCAGCTTAATCAATCTCATTTCTCTCTTCTTTCTCCCCTGCTCATTCTGCTGTAACACTGGACTTTCTACTGATTTTTATTCCTGAGAAGGCATATTTCCACCTCAAGTTCTTTCCTCTCTGCCATGTCCTCTTCATTCCCTGCTTAGATAATTATGGAATCTGCTCTCTCCCCTGCCTCCTCTATTCTTCCTGGGTACCTTATCACCAGCTTGCCTATTCTGTATTTATTTGATTCTATTTCCTTTCCTTATAGTTTAGAAACTCCATTAGGGCAGAGCCTATGTCTCTTGTTCATGGCTGTATTTTCTAAACCCAGCATAGTGCCCAGAGCTTAGAAAGTATTTGGTAAGACATTGAATGAGTGTATTTGGCAGTGTGGTGAGAATAAATGATAGAGAATATGTATTCACCCAGTTGAAGGGAAAACCACAACATCTACATTTCACATAGTCTAAGGGGATTTCTCTTGGACACTGCCTGAGATCTTCACATTTCTAAAATTGGTGCATATGGCAGTGGAAGGGACTTCAATTGTTATCTGCCCAGCACTGGTTATTATAGCTGTTGTTTACTCTGGCATCCACAATAAATAGATCCACAGTAAGTGTTTATTTGACTGTATGTGTTGTCTGTTCCTGGTTCTGTATAGATTGTGCCTGCTTGTTGGCATTGGGTCAGTGCCCTTGTATATGCAGAAAGTCATGATGGTGGCAGGGAGTGACTTTAATATTAGTGAAACTGAGGAAATGATTGAGACTCTACCTTTCAGAACAATATGTCAGACTGTAGAAGTAGTTGAAGCTGTATTATGCCCCATTACAACATTACATACTTACCTGCTGATCCATTCCAAGCAGTGAAGTGAAGGCAAAGGGTATTGCCCAGTTCCTCAGAACAGAGCAATAAATGACGAGTTTGACCATCATCCACGTCTTTGAGGTACTATTTTATGTGTGCTTAAGTGGCAAAGTTTGTTACTTTCCTAATGTTAATCTGAAAGAATGGAGCTTCATTAAGTCAGTAGTGTTTCAGTGTAGATAATATTGGATCTTAGAACTGTGTGGTAAGCTTAGGAATTTTATTTTTGTCCATTTTTGTTAGGAGTGTTAACGTTTCAGTTTCTGTGAAAGCAAACTTTGCTGTCTCACAGGAATTACTTAGGGAACAGTAAAGGCTGGTCAGGCATTTGTTAGGGTCTCTTGGTTTCCCCACTTAACGTCTTTACCTGTCTGCATTGGGACTAATACATTGGTGAGATTTGATTTTGTTTGTTGTGGTTGGTTTAAGTATAACTTTTTTTTCAGACAGATGTAAGTTTGCTTCTCATTTTTTTTCTTTGAAAATACTGTAGGCTCCTAAGGTAAGAAGTCACCACTGCAAAGACGTCTGAATTTTCCAGCATCTGGTTTTTGACCTGTGTTGACATCTTCTACAACTGTTAGAAGCTCTGACATTCTTGTCTAATGGCTTAATAGGGTGAAATATAGAGAAAAGGGTAGCTCCTTACATGAGGAAAATTCCTGGTCTTGAGGTGAGGCTAGAACATATTATTGTCACGACATGCTTCAGCTACGCAGGCTGAACTGGGAGAAATATTTGATCCTAGGATTGAGAGACCCTGTCTCAAATGAAAAGTAAAATGGCCTAGGGTCCAGCCTGGTGTATTCGTTGCTTTGTGACAAAATACCTGACAGAAGCAAGTCATGGAAGGAAAAGGAAGGCTTGATATTTTTCTACTCACTTTTTCATTTCATGTTCTACTAACACAGCAGGAGCGAAGGCAGTTGGTCACATTGCATCCAGAGGCAGGGACTCAGTTCACGTTTACATTTGTTTTTATTAAGGCTGGGACTCCAGTTCCTGTGGTGTTGGTGCTCACATTCTGGGTGGCCCTTCCCTCTTCAGTTGAACATCTCTGAAAACATGTTCACAGACATTTTCACAGATTTGTTTCCTAGATGATGGTAAATGCAATCAAGTTGACCCTAAAGTCCTTCATGTCTAAGATACACAAGGCTGTGGGTTCCAGATCTAGTCTTTTTTTTAGAAAGAAGAAGAAGAAGAAGAAGAAGAAGAAGAAGAAGAAGAAGAAGAAGAAGAAGAAGAAGAAGAAGAAGAAGAAGAAGAAGAAGAAGAAGAAGAAGAAGAAGAAGAGTGAGTTAGGCAGTGGTGGCACATGCCTTTACTCCCAGCACTTGGGAGGCAGAAGCAGGCAGATTTCTGTGAGTTCAAGGCCAGTCTGGTCTACAAAAGCTAGTTCCAGGACAGGCTCCAAAGCTACAGAGAAACCTTGTCTTGAAAAAAACTAACAAACAAAACAAAGTATGGGGTGTTTGTATTTAAGTGGCTCCCCCACTTGTCCTCCCTATTTTCTTAAGTGTTCTTTTTGGTTTGGAGCCTCAATACAATCTCCATTTGCTTTGACTTTCTTCCCCACACTTCAAGCATTAGGTAGGACTCTTTATGCTGTCCACACCAAATGCATTTAATGTTGTGGTCATTTAAGGTTCCAATACCATCCTGCTAGTTACTTTTCCATAGGTAGCATGGTTCTGATAGCTTGGTCTTATGCTGGATAATGATGAATCAGGGTAAATTAGGAGGGAGATAGTGAGGTACATTAAAGGAAAAGTGGGAAAGTGGTGATTTAATAGCTACAAGGTTGGGAACTAAGGTTTATTGTTAAAATACATTTCTTCAAATGAAGTAATGACTTCTTTTTATGTTCTCCTTCTCCATTTTAATGTTTCTAATTGAAGAAGAAATACATCCATTTCCCCATTCCCTTTCTGCCCAGTTAAAGTTGATAACCTCTTTTTGTTTTATGGTTATATACATGTTTTTGTGTATGCACAAATATGTGTAAATACTACCTACCAAGTCAGTCAAGTTTTATTGATGGTTGTGTGTATTATTTTAAGGTTGACCACTCTACATTGGAAAACCAGTGAGGGGGCTCATCCCAGGGAGAGGCTAATTGTCCTTATTGTTCTAAGTGTTATTAGTTGCCTATTAGTACTTTGCCTAGGAATGGGACTCCATGAAATTTTCTCCCTTCCATGTCAGCATGCCCCTTGTTCTGGACATTTCTAAGAGAAATGTTTCTGCCTCTACTGACTCCTTTGCTTTGTTTCCTCCCAGCGAAGATCACCCGCCTCCCACCTGCACATCACTGTCCTTGAGCAGAGTCCTGCTTTCCAGGGTGTCTTTGCAAATACATTTTTTTCTTGTCTCTCTTATTCCATACTTAATGACTGATTATAAACAGTCTGAAATTCACTTCTACTTAAAATCTGTGGTGCCTCTGAAACTTGTGATTCCCACAACTTGACAAATGCTCGGAAGCCCCTGTACCCACCCTTGCTCCCACTCCAAATGTTTAGTGTATTAGGGAACAGAAAGTACCTAAACAGCGTGCTCAATGGCTCGTCCATTTAGGGTACTTTTACCCCTTGAGTTACTATTTAGAACATCTGCATGTTGTGTGTATGTGTGTGCAGGTACACGTGCACATGTGGAGGCCAGAGCATGGCCTTGTCACTTCTCCAGTACCATCAACTCTTTTGATGCAGGGACTCTTACTGGCATGTAGCTGTCTTAAGTAGACTAGGCTAGACCATGCTCGTCAGTGAGTCCTAGAGATCTAGTTGGTCTGGCTTGCCTAGCACTGCGATTACCGATTTGTGCAACAATGCTTGACTTTTTTTACATGGGCTCTGAATGAATGTAGGTACCTTCCAACTGAACCATCTACTCAGCTACAGAACCTTTTGTTCCCTTTGAGAGAGAAAGAGAGAGAATTAAATATGAATTGGAAATTTCTTCTAGGCTTTACAGTAGGCACAGAACAGGATTGGCAAAATTGGGCTGGAGAATATTGGTTTTGTTACATAGGAAATTTGAGATTATGAGTTTGGAGAATGCTGATTGAAAAATTAAGTCCTAGTAACTTGGAAGAGTCATTGAATTGAAGGCTGAGGATGTTGATAGCTAAGTCATCCAGTCTGAGAACAGATGTGGTTTATTTTATATAAACCCAGCATTAATAGATAGTTTATCTTGGTTAAGATTTATTACTATTCAGGCAGATTTGCTGATAGGTAAACTCAGGTATACAAATAGTCATCCACAAAGAACTCATTACTAACTAAAATTTCCAAATTGAGCAGTTCAAAGTACCCAAGAAGCTTAAAAGCCTTGGCATATTTGAAGTTGTTTTGAAATAATTTATTAGAGACCTCATTAATGGTATTAGTACAAAATTACTATCCTATAAATAGAAACGAACTTTGGAAAAGCTAGCAATATGATAAAAGCACTATCCTTTTTGAGCTCTTATTCTGTAAGGGGCTGGATTTGTAGAAATCACTGTCTTGTTCACTCTTGTGAGCTCCGTGCTTTAGCAAAAACAACAGCAAGCAACTAGGTGATAGAGCTCTTGCCTAGCATGCTTGAATACCTGGGTTCCAGACTCAAGATTGCTAAGAGGGAAAATGCCCTTTTAACTTTTTAATAATTCCATTTTACCCAAGAGTAGAAAATACTAATGTGTTTGTTTGAAAACTTTTATTTAATCTATCCACTTTTCTGTTAACAAAGAAAAGCATGTATGTATGAGTTGACCTTGAACTCAGCAGTCGTCCTGCCTTTGTGTCCTGGTGCTGAGATTATAGGTATGCCCAAGAGAGCTGATCCCCCTCCCATGTAATAGTTTTGCATACATTTTTAATGCTTGATTTTTATTTGGCTTCAGTCCATCTTTTTGTAATCATTCCTAGTGAATTCATTCATTCCTGGGGATTCATGTATTTCAGTCTAAGGTTCCCATGGTAACTTTCTTA